>NC_139695.1:8817982-9433982 GCF_964106915.1 Podarcis gaigeae | reverse complement strand
TGGTCACCACCAAAATATTCAGCCACTTCCATTTTTGTAGAGATTGAGAATAGCTCCGGCGTCAATAGAATGTAGTCGACAACACTGGTTCCCCGGGAAGAGATGCACGTTAACTGCTGCGAGGACAAGGGAGTAACGTTGCCATTTGCGATACAAAGATCGTTTTCGATGGCCAATTGGGCCATCAGCCTCCCCGACGCATTTGTTATGGGATCAAGAGAGCATCTGTTTCCCCAGGGGGGCTGCAGGGGATTGTCCAGGAGTGCTGCGGAAGATAATATAGCATCGTCGTTGGGACCTATTCTTGCGTTAAAGTCGCCTAAGAGGATTTGAGGAAGTCCTGGGTTAGTTGTTTGAAGATCATGGAGCCAAGACGAAAGTTCAGACCACCTTTCATTACGGTTGGAATCATTAATTGCTGGAGGCAGATATACTGTAGTTATCAACCATGGGCTTTTGGTCTTTGGAAGGTGGATCTTTATAGTGAGAAAGTAAGGGGAAGATTTAAGTTCCTCGCAGATAGTGAGGGATAAGCTGGTTGAAATAAGACAGGCGAGGCCAACTTGAGGGCGACCCCTGTTAGCTAGTTTGCGAGCACAGGAGCTAAAGGAACAATAATTTGGGAGAGCGATACTTTGTTGGGACCAGGTCTCTTGGAGGCACACAATGTCAAAAGAAGAGATGAAGTTTATTGCCTCAGGATCCATTTGCTTTGTCGCCCAGCCGTTAACATTCCAGGAGACAAATTTTTATTATTATTTTTTTAATAAATATTTTTATTAATTTTACAGAATAGAAGAAAAACAGATAGAAGAAAGAAGAATATAAAAATTTCATAGATCTTTTGTCAAAACTACTGGACTTCCCCACATCCTCCAGACCTTGCATTATTTAAAATACAAACTTCAGCAATTTGTCATCTTGTTTCATAACTTATTGTAACTTTCAGTTTATCATGTTATCAAATTCAAAATGTTGTACGCCAATTCTTATATATTTTAATCAAAACACAATAAAATTATTTCCTGATTCCACCTCAAACTTCTTATACCTTGGTTTTCATTTCACCTAATTGCTATTGCTGGGGTTAAAATTTCCTAAAAAGCGCATTTTCTTAACATTCATACAACTTATAATGTTTTTGTAGATAGTCCTTAAATTTTTTCCAGTCCTCTTCCATTGCTTCTTCTCCCAAGTCTCGGATTCTGCCAGTCATTTCAGCCAGTTCCATGTAGTCCATCAACTGCGTCTGCCATTCCTCCAGAGTGGGTAAATCTTGTGTCTTCCAATACTTTGCAATGAGGATTCTTGCTGCTGTAGTAGCATACATAAAAAAGGTTCTATCCTTCTTTAACACGTTCTGGTCTACCATGCCCATAAGGAAGGCCTCCGGTTTCTTAGGTAAGGTATACCTAAATACCTTTTTTAGCTCATTGTAAATCAACTCCCAGAAGGCCTTCACTTTCGGACATGTCCACCAGAGGTGAAAGAATGTCCCTTCCGCCTCCTTACACTTCCAACATTTATTATCAGACAGATGATATATCTTAGCAAGCTTGACTGCGGTCATGTACCACCGGTATATCATTTTCATAATATTTTCCTTCAAGGCACTACATGCCGTGAATTTCATTCCGGTGTTCCATAACTTTTCCCAGTCTTCAAACATAATGTTGTGCCCAATGTCCTGTGCCCACTTTATCATGGCGGATTTGACTGTCTCATCCTGTGTGTTCCATTTAAGCAGCAAGTTATACATTCTCGAAAGCAATTTATTTTTTGGTTCTAACAATTCTATCTCTAATTTCGATTTTTCCACCTGGAATCCCACCTTTTTCCAGGAGACAATTTTAAGGCTCTGGGGTGGGTTGGATGCGCCTTTCAGGGAAAGAACTACTTTTGCTTGATTTGTGGGTAAGGATTGAGCCTGTTTATTTCTAATGGTGTCAAATTTCCGCGGAGATAGGGAGCCGGCTGGTGTTTGCCTCTGGTCTGATCTTTGTCAATTATTTCCCAAGGAACTTTTAGGGATTACTCTTTTATGAGCTGGCCCATTGTTCTCCGTGCATGGCAAACTGGCCAAATGTTCTATAGTTTCGGCTGGTAAATGTTGAGTACTGACATTAGTGGTCACCCGGCCTTTGAAGTGTGTTATCTCTTTCCGTAGGTGTTCTTCCGGTACCTGATTGTGGCCTAATTCTGCCTCGTCTAGGTACCTCAGCTTGTCCCAAGAGCCTGGTGAGTTCACCTTGGGGATGGTTCTCCCTATTGAAGGTGGTGTGGTGTACTCTTCGGTGTGCTGGGCTTCCTTGATTGAAGGTAGATTAATCTCAGCCATTGTCTGAAGGTAACGTGGCCGACAGGTCGCCGGGTTTTGTTCTTGTATAGAGTTCAAATTAAAGGAAGTTTGGTCCTTTTTATGGGCGTCCACATTGATTTCCTTATTTATATCTCTCCCAGCCAGCTTAATTCTTAGCATGTCTAATCTTTCTAATATTTCAGTTTGTATTAGAGATGGAAATTGGCAAAATTGCCTGATTAAGGTATTTTCTTCCACAGAGAAGAGGTCCTCATCTTCGTTCGCTTGGAATTGCGGGTCTTGCAGGTGAGCATCTTTCCTTTTTAGTTTTTGAGGCACTTGTTTCTGGGGACCAGGCCGGGTTTTGGGAGGTTGTTTCTCCTTACTAGGGTTTGCGTGCTTAGCTTCCAGAAGGGGATTCAGTGGTGCCTTGTTTTCAAAAAATCTGAGAATTTGTATCTGGGCCTTTAAGAATATATATCTTGATCTGTAAATAAACTTGGCCAGGTTCTGGTCTCTAAATGTGATCATTGCTCTCATAGAACAGCCATCATGATGCAAATAATCTACAGAAGTAATATCATTTGGCTTTACTGCTCCTGTCAATATATCATTCAGAATGTTCAAGGAGCTCATTCTTCAATCTTTCCCTGTAAGAAAGCCCTTTGATTTTGGGAAGTTTGTAAATACCAATTTTTGGGGATTTAAGATCAGGTTCCAACATCTTGCCTGAGTAAAGGCTTGCCCATCTTGTATAGTGTTGTCATCGCGATTGGGCATTGCATCGTCCCCATTTCTCAATTTGCTAAGTGGTTTGCTGCCTTCATTGTTAGGTACCGCTTCTCCCCCAATATCACCCCCACTGAGTGACCTATTACCAGGGCTCTGGGACGTTGCTTCCATCCTCCCATTTAGTTCTAAACTCCGGTTCGGAGATACCTCCTTAGCCGTTAGCTGTGGCGATGACTTCTTTTTCCCCTTCTTGCCTTTCTCTTTTTTATCTCGTGCAGCAGATTTGTTTGAATCCGATGGAAGTAGTTTAAATAATTTCTGCCATTGTTTATGTCGACTTGTCTTTATTTTCCTTGTTGTTTTAATGTTCTTGGTTTTCTTTTCTCTGGCTTTTGGTCTATTTTTTTGTAATTTATTGGTTGTTGCTGCTTGTCTCATCTTCACAGGTCCTTCTGGTTTATGCATTTGGGGTGCATCAGTTGCTGTTGTCTCTTTTGGTTGGGGGATAAGGTTTTCCAACAAGGGTCAGCAATAACCCATTTGTTATTGTCAAATAATTTTTTATGTTGGAAAGGTCTGTATTTATGTCTTGGAGGTGGGCCTGAAAGAGGCCATCACTCAGTTCAGTTTGAGTATACTTAAAAGTGGGCGTCTGGTCTTGATGGAATGTTGTTAATTCTGCCGGAGGCCGCTGATTATTGATGACAGAAATATTTTCCTCAGGTTTCTCCGCTAGAGCTAGTTCTTGCGCCAAGCTTCTTGGAAAGTTTGTGTTTCCAGAGTTTTGTTGAAACTCTTTGGAGTAATGTGACCAGTCAAGATGAGTTCGTTTGTGGATTTACAAAATATTTGAACTCCCGGTGATCGGGCTGCCAAACTATTAGAACTGTCAGGCTGTTTGAACTGTCATATTGTAACTCACACTTTTTTAGAGACATTGTAACTTTTCTATGACTAACTCTGCAAAAGTCAAAGGACTCGGAAGGTCTTCTGGAGACTCGCTATTGTTGTAAACTTTTAAGGGACACTTTGTAATTTGGGAAAGATTTTACAAATTGTGACTTTTTAAGATAAACATAGTGTCCCTCTAGTGGAGCATTGAAGTTTTACAACTACTGGGGGATTTTTCCATCTCTGGACTTGGGGATTTTCCATGGGAAAAGCAGACCGTGGGATTGACCTTGGCGCATAGACAGAAGTGGGATGAGTGGGAAGACGAGATCAGCTAAAGCCAAAACACAGCAGTCTAGTATAATTTCACAGCTACACAGATCATCTGTTCCCACTGTCCCTGTGGCACAAGAGGAAGACTTAGATCAAACTAGGCCTGAAGGAATGGCCACAGGAGGGGACTTTACCTCAGTGTTAAATAAAATTTTTGAAAAATTGGATGGCCTAAGTAAGCAAGTGACTGAACAATCAACTAAAATTGACCAAAATACAGTCAGTATTAATAATTTGACTCAGCAAGTCAGTTTAAATGCTCAATCGTAAAACATTAAATCGTAAAACAGCTGAGGAGGCTAAACAGAAAGTAGAGGCTGTGCAAGAAGAAATTAAACCTATGCGTAAACAGATTGGTGAACATCAGGCACTTCTGTCTATGATAGAATTAAAAAATAAAGAAAATAATCTGAGAATTAGGTCAGTACCAGAACTTGAAAAGGAGGATTTAATTGAGTATCTGACACAGGAATTTGCAGAATTTTGGTCTCTGGAAGAGGACAAAGATTTTAAGATTGTAAGTGCATTCAGACTTGGAAAGGGAGGGAGGAAGATCAAGTCGAGAGACTGTCTGATCTCCCTCAGAACGAAGGAAGAAAGAGATAAGATACTGAGTGCGCACTTTCAGAAGACCTTAGAGATCAAAGATTCAAGGGTGGAAATTTACAAGGATATCCCGAAACACTTACTTGAATAAGATCCTGGAGAAAATTAAAGAATTGGAGAAGAAGTTAAGATTAAACCCAAAGGCACAGCCGATCCTGAGAGAAATTAAATTATACCAAGCACAATATTCTAAATTGATAAACCAGGAAATAGAGTGGAAAGTTAAATTAATGAAACAAAAAACATTTGAATCGGCAAATAAATGTGGGAAACTGCTCGCATGGCAGTTGAAGAAGAGACAGAAAATGAATACAGTTACAAACTTAGAGATTGAAGGAAGAAATGTGCAGAACCCTATGGAGATTAGAAAGTGTTTCCAGAGGTACTTTAAACAATTGTACACACAAGGGCCGCAAGATGAGGTACAGATAGAACAATTTTTGATAAAGAACGGGTTACCAAAACTGTCACAAGAAAACAGATTAATCCTGAACTGTAAAATAACACGACAGGAGATTGAACAAGCCATTCAGAACATGCAATTGGGCAAATCTCCAGGGCCAGATGGGCTTACCTCCAAGTACTACAAGATACCAAGAGACTATCTGATACAACCACTGATGGAGGTTAGTAATGAAATGTTGGAAGGGAAGAAGGCGCCGGAATCGTGGAAAGAAGCATTTATCACATTGATACCAAAATTAGAAACTGAAAAGACACAACTTAAGAATTACCGCCCCATCTCCCTTTTGAATGTGGATTATAAAATATTTGCAGATATCTTAGCAAGCAGATTTAAAAAAGTTTTAAATGAAGTAATTCATAAAGACCAGGCAGGCTTTCTCCCAGGTAGACATTTGTTTGCTAACACAAGGAACATTATAGATATTTTGGAACTCTTGCAAACAAATATCAACACAAAAGCAGTATTAATATTCATAGATGCGGAGAAGGCCTTTGACAATATCTCTTGGAAATTTATGAAGAAAAATTTGGAAGGAATGGGAGTGGGACGGGGTTTTGGAAATGGGATAGAGGCAATTTATTCAGAACAGAAGGCTAAATTGATAGTTAACAATGTGATTACAGAAGAGTTTAAAATTGAAAAAGGAACACGACAAGGCTGCCCTATCTCCCCACTATTATTTATTTCGGTTCTGGAGGTGCTCTTGAATATGATCAGAGGAGACCGAATGGTTGAAGGAATTCAGGTCGGAGCGAAACAATATAAACTTAAAGCATTTGCAGATGACCTAGTTTTGACTTTACAGAAGCCAGAATCTAGCACGAAAACAGTATTACAACTGATCCAAGAGTTTGGTCGGGTGGCGGGATTTAAATTAAACAAGCAGAAAACCAAGGTATTGGGAAAAAATTTGACAGTTACAGAGTCAGAATGGTTTCAGAAAGAGACAGAGTTAAACGTGGTAAAAAAAGTAAAATACCTAGGGGTAAACATAACATCAAAAAACCTGAGTCTATTCAAGGATAATTATGAGAAATGCTGGTCAGAAATTAAGAGAGACTTAGAAAGTTGGACAAGATTGAAACTTTCCTTGTTAGGTCGAATCGCTGCTGTAAAGATGAATGTATTGCCAAAAATGCTGTTTTTGTTTCAAACATTACAGATTGTGGATAAAACAGAGTGTTTCCGGAAGTGGCAGAGAGACATCTCTAAATTTGTCTGGCAGGGCAAAAAGCCCAGAATTAAGTTTAAGATATTAACCGATGCGAAAGAAAGAGGGGGCTTTGCCCTGCCAGATCTAAGGTTGTATTATGAATCAGCAGCTTTTTGCTGGTTAAAAGACTGGCTACTTCTAGAGGACACTGATGTATTAGATTTGGAAGGTTTTGACAATGCGTTTGGCTGGCATGCATATTTATGGTATGACAAGGTTAAGATTCATAAGGCTTTCAAGAACCATATTGTCAGAGTTGCCTCCAGGTCCCAGCTCACAGAGGACCAACGCTAGTCAGTAATAACGTATAAAAGTCTTTATTGAAGATTAGTTTCCATTTCCAAACCGCAGCGTGCAACTCTACGTCTTAGAACCTAGACCGGCGAAGCTCCATCTGAGTCTCCGCCTCTTAGACACCAGTTTAAGACTCTAGCCTTACTCCACCTCTTCCGTTGTTCTTTCCTCCTCTGGGTCCTTCTGCCCCCTGGGGTTTCCTCCTTTCTGGACTCTTCTGATGCTGACCCCCCTGAGTCTTGCCCCTCCTTCCGGCGGGCTTTAGGACCTGGCTCCCTATCCGGGCTACCTGCTGTACCGCTCGCCTGTACATTTGAACTTGGCGCGCGCGCCCAGCCGGTAACTTTCCTCTTGACCGTTTCCCCGCTCTCCGATGGAGGCGTGGTCAATCCTGACTCATCTCCTCTCGCTGGTGGTGAGAACACTGGTCCCGATGCCTGGGACTCCTCCCCCCCACTGCGCTCTGGTGGGGAAGCTGGTCCTGATTTCCAACTGCTGCTCTGGGAGTCCCCGCTGGCCCCTTCCTTCTGGGGTTTCCCCCTTGGCACCCCCCTTGCCCTGGCCATCGGCGCTCCCTTCTGTGAATCTTCCGATTCGCTGGAGAGGCTCATGGAATCCCTCTGACTACTGTCACCGCCTACGCTCCCCTCGGATTCCTCCCCCTCGCTCTCCATTTCCTCCCTCTCCTGTGCCTCTGCTCCTGAGCCCCTGACACATATTGTCAGAAAAGCAGTGTTTAATGTCTGGATAAAATACAAAGACTTATTGGAAAATAAAACTCCAAGGTGGCTTTCACCATTGAAAGCTAAGGCCCGGAAAAGACTCAATATGGAGGCCAAATGGCCAAAGTATTGGGAAATATTAGAAAAGGATGGAGACAATTGGAAACTGCAGAGTCAGGAGAAAATGAAAGACAAAGTCCGAGATTGGTTACATTACGCTCAGATTAAAGAAGTTTTTAAACTTGACAAAAAGTTAGGTTTCCAGGTGGAAAAATCGAAGTTAGAAACAGAACTGTTAGAGCCTAAGACTAAGATACTCTCAAGAATGTATAACATGCTGTTAAAATGGAACACACAAGATGAGACGGTTAAATTGGCCATGATAAAGTGGGCACAGGACATTGGGTATAATATTATGTTTGAGGACTGGGAGAAGTTGTGGACTACTGGACTGAATTTCACTGCATGTAACGCTTTGAAAGAAAATGTAATGAAAATGATATATAGATGGTACATGACCCCAGTCAAACTTGCAAAAATATACCACTTGTCTGATAACAAATGTTGGAAATGTAAGGAAAATGAAGGAACGTTCTTTCACCTTTGGTGGACTTGCCCTAGAGTGAAGGCTTTCTGGGAAATGATATATAATGAGCTGAAAAAGGTATTTAAGTATACCTTTCTTAAGAAACCAGAGGCCTTCCTTATGGGCATTGTCGGCCAAGGGGTGTTAAAGAAGGACCAGACATTTTTTATGTACGCAACAACAGCAGCAAGGATACTCGTCGCTAAGCATTGGAAAACTCAAGATGGCAGATGCAACTGATAGACTACATGGAATTGGCCGAGATGACTGGCAGAATCCGAGACCTGGGAGAGGAGACGGTAGAAGAAGATTGGAAAAAATTCAAGATTTATTTGCAAAAGTATTGTAAAATGTATGAATGTTAAGCAGGATGCTTGATCAGAAACAATTTGGCATCATCAAAATAGATGAAGTGAATTATGAAAAGAAGGCAAATTTAAAGAAAACAAATTTTTAGATAATAATTAGGTTAAGTTCAAATTTTTTAAGAGGTGGAATAAGTGTATCTAAAATTTGAGTTATGATATTGAAAATTAGAAAGTAAGGATGGAGATAAGGTGATAAATTGCTGGTTAAATTTTCTATAATCTGGAACGCAGGAGCGGGAGATGTGAGGAAGTCCAAAGGAGATAAGAAAATATGTCATGATATGTAATATTTTTGTTTGTTTATTCATATTGTAATTAAAAAACCCTTAATAAAAAATAAAAAAAAGAAAGTGCTTCCAGAGATATTTTAAACAACTTTATACACAAGGGCCACAGAAACTGATATAGACCAATTTTTAAGAACTAATGGATTACAAAAAATATCTCAAGAAAATAAGACAATGTTAAACTATAAAATTACAGAACAGGAGATTGAAGGTGCCATTCAAAACATGCAACTGGGCAAGTCTCCAGGGCCGGACGGGCTAACCTCCAAGTACTGTAGGACTTTGAAAGACTATTTAATTCAACCACTAAAGGAGGTCTGTAATGAAATTATGGAGGGGAAGAAGGTGCCGGAGTCGTGGAAAGAAGCTTTCATCACACTTATACCGAAAACAGAATCTGAAAAGACACAACTTAAGAATTACCGTCCCATCTCCCTTTTAAATGTGGATTACAAAATCTTTGCAGATATTTTAGCCAATAGATTAAAAAGAGTGTTAACTGAAGTAATACATAAGGATCAGGCAGGCTTTCTACCAGGCAGACATTTGTCTGACAATACAAGGAACATAATTGATATTTTGGAGCTGTTGCAAATGAATATTAATACAAAAGCAGTACTAATTTTTATTGATGCAGAGAAGGCCTTTGATAATATTTCTTGGAATTTTATGAAGAAAAATCTTAAAGGAATGGGAGTGGGACAGGGGTTTGAAAATGGTATAGATGCAATCTATTCAGAACAAAAAGCAAAATTGATAGTTAATAATGTGGTGACAGAAGAATTTAAGATAGAAAAAGGAACACGTCAGGGCTGCCCTATCTCTCCATTATTATTTATTTCAGTCCTGGAGGTGCTGTTGAACATGATTAGAAGGGATCGGTTTATTAAAGGAATTCAGGTCGGAGCCAAACAATATAAATTGAAGGCCTTTGCAGATGACCTGGTTTTAACATTACAGGAGCCAGAATCTAGTACCAAAAGGGTTTTAGAATTGATTCAAGAATTTGGTCATGTGGCAGGATTTAGATTAAACAAGCTAAAAACTAAGGTTTTAGAGAAAAATTTAACATCAATGGAAAAAGAAGGGTTTCAGAATGAGACAGGCTTAATTGTGGTTAAGAAAGTGAAATACCTAGGGATTAATATGACTGCAAAAAATTTGAATTTATTTAAAGATAATTCTGAGAAATGTTGGTCAGAAGTTAAAAAAGACTTAGAAATTTGGTCAAAATCGAAGCTTTCCTTGTTGGGACGAATTGCAGCTATAAAGATGAATGTATTGCCAAAAATGTTATTTTTCTTTCAAACTTTGCAGATTGTGGACAAGATGGATTGTTTCAAGAAGTGACAGAGAGACATCTCTAAATTGGTCTGGCAGGGCAAAAAGCCCAGAATAAAATTTAAAATACTAACTGATACAAAGGAAAGAGGCGGGTTTGCCTCTTATCACCAAACTTAAAACCATGGAGACACCTGGTCTGAACAAAGACCTTGGATTCTTATCTCATTATACATGACGAAGCCATTTTTCACCTTCTCACCCCTTGCTTTTTCCTGTAAGACCTATTGCAGTCGTTAAGAGTCGTCAACAGGCTCATCACAGCTATCTGCCAATCACCCATTCCCACCACCCTTCTGAGTAATACCCCTCCCCACCTTCTCACTATATAGAAGGGTCTGGAAACTTCTATTTCAGTGTATCTGAAGAAGTGTGCATGCACACGAAAGCTCATACCAAGAACTAACTTAGTTGGTCTTTAAGGTGCTAATGGAAGGAATTTTTGTTTTTGTTTTGACTATGGTACGACTGTTGGGATACTGCCAGGGAGATAAAGTCCATCTGAGCCCCCAAGCCGGCTGCCGGACGATCCATCGACCTCCCGTGGATACAGTATCAGCGATTAGCGACACCAGCTCCAGAAATAGATTGCCACATTCCTGGGCTGATGCACACTCTGTCAGCAGAATTCACACAGCAAAAGTTGCACTCAGGAGGGTATCATTTAGAATGTTTATTCAGCGTTGGTCAGAACAAACACGACTGCCTGCTAGCGTGTTCTGGCGCAGAGATAAAGAAAACGAAAGCAATAGCAAACATAAACATCCTGAGAACAGGAAATACGCAGACTCTGACTCACACAGCCTGCTCCCTTTTAAGGTGGAACGGAAATATCCTAACAACGACAAGGTTAAAGCCCACAGAGCATTCAAAAATCATATTGTCAGGAGAGCGGTGTTTAATGTCTGGACAAGATACAAAGACTTATTGGAAAGCAAGACCCCAAGGTGGCTGTCACCCTTGGAAGCTAAGGCTCTGAAAAGACTCAATATGGAGGCCAAGTGGCCGAAATATTGGGAGATATTAGAACAAGAAGGAGATATATTGAAATTGCAGAGTTTTGAGAAATTAAAAGATAAAGTGTGAGATTGGTTGCATTATTACCAAATTAGAGAGGCCTATAAATTGGATAAAAAAATAGGCTTCCAGGTGAAAAAATCAAAATTGGAAACAGAATTGTTAGAACCGAAAACCAAGATACTGTCAAGAATGTATAACTTGCTGTTAAAATGGAATACACAGGATGAATTAAATGGGCGCAGCTATGATTAAATGGGCGCAGGACATTGGTCATAACATTATGTTTGCTGACTGGGAACAGTTGTGGACCACCGGTATGAAATTTACGGCATGTAATGCCCTAAAAGAGAATATTATGAAAATGATTTATAGGTGGTACATGACCCCAGTCAAGCTTGCAAAAAATTATCACCTGCCTGATAACAAATGTTGGAAATGTAAAGAAACTGAGGGAACATTCTTTCACCTTTGGTGGACGTGCCCAAAGGTTAAGGCTTTCTGGGAAATGATTTATAATGAACTGAAAAAGGTATTTAAATATACCCTTCTTAAGAAACCAGAGGCCTTTCTCCTGGGCATTGTCAGCCAATTGGTGCCAAAGAAAGATAGAACATTCTTTATGTACGCAACAACAGCAGCAAGAATACTCATCGCAAAATACTGGAAGACACAAGATTTGCCCACCCTGGAAGCATGGCAGATGCAAGTGATAGACTATATGGAGATGGCAGAAATGACCGGCAGAATCCAAGACCTGGGAGAAGAGTCGGTGGAAGAGGACTGGAAGAAGTTTAAAGACTATTTACAGAAGCATTGTAAAATGTTTGAATGTTAAAATGATGTTGGATATAAAGGTAATATGGCATTAGTGACATGGTTAGAAGGAGTATGCAAAAATGATTAAAAAGAAAAGGTGGGAAAGACCAGAGTAATATTATGTCAAAGGTATATAAAGTGGTATAAGGGATTAAGATATAAAGATTAGGTAAAAAATGATGTGGAAAGAGAAGAAAAATTAGAGACATAATGGGTTGAAACATATAATTATAAATGAGGTTTGAAAGAGGGTCAGAATTTGCTGAACTTGATTGAGTAAAGGGGAACACAAAAAAGGGAGATGTGAGGAAGTCAGGAAAGAGGGTTATAGAGTTATGAAGTTAAAAAATTGGATTTTTTCTTTTTT
Organism: Podarcis gaigeae; assembly: GCF_964106915.1. Taxonomy (NCBI): domain Eukaryota; kingdom Metazoa; phylum Chordata; class Lepidosauria; order Squamata; family Lacertidae; genus Podarcis; species Podarcis gaigeae. Next base: position 9,421,641 of record NC_139695.1, on the reverse strand, counting down.
TCTCTTTTTCTTTTTTGGTATATCTGTTTTTGTTGTATGTCTGTTTTACTTATGTTTCTGTTTTGCAAAACCTTAATAAATGTCTATTAAAAAAAAAACAACAACAAAAAAAACAAAAGGACTTAAAATCTAACGTCAAATTAAGAGAACTCCCTCCCTGAGTTGCAGGAGAGGGGAGGGAATAGGGAAAAGTAATTTTTTGCCTGCAAAAAGGAAAGAAAAGGGAACAAAGACTACCACTTAATCCTTGGGAACGGACTGCCAAGGATCAATAGATTGCCGTATTGAGAGTCGCAATGTTTATGGACAATGTAACTTTTTGACAGTCAACTCTGCAAGTGAGATACTTTTATTTTAAAGGGTTTCTTTGGACTTGAAACTGTTGCTTATTTCATTGAAGGGGGACTTGAGAACGTTGGAAAAGATACTTATTGCAATAAGTTTGACTGCTACTGTGTCCCCCTAGAGGAACTTTGAAACTGTTACAACTGGTTGGGAGAATTTTCCACTTCTAACTGGCCAGGGAAATTTCCACTGCAAAACAAGCTTTGGCCGTTGGACTGACCTTGATCCTCAGATAAAGTGTTATGGCAAACTTGCCACAGGAAAAAAACTTGCCTCAGGAAAAAACAACATGATCGGGCAAGGTTAGACTGCAGCAGAGCAGTGCAGCATTGCAGCAGCTCAGAGCATCAGCATCCGGTCCTTCTGTACCACAAGGGGAAGATCCTGCACAAGCTGGGTCAAAAGGAATGGCATCTGAAGAGGGATTTACTTCAGTATTAAGTAAAATTTATGAATCTTTGGAAAAATTAAGCAAACAAGTTGCTGAAGCAACAACTAAAATTGACCAAAACACTACTAGCATCAACAACTTGGGGCAGAAGGTGAATTCAAACACAGAATCTATTGAAAAACTGCTGCAAGTGGGGCCACTAGGTGGCGCATCGGAAGATGGCTGACAATAACATCTCTCCAACCCACACAAAGTAATTTGGAGGCTATGATGGGGGTAATTAGCCTCCTTAACCCCCCAGGATTGTGGGGGGGGGACAGCCCTTGCCTGCTGTGCCCTATACCACCCCCAAATTTGTGGGGGTGGGGGCACTAGGCACAAAGCCCTCCTGTGGGATTCCGGCACTCCTCGATGCTGTCTCTGACCCGCGCCTCTAGTTGCAAGAATCTTCAAAAGAAACAATTTGGACGAGATAAATTGCACATACTTCAAGGAAAAAGGGGGAGTAAAGACTGCGGACAGAAGAGATCTCTGATAACAAGACAAGAATAAAATATGAGAAGATACGTCAAGATACGGTACGGCAAATGACTGAGGGGGGAGGGGAAAAAAACCCCTTCCTTTCCTTTTTTATGGGATTAAACAAGAATCCCCTCCCCTAATGAGTCAGAAATGTCGCCTTAAGGACTTAAGCTGTGGATTTAAGGCTGTGTGGAGATAAACTTTTGAACCAAAGCAATGTTTCAAGACGAAGCTGGAAAGTTTTGGAATGACGCAGTTAAAAATGCCGTCGCCATTTTGGGAGGCATTGTTGGAGCTCTTAAGTCTGGGAGGAGAAAGAGAGAAATAGAGCTGCTTACATATTGTGGAGTAACTCCTCAGTGGGACTTAAGTGTGACAAATGCCCTAATTTATGATGCAAAGAGCGATGTTATCTACGAAGGAGATATATGGAAACCATCTGGACTTAGATTGGAAGAACGGGAAATTCACACAGGATTATTATATTTGCTTATCGGCTTAAGGAGACTAACAGAAGAGATCGTAAAAGAAAAAGAGAAATTATATTGTCAGGATTGCCTCTAGGTCCCAGCTCACAGAGGACCAACGCCCGGTGGATGTAATGTACAAAAGTCTTTATTGAAGTTTAGTTTCCATTTCAAAGCTCTGGGCGTGCCGCCCCACGTCTTGACTCTAGACCGGCTAAGTCCCCTCTGACTCACTGCTCCTCCCACACCAGTTTAAGATCCTAGCCCGGCTCCACCTCCTGCGCTGTTCTTTCCTTCGCTGGGTCCTTCTGCCCTCTGGGGTTTCCTCCTTCCTGGACTCCTCTGACGCCGAGCCTCCTGAGTCCTGCCCTTCCTTCAGGCGGGCTTTAGGACCTGGCTCCCTTCCCGGGCTCCCTGCTGTGCCGCTCGCCTGTACATTTGAACTTGGCGCGCGCGCCCAGCCGGTAACCTTCCTCCTGACCGTTTCCCCGCTTCCCGATGTGGGCGTGGCCAAACCTGACTCCTCTCCTCCCGCTGGTGGTATGGACACTGGTCCCGATTCCTGGGACTCCCCCTCCCCACTGCGCTCTGGTGGGGAAGCTGGTCCTGACTTCCAACTGCTGCTCAGGGACTCCCCGCTAGCCCCTTCCTCCTGGGGCTTCCCCCCTGGAACCCCCCTCGCTCTAGCCATTGGCGCTCCCTTCTGTGAGTCCTCCGATTCGCTGGAGAGGCTTGTGGAGTAACTCTTTCCACTGTCACTGCCTCCACCCCCCTCGGACTCCTCCTCCTCACTCTCCATTTGCTCCCCCTCCTGTGTCTCTCCTTCTGAACCCCTGACATCCATCCCCCCCTCGAAGCCCCCCCTTCCCCCCTCCCCCTCTTCAGGTGCGGGTTCCGGGTGCTCCAGTGTTGTGGGGGTGAGTTCAGGATACAGTTCGTCCCCCGAGGCGTGCAGCCATCGGGATAAGTCCGGGAAGTCCTCCATGGGCTCGTCAACGGCGATTTCCTCCGCTTCCATCTCCTGGGCGGTGTGTTCGAAATCTGAAGCCGCCCCCAAATCACCCAAGACCCCTCTCCCCCTGTCGCCTGAGGTGACGCCACTTCCCCGGGTCCCTTCGGCAGGTCTCTGCGCCAGCCCACTTCGGGTTGGTCCTCCCACCAATAAGATCCCCCCGTGCCAAAACCTGAGAGTGATCCCTCTGGGGAACTGCCTCCCGGAGTCGATTCCTCAGCTGAAGAGAAACCCCAGAAAGTGCTGGCTGAGAGTGTGGGTGTGAACAGACAGTCGTCGAAAAAGCCCGCCGGCATGGGCTTGTGCGGGAAAAGTGTATGGAATTCTTCCTTGAGCCACTGCTCCTCCAATGCGTAATCCAGAACCCACCTGTTGGCGCTGGCCGGGGTGTCCTCTGTGGCGAGAAGATATTCAATCCCGTCCTCCCCCCACCTTGAGTCTAAAATCTCTGTGGCTTCATTGAGTGGCCCCCTTCTCGGCGACCCCCCCTTTTTGGGCGCTTCCCTGAGCGGGTCTGGCGCTGTCCCTGGTGCCTGAAACCTGTGGGGCTCTCTGTAGGGTGTGAGCACTGATCTATGAAAGACCGGGTGCATTCTGGACCCCTCCGGGAGTGTCAACCGGAAGGCCACTGGGTTAATCTGCGCCTCTACTTGGTACGGCGCTAGCTGCTTGTGCCCGAGCTTCTTCTTGGCCAGCGATCTGGCTGGAACTGCCTGGGCTGCTAACCAGACCCAGTCTCCTACCCGGATGTCTTCCCCAACCCTCCTGTGTCGGTCTGCCTGCACTTTGTAAGCCTGTTTCGCCACCTCTAACTGCCTCCTGAGCTGCTCGTGGATCTCCTGCAACTCCGCTGCCACGGCCTCTGCTCCCTGCGGCTCCCCTTCCCTCACTTTCTCCAACCCCGGGAAGGTTCTGGGATGCCGTCCATTGTTGGCGAAAAACGGTGTCACCCCCGTGGACCCGTGCTTCGTGTTGTTGTAGGCAAACTCGGCCAACGGTAGGTAGTCCACCCAGGTCGAGGGCTGCTGGTTCGCGTAGCATCTCAGGTACTGCTGCATGATGGCGTTGACCCTCTCCGCCTGCCCGTTAGTCTGCGGGTGTCGCGCCGACGCCAGGCTGACCTTGACGTTCAGGAAGCCCATCAGCTTTTGCCAGAAGTTGGAGATGAACTGGCGCCCCCGGTCGGACAAGATAGACCGTGGCAGGCCGTGCACCTTGAACACGTGGTCTATAAACAGCTTAGCGGTCTGCTCGGCCGTGGCCACCTTCGCGCAAGGAATGAAGTGGGCCATCTTGGTGAACAAGTCTACTACCACGAGTACTGCCGTCTTGCCTCTCGAGCTGGGCAGATCCGTGACAAAGTCCAGGGCCACCCTCTCCCATGGTTCGAACGGTGTCTGTAGCGGTTCCAACAGGCCCGCCGGCGGCTGGTGTACCGGCTTTGCCCTTTGGCAGGTGTCGCACCTATTGACGTAGTCCGCGACATCCCCCCGCATCTTGGGCCACCAAAAGTCTCTGGCTACTAAGTCCACCGTCTTCTCCTTGCCGAAGTGTCCCGCGCTGGGCGCGTCGTGCAGCTGTTGCAGGACTTTCGCGCGGAGGTCGTCTCCCGGTACGTAGAGGGCTCCCTTGCGGATGAGCAGGCCGTCGCGTACCTGGAATTCGCCTCTTCCTCGAGATACTGCGGTTTCCTGGACAGCGCGTCCGCCATGACGTTGTTGTTTCCTGGGATGTATTCTATCCTGAAGTCGAAATCTGCAAAGAACTCCGCCCAGCGGATGTGTCTCTGGTTCAGGAACCTCGCCGTGCGCCAGTACTCCAAGTTCTTATGGTCTGTGTGGACCTGCACCGTGTGTTTGGCTTCGACGAGGAAGTGCCGCCACGCCTTGAAGGCTGCATGTATGGCCAGTAACTCCCTGTCCCAGATGGTGTAGTTCTGCTCCGACTTGCTGAGTTTTCTGGAGTAGAAAGCGCATGGCCTCCAGTCCCCCTGGTGGTCTTGCTGCAACAGGACGGCCCCCACGGCCCTGTCTGAGGCGTCTGTCTCCACTCTCATGGGCCTGCTGGGGTTCACGTGTAGTAGGTGTTCCTCGGACGCGAAGAGATGCTTGAGCCTCTGAAAGGACTGCTCTGCCTGCTCCGTCCAGATGAACTTCTTCTTCTTGGAACTGAGGGTGTCGGTGATGGCCGCTGTCTGCATGGCGAAACCTTTGATGAATTTGCGATAAAAGTTGGCAAAGCCGACGAACCTCTGGACTTCCTTCCGATTGCGTGGGCTCTTCCAGTCCAGCACTGCACGTACCTTGGCACTGTCCATGGCGAGTCCCTTGTCGGACAGTTTGTAGCCCAGGAAATCCACCTCCGTCTTGTCGAACTGGCACTTCTCCAGCTTGGCGTAAAGCCTGTGCTCCCGCAGCCGCTGCAGGACTTCCCTGACATCTCTCTCGTGAGCCTCCTGCGACTCCGAGAAGATCAGGATGTCGTCCAGGAAGCAGACGCACTTCTTGTAGAGAAGACCCGCCAAGACATGATGCATGAATGCCTGAAAACAGTGGGAGCCATATTGTAATCCAAAAGGCATAACTCTATATTCATAGGTGCCCAGCGGCGTAAACATGGCCGTTTTCCACTCGTCGCCTTCCCGCACTCGAATGAGATTGTACGCTCCGCGCAGATCCAACTTGGTAAAGATGCGACCCTTCCTCACCGTCGCCAGCAGGTCATCGATCTTGGGCATAGGGAAGGCTGAGGGCTTGGTTTTCGAATTTAAGACGCGAAAATCAACGACCAGCCTCTTCTGGGGCGTGTCCCGCTTCTTTACAAAAAACACAGGACTTCCCCCCACCGCCTTGGACTCCCGGATGAATCCCCGCTTCAAGTTGTGATCTATGAACTCCCTGAGTTCCTGCAGTTCATCCTCAGACATGGAATACAGTTTCCCCGTCGGCAGCGTCGCCCCCGGCAGGAGGTCAATCTTGCAGTCGTAAGGTCTGTGGGGAGGCAGCCTGTCGGCTTCTTTCTCGCAGAATACCTCCAAAACGTCTTTGTACTTGTTGAGTACCGCTTGCAACATGCCCAAGTTTAGCTGTGGTCCATCCTCGTGCCCCTCATCTTCCAGGTCAGCTAGGATGCAGTGTTCTGCGCAGTAGGAGGAGCCGAAGGTCAGTTGGCGTTGGTACCATGCCAATGCCGGGCTGTGCCTATCCAGCCAACTCATGCCCAACACTATGGGCGTGTCTGACAGGCGGGTGACGTTGAAGCTGATGACTTCGCGGTGATTCCCAATGCGCATCACCATTGGCGGCGTCTGCTGCAGCACTTGCCCTCCCAGTAGCTCCCTGCCGTCCACCGTGACGACGTTCAGAGGTACCGTCGCTGGCAGAAGGGCTATGCCATGTTGCTGGATGAACTCCATGCCTATAAAATCTGCATTGCTCCCAGAATCAATGGTAATGGGGATTTCCACGGTGAGCCCATTGGGAAGTTGAAGGGATGCGGTGAGCTGCACCACTGGTTTGGGCGGGAGGGGGTCCGTGGGCTGTAATATTCCTGGGGATTGCTTCACTGACTTGTCTGGCTGGCCCCCAGTGGCTCCATCTCCAGCCAAACAGTGGAGTTTCCCTGCTGTGGTTCACTTTGCTGAACTGCTTCTGTTACTGTTGCTGCGGCTGCAGTGTGCTTGCGAAACCTCTGGGGACACTCTTTCGCCATGTGCTGAGCACTGTCGCAGATGTAGCACTTCCTGGTCCCTCTAGGAGGCTTCATTTTGACTGCTCCCGGCGTTAGGGCTCCGGCGGTGGACTGAGCCTTAGCACCACCTATCTCCATCGGCTCCTCTCCCCCTCCCAGCGAAGGCATGGATCGAGCGCGCGCCGCTTCCTTGGGAAAGGGGGGTGGTGCTCTTGCTGGCGTGCGTCCCCAATGCCCTTCCTCCTTGCCCCAAGGGCGTTCTTCCAGCCTGACTCCAATCGTGAGCGCCCTCTCCACCACGTCTTTGGTGGTCTGGGGTTTCTCCCCCCTTGCAATTTCGTCTTTCACAGCTCCGTTCAGCCCCTCCCAGAACAGGTCTCTGACGGCAGGCGATTCTCTCTCCCACCCCAGTGCGTTCACCAATGCAAAAAAGCGTGAGTGATATTGCCTTACAGTGGCTCTGCCTTGTCTTAGTCCGTGAATCTCCTTCCTAGCGATATCAACATCTATTTCAGACAAAAAACACGCATCCATCGCTTTAATGAAGGCAACCACATTTTGGAGGGCTGGATCCTTATCTCTCCAGAGATTGCGCAGCCACGCTTTAGCTTCTCCACGTAAATGCGATACTATGAATCCCACTTTCTCTTCCTCCCTTCTAAAGTCTTTCTCTAGCAGCTGCAGTGCATATATTACATCCGCTCTGAAGTTAGGATACTGCTGCAGGTTCCCATCGAAATGAGACACAAGGCTACCCCCTCTATTCCCCAGCCCAATCCCTTCTGGTCTGGTGGTCTGTAGCCCCTGTGTAGTCAGCACTTCTAACCTGGTTCGCAGATCCTGGCATGCAGCAGCTGCTTCCTGTTCCTTCTTTCTGGACGCCAAAATTTCTGCGTTCAGCTGTGTCACTACGTTCTGCAGGCTTGCTATCTTCTCTTCGGTAGTCATTTGCCTGGTATTCGTGAGCTCGCGAAGCACCAATCTTCACCCCTCGCTGCTTTCCCTCACGTCACGAGGTTGTAAAATTGGTGGACAGGAGAGGGGACTTACTGTCAGGACTGCCTCTGGGTCCCAGCTCACAGAGGACCAACGCCCGGTGGATGTAATGTACAAAAGTCTTTATTGAAGTTTAGTTTCCATTTCAAAGCTCTGGGCGTGCCGCCCCACGTCTTGACTCTAGACCGGCTAAGTCCCCTCTGACTCACTGCTCCTCCCACACCAGTTTAAGATCCTAGCCCGGCTCCACCTCCTGCGCTGTTCTTTCCTTCGCTGGGTCCTTCTGCCCTCTGGGGTTTCCTCCTTCCTGGACTCTTCTGACGCTGAGCCTCCTGAGTCCTGCCCTTCCTTCCGGCGGGCTTTAGGACCTGGCTCCCTTCCCGGGCTCCCTGCTGTGCCGCTCGCCTGTACATTTGAACTTGGCGCGAGCGCCCAGCCGGTAACCTTCCTCCTGACCGTTTCCCCGCTTCCCGATGTGGGCGTGGCCAAACCTGACTCCTCTCCTCCCGCTGGTGGTGAGGACACTGGTCCCGATTCCTGGGACTCCCCCTCCCCACTGCGCTCTGGTGGGGAAGCTGGTCCTGACTTCCAACTGCTGCTCAGGGACTCCCCGCTAGCCCCTTCCTCCTGGGGCTTCCCCCCTGGAACCCCCCTCGCTCTGGCCATTGGCGCTCCCTTCTGTGAGTCCTCCGATTCGCTGGAGAGGCTTGTGAAGTAACTCTTTCCACTGTCACTGCCTCCACCCCCCTCGGACTCCTCCTCCTCACTCTCCATTTGCTCCCCCTCCTGTGTCTCTCCTTCTGAACCCCTGACATATATGAACAAGATATGATGTGGAAACACCAAGATAAGACTGGATAGAATTATGAACTTTGACTGGACTGATTGGGACTGATTTGGACATTAACGCAGTAATAAGAAGATGATTTGAAACCCCCTTTGGATCTTGAAGTATGGGTTCCCCCAACAAAATTTAAAAATTTGGCTTTGTAATTTGGAATTTACCTGATGTGATTTAATTTTATGTGATTGGCCAGTTAATAAAAATTATTTTTTAAAAAAATAAAAATAAAAACTGCTGCAAGAATCTACTTCGAATCAAAAGACAGCAGAGGAAGCAAAGGAAAAAGCATTGGCTGTAGAGGAAAAGGTATCACCGATATGTAAGCAGCTCGAGGACCACAAGTCGCTGTTGTCTATGATTGAACTGAAGGAAAAACAGACTAATCTGAGGATCAGGGCTGTACCTGAACTTGAAAAAGACAGCCTAAGTGATTTTCTTACACAGGAATTTGCAGACTTTTGGAACCTAGATGATAAGCAAGACTTCAAGATAGTAAGTGCTTTTAGACTTGGAAAGGGGGGGGGGGGGAGAACAGGGTGAGAGACTGTTTGATTACCCTCCGAACAAAAGAAGAGAGAGACAAAATATTGAGTCTGCATTTCCAGAAGACTTTGGAGATACAAGAATCAAGAGTAGAGATTTTCAAGCACATTCCGAAATATTTATTGGATCTTAGGGCTAACTACGGAGATCTGGTGGCCTTGCTGAGAGGAAACAGAATTGTTTTCAGGTGGGAGTTCCCCCAAGGCCTTTCTTTTACCTTTAAAGGGAAAAAAGTCAAAATAAGATCAGTGGAAGACAAAGAATTTTTTTTGAGAGAACACGGAGAAAACCTACAAAAAGAAGCTGAAGAAGAAGAAGAAGAGCCAAGAGCACTAAAACCAGGAATACTAGACTTAGTATCACTACCTTTGGGACTGGACAAACTAGAGAAAGTGACACCACCGACAGAACAAGAACAATTACTTGGTGCAGTTGGAGGAAAAGCAAAATAACTACACCATGTCTCTGCAACTATTAAGTTGGAACATTCACGGGTTTTTTTGGGTTTTTTTATAATATATTTATTAGCAATTTTTTCATTTAGTTACAGTTCCAATAAACAATACAATATAACATATCTTTTAGCATAATCTTCTCAACTTCTTTGGACTCCCTCACATCTCCCGCTCCTGCGTTCCTAGCCAAAAAAATTTTTTTCCAGCAAATTTATCCCCTTATTTCGATTCTTATTATCTAATTTTCCAATATTATATCTCTAATTTTTAATATCCTTTATTCAAATCTTAAAAGATTAAATATAACTTAATTTTTTTCCCAAAATTTTATCTTTTCTTAAATTTAACTTAACTTCATATATCACTTCCTCTATCTCAATGGTGCCCAATTGTTTATATTCTAGCATCCTCCTTAGCATTCATATAGTTTACAATATTTTTGTAGATAAATCTTAAATTTCTTCCAGTCTTCTTCCACCGTCTCTTCTCCCAGGTCTCGGATTCTGCCAGTCATTTCTACTAATTCCATGTAGTCTGTCAGTTGCATCTGCCATTCTTCCAGCGTGGGTAGATCTTGGGTTTTCCAATACTTAGCAACGAGTATCCTTGCTGCTGTTGTTGCGTACATAAAAAAAGTTTGGTCCTTCTTTGGCACCTTCTGGCCGACAATACCCAAAAGGAAGGCCTCTGGTTTCTTAGGGAAGGTATACTTAAATACCTTTTTCAGCTCATTATATATCATTTCCCAGAAGGCCTTCACTCTAGGGCAGGTCCACCAGAGGTGAAAGAATGTTCCTTCACTTTCCTTACACTTCCAACATTTGTTGTCAGACAAGTGGTATATTTTTGCAAGTTTGACTGGGGTCATATACCATCTGTATATCATTTTCATAACATTTTCTCTCAAAGCATTACATGCAGTAAAATTCAACCCAGTAGTCCACAACCTCTCCCAGTCCTCAAACATGATGTTATAACCAATGTCCTGTGCCCACTTTATCATAGCCGATTTGACCGTTTCATCTTGTGTATTCCATTTTAACAGCAAGTTATACATTCTAGAGAGTACCTTAGTCTTAGGCTCTAGTAATTCAGTTTCTAACTTCGATTTTTCCACCTGGAATCCTAACTTTTTATCAAGTTTAAAAACTTCTTTAATCTGAGCGTAGTGCAACCAATCTCGCACTTTGTCTTTCATTTTCTCCTGACTCTGCAACTTCCAATTATCTCCATCTTTTTCTAAAATTTCCCAATACTTCGGCCATTTGGCCTCCATATTGAGTCTTTTCCGGGCCTTAGCTTCCAATGGTGAAAGCCACCTTGGAGTTTTACTTTCCAATAAGTCTTTGTATTTTGTCCAGACATTAAACACTTCCAAATCTAAAACATCAGTGTTTTCAAGAAGCGCCAATCTTTCAACCAGCAGAAGGCTGCTGATTCATAGTACAACTTTAAGTCTGGCAGGGCAAAGCCCCCTCTTTCTTTAGCATCAGTTAGTATCTTAAACTTAATTCTGGGCTTTTTGCCCTGCCAGACAAATTTAGAGATATCTCTCTGCCACTTCCGAAAACATTCCATTTTGTCCACACTCTGCAAGGTTTGAAACAAAAACAGCATTTTTGGCAATACATTCATCTTTATAGCAGCAATTCGGCCTAACAAGGAAAGTTTCAGTCTTGACCAACTTTCTAGGTCTCTCTTAATTTCTGACCAACATTTCTCATAATTGTCTGTCAGGGAACTGCCATCGGAAAGACAGGAGGTGGAGAGGCTCTCAGAAGGCAGGAGAGAGTCAGCAGCGGAGGAAGGCACCAGTAGGGGGAAATTGGGAAGTCTTAAGGAGAGAGAGATGGAGGCATGGCTCAGGGACTCTTCCAGCAGTAACAGCGGAGGAGTTTCAGATCCTCCCATAAGCACCCCCACTCCTCGCCGGAAACTGTCGCGCCGAGAATCCAGACGACGTGTTTCCGTCAAGGAACTTTTATGTTGGAATAGATTCCGTAGACGCCCACTGTCGGATTCTACCAGCGACTGACGGAGCCATGCTTTGGGGGCTCCGTTAGAGACAGAGGTTGGCTGGCTAGCCAAAACCCGGAGGGATCAAGCTTTACGCACAAGCAGCTCATTATCCCATCACATTGTCCTTAAAAAGACTCAGGTTTTTTGCTGTTATGTTTACCCCTAGGTACTTTACTTTTTTAACCACGTTTAACTCTGTCTCTTTCTGAAACCTTTCTGACTCTGTAACTGTCAAGTTTTTCCCCAATACCTTAGTTTTCTGCTTATTCAGTTTAAATCCCGCCACCCGACCAAACTCTTGGATTAATTGTAATACTCTTTTCGTACTGGGTTCTGGCTCCTGTAAAGTCAAAACTAGGTCATCTGCAAAAGCTTTAATTTTGTACTGTTTCGCTCCGACCTGAATTCCTTTAACCAGCTGGTCTCCTCTAATCATATTCAAGAGCACCTCCAAGACTGAAATAAATAACAATGGGGAAATAGGGCAGCCTTGTCGTGTCCCTTTCTCAATTTTAAACTCTTCTGTAACCACATTGTTAACTATCAATTTAGCCTTTTGTTCTGAATAAATTGCCTCTATCCCATTTTCGAACCCCCGACCCACTCCCATCCCTTCCAAATTTTTCTTCATGAATTTCCAGGAAATATTGTCAAAGGCCTTCTCCGCATCTATAAAGATTAGCACGGCTCTTGTATTAATGTTTGTTTGCAAAAGTTCCAAAATGTCTATAATGTTCCTTGTGTTAGCAAACAACTGTCTACCTGGGAGAAAGCCTGCCTGGTCCTTGTGAATTATTTCATTTAAAACTTTTTTAAGTCTCCTTGCTAAAATGTCTGCAAATATTTTGTAATCCACATTTAAGAGGGAGATGGGACGGTAGTTCTTAAGTTGTGTTTTTTCCATTTCCGATTTGGGTATCAATGTGATAAAGGCCTTTTTCCACGATTCCAGCGCCTTCTTCCCCTCCAAAATTTCATTGCCTACCTCCATCAGTGGTTGTATCAAGTAGTCTTTCAATGTCTTATAATACTTGGAGGTAAGCCCGTCTGGCCCTGGAGACTTGCCCAATTGCATGTTCTGAATGGCTTGTTCCATCTCTTGTCGTGTAATTCTGCAGTTCAGGATTGATCTATTCTCTTGTGACAATTTTGGTAGTCCATTCTTTATCAAAAATTGTTCTATCTCAGCCTCATCTTGTGGCCCTTGAGTATACAGTTGTTTGAAATACCTCTGGAAACACTTCCTAATCTCCATAGGGTTCTGTACATTTTTCCCTTCAATCTCTAAATTTGTAACAGTATTCATTTTTTGTCTCTTCTTCAACTGCCATGCGAGCAGTTTCCCACATTTATTTGCCAATTCAAATGTTTTTTGTTTCATTAATTTAACTTTCCACTCAATTTCCTGGTTTATCAATCTGGAATATTGTGCCTGATGAAGTTTAATTTCTCTCAGAATCGGCTGTGACTTCGGTTTTGATCTTAATTTCTTCTCACATTCTTTAATTTTCTCCAAAATAATGTCTTTTTTCTCATTTTGTACCCTTTTCCTAACAGCATTCTGTTGTATCAAGAACCCCCTCATCACGGCCTTACTTGCGTCCCGGATGGTTCTTTTTTCCACCGTTGTTTTCAAATTTATCTCGAAATAATCTTTCAAAGTTTTTTGGGCCTTCTTGGTAATTTCCTGATCTCGAAACAAGTTGTCATTCATCTTCTTGGACTTGATTTGCTTACAGGAAACTCATGTGATAAGGCTACACAGGAAAGTACTGATTAACAAAAGATTGGGCCAAGGGTTTATTTCATCGGATAAGGTTATAAAGAGAGGAGTTGTAACCTATGCTAAAGAGAGCCTATCACCGAAATTTATTTTTAAAGATGACCAAGGAAGATTTGTGGCAATTGAAATTCAAATTCAAGGAGAGAAATTCCTGATAGTAGGAGTTTATGCACCAAATGAGGGGAAATCTGAATTCTTTAAGAAGTTGCATGAGACATTGTTGGACTACATGGACTATAACATCATTATGATGGGAGATATGAATGGAGTGGTGTCTACTAATATGGACAAGTCACAAAGACAGGTAGTTACTAAAGATGGCAGACTACCAAAAACTTTTTTTGACATGACTGACAACATGGACTTAATTGACATTTGGAGAACTAAGAACCCCTTGGGTAGAGAGGGAACTTTCTTCTCTGAAGCCAAAATGACATGGACAAGAATTGACCAAATCTGGATATCTAGAGGATTGGCTCCCAAGATTCGAAAAGCGGAAATTTGTCCTAAAACTTGCTCCGACCATAATGCGGTGAGAATGGAGATGAAATTAACACCATTTGGTTACTTTAGATGGAGGATGAATGACACCTTGTTCAGAGATGCAGAAGTCACCAAGAAGGCCCAAAAAACCTTGAGAGACTATTTTGAGATAAACATGAATACTACGGTTGAAAAAAGAGTAATCTGGGACGCAAGCAAAGCGGTCATGAGAGGGTTTCTGATTCAACAGAATGCAATAAAGAAGATAACTCAAAATGAGAAAAAAGATAAAATTCTGGAGAAAATAAAAGGAGAGAAGAAATTAAGAGCGAAACCAAAGTCGCAAGAGATTCTGAGAGAAATAAAGCTATATCAAGTACAATATATGAAAATGATAAATCAGGAAATAGAATGGAAAATTAAATAGATGAGACAAAAGACATTTGAATCGGCTAATAAATGTGGGAAACTGCTAGCCTGGCAGATGAAAAAAAGACAAAAATTAAACACTATTACAAATTTGGAAGTGGAAGGAAAGAATATACAGAATCCATTGGAGATTAGAAAGTGCTTCCAGAGATATTTTAAACAACTATATACACAAGGGCCACAGAAAGAGACTGATATAGACCAGTTTTTAAAAACAAATGGATTACAAAAAATCTCTCAAGAAAATAAGTTAATGCTGAATTATAAAATAACAGAACAGGAGGTGGAAGGTGCCATCCAGAATATGCAGTTGGGCAAATCTCCAGGGCCGGACGGTTTAACCTCAAAATATTATAAATCGCTGAAAGATTGGTTAATTCAACCACTAAAGGAGGTTTGTAATGAAATTTTGGAGGGGGAAAAGCGCCAGAGTCGTGGAAGGAAGCTTACATTACGCTTATACCGAAAACTGAGTCTGAAAAAACACAATTTAAGAACTACCGTGCCGTATCCCTGCTTAACGTGGATTACAAAATCTTTGCAGATATACTGGCTAAAAGATTGAAAAAAGTACTAATTGAGGAGATACACAAAGACCATGCTGGCTTTCTCCTGGGTAGACACTTGCCTGACAACACGAGAAATATAATTAACATTTTAGAGAAGCTGCAAGTGAACATTAATACTAAAGCAGTTTTGATATTTGTTGATGCGGAGAAAGTTTTGATAATATTTCTTGGAGTTTTATGAAGAAAAATCTTCAGGGGATGGGGGTTGGTCAAGGTTTTGAAAATGGTATAGGTGCAATTTATTCAGAACAAAAGGCTAAATTGATAGTTAACAACGTGGTGACAAAAGAATTTAAGATGGAGATAGGGACACGACAAGGCTGCCCAATTTCCCCATTGCTTTTCATTTCGGTCCTAGAGGTTTTGCTAAATATGATCAGAAGGGACCATCTGATCAAAGGTATTCAGGTCGGAGCTAAACAGTACAAACTTAAAGCGTTTGCAGATGACTTAGTATTGACATTACAGGAGCCAGAATCTAGTAGTAAAAGAGTATTAGAATTGATTCAGGAATTTGGTCAAGTGGCAGGATTTAAGTTGAACAAATTAAAAACTAAGGTTCTTGAGAAAAATTTAACACTGATTGAGAAAGAGAGGTTTCAGAAGGAGATGGGTTTAATACTGGTTAAGAAAGTAAAATACCTGGGGGTTAACATGACCGCTAAGAACTTAAATTTATTCAAAGATAACTATGAGAAATGTTGGTCAGAAGTGAAGAAGGATCTTGAAATATGGTCAAACTTGAAGCTTTCCTTGTTTGGTCGAATTGCTGTTATAAAGATGAATGTATTGCCAAGAATGTTGTTTTTCTTTCAATCATTGCAAATTTTGGACAAAATGGACTGTTTCAAGAAGTGGCAGAGAGATATTTCTAGATTCGTCTGGCAGGGCAAGAAGCCCAGAATAAAATTTAAAATACTAACCGACGCAAAGGAAAGAGGTGGATTTGCCCTGCCAGACCTTAAACTTTATTATAAATCAGCAGCATTTTGCTGGATGAAAGAATGGCTGCTTCTTGAGAACACAGACATTTTGGATTTAGAAGGTTTCAATAATGTATTTGGGTGGCATGCATATTTGTGGTATGATAAGGTCAAAGCACATAAAGCATTTAAAAACCATATTGTCAGGAAAGCATTGTTCAATGTCTGGACAAGATATAAAGACCTACTTGAAAATAAAACCCCAAGGTGGCTATCACCAATGGAAGTGAAGGCCCAGAAAAAGCTCAATATGGAGGCCAAATGGCCGAAATATTGGGAGATTTTGGAACAAGAAGGAGATAAACTGAAATTGCAGTTTTGAGAAATTAAAAGACAAAGTGCGAGATTGGCTTCATTATTATCAAATAAGGGAGGCCTATAATTTAGACAAGAAAATTGGCTTCCAGGTGGAAAATCAAAATTGGAAACAGAACTGTTAGATCCCAAAACTAAGACACTATCAAGAATGTATAACTTGCTGCTGAAATGGAATACTCAGGATGAAATGGTTAAATCTGCTATGATTAAATGGGCACAAGATGTTGGACATAATATAATGTTTGCTGACAGGGAACAGTTGTGGACCACAGGTATGAAATTCACGGCATGTAATGCCTTAAGAGAGAATATTATGAAAATGATATACAGGTGGTACATGACACCAGTCAAGCTTGCAAAAATTTATCATTTGCCCGATAATAAATGTTGGAAATGCAAAGAGACCAAAGGTACATTCTTTCACCTTTGGTGGACGTGCCCAAGGATTAAAGCTTCCTGGGAGATGATCTATAATGAATTGAAAAAAGTATTTAAATGTACCTTCTTGAAGAAACCAGAGGCCTTTCTCCTGGGCATGGTTGGTCAATTGGTGCCAAAGAAGGATATAATTTTCTTTATGTACGCTACAACAGCAGCAAGAATACTCATCGCAAAGTATTGGAAGACACAAGATCTACCCACCTTGGAAGAATGGCAGATGAAAGTGATAGACTACATGGAAATGGCGGAAATGACTGGCAGAATCCGAGACCAGGGAGAAGAGTTGGTGGAAGAAGATTGGAAGAAATTTAAGGATTATTTGCAGAAACATTGTAAAATTAATGAATGCTAAAATGATGTTGGATTGAAATGAAACGGCTCTAGCAACAAGGTTAAAAGAATATGTAAAAATGGATTCATAATCAGACAAAAATATGAAGCTTTAATATGTTAAGATATAGAATTAAGATAAAAACAAATAGGGAAAGGATTTGCTGAATTAACCATGTGAACTGGAATACAAAAAAGGGAGGTGTGAGGAGGTCAGGGAAATAAGTAAATGAAACATAAGACATGAAAAGATTGATCTGTTTTTAATTGTTTTTATTTTTTATCTATTTTTTGTGTGTTTTGCATTTTTCACTTGTATTTTTGTACCTGTTTTATTTTTATTTTTTCTCTTTTTTCTTTTATTCTGTAACTTTTTTCTGTCTATAAAACTTTAATAAATATCTTTAAAACAAACAAACATCAAGGGACCAACAGGGGAGATAGGTGTAGACTTTGCTTTGCTTTGCTTTCACTTTATCATTTCATTTTCATTTGTATATTTTGTGCACATATTTTCCTGTATATTTTAGACAGAGAGGAGTAGCAATAGGGTTAGAGGCAAGGTTCAGAGTTAGTGTTGTGTGAGCATTTTAAAGCAGTTGAGTTTAAACAGGAGGGGATTTCACCTGAAGAGATGGCCATCATCGTGAATCTGTAAGTAGGATTTATTCTGCTTCTTTTTTTTAATCTTCTGGGGCGAGGGCTTGGGGTCCCCCACACGGCCAGCATCCCCGTGGAATTTAACCCCTTCCTGAACAGCTTAACGTCTCTTCCCACCCACCCTCCCTTTCCCTGCCTTCCCATTCTCCCTCCAATCTCATTGCAGCTCAGCTGGTTAGAGGGAGCTGCAGATAGCACCAAGGTTGCAGGCCCGATTCCCATAAGGTACAGCTGCATATTCCTGCATTGCAGGGGGTTGGACTAGATGATCCCCAGGGTACCTTCCATGATCATTATTTGGGGATGCTTTTTATTACATTCGTAGCCCACTTTTCATCCAAGCAGTTCAAGGTGGCATTTATGGCTTGCCTTTCCCCCCGTTTTCCCCCTCACAACAAACCTGTTAGGCAGGCTAGGATGAGAGTGACTGGACCCAACATCAAACAGTGCACTTCATGACTGAGTGGGGATTTGCACTCAGATCTCCCAGGTCCTCCTAGTCCAGAATTCTAGCCACTATACACCCCCCCCTCTACCCCTTCTCCGTTTCTCAACTCTTCAGCCATCAACTGCAACAGACAGGCGTTCTGTCAGTCTTCCTGTCAGTCACTCTGACTCTAAGAGAGTTTTCATTGCATTCTTTGGCTCATCTATGCCTTGATGCTTTGACGACCTTCCTAGCAGCCCCCTTCGCTCTCCAGGCAGGGCTGCTGTCCTAAAAGCATTGTGCTGAGGGCTCTTTTAAATGCTGGAAATGCTTCCCTTATCTTTGCTTTGCTGGGGGTGGGGGGAGTGTTGGAATCCCACCCCATACATGAGATGCCCCACTGTGTTCCTGTGGAGAGCCGTTTGGGGTCTGTGGGTGCATAAAAAAATTAAAAAGAGCCCTATTGCGTGACGCGTTCCCGCCCCCCCAAGTGGAAATAAAGACACATGACACAATTATTTCAGGTTAATGGGCTAAATATGGCCACAACTTTATTGGTTACAGGTGATGAGTGGTATTGGCTTAGGCATTGGTCCTAACCGACTATCCGGCTTCAGCCCATCTGCTTGAAGTCCAGGAAGGGTTAACCACCAGTAGGGGGAGTCCTGCTGATGCACATCAACTAGGAACTCCCGTGGGATCACCGCTTGGGGGCGTGCCTTGGGCCCTAACCTGCTTAGGCTTCGGACAGGGCCCCTGGAATCCTTTATCGGACTAGCCTTCAAAATGTGGGGCAGGTGATGGCGCTACCTCCCCTCTTCCATTTACAGAACAATACCAATACCAATGCCTAACCGCCAATACCCAGAAAGTTGTGACGATTTGCTACGAGGTAGGCGGCGATAAATAGGGCTGGTCACGCCCCCTGAGCCAGCCGATTGGCTGTCCAGGGGCTGACGCGGCCGGGGATTCCCTCAGTCGCCCGCAACTCCACCTCCTTTGTAGGCGGAAGTGGCTTTGCTGGATCAGAGGAAAAGCCCATCTAGTCCAAACTCACAAGCAGTAGCCCACTCCTGCTGCTTCTCCTCTAGCTGTGGGCTTCAGAGGTAGAGTGCCTCTGTTCCTGGAAACTCTATATTGCTATGTTGAGTGATAGTAAGAGATGCTGTTGTTCTCCTCCAACAATTGGTGTAATCTGCTTCCCAGCCCTGCAGGCTACTTGTCCTTGTAGCATCGGCTGCCTGCAAATTTCAGCAACGGAGTAAACATGATGTGAAGAAGTTCCCACCAGCATTCTCAAATTAGTTGATTCAAAGCTCTCCCTCCATCTGCTTTCTCTCCTAGGCCACGATCATCTTGGATAACTCCTTCCTGCTCCTTTCCTTGTTGGTGTTGTTTTTAATAAATAAATAAATGAATAAATGAATAAATAAATAAATAAATAAATAAATAAATAAATAAATAAATGATTGAAGATCTCTTAGTTTACAAAAAAAAGTGCCTTGTCTCTTTTGTCAAGTTGTGTTTTCTACAGATCAGTTTCATTTGTTGTGAGACATTAGTGTTGCATGCAGTGTTGGGTTAGGAAGAACAGAGGGGGAGGGTGGGGCCGGGTGGCAATGCTTCTCTTCTACTTAGCGTACAGGGGAAACTCAGAAAATTAGAATATTGTGGAAAAGTTCATTTATTCAAGTAATTCAACTTAAAAGGTGAAACTAATATATGAGATAGACTCATGACATGCAAAGCGAGATATGTCAAGCCTTTATTTGTTATGATTGTGATATTATGGCATACAGCTGATGAAAACTGTTGCTATCAAAGGGTTAAAGGGTAGCAGAAACGCTCTAATCACTGAGCAGCTGGAGGTCATTAGGCTTCCAGGAACATGAGTTTGTATAAATAGTCTCCTGTGTGTTTGTTCTTCTCCCCTTCTCCCCTTTTTGGGCGTGTTTGCTGAGATGTGTGGTTCTTCGCCAGGGTTGTTTTTGTTTTGTAAATAAACCTTATCTTTGAGTTACAAACCGCATGCTCCAAGACTCCTCTTTGAAAAGATACTGCCTCTCCTGCCCTTCTTCAACTGCTGTGCGAAATACTCTGCTGTAGTGGGACTTGTGACGATGGAAGCGCACTGGGCATTTACATTAAACCAGTGTTTCCCAACCTTGTGCCTCCAGATGTTTTTGGCCTACAACTCCCATCATCCCTAGCTAGCAAGACCAGTGGTCAGGGATGATGGGAGTTGTAGGCCAAAAACATCTGGATGCACAAGGTTGGGAAACACTGCATTAAACTAATTAAAGTTTAATGGGACAGGTTATGGATGTTTGTACGTCAAGAAGGAGATAAAGAGTGCAGTTCAGAGTGATTTATGCAAGGACTGGAGCGAAGTCAGAAGCGGTTGCCGCCAACGAAAGCCTTCAAAGCAGCTTGAGTCCTGCAACGTGCCTAGAAAAGTTTTAAACAGGCACTGCACAGTTTGTACTCGCTGGAAGACGTCTTATTCCTCAAGGAGCCACCTCAGCAGCTGGGAGACGGTCTACAGGTGTGTGAGTATCGTTCCTAAGCCCCAGGGAGGATGGCAGAGTCCCAGGAAAGTTTTTCTGTCCCGTTTACGCGACTCAATGGGAAAAATTGGCAAGATTGGAAGGCTAGAGTGAGGGTTTGGTTGCAAGCAAAAGAGTTGTGGAGTTGTACTGAAGCACCGCCTTTACAGGCAGCTGCAGACGCGTCTGCAGAAGACAAAGCAACAGCAGCAGCTTCACAGAAACGTGACAGGAAAGCCCAAGGTCTACTAGTTTTGGCAGTGGGACCAGAGCAAATGCCTTATGTTTCTGAGTTAAAGAACACGCATGAGGTCTGGACGGTTCTGCAGAGGCTAAATTCCAGAAACACTGCGGGGGCCAAGATCCATGCTACAAGATGTTTGTTTGATTTACATCTCCAACCGGGAGCGTGTGTGAAAGAACATATTGCCAAAATGGTGTCTGCCTTTAATCAACTAAGACAGCTGGGCATTCCTTTCTCTATGGAGCAGCAGTCATACATATTGTTGTCTTCTCTTGATAAAAGCTATGAGACTCTAGCTCTAACTTTGGAAGCTATGCCTTCAACTGAATTAACCCTTGAATACATTTCATCTCGGCTTGCAGATGAACAGGATAAAAGGCAAAGAGAAAGAGGTTTGTCTTTAAAGGGGAGTTATGCTGTGCCTAAGAGTGTTGATGCTGAGTTTGAGCACACAGTAAATGCTTTTGCAGCTAGACACTGTTTTCGCTGTGGTTCCCCTTCCCATTTAATTAGGAATTGCACACGTGAACCTGGTCAAGACAGCACCAAGGCCGTTACCCCTAGTTACCAGACAAGGAGTTCCAGGGGACGTCGAAGAAGAGGAGGAGGTCGTGGCTACTCCCACAGCACACAGCACATGGCTTCAGTAATGGCGTTGATGCAAGGGCGTGGCCAAGGCAGCAATCTACGCTGGTTGATCGACAGTGGTGCATCTCACCACCTGGTGGCGCCATCTAGTGTCCGTTTGCAGAATTGCAGACATTTGCAAACCCTTAAAGTTGTGACAATGGCAGATTCAACTAAACGTTCCTTAGAGACCGTAGGCACAGTGTTCTTGAAATGTTTGCAAACAGAAATTGATGCCTACGTGCTAAAGGGATTGAAGGGGTGTATTTTGTCTGTGTCAGAACTTGATAGAAATGGGTTTAAAACTGTGTTTGAAAATGGGGTTTGCACTATTTCAAAGAATAACGTATCTCTTTTGCAGGTGGAATGCAGAGATGGGTTATATTATTTTGAGACAAGTCCAGATGAAGTTGAACAGGTTCATGCTGGTTGTGTGAACTCACCTACCCATAATTCTTGTGTCCATTTATGGCACCGCCGTCTGGGACATATTAATTTTCAGTATGTTAAAAGGCAACCTGAATTATCAGAAGGGTGCAAAATGAACAAATGTACTAAGTATTTGGATTGTACTGCATGCAGAAGGGTGAAGGTTCATAGATGCAGCTATCCCAGTTCAGATAGGAAATCTGACAAAGTATTCCAACTTGTGCATATGGACCTATGTGGCCCAATGCCTGTTGCTAGCATGGGAGGTTCGAGGTATGCACTGTGTCTCTCGGATGACAAAACAAAGGTTACATGGTTTTTTCCTCTCAAAACAAAAGCAGATACTGCAGAAACAGTTAAAAATTGGGTTCATGCAGTAGAACTTGAATTCGGTACTAGAGTACTTGCTTTTCAGACAGACAGAGGGTCAGAATTTACCGGGTCTGTGTTGCAGAATTTCTTTAAGAAAAAGGGAATTAAGCATCGTCTGTCTACACCTTATTCCCCCCAAGAAGGAGGCGTGGCCGAACGTAAAAACAGGGTTCTGCAAGAGTTGGCAAACTCTATGTTGTTTGATGCTAAACTCCCTCAAAGTTACTGGGCGGAAGCCTGGCAGGCGGCTACTCATATTCTGAACCGAGTATATAATTCGGTAATTGCCACTACCCCATATTTTGCTTTATATGGGAAGAAGCCCCAAATTAATTACTTTCGGGTGTTTGGATGTCCAGCCTATGTACTTATCCCAAAAGCGTTAAGGAAAAAGGGAGGTCCAAGGGCTAGGAAACTCATCTTTTGTGGGTACGAACCACACGCCAAATCTTGGAGGTTCGTGAACCCAAGTGGGGATACTACAAGAGTGGTCCTCAGTAGGAGCGCTGAATTTTGTGAGCAGTCTGGATGGACTCACTTACACGGTAACCCTGACATTTTGAGAGATGATTTAGGCATTCATGCTGAGAATGAAAGGCCAGAGGGTAGTGAGCCAGAAGGGGATGGTGCACATGGTGCAGATGCAGATTCTGACCAGGCACAAGGTTCTTCTCCTAAGGTAGAAAAGCCAGAATCTAGGAGTGTTCCAACATCGCCAGTCAGTAGGCCTAGCAGACAGCAAAAGCGAAGCAGGTCACCTGCAACACCAAGCCCAAGGGAGGTATCTAAACGGAGGTCTTTATCCCTAGAGGCACATCCAGGTATAAAGTCTGAGACAGATTCTGACAGCCAACGGTCAGAGGGGGCACAAGAGGAACAATTGCGCAGGTCAAATCGAGTCACAAAGGGCAAGCCACCAGAGCGGTTTAAGGTGACAAGTGTATACGTAAATATGGCACAGTGTGAGCCAGATAGCTATATGGATGTACAACAGCTTCCAAGCTCAGAAGCCGTAAAGTGGCAGGAAGCAATGGAAAAGGAGATGGCTTCAATGAAGTCTCTCGGTGTGTTTACAAGTACAGAGCTTCCGAAAGGGCAACAAGCTGTAGGTTGTCGATGGGTATATCGTTTAAAGCCCACAACTACTGAGGAGTTGCAATATAAAGCCCGACTAGTTGCAAAAGGGTTTTCGCAGCGCAAAGGTGTTCACTATTCTCAAATCTATGCACCTACTTCAAGATCAGAGTCACTAAGAATGCTTTTAGCCTCTTCAGCTAAGAAGGGAAATAAGCTGTTTCATTTTGATGTCAATGTGGCTTATTTAAATGCAGACTTACAGGAGGAAGTCTATATGACACCACCACCGGGTTTTGAAGGAGACAAGCCAAACCAGGTCTGGCGCCTACACAAATCCATTTATGGGTTGAAACAGTCCGCCCGTAATTGGAATTCCTGCTTAAACGATGCTCTAGAGAGCATGGGGTTCAGAAAGAGCGCAGCAGATGCGTGTCTTTATTTAAAAGGCTCTGTATGTGAACAAGAAGCAGTCTTGATATTCGTTGACGATTTATTATACAGTGGAAAGGATGATAAACTTGCACAACAATTTGCCACAAAGCTTGGAGAAAGGTTTCAGATAAAATCACTAGGCAATGTATCTGTTTATCTAGGAGTTAAAATTCAGCAAGATGAAAATGGGAACTATTGGCTCAGCCAAGAAGCTAAGATCCAGCAGTTGCTGGAAAGGTTTAAAATGGACAACTGTGCTGGCGTTAAAACCCCAATGGAGTTAAGTTACACAAAGGATGCTCAAGCCGAGCAACAGGCAGAGTTTAGTAATCCCGGGGTTTACCAGTCAGCGATAGGCAGTCTACTCCACATTGCACAGTGGACTCGGCCCGATATAACATATGCTGTCAACATGCTGTGTAGACAAGCTGAAAAACCATCAATGCATGCTTGGCAAGGAGTAAAAAGAGTTTTAAGGTATCTCCAAACTACCAAAAGGTTTCACTTAAAACTATCAGCAGAGGGTAGCACACAACTTGAATGTTGGGCCGACAGTAGTTGGGCAGATGCTGGACCAGATAGAAAATCAGTGTCAGGAATGGCGATAAAATTTGGAAATGCACTAATTGGTTGGAGATCAAGAAAGCAATCACTTATAGCTTTAAGTTCAACTGAATCTGAGTTTAATGCATTATCAGATATATGTAGAGAACTGGAATTTTATAAGCAACTGGTACAAGAATTGTTTGGAGAATGTTCCCTACCTATCAGAGTGTGGGAAGACAACCAACCTTGTATTAAACTAGCTAAATCAGGTCAATTCAAGGCCCACACAAAACACTTGGATATCCGTTATCAAAATGTATGCCAAAGTGTAAAACAAGGTTTAATTGAACTAAAGTATTGTCCAAGCCAAGAAAATCTCGTAGACGGTTTTACGAAAGCTTTGAGTCCGCAATCTCATAAATGTTTCTGTTCAGGTTTAAATTTGAATTAAGGTTGGTACAGCTCAGTGTTACGAGCGAGAGGGGGTGTTGCTATCAAAGGGTTAAAGGGTAGCAGAAACGCTCTAATCACTGAGCAGCTGGAGGTCATTAGGCTTCCAGGAACATGAGTTTGTATAAATAGTCTCCTGTGTGTTTGTTCTTCTCCCCTTCTCCCCTTTTTGGGCGTGTTTGCTGAGATGTGTGGTTCTTCGCCAGGGTTGTTTTTGTTTTGTAAATAAACCTTATCTTTGAGTTACAAACCGCATGCTCCAAGACTCCTCTTTGAAAAGATACTGCCTCTCCTGCCCTTCTTCAACTGCTGTGCGAAATACTCTGCTGTAGTGGGTATAGGGCGGTGGTACTACTACTACTACTACTACTACTACTACTACTACTACAGCAGCAGCAGCAGCAGCAGCAGCATGCACACACACGAAAGCTCATACCAAGAACTGACTTAGTTGGTCTTTAAGGTGCTACTGGAAGGAATTTTTGCTTGCTGTTTCATTGTGTCTTGTTGCTAATTGTGATCATTGCTGTTGTTTTAGAATTCTTTCCTATGCAATATTACTTTTTTATTGCTTTTAAATTGTTGCTTTTTAAGTTGTCCTTGTAAAGGAAAGTGTTCCGCTAATGTTGATTGTATTCTGAATTGCTTCAAGAAGCCAATGAATAATATTAAGAGTAATAATTATTTTACCTGCCTTAATTATAATAAAGCATTGACATGCATATCTTAAACTACACATTTTAATAGTTTCACATCTGTATTCTTTACTGTGTTCTAGCTTATAGATTTTAATTTTAACCTACATATATATGAGAGCCAGTGTGGTGTAGTGGTTAAGAGCGGTAGTCTCGTAATCTGGGGAACCGGGTTTGCATCTCCGCTCCTCCACATGTAGCTGCTGGGTGACCTTGGGCCAGTCACACTTTTCTGAAGTCTCTCAGCCCCACTCACCTCACAGAGTGTTTGTTGGGGGGGGGGAGGGAAAGGAGATTGTTAGCTGCTTTGAGACTCCTTAGGGCAGTGATAAAGCAGGATATCAAATCCAAACTCTTCTTCTTCTTCTTCTACATGTTCTCTATCTCTGTATAAGTCCATATTCTGGTATGTGACTGTAATAAACTGATTCGTTCATTCAGTAAAGCTTCGGTGGTTTTGAAATTCAGTAAATTGTCTCTGCCTCCATTTTTTGGTATTGAGGGAAACGCTCTGTAAAATAATCAGAAAACATCAGGGTTGTAGTCAACATCAGTCCTTTCCACAGCAGACCTATTTAAATTGATGGGCACGTGTTGATTTTGACGCATCTCTTCTGAGTAAAACTCAGTTGACTACTCCTCACAGGATATCATGGAATTGTAGAGTTGGAAGGGACCACAAGAGTCATCTAGTCCACCCCCTGCAATGCAGGAATATTTTGCCCAACGTGGGGCTCCAACCCACGACCCTGAGATGCAGAGTCTCACACTCTACTGACTGAGCTATGGGCAGATATCTTGTTTGATAAATGTGTCTCTTTGAAACATTTTGGTTTTATCCTCTCTGCAGGAGTTGCTATGCCTGATCATTCCATCTAGTTCTGTCGAAAGAGAGGTGGGGGTTGTTTTCTGATTTCTTAATTGTGAATATTTGGGGGGGGGAGGGGAGGCATAGGTGGAAAGGAGATACTCAGATGGACCAGAGTGAAATGGGGCCGAGTGAAATTGGGGCTTCGGGATGGCTTGGGGAATTCTCAAAGTGTCACATCCAAACCAAAACTCTTGGTTGTGGGATGCCCCTGCCTTCTGTCATCATTTGAGCTTTCCTCTGCTTCCCTTTCAAGCTGCTGTCTGGAAGGAGGCCAAAGCCCACTTAAACATAAGAATGATTATAAGAAAGCATTCATTCAACAGCCAGAGTTGAATGAAGACGATGTGCTAGGAGGAGAATGAGCTAATTAAACCATTCTGCAACACACACACACACACACACACACACACACTGCAATCCGAACCCCAGTGCTGTTATGAGGACAATGGTCACAACCACACATTTCAAGAAGCATTGCACTAAGAGTCACAGATTCACCCAACACATCCTGGGAACCTCTGTTTGCTACAGATCTAACATCTCTCAGCACCCTTGGCAAACTACAGTTCCCAGGATTCTTGAGGGAAAGCCTGGACTCTTTCAAGTGGTGTAAGAGCTTTAAATGTGTGGTGTGGAATTCCTCCAAAATAATCAGGGAACTGTGCAACCCTCTCTCTCTCAGGCTACTGTCCTGCCCCAGGCTCAGGAGGAGGAGGAGGGCTCTTTATTAGATTAGGTTTGTGTCAGGGAACTGCCATCGGAAAGACAGGAGGTGGAGAGGCTCTCAGAAGGCAGGAGAGAGTCAGCAGCGGAGGAAGGCACCAGTAGGGGGGGAACGGGAAATCATAAAGAGAGAGAGAGACGGAGGCATGGCTCAGGGACTCTTCCAGCAGTAACAGTGGAGGAGTTTCAGATCCTCCCATAGGCACTCCCACTCCTCGCCGGAAACTGTCGCGCCGAGAATCCAGACGACGCGTTTCCGTCAAGGAGCTTTTATGTTGGAGTAAATTCCGTAGACGCCCACTGTCGGATTCTACCAGCGACTGACGGAGCCATGCTTAAGGGGCTCTGTTAGAGACAGAGGTTGGCTGACCAGCCAAACCCTGAGGGACTAAGCTTTACGCACAAGCAGCTCATTATCCCATCAAAGCAATCCGACAGTCTCTGAAAGCAGCTTGTGCAAGGAGAGGCATCATGAGCAACCCAGCCAGAACCGGAGGAGCAGGAGCTGGAGCTGGAGCGGGTCCAAGCCTGGAAGAAAGGTACAAGGCGTTGGAGGTCCAGCTAGCGCTGCAAACGGCGAGGCTCGAGGAGAGGAGGGCTCAGGATGCGGATAAGGGAAAAACCACCCCACTCGCCAGAAAGGTGCCAGGATTGGTGCAGAAGTTTGGGGGGGATCCCAGGAACTATCAAGCCTTTAGAACCGAGATGCAATATGCCCTCAATCTACAGTTTGATGACTTTCCCGATGAGGATTCGAGAGTGGCGTTTGTGATTGGCCATCTAGAGGGAGGGGCGAAGGACTGGGTTAGACCCCTGGTGGCAGCCAATAATGAGATCCTAAAGGACACGAGGAAGTTTTTTGGCGCCATGGATCTGATGTTTTCCAGCGAGATTGAGCAGGGAGTGGTGCGCAGACAGTTAATGGCGTGTAAACAGGGGAGCCGATCTGTCCGTGAGTACTGGACTGAGTTCACTATGTTGATACATAGACTGGGTTGGGACCTAGCGAGTGAACCTATTCAAATGCTGTTTGAAGAAGGGCTCTCTTCGGCAGTGAAAGATGAACTTTCCCGGGCGCCTAGGGCGGAGTCTATGGACCAGCTGACTAAATCTGCGCTGTCCATAGGAGCGCGCCAGGAGGCGAGAGCTTTGGAAAAGCGGGAAGGAAAGGGGGAACGTTGGAGGGATTTCCGCATTCCAGAGATTCCGGAGCAGCCTTTCCCGCCGGCAGAGCCGATGGAACTTGGAACAGCGCGCGCAGTTTCAAACACCAGTGAAGGGCAGAAGAAGGAGGGAAAGAGTGCCAAGAAATGTTATCTCTGCCAACAGCCAGGTCACTTAGCCAGAGTCTGTCCGCAAAGAAAGGAATGGCAAGGGATGGCGGGAGCTGTTGGGGGGAAGGAGGGAGAAGAAGTCAAGGAGCAAGTAAAAGCCAACGCCTGGCTGCCACCATCGGGGCACAGCAGCCAGGCCAAGGAGTAGTGAAAGTGCCCACGCCGGAACCCCCAAGACCAGCGCTTGTGATAGAGGTGTTGCTAGAGCTGCCAAATGGACACCCACTAAAGATAAAAGCGCTATTGGATTCAGGCAGCTCCTGTAATTTCATGAGTAAGGAGTTTGCAGCTGAACACCAGATACAGACTATCCCGTTAAGTAACCCTTTGCAGGTGACCACGATTGATGGGAGGGAACTGTTGGGAGGAGAAGTGAGCCAACAGACTGTACCAATGATTATGAGGGTGGCAAGACACACAGAACTGATAGCGTTTAACGTGGCCACCTTGGGAGGAGCTCCCATTATTTTGGGGATGAGCTGGCTGGCACTACATGATCCGCTAGTAGGCTGGCATCAGAGGGTGGTTTCCTTTGGGTCAGCACATTGCCTAGAACACTGCAAGGAGGGAAAGGCTCAGGAAGGGGCCAGGGCCACTCTAGCAGGGACGGAAGTAACGGACAAAGGGAAGGTGCCACGACAATACGCTGACTTGATTGATGTCTTCAGCGAAAAGGAAGCAGATAAACTGCCCCCGCACAGACCTTTTGACTGTCAAATTACCTTACTCCCAGGAGCACAATTGCCAGTGGGCAAGCTGTATGCAATGTCAGACAGTGAGATGCAGGAGTTAAGGGAGTTCATTGACAAGAATCTCAAGCGAGGTTTCATCAGAGAGTCACGAGCGGTGGGGGGCAGCCCAGTGTTCTTTGTGGACAAAAAAAATACTAATAAACCCAGATTGGTCGTGGACTTCAGGGCCCTAAATGCAGTGTCAGAACCAGTGACTTTCCCCATGCCCAGAATCGATGACATTCTGACCCGGGTGAGGAAAGGGAAAATTTTTACCAAGCTGGATCTTAGGGGTGCATATAATTTGATACGTGTGAGAAAGGGGGACGAGTGGAAGACCACTATGTTCACCCCCTTGGGGGCCTTTGAGTACTTGGTTATGCCCTTCGGATTACAAGGGGGCTCGGCCTGTTTTCAATCGTTCATGAATCACGTCCTGGGGCCATTGCTCTATAAGAACTGCGTGGCGTTCTTAGATGACGTCCTGGTGTACTCAGAGAATGAGGAGCAGCATGTGCGAGATGTAAGAGAGGTACTGAGCAGACTGCGAGAAAACCAGCTGTGGGTGAAACTGGAGAAGTGTCAGTTTCATACCAGGGAGGTGGAATTCCTGGGGTACCGGTTGTCTGACAAGGGATTGGCCATGGATCCCAGCAAGGTTCAAGCGGTACTGGAATGGAAGACACCAAAAACTAAGAAGGACGTGCAAAGATTCCTGGGCTTTGGAAACTTCTATAGGAAGTTCATCAAAAACTTTGCCCACTTAACGGCGCCCATCACGGATTGTCTTAGCAGCAAGAAGAAATTTGTTTGGACGGAAGAGGCGCAGCGGACGTTCGAACGATTAAAGAAGGCGTTTGCGTCGGAAGAGCAACTTTTGCACGTGGATCTACAGCAACCAATGAGAGTGGAGACTGACGCGTCAGACCGAGCGGTGGGGGCCGTGCTTCTCCAGCCGGGAAAAGATACGTCAGAATGGAGACCGTGTGCCTTCTTCTCGCGGAAGTTGAACAAATCCGAGAGGAACTACACAGTATACGACCGAGAACTGCTCGCCATTCATGAAGCATTCCGGAGATGGCGGCACTTGCTGATTGGGGCGCAGCACAAGGTCCAAGTCAGAACTGACCACAAAAATCTGGAATATTGGAGAACAGCCCGAGTGCTGAACCAGAGACAAATGAGATGGGCCCAGGAGTTCTCCAAATTCCATTTTGAAATTCGTTACGTGCCAGGCTCGGAGAACGTAAGGGTGGACGCTCTTTCCAGGAAACCTGAGTACTTAGAGGGGGGGGGAGCGCCTGAGGAAAGGCATATAATCCCTGAGGACCGCTGGGTGTGTGGGGCGGCATTGGTGGGGCAGAGAGAACTGATAGAGGGTACTGAGAACGATGAATACGCCCAAGAGAAACTCAGAGAACTCAGGAGGACAGAGGAGAACACAGGGGGGTTTGAATAAAAGAACGGGGCGTTGTATTACAAAGGGGCACTGTACATACCCGATGGGGAACTGAGGGGCAGAGTACTCAAACAGTTGCACGACAGCCCCACAGCGGGGCACTTCGGGCAGCACAAAACCATGTGGTTGGTTACCAGGGAGTTTTGGTGGCCCAAGGTGAGGGAAGACGTACGGGAATATGTCAGGGGGTGCGACAGGTGCCAGCGAGCGAAAGGGGAGAGGCTGGCACCAGCGGGGCTATTGGAACCCTTACCCACACCAGAAAGGCCATGGGAGGCAGTATCCATAGTTTTTATGACGGACCTGCCAAAATCCAAAGGCAAGACAGCTGTCATGGTGGTGGTAGATCTATTAACTAAGATGTGTCATTTTATAGCCTGTTCACATGCGGTCACAGCGGAAGAAACCGCCAAGTTGTTTGTAGAGCATATTTTCAGGTTGCATGGCGCCCCCTTGAGGGTGGTCAGCGACAGAGGGAAACAGTTTACTTCCAGGTTCTGGAGGAAGCTCATGAGCTTACTGCACGTGGAAGTCAATTTTTCAACTGCCCGGCACCCAGAAACAAATGGGCAAGCGGAAAGGGCAAACGGGATTTTACAACAATACCTGAGGTGTTATGTAAGTGACCGAGAAAATGATTGGGTAGATAAGTTGGCCCTGGCAGAATTTGCCTACAACAACGCGGAGAATGTGTCCACAGGGATAAGCCCCTTCCTGGCAAACTATGGGTGTCATCCCAGGGCATTTCCAGGAGAAGGAGGGGAGAGGTGGAGTGTACCGGCTGCAGAACACTTTGTTGAAGAGATGGAAGCGATCCACCGGCAACTCCAACTTAACTTAGAGAGGGCCAAGGAAGAATACAAAAGGCAAGCAGACAGAAGCCGAAGGGAAGGTGAAACCATAAGGGTGGGGGACAGGGTGTGGCTATCCACCCAAGGACTGCTGTTCAAGGGAGGGTGCAAGAAATTAAGACCCAAACGGCTGGGACCCTTTGAGGTCATACAACAGGTCAATCCGGTGGCATTCAAACTCAGATTGCCCAACCACATGAAACTGCATCCAGTATTTCACAGGTCTCTACTGTCGCCATACCGAGAGGGGCGAGAGTGGGGGGAACGTGAGGGAGAGGTCACTCAAACACCAGTCATAGAAGAAAGGGAACGCAACACACATGTGGCAGGAATCATTGATTCCAGGTGGAGAGGGAATCAGGTGGAGTATTTGGTAGAATGGGAAGGGGAAGCGGAGTCGGAAAACACAGGGGTACCGGCAGAGGAGGTCAATGATGAGATTTTAATAGAAACGTTTCATCAACGGTTTCCAAGGAAACCTCAGCCCGTGGGAAGGTTCAGGAGGGAACACTTTGGCACAACCGATGAGGAAGAGGAGTTTGAAGGGTTCCCTGAATCAGGGCAGGAAGAAGGAGTAGACTCTGACGAGGAAGAGAACACAGAGAGAAGAGAAGGGGGGCAGTGGAGAGAAGTGTTTGAATCTTCTGATGATGAGGAGTGTTCTTTCCGGGGTTTTCCACCCTCACCGCCAGGAGGAAAGGGGGCGGGAGGGGGTGAAGGGGGCCCTGGAGGGGAGGTGGATGTCAGGGAACTGCCATCAGAAAGACAGGAGGTGGAGAGGCTCTCAGAAGGCAGGAGAGAGTCAGCAGCGGAGGAAGGCACCAGTAGGGGGGGAACGGGAAATCATAAAGAGAGAGAGACGGAGGCATGGCTCAGGGACTCTTCCAGCAGTAACAGTGGAGGAGTTTCAGATCCTCCCATAGGCACTCCCACTCCTCGCCGGAAACTGTCGCGCCGAGAATCCAGACGACGCGTTTCCGTCAAGGAGCTTTTATGTTGGAGTAAATTCCGTAGACGCCCACTGTCGGATTCTACCAGCGACTGACGGAGCCATGCTTAAGGGGCTCTGTTAGAGACAGAGGTTGGCTGACCAGCCAAACCCTGAGGGACTAAGCTTTACGCACAAGCAGCTCATTATCCCATCAAAGTTTGTATCCTGCCTTTCTATTTTCATGCTCAAGGCATGAAAAATCTCAAAGCAGTTTACAGCATATTAAAACATAAATAAAACAATCTGAAGAATGTCAAATATAGAGTATACAGTTGAACAACATAGTTAACAAAAAACTGAAATATTAAAGATTTCAAAATAAAACATTACAAAGGAAGTCAACTACAGAATACATATTTAACACAAAGTTAACAAAAACAAAACAAAAAGCTTAAGCATTCCCCCCCCCCAAAAAAACAACATTGCTAAGTAAAGTCAAATATAAAATGCACATTTTAAACAGCAGAATTCCCAAGAGAATAAAATATGATCATAAGCATGACACGGCTGTTTAGCAGGCACAAAAAGATGGGGCAAAAGAATCCAATAAAGTTACATCAAGTACAATATATGAAAATGATGAACCAGGAAATAGAGTGGAAAATCAAACAGATGAGACAAAAGACATTTGAATCGGCTAATAAATGTGGGAAATTGCTAGCTTGGCAAATGAAAAAAAGACAAAAACTCAACACTATTACAAATTTGGATGTGGAGGGTAAGAACATACAGAATCCAGTGGAGATTAGAAAATGTTTCCAGAGATACTATAAACAACTATATACACAAGGGCCACAGAAAGAAATTGATATAGATCAATTCTTGAAAATAAATGGACTACAAAAAAATCTCTCAAGAAAATAAGTTAATGCTGAACTATAAAATAACTGAACAGGAGGTAGAAGGTGCCATCCAGAATATGCAACTGGGTAAATCAACAGGGCTGGATGGTTTATCTTCCAGATATTATAGATCTTTGAAAGATTGGATAATACAACCATTAAAGGAAGTTTGTAATGGAATTTTGGAAGGGAAAAAAGCACCAGAGTCGTGGAAGGAAGCTTACATTACACTTATACCGAAAACTGAGTCTGAGAAGACACAACTTAAGAATTACCGCCCCATATCTCTGCTTAATGTGGATTACAAAATTTTTGCAGATATTTTGTCTAAAAGATTTTAAAAAGTACTAGTGGAAGAGATACATAAAGACCAAGCAGGCTTTCTCCCGGGCAGACACTTGTCTGACAACACGAGAAATATAATTAACATCTTAGAAAAATTACAAGTGAACATTAATACTAAAGCAGTTTTGATATTTGTAGACGCGGAGAAAGCTTTTGTGTACATTTCTTGGAGTTTTATGAAGAAGAATCTCCAGGGGATGGGGGTTGGTCAAGGTTTTGGAAATGGTATAGGTGCAATTTATTCAGAACAAAAGGCCAAACTAATTGTTAATAATGTGGTGACGGAGGAATTTAAGATAGAGAAAGTGACACGACAAGGTTGTCCAATTTCCCCACTGCTCTTCATTTCGGTCCTGGAGGTTCTCCTAAATATGATCAGAAGGGACCAATTGGTCAAAGGTATACAAGTCGGAGCTAAACAGCACAAATTGAAAGCATTTGCAGATGATCTAGTATTGACATTACAGGAGCCAGAATCTAGTACCAAAAGGGTACTTGAACTGATTCAAGAATTTGGTCAGGTTGCAGGATTCAAGTTGAATAAGTTTAAAACTAAGGTTTTAGAGAAAAATCTAACAGCGATTGAGAAAGAGAGGTTTCAGAAGGAGACAGGTTTAACGTTGGTTAAGAAAGTAAAATACCTGGGGGTTAATATGATTGCTAAGAATGTGAATTTATTTAAAGATAATTATGAAAAATGCTGGTCAGAAGTGAAAAAGGATTTAGAAATATGGTCAAACTTGAAGCTTTCTTTGCTAGGCCGTATTGCTGCTATAAAAATGAATGCATTGCCAAGAATGTTGTTTTTGTTTCAATCGTTGCAAATTTTGGATAAAATGGACTGTTTCAAGAAGTGGCAGAGAGATATTTCTAGATTTGTCTGGCAGGTAAAGGATTAAGATAAAAACAAAGAGGGAAAGGATTGAACGGGAATACAAAAAAAGGGAGGCGTGAGGAGGTCAGGGAAACAAGTAAATGAAATATAAGATATGAAAAGATTGATTTGTTTTTAACTGTTTTCTATTTTTTTGTATTTTGTATTTTTTCTTTGTATTTTTTATTTTTCTTCTTTCTTCTTTTTTACTTTGTAACCTCTTTCTTTCTGTAAAACTTTAATAAATATCTTTTTTTTAAAAAAAAAACATATTTTCCTTCTGATCAATGAAGTCAAATGTTACAATTGTCCGTTTTAGAATGAGCACCTATAGGGAGAAGACAGATCTCAGTAAGCCAAAGCAAGACCAAGACAACAAACCCCTTCTGGAATATGGTCAGCGTGTACAACATCTAGCTGAATCATCACCAGGATAACTAAGTCAGACTGGGGGAAATATCATTCTTCAGAACCAAGACATCATTACCATGCTTTCCAAGTTACCTGAAAGTCACTAGAACACTTGCGAGCACAGAGCCAAGACACAGCTGAAATAAGAGAATCCTCTGTTATTATGGAAATGAGAATCAGAGTCTTCAGTAGCCTAGTGCTTATCACTGTGCCTGCAAGACCTTGAAAGACACTGCTTAACATTCTGAACATCTTCACTCTTGATAATTTCTCACAAGCGCAAAGCAGCCCCGGTTCTTGTTAAGGGAGAAGGCAGGGCAATGCAGCTCCGTTGACATACTTTGCTGCCAAGGGGAAAGAGAAGCCAAAACATGTTTTCTTTACCAAGCTTGGCACTGAGTGTGATGTTCAGCAAGTTCTGAATTTCTTCTGGTGCCAAGCCTCTCTCTTGCACAATCTTTTCCACAGTCTCCAAAGGACTCCGCAAAGCTCCCTGCTTCCATGAGGCACTAACTTGAATTAGAAAAAAGTCCAAGTGTCATTCAAATCCATTCGAAAAACCGTCCTCATGCATGATGGCCTGTCCAATGGCTTGCTTTACCATCAATTGGCAAGGGAGCCCCATTGAGATGCCATGACATTTGGAAAACTCTGGAATGCTGAACTTGCCTTTTGCTTTCTTGCTTCTTCGTTCAGTGGGTAGGTAGGTGTAGGTCGGGGCAAGTCGAAAGCTTCCTTGAAATTCCTCAGCCCCAGCCAGCATTGCCAATGGGCAGGATGATGAGAATTGTAGTTCAGCAACGTCTGGAGGGCCAGAGGTTACCCTCACCTGTTTTATCGGTTAGTGTGCTAAGATCTGGGCACAAGCCCAATTCAGCTGACGGTACTTAACAAGGGCTTGCTTTACACAAAACATGAGAGCTAATACACTATTCTGCTCCAATATACAAAACAGCCCCTTCTCTAGAGAAAGCTCAAGAAAATACAAACTTCGGGGTTTGTAGATGGTTGTAAAGGTTGCTGAAAGGTTTCTAGTTCACTAGTTGGAAACAGCTTCCAGGCTAGGCAGGACCAAGGTTGATTTGTAACTGTTCCTGTCTTCCTGCTTGCCATTGTGTATATTTGTAAACCATTTCTGCCAAAATATATACATCTGCAATAGTAGTTTCTGGAAGCAGACCCTGCAAGAGTGCACAATCCATGAAGTCCATATGAAGAGTGTTACGGAATGGAGGGGAGGCATATGAACGAAGTCTTACTCCCGAGTAAGAGACGTAGAGCCCGAGGCGATGACCTCAAGGGAACCCTGCCACACTAGGACTCCCCTCGCCCCGTCACAACATTGCACCAAGCACCGCACAAAAGTCCAAAACCCCGAGAAGAAAGCGCCATTTCTGACCCCGTATCCCAATGCTATACACGATCGATCAATGTATTTTATGAATGAACAATGTATTTGCATGAGGATGCGCTCTAGCCAATCAGATGGCGTTGAATGTAGCCCTTCAGCCAATCGCAGCAATGTCATGGCTCTGCAGAGGCTGCTCAGCTCCAGCTGTTTTGCACACTCCACTGAGCGCTGACAAGGTGATGACAGCTCCCGCTGCGAGAACAACGGACTGAGTCAATCGAAACCTCATTACCCTGTTAATCCAATCAAAACTTGATGTTGTTTAGTCGTTGAGTCGTGTCTGACTCTGCGTGACCCCCTGGACCAGAGCACGCCAGGCCCTCCTGTCTTCCACTGCCTCCCGCACTTTGCTCAAACTCATGCTGGTAGCTTCCAGAACACTGTCCCACCATCTCGTCCTCTGCCATCCCCTTCTCCTAGTGCCCCCCATCTTTCCCAACATCAGGGTCTTTTCCAGGGAGTCTTCCCTTCTCCTGAGGTGGCCAAAGTCTTGGAGCCTCAGCTTCAGGATCTGTCCTTCCAGTGAGCACTCAGGGCTGATTTCCTTCAGAATGGAGAGGTTTGATCTTCTTGCAGTCCATGGGACTCTCAAGAGTCTCCTCCAGCAGCAGAATTCAAAAGCATCAATTCTTCGGCGAATGTGAGCGGTATTGGCTTAGGCATTGATTGGACCTGACTATATCTGACTCCTGCCCATTGTGCAGGAAGTCCCAGTAGGGGGAGCCCTGTCGATGCGAACCAACTCAAGCTCCCCCTGGTGCTCCCGTCCGGGTTGTGTCAAGGCCTTAGTCCCCCAGCCGGGCTTCAGACTAGATCAACACCCCCGGATTCCTTTAACGGAATACCCTTAAGCTGTTACCAAAAAGGACCAATACGGCAGCAAGCAAAGGCTTTAGCAGCTTCGTCAGCTGCTGGTGGCTGGAAAGCCAGACAGGATGTTTGTGACTGTTGCCATGGGAAGAAAGGGGCAGTCCATTCTGTACTGAGCACCGGATGTTAGCTCAGTGTGTGTGTCATATGACCCGTACTGGAAGTACATGGGTGGAGTTTATTCTCACTGCTGTTGAGTGCAGACATGTTTCTCTGTACTGCTGTAAGAGACAGAAATAAAAGAATGTAAATAGATTTCTGTCTGCTTCTTTCCCCTCCCTGGGGATACCAAAGGGGAGAGAGAAGGAACGGTGTGTTCTTCTCACATCTGGGAAGGATCGCCGAGACCTCGCCTGTTTATCTGCCGGGAGT
Organism: Podarcis gaigeae; assembly: GCF_964106915.1. Taxonomy (NCBI): domain Eukaryota; kingdom Metazoa; phylum Chordata; class Lepidosauria; order Squamata; family Lacertidae; genus Podarcis; species Podarcis gaigeae. The sequence goes on along the minus strand of NC_139695.1, from coordinate 9,384,431 downwards.
CGCAGCGGGGAGGTCGACAAGGAATTCCTGCCGGTGCCTACGTCGTGGCACATTCCTCTGACCGAGGCAGAATTCCAACATAAGCATGGAGGGGCAGGTGATGGCCACACCTCCCCTCCCCCACACAAGGTCAAGCAATGCCTAACCGCAACCCTAACACAGTTGTGATTATTGCTACGAGGTAGGCGAAAACCAAGTGTCCAGTGCCAATTTGCCAAGTGGTAAAATTCCTACCAGGCCCCTCGGACAATCAAGGCGACCAACCAAAGTCCATAGCAAGCCCATTGCCTAACCTGCAAAATAGGGAGGGAGGGCGGGTGATTGAGGAAGCGAGCCAAAGAGGAAGTTCTCTGGGGGTTGGCTGGCCGGGCTCTGACGTGGCCAGGATCCCATAGACAACGGGGGACAGAGTCCCCCGCCCCTGGTGGGGGGTGGGTGGCCACGTGGTCCACCACAACTCCTCCCCACTGGGAAGTGGAGCGGATTTCCCAAGACATATCCTGTATTTGCATGTTACCCCAACACATTCCTCCTATGTTAATCATGTATAACCCTCCCCTTTTCTGATGGAGTGGTGCTGTTTAGCGAACTGTCTGCTGGGATAAGATAGGAACTTTTAAAAGTCCTTGTCACCCCGTTCTCGGGGTTCAATTCCTCTCTGAACCTGTTGCGCGATAAACTTTGGTCTCCGCTATTTGCTCTGGTTGGTGGCGGGACTCCTTCTTTGTTCCGCAGGGACCCACGGGCTCTGAGCAGCCTCCCACCTGGATTTTTCCGTAACAACAGAAACTCGACTAACCCTCTTGAGAGAAGAAAGGTGGCTTTTGCTCCCGCTGCAATGTTGTAATCTAAATAAGCACATCTTCCTACAAGTGAATGGTAGCGACCTATCTGGGGGGAAATAAAGTGGTATGCTGAGAGACATGGTTACTGTCAGAGCCACCCGAGGTCCCAGCTCACAAGAGACCAAAATCCAGTCCAAGTTATATACAAAAGGTTTTATTGAAGAACATTGTTGTCGTTACATCCAAGCTCCGTGGCTCAGCGTCTGTTACCCTTAGATGTTAGAAGTCCCCTCTGAGTCAGTCCCGCCCCTGCACCAGCTTAAGAGGCTTGTACTGCTCCACCTTTTCCTCTCCTTCCTTTTCCGCAGGGTCTTCCTGCCCCCCTGTGCTCCCTCCCTCCGGGACTCCCCCGAGGCTGAGTCTTCTGACGCCTGCTCCCCCCTCCTTCGTGCTTTGGGACCAGGCTCCTCCTCAGGGCTCTCCTCATTTCCGCGCGCCTCCACATTTGAACTTGGCGCGCGTACGTTGCCTCTGACCTTCCTTTCGACCGTTACGCTACTCTCGGTACTACACTCCTCCCCTTCCGGCAGGACGTTCTGCTCCGAACTCCTTCCCCTCTCTGCTTCCTGTTCTGCTCTTTCTGACACACTGGCAACTCCACCCCCTTCACTCCGTTCCGACGGAGAGGCCGGTCCCGATCTCCAACCCCCACTGGGGATTCCCTCTTCGTTCCCCTGCTTCTGACTGCTTCCCTCTCTACTGCCCCTTGGCCTGACCAGGGGGGCTCCCTTTTGGGAATCCTCGGATTCACTTGACGGACTCACTGACAACCTCGGGTCGTCGTCGTCCTCTTCCTCGTCGCCCTGGGACCCCTCCCCCTCGCTCTCTGTCCCTGAAACCCTGACATCCATCCCCCCCTCGAAGCCCCCCCTTCCCCCCTCCCGCCCATCGGGTGCAGGTTGTAGGAGCTGCAGCTCTTCGGAGGTGGATGCAGGATACAGGTTGTGTACCTCCATATCCTCTGCTTGCAGTTCGGTGTATGAGTGTTCGAATTCGGGTTCTTGACCCAAAGTGTTCTCTTCTCCCTCTTCCATTGGTACCTCGTCTGGTGCTGCCGGCCAAGGTCCCGTCAGCCATTTCCTGCGCCAGTCCTCCTCTGGTTGCTCGTCCCACCAATAAGAGGGTTCTGTGTCCACCCCTGAGCACGATCCCCTGGGCGGGCTAGATTCTGGCGTTCTCTCCTCGGCTGAAGAAAACCCCCGGAAAGTACTGTCTGAGAGTGTGGGCGTAAAGAGCCAGTCATCAAAGTACTCGGCTGGCATGGGTCTATGCGGGAAAAGGGCATGGAACTCGTCTTTTAGAAGAGGTTCGTCTAAAGCGTAGCCCGGCACCCAACCGTTGGCACTGGCTGGAGTGCCCTCTGTGGCTAGAAAGTATTCTACCCCCTCTTTCCCCCATCTCGAGTCCAGGATTTCTGTGACCTCGTTGAGTGGTTCGGCCCTAGGCGCCCTCTCCCTCTCCTGTGACTTAGTGTGTAGTTGCGGGACTGTTTCAGACTCCTGAAACCTGTGCGGTGCCTTGTAGGGGGTGAGCACCGACCTGTGAAATACCGGATGCACTCTGGAACCTTCGGGGAGGGCTAGTCGAAAGGCTACAGGGTTGATCTTAGCCTCCACCTGGTACGGCCCTAACTGCCTGTGCCCTAGCTTCTTCTTGGCCAACGACTTGGCTGGCATCGCTTGGGCCGCTAACCACACCCAGTCCCCCACCTGGATCTCCTCCCCCGCTCTCCTGTTTTTGTCTGCCTGCACCTTATATGCTTGCTTGGCCAGCTCCAAATGTCTCCGCAACTCTTCGTGCACCTCCTGCAGCTCCGCTGCAAACTGGTCGGCTTCTTGCGGCACCCCCTCTCTCGGTGCCCCGAACCCCGGGAAGGTTCTGGGATGACGACCGTTGTTCGTGAAGAACGGCGTCACCCCCGTGGACGCGTGCTTCGTGTTGTTATAGGCAAACTCTGCCATCGGCAGGTAGTCCACCCAAGCTGCGGGTCGCTGATTGGCGTAACATCTCAGGTACTGCTGCATGATCGCGTTGACCCTCTCAGCTTGGCCGTTGGTCTGTGGGTGTCTCGCCGACGTAAGGTTGATCTTGACGTTCAGGATACCTAAAGGCTTCTGCCAAAAATTGGAAACAAACTGGCGCCCCCTGTCGGACAGGATGGACTGCGGCAGCCCATGCACCTTGAACACGTGATCAATGAAGAGTTTGGCAGTCTGTTCCGCCGTCGCCACCTTTGCGCACGGAATGAAGTGCGCCATCTTGGTGAACAGGTCCACAACCACCAGTACCGCCGTCTTCCCTCTGGAGCTGGGCAGGTCAGTAACGAAGTCCAGGGCTACCCTCTCCCACGGTTGCTGTGGCGTTTCCAGCGGTTCCAACAGCCCCGCTGGCTTCTGGTGTACTGGCTTGGACCTTTGACAAGTGTCACACCTGGCGACGTAATCCGCTACCTCTCCACGCATCCGAGGCCACCAAAAGTCCCTTGCCACCAGTTCTATTGTCTTCTCCTTGCCGAAGTGGTCCGCACTGGGGGCGTCGTGCAACTGCTGCAGAACCTTTGCGCGAAGCTCGTCGCTTGGCACGTAGAGGGCACCTTTGCGAGTTAGCAGCCCGTCGCGTAGTTGGAAATCTTCGCCACTCTGCACACCTCTGCGCAACTCCTCCATTTTGGACTGTGCGAACTGATCCACTTGCAACGCGCGTCGCACCGCGTCCAGATCTACTGTGATGGCAGCGCACGACCACGCCTGCGGTGCGAAAATGTGCCTGGCTGCTACTGGTGTCGCTTCATCGAGATATTGCGGTTTCCTGGATAGCGCATCGGCTATAACGTTGGAATCTCCGGGGATGTACTCTATCCGAAAGTCGAAATCCGCGAAGAATTCCGCCCAGCGCATGTGTCTCTGGCTTTGGAGCTTTGCCGTGCGCCAATACTCTAGGTTCTTGTGATCCGTGCGGACCTGTACTGTGTGCTTGGCGCCTATGAGGAAGTGTCGCCACGCTTTGAACGCTGCGTGAATGGCCAACAGCTCTCTGTCCCATATGGTGTAGTTTTGCTCCGCCTTGCTGAGCTTTCGGGAGTAAAAGGCACCGGGTCTCCAGTTCCCATGTGGATCTTCTTGCAGGAGCACGGCTCCAACCGCCCTGTCTGACGCGTCGGTCTCTACTCGCATGGGCCTGCCTGGATTCACGTGCAGCAGCTGCTCCTCGGAGGCGAAAAGGCTTTTAAGCTTCCGAAAAGAGCGCTCCGCCTGTTCCGTCCACACGAACCTCTTCTTCTTGGAACTCAGAGTGTCCGTGATCGCTGCCGTCTCCTTTGCAAAACCTCTGATGAATTTGCGGTAGAAGTTGGCGAAGCCGACGAATCTCTGGACTTCCTTCCGATTGCGTGGGCTCTTCCAGTCCAACACCGCGCGGACCTTGACGCTGTCCATGGCCAGCCCCTTGTCGGACAGCTTGTAGCCCAGGAAATCCACCTCCGTCACATCAAACTGGCACTTCTCTAACTTGGCGTAGAGCCTGTTCTCCCGTAGTCTTTGCAGGACTTCCTTTACGTCCCTCTCGTGGGCCTCTTCCGTCTCCGAAAAGATCAGGATGTCGTCGAGGAAACACACACATTTCTTGTAGAGGAGTCCCGCTAGCACGTGATGCATAAAGGCTTGGAAGACGTGAGATCCATTTTGGAGACCAAACGGCATAACTCTGTATTCATACGTGCCCAGAGGCGTGAACATGGCCGTTTTCCACTCATCGCCCTCCCGGATGCGTATGAGGTTATACGCTCCACGCAGATCCAATTTGGTGAAGATCTTCCCCTTCCTCACGGTTGCTAGGAGATCATCAATCTTAGGCATGGGGAAGGCCTTGGGTTTGGTCATACTGTTTATGGTTCTATAGTCCACAATGAGTCTCTTTTGGGGCGTGTCCTTCTTCTTCACAAAGAACACAGGACTGCCCCCCACTGCTTTCGATTCCCGGATGAATCCACGCTTCAAATTGTGCTCTATGAACTCCCTGAGCTCTTGCATTTCGTCCTCAGACATGGAATACAGCTTTGCAGTCGGCAACTGTGCCCCCGGCACCAGATCGATGGCACAATCATAAGGTCTGTGGGGCGGCAACTGGTCAGCTTCCTTCTCGCAGAAAACCTCCAGGAACCCTTCGTACTTGCTAGGTACTGCCTGCACCATGCCAAGTCGCAGCTGCTGCTCAGCCCCCTCCTCCTGGCAGGACTGGATGCAATTTTGAGCACAGTACGATGAACAAAAGGTGATCTGGCGTTGGTACCACGCTACAGCAGGACTGTGTCTCTCCAGCCAACTCATGCCTAATACTATAGGCGTGTCAGACAGGTGGGTGACATTGAAGCTAATGACTTCTCGGTCATCTCCAATCCGCATCACCATGGGAGGTGTCTGTTGCACAACTTGCCCTCCTAGCAATTTCCTGCCATCCACCGTGACTACGTTCAGAGGCGTTGTGGCGGGCAGAAGCGCTATGCGATGCTGCTTGACGAATTGCATCCCCACGAAATCGGCGTTGCTCCCCGAATCGATCGTGAGGGGCACTTCTAGGGTGGTCCCATTTGGCAACTGAAGTGTTGCAGTGAGCTGCACCGCTGGCTTGGGTGGTAAAGGGTCTGTGGGTTGCAAAGACGCTGGGGACTGTTCTACAGATTCACCTGGCTGAGCCCCAGCAATTCTGCTTCCAGCCAGGCATTGTCGTTTCCCTGAGGTTCCTCTTCCTGGATCACTTCTGCAGCTACCGTCGCTAAAGCTGCAGTGTGTTTCTGGAGCCTCTGGGGGCACTCTTTCGCCATGTGCAGTGCACTGTCGCAGATGTAACACTTCCTGGTCCCTCTAGGAGGCTTCGCCTTTACTGCACCGGAAACTGGGGCTCTGGCTGTTGCTTGAGCCTTAGCACCACCAAGTTCCATCGGCTCCTCCCCCTGCCTCCCCAGCGGCGAGGGATGTGACTGACTGAACTCCCTGGGGATGAAAGAAGACGTCCTCGCTGGTGGACGCACCTGACGTTCTTCCTCATTGTGCCAAGGACGTCCCTCGTGACGTATCCCAATCGCCAGAGCCCTCTGCACCACCTCCTCCAGGGTCTGAGGTCTGTCTCCCCTGGCAAGTTCGTCCTTTATGGGACCGCTGAGACCCTCCCAGAACAAATCCCTCACAGGTGTGCAGTCTTTCTCCCAGCGTAACGCAGTCAGTAAAGCAAAAAATCTGGAATGGTACTGACGCACAGTGGCTTTGCCTTGCCGCAGTCCAAATATCTCCCTGCGTGCAAGATCCAAATCTACGGTTGACTGGAAGCAGGCATCCATCGCTTTAATGAATTCATCAGAATCGCGGCGGGCAGGGCCATCTTCACGCCACAAATTGCGCAACCAGTCTCTGGCCGGCCCATGCAAGTGAGAAACAATAAACCCCACTTTCTCCTCCTCATCTTTAAAGTCATGACGAAGCAAGTGCAATGCATACAAAACGTCTGCTCTGAAACTGGGGTAGTGCTTCAGGTTCCCATCGAAGTGGGTGACTAGGCTGCCCCCCCGCCTTCCAAGTCCAATGCCCTCTGATCTGGACCCTGGGAACCCTTCCCTGTTTGCACGCTCCCACCTTGTTTGCAGGTCCTGGCAGCGCTTCTCCATTTCGTCATGCTTCTTCTGAGACGCAAGGACTGCAGCGGTGAGTTCGGAAACTGTAGTTTGCAGTGCTGTCAGCTGATCCTCCGCACTCATGGCTGTCACCGTTTGTGAGCTTTGCAAAAAAAAAATTTGCGTTCTTTGGGAGGGGACTTACTGTCAGAGCCACCCGAGGTCCCAGCTCACAAGAGACCAAAATCCAGTCCAAGTTATATACAAAAGGTTTTATTGAAGAACATTGTTGTCGTTACATCCAAGCTCCGTGGCTCAGCGTCTGTTACCCTTAGATGTTAGAAGTCCCCTCTGAGTCAGTCCCGCCCCTGCACCAGCTTAAGAGGCTTGTACTGCTCCACCTTTTCCTCTCCTTCCTTTTCCGCAGGGTCTTCCTGCCCCCCTGTGCTCCCTCCCTCCGGGACTCCCCCGAGGCTGAGTCTTCTGACGCCTGCTCCCCCCTCCTTCGTGCTTTGGGACCAGGCTCCTCCTCAGGGCTCTCCTCATTTCCGCGCGCCTCCACATTTGAACTTGGCGCGCGTACGTTGCCTCTGACCTTCCTTTCGACCGTTACGCTACTCTCGGTACTACACTCCTCCCCTTCCGGCAGGACGTTCTGCTCCGAACTCCTTCCCCTCTCTGCTTCCTGTTCTGCTCTTTCTGACACACTGGCAACTCCACCCCCTTCACTCCGTTCCGACGGAGAGGCCGGTCCCGATCTCCAACCCCCACTGGGGATTCCCTCTTCGTTCCCCTGCTTCTGACTGCTTCCCTCTCTACTGCCCCTTGGCCTGACCAGGGGGGCTCCCTTTTGGGAATCCTCAGATTCACTTGACGGACTCACTGACAACCTCGGGTCGTCGTCGTCCTCTTCCTCGTCGCCCTGGGACCCCTCCCCCTCGCTCTCTGTCCCTGAAACCCTGACAGTTACGGTGGAGAGCAAATCTGTGTTCCACAATCCGAACATCCCGAGAGAAACCAGATGGCAGCTTTGTTTTACTGTGTCTACAGAACTCAATGAAAGCCAACCAATGGTTTTGCGGTTGCTATCCATGGACATTTTGCAACCAAGCACAGAATTCCTTGAACCTCGGAAACGCTTCTGATTTCTGCTTGAGCATGAACACATGAATGTACCTGGAAAAAGCATCAATCAATACCATGAAGTACTTTGCAAGTGGACCAACAAGGTCTGCGTGGACAGTCTGGTAGGCTTTAGATGCCCACCTGCCAGAAACCTTGCCCTATTGAACTGTGTGTCATCATGATGGCCTTGCCCGGTTGTGAGTTGTGAAGGCCGCTTCCTGCAAGGCCCTTTCCACCTGGCCTGGGGGGCAGGGCCCAGACACCAGCTCTACTAAAGAGGCTCCTGGTGAGACCAGAGGGACATCGCTCGGCCTGACAAGAAACCCAAACTATTGGATTCTTTTTTAAAAATAAGAATAATATTTATTAAAGTTTCAAAAAGATTACAAAAAGAAAAAAAAACCAGAAATACAAAATACAAAAAACGTAAAAACAAATTTAAAAAATTCCATCTTTCCATGTCTTGTCTTTCATTTACTTGTTTCCTTGACCTCCTCACACCTCCCCTTTTTGTATTCTAGTTCAATTAATTATTTCAGCAAATCCTTTCCATTCTTGTTTTTATCTTACTAATTTATCTTAATATATTGTAACTTTACATTCTGGCCTATTGACAATCCATTCTTCCTTAACCCTATATAGCATTACTGCAAAAACCATGTTACATCATTCCAACATCCTTTTAGCATTCGTTAATTTTACAGTGTTTCTGTAGATAGTCTTTAAATTTCTTCCAATCTTCTTCTACCGACTCTTCTCCCTGGTCTTGGATTCTGCTAGTCATTTCCGCCAGTTCCATATAGTCCATCAACTTCATCTGCCATTCTTGTGTCTTCCAATACTTTGCGATGAGTATTCTTGCTGCTGTTGTTGCATACATAAAGAAAGTTCTATCCTTCTTTGACACCAATTGGCCGACCATGCCCAGGAGAAAGGCCTCTGGTTTCTTCAAAAAGGTATATTTAAATACCTTCTTCATTTCATTATATATCATCTCCCAGAAAGCCTTAATCCTTGGGCACGTCCACCAAAGGTGAAAGAATGTACCTTAATTTTCTTTACATTTCCAACATTTATTGTCGGGCAAATGGTAAATTTTTGCAAGCTTGACTGGTGTCATGTACCACCTGTATATCATTTTCATAATATTCTCTCCTAAGGCATTAAAAAAGGTAAAGGTAAAGGTACCCCTGCCCGTACGGGCCAGTCTTGACAGACTCTGGGGTTGTGCGCCCATCTCACTCAAGAGGCCAGGGGCCAGCGCTGTCCGAAGACACTTCCGGGTCACGTGGCCAGCGTGACATCGCTGCTCTGGCGAGCCAGAGCCGCACACGGAAACGCCGTTTACCTTCCCGCTGGTAAGCGGTCCCTATTTATCTACTTGCACCCGGAGGTGCTTTCGAACTGCTAGGTTGGCAGGCGCTGGGACCGAGCAGCGGGAGCGCACCCCGCCGCAGGGATTCGAACCGCCAACCTTTCGATCGGCATGTCCTAGGCGCTGAGGCTTTAACCCACAGCGCCACCTGCGTCCCGCCCGCCACCTGCGTCCCTCCTAAGGCATTACATGCCCTAAATTTCATACCTGTGGTCCATAACTGTTCTCAGTCAACCAACATAATGTTATGTCCAACATCTTGTGCCCATTTTATCATAGCAGATTTCACTGTTTCATCCTGAGTATTCCATTTCAACAGCAAGTGATACATTCTTGATAGTGTCTTAGTTTTAGGATCTAACAGTTCTGTTTCCAATTTTGATTTTCAACCTGGAAGCCAATTTTCTTGTCTAAATTATAGGCCTCCCTTATTTGATAATAATGAAGCCAAGATGTCTTGGGACGTGTGCTGTCTCCCCGGGGCTAAGATCCAAGATGTAACTGAACGACTGCAAGGAATCATAAAACCCACTGACAAATACCCCTTCCTCTTGGTTCATGTGGGAACCAATGACACTGCAAGCAATAGCCTCCAGAAGATCAAAAGAGACTATGAGGCTCTGGGCAGGAAATTGAAGCAATTAAATGCACAAATTGTCATCTCATCTGTCCTCCCAGTTGAACGACGTGGCCCAGGGAGAGAGAGAAAAATAGTGGAAGTGAACAGCTGGCTTCGCAAATGGTGTAAACAGGAACGGTTTGGATTCTTAGATCACGGACTGCAATTTCTTGAAGATGGACTTCTGGCAAGAGATGGGCTGCACCTCACAACGGTTGGGAGGAATGTTTTTGCCAAAAATCTCAGAAACCTCATCAGGAGGGCTTTAAACTGACTAATGTGGGGGAGGAAGACAGTGCTCCTGAAGGTAGGAGTCTATCAATTGATGAAGATGATCATCCAAGTGTCATAGACCGAATGGAGCAAACAGCACGCAGACCTAGTGATGGGAGGAAAAAATCCTTAAATAAGAGACACGGGGGAATGATTAATGGACTTCAATGTCTGTACACTAATGCGCAAAGCATGGGTAATAAACAAGATGAGCTTGAGCTCTTGATACAGCAAACTAAATATGACATAATAGGCATCACTGAAACCTGGTGGGATAAGTCCCACGACTGGAATGTAATAATGGAGGGATACAATCTATTTCAGAGAAACAGACCAGACAAGAAAGGAGGAGGAGTGGCGTTATATGTCAGGGATGTGTATACCTGTGAAGAGATCCAAGATTTAGAACCTCAAAGCCAAAGTGAGAGCATTTGGGTCAAAATTAAGGGAGAAAAGAATAACAGGGACCTCATTGTGGGAGTTTACTATAGATCCCCAAGCCAAACGGAGGACATAGATGATGCCTTCCTGGAACAGATGGCCAAGCATGCAAAAGGAAGGGAAATAGTAGTAATGGGGGACTTCAATTACCCGGATATTTGCTGGATGTCAAACTCAGCCAAGAGCATAAGGTCAAACAGATTCCTCACTGGCCTTGCAGACAACTTCATTGTCCAGAAAGTGGGAGAAGCAACAAGAGGAACAGCCATTTTAGATCTGGTCCTAACCAATGTTGATGACCTGGTTAGTGGAGTAGAAGTGGAAGGATCATTAGGCGCGAGTGATCATGCTCTTCTGAAGTTTACTATACAGCGGAAAGGAACAGCCAAGCATACTAGGACTCAATTTCTTGACTTTAAGAAAGCCGACTTCATAAAACTTAGGGAAGTGCTGGGTGAGATCCCATGGACAGTAATACTAAAAGGAAAGGGAGTTCATGATGGCTGGGAGTTTGTTAAGAGGGAGATAGTAAAAGCACAACTTCAGGCAATACCAATGAGACGGAAACATGGAAGGTGCCTAAAGAAGCCAGGGTGGCTATCTAAAGAACTTTTAACTAAGTTAAGATTAAAAAAGGATGTGTACAAAAAATGGGAAAGGGGGGAAACCACCAAAGAGGAATTCAAACAAATAGCCAGCACGTGTAGACACAAAGTCAGAAAAGCTAAAGCACAGAATGAACTCAGGCTTGCTAGAGAGGTTAAAAGCAACAAAAAAGGCTTTTATGGGTATGTTCGTAGCAAAAGGAAGAACAAAGAAACAGTGGGGTCACTCAGAGGAGAAGATGGTGAAATGCAAACAGGGGATACAGAAAGGGCTGAACTCCTCAATGCCTTCTTTGCCTCAGTCTTCTCCGATAAAGAAAACAATGCCCGACCTGAAGAATTTGGAGCAAATGATTCAGCAGAGGTAACACAGCCCAGAATAACTAAGAAGATAGTACAAGAATACTTGGCTAGTTTAGATGTATTCAAGTCTCCAGGGCCAGATGAACTGCATCCAAGAGTATTAAAAGAACTGGCAGATGTGATCTCAGAACCACTGGCAGTCATCTTTGAGAATTCCTGGAGAACAGGCGAAGTCCCGGAAGACTGGAGGAGGGCAAATGTTTTCAAAAAGGGGAAAAGAGAGGACCCAAATAATTACCGCCCAGTCAGTCTGACATCAATACCAGGGAAGATTCTGGAGCAGATCATTAAGCAAACAGTCTGTGAGCACCTAGAAAGGAATACTGTGATCACCAATAGTCAGCATGGATTTCTGAAAATTAAGTCATGTCAGACTAACCTGATCTCGTTTTTTGACAGAATTACAAGCCTGGTAGATGAAGGGAACGCAGTGGATGTAGTCTACCTTGATTTCAGCAAGGCATTTGACAAGGTGCCCCAAGATATTCTTGTAAAGAAGCTGGTAAAATGCGGACTTGACTATGCTACCACTCAGTGGATTTGTAACTGGCTGACTGACCGAACCCAAAGGGTGCTCATCAATGGTTCCTCTTCATCCTGGAGAAGAGTGACTAGTGGGGTGCCACAGGGTTCTGTCTTGGGCCCGGTCTTATTCAACATCTTTATCAACGACTTGGATGATGGACTCAAGGGCATCCTGATCAAATTTGCAGATGACACCAAACTGGGAGGGGTGACTAACACCCCAGAGGACAGGATCACACTTCAAAACGACCTTGACAGATTAGAGAACTGGGCCAAAACAAACAAGATGAATTTTAACAGGGAGAAATGTAAAGTATTGCACTTGGACAAAAAAAATGAGAGGCACAAATACAAGATGGGTGACACCTGGCTTGAGAGCAGTACATGTGAAAAGGATCTAGGAATCTTGGTTGACCACAAACTTGACATGAGCCAACAGTGTGACGCGGCAGCTAAAAAAGCCAATGCAATTCTGGGCTGCATCAACAGGAGTATAGCATCTAGATCAAGGGAAGTAATAGTGCCACTGTATTCTGCTCTGGTCAGACCTCACCTGGAGTACTGTGTCCAGTTCTGGGCACCACAGTTCAAGAAGGACACTGACAAACTGGAACGTGTCAAGAGGAGGGCAACCAAAATGGTCAAAGGCCTGGAAACGATGCCTTATGAGGAACGGCTAAGGGAGCTGGGCATGTTTAGCCTGGAGAAGAGGAGGTTAAGGGGTGATATGATAGCCATGTTCAAATATATAAAAGGATGTCACATAGAGGAGGGAGAAAGGTTGTTTTCTGCTGCTCCAGAGAAGCGGACACGGAGCAATCGTTCCAAACTACAAGAAAAAAGATTCCATCTAAACATTAGGAGGAACTTCCTGACAGTGAGAGCTGTTCGACAGTGGAATTTGCTGCCAAGGAGTGTGGTGGAGTCTCCTTCTTTGGAGGTCTTTAAGCAGAGGCTTGACAACCATATGTCAGGAGTACTCTGATGGTGTTTCCTGCTTGGCAGGGGGTTGGACTCGATGGCCCTTGTGGTCTCTTCCAACTCTATGATTCTATGATTCTATGATCTCGCACTTTGTCTTTTAATTTCTCAAAACTCTGCAATTTCAGTTTATCTCCTTCTTGTTCCAAAATCTCCCAATATTTCGGCCATTTGGCCTCCATATTGAGCTTTTTCTGGGCCTTCACTTCCATTGGTGATAGCCACCTTGAGGTTTTATTTTCAAGTAGGTCTTTATATCTTGTCCAGACATTGAACAATGCTTTCCTGACAAAATGGTTTTTAAATGCTTTATGTGCTTTGACCTTATCGTACCACAAATATGCATGCCACCCAAATACATTATTGAAACCTTCTAAATCCAAAATGTCTGTGTTCTCAAGTAGCAGCCATTCTTTCATCCAGCAAAATGCTGCTGATTTATAATAAAGTTTAAGGTCTGGCAGGGCAAATCCACCTCTTTCCTTTGCGTCAGTTAGTATTTTAAATTTTATTCTGGGCTTCTTGCCCTGCCAGACGAATCTAGAAATATCTCTCTGCCACTTCTTGAAACAGTCCATTTTGTCCAAAATTTGCAATGATTGAAACAAAAACAACATTCTTGGCAATACATTCATCTTTATAACAGCAATTCGACCAAACAAGGAAAGCTTCAAGTTTGACCATATTTCAAGATCCTTCTTCATTTCTGACCAACATTTCTCATAGTTATCTTTGAATAAATTTAAGGTATTTTATTTTCTTAACCAGTATTAAACCCGTCTCCTTCTGAAACCTCTCTTTCTCCATCGGTGCTAGATTTTTCTCTAAAACCTTAGTTTTTAACTTAAATCCTGCAACCTGACCAAATTCTTGAATCAATTCCAGTACTCTTCTAGTACTAGATTCTGGCTCCTGTAATGTCAGTACTAGGTCATCTGCAAATGCTTTCAAATTGTACTGTTTGGCTCCGACTTGTATACTGTAATGGTTGTAAGGGGTTACTTGTGCGTAAGTTGCCTGCTAGTTGTGTCCGATTGCCTGGTTCACCATGCCTTGGCTGACAGCCCAAACTCCGTGGCCGGTCAGTCGCTTGCAGAATCTGTCAGTGGGCGTTTCTTGAAGCTTTTCCAGCATAAGAGCTGTTTGACCCCAAGTCTCCTCCTATTTTCCCTGCGCAGAACTCGTCTGCGCAAGTAAGGGGAAGGCAGGGGTGTGCCAGCGCTCTCTCCACTAGTCTCTGATGCAGGGTCCTGGAGACCAGTCTCCAATTCCTCCATCTCCCTCCCTTCTCTACTGGTGTTGCACTGAATTCCTTCCCCCCTGCTGGTCCCCTCTCCGGCATCGCTCTGGAGCCCTGCCTCCGCCTCTCGCTCTGATGTCAGTTCCCTGACATCCACCTTCCCCCCCAGGACCCCCTCCACCCCCGGCCCGACTCGGTGACGTAACCTTGTCCCCCTCTTCAGCCGACGATGCAGGGAACCCCCGAAAGGAGCTGCCGTCGTTGTCCGAGGACTCAAACCCCGCTTCCCACCCACTCCGATTTCTTCGTGCGGGACGGGCTTCCCAGTCTGATTCCTCCTCTCCTGACGCTTCCCCTCCTTCCTCTTCGGAAGCTGGAAAACCCGCAAAATCCTCCTCTTCCTCATCGGTGGTGGCAAATTGCTCCTCCCAGAATCTCCCCAGGGGTTTGGGCTTCCTCGGATACCTGTTGTGGAACTCTTCCACCAGATACTCATCATCTACCTCCCCCGTGGGAACCCACGTGTTTTCAGACTCGGGTTCCCCTTCCCACGCTACCAGGTACTCCACCTGCCGCCCCCGCCATCGCAAATCTAGGATCTCCGTCACCTGGTGGTGGTGTTCCCTTTCCTCCACTTGTGGGTGTGTGAGCCCTTCCCCTACTTCCCCCCGGACCCTCCGCTCCCCCCTGTACGGTGAGAGCAGTGACCTATGGAACACCGGGTGGATTTTCATGCTGTCTGGCAATTTGAGCCGGAATGCCATCGGGTTCACTTGGTGTGTTACCTCGAAGGGCCCCAGCCGTTTTGGCCGTAGTTTCTTACATCCTCCCTTGAAGGGTAGGCCTTGGGTGGATAACCACACCCGGTCCCCCACCCTTATAGTGTCCCCTTCCCGGTGACGTTTGTCAGCTTGCCTCTTGTACACTTCCTTGGCCCTTTCCAGGTTCATCTTAAGCTGCTGGTGCAGGGCTTCCATTTCTTCCACGAACTGCTCTGCAGCGGGTATGCACCATCCTTCCTCCCCCCTCCTGGGAAAGGCCCTGGGATGGCACCCATAGTTAGCCATGAACAGGCTCATCCCCGTGGACACATGCTCAGGGTTGTTATACGCAAACTCCGCTAGTGCTAGCTTCTCTACCCAATCGTTCTGTCTCTCGTTGACGTAGCAGCGCAGGTATTGCTGTAAAATGCTGTTCGCCCTCTCTGCTTGCCCGTTGGTCTCCGGGTGTCTCGCTGTCGAGAATCCCACCTCCACCTGCAATAAGTTCATGAGCCTCCTCCAGAACCTCGAGGTAAATTGTTTCCCTCGGTCGGAGATAACCCTCGAAGGAGCTCCATGCAACCCGAAGATGTGATCCACGAACAACCGGGCGGATTCCTCGGCCGTTACTGCATGTGAACACGCTATAAAATGGCACATTTTGGTTAGCAGATCTACTACTACCATGACTGCTGTCTTCCCTCTGGATTTGGGTAAATCTGTCATGAAATCAATCGACACAACCTCCCATGGTCTTCCCGGTGTGGGTAAGGGTTCCAGTAACCCTGCCGGGGCCGCCCTCTTCCCCTTGGCCCGTTGGCAGCGGTCACAGCCACGTACACACTCTCGTACATCTTCCCTCACCCTTGGCCACCAGAACTGCCTAGTAACCAGTAACATAGTTTTGTGTTGCCCAAAGTGCCCCGCTGTTGGGTTGTTGTGAAGCTGTTTGAGCACCCTTTCCCGCAAGGCTTCCCCGGGCACATACATTGCTCCCTTGTAGTACAGCAGTCCTTCCCTTTCCTCAAAGCCTCCCTGGTCTCCCCTCACTTCCCTGAGTTCTCTGATTCTGGGTTGGGCAAATTCGTCCTGGCGAATCAGCGCGGTCAGTTCTCATTTCCCAACCAACGCTCCCCCACACACCCATCGTTCCTCTGGGAACACGTGTCTTACTTCCGGCGGTCCTTCTCCTTGCATGTACTCTGGCTTCCGGGACAGCGCGTCTGCCCTCACGTTCTCTTCTCCCGGCACGTACTTGATCTCAAAGAAGAACTTGGAGAACTCCTGTGCCCATCGAATCTGTCTCTGGTTGAGCACTCGAGCCGTTCTCCAATATTCCAAGTTCTTGTGATCCGTGCACACCTGAATCTTGTGCTGAGCCCCTATTAGTAGGTGTCTCCACTGCCAAAAGGCTACGTAAATTGCTAGCAGTTCGCGATCATACACCGTGTCGTTTTGATACGATTTGCTCAGTTTCCGTGAGTAGAAGGCGCACGGTCTCCAGGTGTGTTGGCTCCCTCCCGGCTGCAGCAACACCGCTCCCACCGCCCGGTCTGATGCGTCTGTTTCCAGCCTCATCGGCTTCTGTAGATCCACGTGCAGGAGCTGTTCCTCCGAGGCGAACGCCTTCTTTAGCCTCTCGAAGGATCGTTGGGCACTTTCAGTCCAGACGAACCTTTTTTTGCTACTGAGACAATCCGTGATGGGTGCGGTCAAGTGGGCGAAGTTCTTGATGAACTTCCGGTAGAAGTTGCCGAACCCTAGGAACCTCTGCACATCCTTCCGGGTTTTGGGGGCCTTCCATTCTAGCACTGCCTGCACCTTGCTGGGGTCCATGGCTAGGCCCTTGTCTGATAACTTGTATCCCAGAAATTCCACTTCTCTGGCGTGAAACTGGCACTTCTCCAGCTTGACCCACAACTGATGCCTCTGCAGCCGCTTCAGCACTTCCCTGACGTCCTGGACATGCTGCTTTTCATTGTCCGAATAGATCAGGACGTCGTCCAGAAATGCTACGCAGTTCTTGTACAGCAGGGGTCCCAGCACATGGTGCATGAAGCTTTGAAAACAGGCTGAGCCCGACTGTAATCCAAATGGCATAACTAGGTACTCAAAGGCCCCAAGGGGGGTAAACATGGTGGTTTTCCATTCGTCCCCCTCCCTCATTCTAATCAAATTGTATGCTCCCCTGAGGTCCAGCTTGGTAAAGATCTTCCCCTTCCTTACCCGAGTTAGAATATCATCAATTCTGGGCATTGGGAAGGTCACGGGTTCTGATACGAGGTTTAATCTTCTATAGTCCACTACAAGCCTAGGCTGATCCGTGTTTTTTTTGTCCACGAAGAACACAGGGCTGCCCCCCACTGCCTTAGATTCCCTTATGAACCCCCTTTTTAGGTTCTTGTCAATAAAGTTCCGCAACTCCTGCATCTCCCGGTCCGACATGGCGTACAGCTTACCCACTGGCAGCTGCGCCCCAGGGAGTAGGTTGATTTGACATTCAAAGGGCCTGTGTGGTGGCAGTCTGTCCACCTCCCTCTCGCTGAAGACCTCCTGTAAGTCCACGTACTGGGGCAGCACCTCTGCTCTCGGCTCCAGCGTAGTTGCTGCCAGCCTGGCCAACCTCCCCTTGGCCTTTCCCTCCCTAGACAGTGTTCCAAACAGTGCGCTGACCCGAAGGTGACTGTCCGTTGATGCCAAGCCACCACTGGATCATGTAGCACTAGCCAGCTCATGCCCAGTATTATCGGGGGTCCCGCCAGTGTGGCCACATGAAAGGCAATGGTTTCGGTGTGTCTGGAAACCTTCATACTCATTGGTGGTGTTTGATGTGTCACCTCCCCTCCCAGCAGCTCCCTGCCATCTATCGTAGTGACCTGAAGGGGAAAATCAAGTGGCAGCAGGTGTATTTGGTGCTCTAGTGCGAACTCCTTGCTGAAAAAATTGCAAGAGCTGCCTGAGTCCAGCATTGCCTTAACCTTGACTGGGTGTCCGTTTGGGAGTTCTAGCACCCCCTCTATCGCTATAGACGCCTTGGGTGGGTCTGGTTGGGGCACTTCCATTAGTTGCTCGCCTGGCTGCTGTGCCCCCCTGTGGGCAGCCAAGCGCTGGCGTTTCCCTGCACCTTGTCCTCCTCCACCTCTACCTCGCTCCCAGTGGCCCCCACCATCCCTTGCCAAGCCTTTCTTTGTGGACAGACCCTGGCAAAGTGTCCTGGCTGTTGGCAGAGGAAACATTTCTTGGTGCTTTTGGCTGCCTTTCCCTCCCGTTTGAATCCTTGGTTGGCGCTCGAAGCCTCGCACGCACGCGCACCATCGATTTCCATTGGCTCAACGTCCCCGGAAGGCTGCCTTGGCATCTCCGGAATGCGGTAGTCAGGGCAACGTTCTCCTCTCCCTTCCCGCCTTTCCAAAGCGCGCGCTTCCTGCCTTGCTCCTATCGCAAGTGCCGCTTTGGTCAGTTCATCCATAGATTGCGGGCGGGGCGCGCGGGAGAGCTCGTCCTTCACGGTTGGGGACAACCCCTCCTCAAACAGCATCCGTATGGGCGGGTCATCTAGATCCCATTCGAGCCGGTGTATTAGCATCGCAAAGCGGGACCAGTAGTCTCTAACGGATAGATCCCCCTGCTTGCATTTCATCAGCTCCCGCTGGGTTACACTCTGCCCAATTTGGCTTGAATACATTGCGTCCATTGCCTGGAAGAACTTCCGGACGTCCCTCATGGCAGCATTCTGAGCGGCCATTAGTGGCCTCACCCATTCCCGCGCGCCATCCTGAAGGTGCCCCATGATATACGCCACCCTCTCTGCATCGTCAGCAAAGTCATCGCATTGCAGCTCCAAAGCGTACTCTATTTCCGACTTCCGTGTTGGCGCCATAGCCGAATGGCGGATTCCCTCCAAGCTCCGGGGGGAATCTGCTCGACAGGGGTCGGGTCCTGCCGCGCCGGCGACGCGGGGACCCTCAAAAACAACGGGCGCGGAAGCCCGTGGACCTGGTGACTCGGCGGGCACCGTTTGCGCCCCCCGACCCGCGAAGGAGCCTTTTTAAAGGCTGCAGAGCGGGGGACGGGGAGCGGCGCGGTGCTGTGAGTCTTCTGCTTCCCCTGCCGAGCAAAGCCGCATGCCATTCGACGGAGAGCGCTGACTTCTTCTTCTGAAAATTTGGACTAAAATCTAAAAACAACAACCCGTGATTAATTGAGTAATTTGGAAATTGGACTAAAAATTTTCTTGGATTCGGTACGAGCGGGGGAGGTGCAAAAAGGAAGTCCGTCTCCCCCCCCCCCCATTGTATACAATTTAAAGCAAGGATTTGACAACTAAGGTTGAGAGAAGAGCCTTTTCTTTATTGGATAAAAGTTATTAATTGCACGGATTGATAGCATAAGTAATTGTGCTGGAGGATAAGAGCTAATTTTTTGAGTTAAAGTGCCACCCATCCCGGGACCGAGAGTGATCCGCGAGAGGAGCCTGCTGAGGAGATATAGAAGATTTTGACAGATTTTGTCAAATTAGCTGTCAAAGTCGGAAAAAATAGAGAAATTTGTTTCTGATGTTCTTGCTGGTTACATTAGATACAATATAGTTACAAATCGTTGAAAATAAAGAAGAACTGAAACAAATTAACTTGGCTTTTGGGTTGGAAGTGAAAGGAATACTGAATAACCAGAATCCCTCTAGTGGGGGTTCAGGGACATTACAAAAATGGAAATAGGTTGAAAAATACTAGCTGACCTGGATGAGGTTATTTTTCTCGTGAGAAAGCTGCGTAAGTTGCAAGATCAAGGTCATGTTTTGTCTACAAGTGCCATAACTTTGAAGCCAACAGTAAAGGAATCTACTGAGTTGGAAAAGGACTCGTTGTACAAAACCCAGGCAGCTGAACAAGAAAAGAAACTTGAGAAAATTGAGGAAGTGGAGAAAGAGATATATGTTGAACAGGAGGAGCAGGAAGGAGGGGCTGCAATGCTGCAGAAGGCAAAGGAGAGCCGGAGGCCTGTCAAGATGGACATAAAAGAAAATAAGAACTGGATGATAAAAATTGGGTTCGAATTGGAAAATGAGGTATGGAAAGATCTCCTTTTGTGGAGATCTGAAGATCTATGGTCTATAAATCTGATCAAGGTGAAAGTTGGAGCCTTTGGGCTATTTGGACTTAAAAGGATTGAGAAACAAGACTTGAGCTCCACCTTTAAATATGGAGGTCTGGCTGGAAGAAACATGGACATTATAGGGATAGTGCCCCTCCGAGACTTGATGTTTAATATAAAGGACTTTCAAAGAAACCGGCAGAGAGGGACTGAGAGAGATTTAAGGGCCTCAGACGTGAGGTTGCCAGGCTGATAATAGATGGACTAATGGACAATGGTTCGGGGATCGAAACCGGGGAAGGGAAGGTGGGGTTTGGAAATCCAAAGGGTGTACAAAAATATTCTGATTTTTTCTATCTTTTTTTTCTTTTTGTGTTGTGACTAGTATTAAAATGGGGAATTCGTGGAAGGGAAACTGGGTCGATCTTAGAAAAAGTCTTTAAGTATAATGATTGATGTATATAAGCTAAAAGTTGATATATAAATTGAATTTAATATAACAACAAACTAAGGTTAAAAATTTAGGGATAAGAACTTGTCCAAATTTTTGGACATGGAATACAAGAAGGGGAGGCGAGGGGAAGTTGTGGAAAAAAGGTATGGATTGCAAAATATGGATTGCAAATGTTGAATTTTCCTTTTTTTCTTTTTTTTGTTTTACTTTTTTGTCCTTATGTACTATTTGAAATTCTAATAAATATCATTAAAAAAAAAAAAAAAGCAAAGCGTACTCTATTTCCGTTCGGAACCCATTATAGTCCTGGGGCTTCCCCCCAAACTTGTGTACCAGCCCTGGCACCTTCTTTGCCACTGGGGTGGGTCTAACCTGCGCATCCTGGGTCCGCCATTCATCCAGCCGCGCCGTCAGCAGAGCTACATGCCTTTCCAGGTCCTGGTTCCTCTTCACCAAGTCCTGCACACTCGCAGCCTGCTCCGCTGCACCGGCACCTCCAGTCTGGCTCATGATTCCCTGCCTGTGCACAAGTAACTTCAGAGACTGACAGATTGCTGTAATGGTTGTAAGGGGTTACTTGTGCGTAAGTTGCCTGCTAGTTGTGTCCGATTGCCTGGTTCACCATGCCTTGGCTGACAGCCCACACTCCGTGATCGGTCAGTCGCTTGCAGAATCTGTCAGTGGGCGTTTCTTGAACCTTTTCCAGCATAAGAGCTGTTTGACCCCAAGTCTCCTCCTATTTTCCCTTTGCGGAACTCGTCTGCGCAAGTAAGGGGAAGGCAGGGGTGTGCCAGCGCTCTCTCCACTAGTCTCTGATGCAGGGTCCTGGAGACCAGTCTCCAATTCCTCCATCTCCCTCCCTTCTCTACTGGTGTTGCGCTGAATTCCTTCCCCCTTGCTGGTCCCCTCTCCAGCATCGCTCTGGAGCCCTGCCTCCGCCTCTCGCTCTGATGTCAGTTCCCTGACATATACCTTTAACCAATTGGTCCCTTCTGATCATATTTAGGAGAACCTCCAGGACCGATATAAAGAGCAATGGGGAAATTGGGCGTCCTTGTCGTGTCCCTTTCTCTATCTTAAATTCCTCCGTTACCACATTGTTAACAATTAGTTTAGCCTTTTGTTCTGAGTAAATTGAACTTATACCATTTCCAAAACCTTGACCAACCCCCATCCCCTGAAGATTTTTCTTCATACAATTCCAAGAAATATTGTCAAAAGCTTTCTCCGCGTCTACAAATATCAAAACTGCTTTAGTATTAATGTTCACTTGTAATTTTTCTAAGATATTAATTATATTTCTCGTATTGTCAGACAAGTGTCTGCCCAGGAGAAAGCCTGCTTGGTCTTTATGTATCTCTTCCACGATCAGAAGGAAAATATGAATGCTCTCTATGGTTTCTTCTTCCGCTTCTTACAATATGAGAAATTGGTAAGATAAAAAGGAATGTGTTATTTTGAAGGAACTCGCTTTTATTCTGACATTAACCCAAATCAAACAATAAAGAGTACTTTCCGACCACACAACAGGACACCATGGGGAAAGTGGGGCTTTAAAAATACCTCTCCCATTTCCTTCCTTTTCCTGTCTTCTTCCTTCCCAATGGGCGCCGGTCGCAGCGCCCTTCGGGGGCACGGCATCTTCAGGCAGGCAGGCAGGCAGGCAGGCAGCTATCGGATGTTGACCCCGCCCGTTCCTCCCTCCACCCCCCTCAAAGACAGCCGCGCAGGCAGCTATCCGATGGAGGGAGGGGGGGAAATCCTGTTCTGCATAGCTATCAATTCGGGTGTGATAGTCTTATGTTTGCATACTTATGGGAAAATAAAACTAATTTATTTTAGAGCTTGTATTTGTGTGTATTCATGGTATCATTTGTAGACCCAGTAGATGGCAGTGTGGTGTGGAGAGTGTTTTTGGCAGCTCGTGAAAGGATAGAGGGTGGAACGTTGACCGTTCAAAGGCACTATAAGCAATATATATATATCTCTCTCGCCACATTTTCCTAGTTACGTTTCACCATAAAAGTATACACTCGAATACATTTGAATCAAATACATTTGGAACAACATTTAAGGAACATTCTCTAGGCAATGAGATTGGGGGGAAATACAAAAACCCATTCGATACAGCGAAAAGCGATACATACATCACAGAAGGGGCGGCCTACAACAGACTCCAGAGAAGCGGACACGGAGCAATGGATCCAAACTACAAGAAAGAAGATTCCACCTAAACATTAGGAAGAACTTCCTGACAGTAAGAGCTGTTCGACAGTGGAATTTGCTGCCAAGCATAGGCTTTAAGCATAGGCTTGACAACCATATGTCAGGAGTGCTCTGATGGTATTTCCTGCTTGGCAGGGGGTTGGACTCGATGGCCCTTGTGGTCTCTTCCAACTCTATGATTCTATGATTCTAAAGGAGATTGCCGCCTACTGGATGTTAAAGAGTCTTTTCTGCACGACCCAGCGCCCTCCAATGTACCAAGTATTGCAGCCTGTCGATGGGTTTACCTGGCTGTTCATGGGTTTACCTGGATATTGTTTTGTGATAACTACTTACGGTATTTATGTATGTGTTTATATCTTAGACCTTCTAATTCTCCTAACACCAGGAATTGACCAGATGGTGCAGGATGCCCCCCCCCCCCCAAGTATCTGTTGGAAGCACATTTAGGAGTGGGGGGTGGAAGCACCTACTGGTGGGGAGCACACTTCTTCTGGGGATGCTTCCTCCTCCTCCTCCTCCTCCTCTTCCCACTTCTCCCTGGGGCCTCAAGATGAGAAGTCAGGCTGGAAGTCTCCTCGGAGAAGACAAAGGAGCAAGCATGGCTGCCTTTCCTCTTCTCCAGACCAGTTAGTTGGACTAGAAACCTTTCCCATCTGAAATATACTCAGAGTCGCAAAGTGATTTCATGCTCTTTATTCAGCTCATAGTGGTGAGGAGGAATGAATGAATGTCCCCTCAAAGTATCTGCTTTATATACATTATTTACACAATGGGCTGCACATGATAGGCTAATTCTGGAATTCTACTGTAAGCCAATCAGGTTGTGGATTCACTTCTATCTGGAGCATGATTGGGTGGTTCCTGCCAACTAATCATACTGCTGCATTGTTCTAAGACCAATTAGACTGCTGCATTCTGAATCCTATTGTTCTAGGACCAATCAGACTGCTGCCTTTTGGATCCTATTGTTCTAGGACCAATCAGACTGCTGCAGTTTGGATCCCATTCAACTCAGTACATAACACCCCTCCCCTCTAAGTTCCAGTCCTGCCCGGCAGGTCGCATTCATAGTCCTCAAGGTACGCCGGCGGCCTACGTGTGCGTTGCGGCTTGGGGTGTTCCCTGGTCCAGGGTTCAGGTTCTGGCTCGTGTTCCAAGGATGCTGGCTGTGATGGGGCTGTTTGGTCTGGCGCAACCGGCTCGCTCAGTCGTGGTTCTGGTTCCGGTGTCCTTTCGGCCTCACGGGTCCTCTCTGTATTTACTGATTCTGCCTTTCCTGCTTGCCCCTGCTGCTCTATGGGCCTCACTGCCCCACTGTTCCCTTGGGACTCCTCTGACCTGTCCTCCTCCTCCTGGTTTTCTCCCGGGAATCGTCGCCGTATCTGGTCGCAGTGGCGGCGCCAGCATTGCCCCCCATCTGTTAGCACCTCATACGACACGGGGCCAGTGACCCTGGTGACTGTGGCGGGTACCCATGCAGGGCCTGCCCCAAAATTCTTTGCGTACACTGGGTCCTGTGCCTCGAAGGTCCGGGGGTTCCTGCCTTCCCCCACCCCTACCTCATCCTGAGCTCTATCAGGGTGAAGGCGGTCCAATCTGATTGCAAGGCGCCGACCCATTAGTAGTTCAGCGGGGCTCCGGCCAGTCGTTGAGCTGGGGGTGCTGTGCTGTGCTAGAAGGAATGTGGCAAGGCGGTACTCCCAATCCCCTTGCGTCATGCGGCGAAGGGTGTCCTTGGTGGTCCGCACCATGCGTTCTGCTTGGCCATTGGTGGCCGGGTGGAATGGCTCCGAACGGATGTGGCGGATGGCGTTCTGCGCTGTGAAGGTTTGGAATTCTCCTGACGTAAATGCAGTCCCGTTGTCTGAGACGAGAGTGTCAGGGAGCCCGTGGGTTGCAAACAGCCTGCGTAGTACCCGGATGGCTGCGGACGTAGAAGTGGACGGTACCAGTGCGACTTCCAGCCATTTGGTGTAGGAGTCTACCACTATGAAGAATGTTTTCCCCTGAAAGGGGCCAGCGAAGTCCACATGCAGGCGTGACCATGGTGCTTGGGCGGACTCCCAGGACTGGACTGGGGCCCTTGGGGGATCTGGGCGGGATTCTTGGCAGGCCTGGCAGTGTTTGACCCAGGCCTCTATCTCTCCGTCGATCCCCGGCCACCACACATAACTCCTGGCAAGGGCTTTCATTCTTACTACCCCTGGGTGTGTCTCGTGAGGACCCTTTTGCGGAGGGGCTGGGGAACAACGACCCTGCTTCCCCATAACAGGCACCCCTTGTGGGCTGACAGTTCATGTTTGCGGGTTGTGTAGCCGGCAAATTCTGGCCCGGGGCTGCTGCTGGGCCATCCCCTCCACACCCAGTCCAGGACCCGGGAGATGACCCTATCTTTCTTGGAATGGTGTGCAACTTCTTGTGCCTGAATGGGGCGGTCGGGAAGCAGCTCCAGGCTCATAACCTCTTGTGCAGGTGCTGGGTCGGGGCCTGTTTCCGGTAGTGGTAGCCTGCTGAGGGCGTCCGCATGGCCCATCGCCTTCCCAGGGCGGTGAATCAGTGCATACTGGTAGCTGGCAAGGAAAATTGACCACCTGAGGACGCGAGGAGACAGCACTTGGGGGGTCTGCTTTTCGGGGGCAAACAAGCCAAGCAACGGCTTGTGGTCAGTCACCACAGTGAAGGGCCGCCCATACAAGAAATCATGGAATTTTTTTACTCCCTTCACGATTGCCAGACCCTCCTCGTCGATTTGCGAGTAGCTCCGCTCGGTTTCGTTGAGTGTCTGGGAAAAGTATGCCACCAGTACCTCTCTTCCATCCGGGAGTTGGTGTCCCAGGACAGCGCCAATGCCATAGGGTGAGGAGTCGTATGCTAGCACCACCGGCAGCCTCTCGTCGAAGTGTGCCAAGACAGAGTTTGAGACAAGCAAGTCCTTGACTGCCTGGAATGCGGCCTCTTGGCGCTGGCCCCACACCCAAGGAGCCCGCTTGTCCAGGAGTCTGTGTAGGGGCTCCGCTACCGCCGCCTTGTGGGGAAGGAAGGAATGGTAAAAGTTCAATAGTCCCAAGAAGGCCTGAAGTTCAGTCTTGTTCTTGGGCGCTGGGGCATCACAAATGGCCCGTACCTTGTCCCCAGTCGGGTGGACCCCTTCTGCGTCCACCATAAATCCCAGAAAGTCCACCTGAGGCACTCCTAGTAGACATTTTTCCCGCTTCACCTTGAGACCCGCCGTCTGGAAACGGTGCAGAACGGTGCGGAGGCGGTCCTCAAACTCCTCTGGTGTGGGCCCGGCAATCAACACATCATCGAAGAAGGGGGTGACACCAGGAATCCCTTTAAGGAGAGAGTCCATTAGATTCTGGAATATGCCTGGTGCCACGCTGACTCCGAATTGCAGCCGCTTTACCCTGAACGCTCCTTTGTGCGTCACAATCGTCTGTGCCTCTGCTGTAGCCTCATCTACTGGCAGCTGTTGATATGCTTGGGCCAAGTCCAGCTTGCCAAAAATTTTCGACCCAGCCAGGGTGGCAAGGACATGGCTGACCACTGGCACTGGGTATGCATGGGCCGTGAGGGCCTTGTTTATGGTACATTTGTAGTCTGCGCAGATGCGGACCGAACCATTAGGCTTGACGGGTGTGACGATTGGGGTTTCCCAGGGGGCATTAGGCACCGGCTCCAGCACTCCTTGCTCCACGAGTCGGTCCAATTCCTCATCTATACGGGGTTTCAGGGCGAACAGGACCCGGCGGGCCTTGAGCCTGACCGGTCGTACTGCGGGGTCAAGCTGTAGAGCAATGGGGGGGGGGCCCGTATACTGTCCCAATTTCCCATCGAAAACCCCCGGAAATTCCTTGCATATGGCGTCCACGTCCACTTGTAAGCTGGTGTGGTTCACCCCGGTGATGGCTAGCCCCAGTGGTCCAAACCATGCCAATCCCAGTAAGCTAATGTAGGGGCCCTTGACCACAAGCAAGTCCAGTTGCCGCGTCCGCCCTCGGTATTGCACCCTGAAGGTCCCCACCCCCATTGTGGGGACCTTACGTTTCTGGAAGTCCCGGAGGGTGAATGGGGCCGGCCTGAGTTTGGGACCCCCAGTAGGACACAGTTTCCTTAAGGTCCTTGCCGAGATTATGGATAGAGTTGAACCCGTGTCAAGCTCCATGCGGCATGGGGCCCCCTCTATCTGTACCTCTACATAAATTTTCTCTACGTTGGGGTGGGGCAACTGGTATACCTGGAAGTCGGTGAGCTCCGTCGAGTTGCCTTGGTGTGTTGGGCCCTGGGACCTGGGGCTCTTGCATTGGTCATCTGATGCCTGGCGTCGGGTGGGCCGAGCCCGACACACCCGGGCGATGTGTCTCAATTTTCTGCACTGCCTGCACTCTGCGTTGCGGAAACGGCAGGTCCTCCTCTCGTGACTTTCTCCACAGCTTGCGCAGTTCCCTCCTTCTCGTCGAGGCAGCTGTGGTATGTGGGCTACTTGAGTGCGCTGCTGTACTCGGTGCACCTCCTCCCTGTCGGATCCTGAGTCGTCGGTGAGGTCTTCGTGGTGGACCCTCGGTTGGGACGGCTGGCTCGGCCATGCCTCTTGCGTCGACCTCTCGGCAGCTTCCGTTGCCAGGGCCTCCTCCAGAGCGACCTGGAACGTTAGGTCCTTCTTAGCGTAGAGGCATCGTTGCAGCTTCTCATCCTTCAGGCCACCGACGAGGCGGTCACGAAGCATGTTCTCCAGCTCTGAGAAGTTGCAGAACCGGGCAGCTTGGCGGAGAGAGGTCACAAACCCAGTTATGGTTTCCCCAGGGGCTTGCCGCTTTGCGTAGAAGGCATTTCAACGAGCCACCACTGAGGGCTGTGGCGAAAAGTGCCCCTTCAGCTGTTCCATTATTGTTTTGTATGGAACAGTAGCGACGTCTTCAGGTGCAAGGAGAGCCCGGGCGATTTCAAACGTCTCCTCTCCACAGACGCTGAAGAATATTGCCCTCCTCTTGGCGTCTTCTGCATCGGTGACCCCTTTGGCTTCTAGGAGGAAGGTGAAACGGGAGGCGTACGCTTCCCAGTCTCCAGATGCTGGGTTGAAGGGCGAGAAGCTGCTGTCGGTTGCCATTCTGAGTTCCTTGTGTCCCGGAGCTGAAGCCTGGATACACGGCGCGAGGCAGCGGTGCGGCAGGTGGCGGTGCTGCGGTGCTGTGTGTGGCAGTCAGCTCAGCAGGATCCCATCCTCGTCGCCAGTGAAATATACTCAGATTCGCAAAGTGATTTCATGCTCTTTATTCAGCTCGTAGTGGTGAGGAGGAATGAATGAATGTCCCCTCAAAGTATCTGCTTTATATACATTATTTACACAATGGGCTGCACATGACTGGCTAATTCTGGAATTCTACTGTAAGCCAATCAGGTTGTGGATTCACTTCTATCTGGAGCATGATTGGGTGGTTCCTGCCAACCAATCATACTGCTGCATTGTTCTAAGACCAATTAGACTGCTGCATTCTGAATCCTATTGTTCTAGGACCAATCAGACTGCTGCCTTTTGGATCCTATTGTTCTAGGACCAATCAGACTGCTGCAGTTTGGATCCTATTCAACTCAGTACATAACACCATCCCAGTTCTGCAGTGGGTTTCAAACAGTGTGCTGTGGCAGCTGGGGTGCCTTGAATGATGGTCGGGGTGCCGCGGGAGACACTGGCCTCTGTCCCTCTTTCCTTCCCTCCCTCCTCGGATGCCATCTCTACCTCCCCAAGGCTTGTCCAGCTGTTCTCCCCCAGAGAATGGTACCTCTGGGGCTGGCCAGGGGGTGTGGGCTGCCAGGAGCTGAGGCGGCCTCAGAGTAAGCAAGCAAACTGGCGAGGGGCCCTTGCTGTTGGGAATGGACAGGCAAGTCCCAGGCCCCTTTAATATATCAACAACAAATCAACACAATGACGCTATAATGATACAATCTGAATCATTAGGGGTGCATTGCAGCAGTCAATGCAAATCTCCATGAGTCGCCTTTCAGCCCGAAGCTCTGCAGCACAGGTGGTTCTGATGATTCCCCTGTAAGGAAGACTTACAGTGTAGGAGGCTTTGGGGCTTTGCGAGAGGGGGGGAAGTGGGGACATCATAGAAGTATGCATGATGGGGGAAAGGTGCAGAGCGATGTTTTCTCCCTCATAATATCAGAACCTGGATCTCTTTAAGAAATCGGAATGATGGCAGATTCAGGCCAGACACAGAGTGCCTAGTGACACTGAAATTTCCTCCTTCCAGAGGCACTGACGGGGATGGCTTTAAGAAAGGATTCGTCAAATTCATGGAGGGTTAGACCATGTTGCACCTCCAGCCGCAGAGGGAGTCTACCTCTGCCTACCCGTTGCGAGTGTCCCCAGTGGGGAGAGTGGGGCTGCATTTGGAGTCTGCTTGGGGTTTCCTTGGACATCTGCTGGGCTGCTGAGAGCTGGACTAGATGGGCCTTGGTCTGATCCTGCAGGGCTGTGACAATAAGAGCCTGGAGTATGGCTGCTTCGCGAGCAATTCAGGGAACAGTAGTGCAGAGTTGCATCTCCCTGGGAAGGGGCACGTGCTCAGCAAAGCTGTCTCTTGCTTCTGGTCCTAAGAGTTGGGGTGGGGACATGCAGGAAAGGGGTGCAGCCTTCTGTAGAGGCCGGAGTCTCTCCCCTGCCTCTCTCTGCCACCTCTGAGGTGCCCGAAAAGGCAGATAGCAGAGGAAGCGAACCAATAGTCACGTTCATCTGTACTGCCTCAGTATGCCCTATTCTGACAGATGCTGCCTTTTATATTCACGCCCAAGAGCCTTTCCGCTCCAGAGATCTGGGGCTGAACCCGGGATCTGCACGCCAAGGCTGGAGTAAGAAAGAGCCCTTGACAGCTGGCCACGTTGGGCGCCTGCCTGGAGAGTGGAAGCCAGGGGTTGGAGGGACATCGTGCTGCTCCTGGCAACCCCCACCCAACCCGACGTCCTCCTCCGCCTGAATCCCGCTTCCCCCGGGACGCACTTCCCATCCTGGAGCGGCTGGGGTGGGAGCGTCCCCCACCCTCCTTTCCAGACTCTTCTTCTTCATGCCTCAGGTGTTTTCCTGAGTGTATCTTCAGAACAACCCTCTGTGAGGGAGGCTAACCTGGCCCAAGGACTGGCCCAAGGTAGCTCAGCCAAGTTGCCAAGGCCAGCATTTAAGACCACGCACCCTTTCCCCTCAGATGAGAAAGCCGGGATGAGTCATGCTAGCAGCCTGTGGCCTTGATGGGCTTTGAGGCAGCCCAGCCCCCTTCTCTGCAAGCAGGCTGCCTCCAGGGAGGACCAGCACTTTTCTGACGGGACAGAAGCGCACGACTTCCCCCTCCCACTCGCCGCCCGCCCCAGTCTTTCTCCGGCTCAGTTTAGCGGCTCATCGCAGGTGGGAATTCGGGTGACGCTGCTTGCAGAAGGAGAAGTGGCTGGCGCTAGTGGACACTTCCCATTGTTCTTCTCAGGTAGGACTTCCGGGATCCAGACGAACGTTTTACCAAAAAGTATGGCTTGTACTTGTAATTGTAAAATTTAAACAAGGGGTTTCTCTTTTACACTTAATAAAAGAGGGTTGGGGTGTTGTTTATGGGTTCTTTTTCCGGGGGGGGGGGGGTTGCTGTTGCTGATGTTATTTTTTTTCTCTTTAGCTTGGATTATATGATTTACGTGGAATCTTATTATTTATGTGGATTTTTTTTCAATTTCGTTGTGTACTTTTTGATATTTTGTTCATTGTTTACGACTAGTTTTGTTATGTTTGCAGTTATGTTTTTGTTTTTTTTTGTAAGCTGCCTTGCACATGGTTTGAAATTTGGAAATGATTGATTGATTGATTGATTGATTGAGAGGTTCTAGTTGGAAATGAAGACTTGGGGTATGGAAGAGTGGAAGACGGTAAAGAAAAAGAAGGTACGTTTTATCATATGTGGTGGGAATGTAAGAAAGTGAAGGGTTTCTGGGAGATGATCTATAACGAAATGAAAAAGATGTTAAAATATACATTTGTAAAGAAACCAGAGACCTTTCTTTTAGGAATTACAGGGAATGAAATTAGAAGAAAAGACTGTAAACTTTTTCAATATGCAGCCACAGCAGCAAGAATTCTACTGGCCCAGAAATGGAAACAAGAGGAGATACTGACAATAGAATCAAATTTGTGAAAATTTGTGAAAATTTGACATAATTGTATATTTGTGTTGGAAAATAATAAAAAATTATTTTTTAAAAAAAAGGAAGACTGGAAGACGGGTTTTGAGATACAATTGTGCACATCATGTGATATCAAAAATGTACAAACTTTTGTTGAAATCCTAAATGGAAGAGGAACAGATTAAAAAGTGCATGATTAAAGGGGCAAGATTTTCTCTTTTTTTGGTTATATTGTACAGTTGGAATAGTGGTAACATATGTGGACTAAAGAGTTAAAATAATAATTGAGTTATGTCTTTAAATAGACTTTTAAATATATATATATTTAAGTATTGTTGGTATCTAACTCCCGAGAAGTTATTTAGAATACATGAAAACATACCAAATATTTGTTGGAAATGTCAAGAAGATGAAGGGACATTTTCTCGTGCTTGGTGGACATGTGAAATAGCTTAAAACATATGAGATACAAATACATACATTGTTTTTGAAGGTTCCTATTCAACTGTTGGGACTTACCGATATACAGAAAGCCTTTCCTGACTATAGCGCTGCAGCAGCTCCCAGCCAAGTGCTAGGAAATGTTCCCCAGCAGATGGCATGCTAGGAGGTCCTGCACCACTGGGTTTTTCAGGCATTCAGAGAAATTGTGGATTTTAGGACTTAGAAATGGGTCAGCAGCTTCATTTGGCACTGCCAGAAAAGACTGCCCCTTCAAATTCTGTTTCTAACGCATATAATAATTTAATAATTATATTTTTTTATTATTTCTACCTGGCCCATCTGGCTGGGTTTCCCTAGGCACTCTGGATGGCTTCCAGCAAAAGATTAAAAATACATTAAAACATCAGTCATTAAAAGCTTCCCTAAACAGGGCTGCCTTCAGGTGTCTTCTAAATGTCATATAGTTGTTTATTTCTTTGGCATTGAGTGGGAGGGCGTTCCACAGGGCGGGCGCCACTACCGAGAAGCCCTCTGCCTGGTTCCCTGTAACTTCGCTTCTCGCAATGAGGGAACCACCAGAAGGTCCTCAGCGCTGGACCTGTGTCCGGCCTGACCGATGGGGCTGTATTGAAGCACAATAGGGGGTGGTGTAGGGACTTTGCGCAGGTGATCGATGGTCAAGAAAAGGCAAGCTTTGTGCTGTTTTATGTCAGGAGTTGGGAATTCTAGAAGTAGAACTCCTTTTTGCACGTTCTTACTTCCTGTACTGCTTGAATGGAAGAGGAAAACTTCACTTCCTAATTAATTATGTTAAGCGAGGCAAATGTTAGGTCAGGAAGCTCAGCGCAGTATACCTGAAGGAGCATCTCCACCCCCATCCTTCAGCCCGGAGGTCCTCCTCCGAGGGTCTTCTGGTGGTTCCCTCCCCGCGAGAAGCGAGGTTGCAGGGAACCAGGCAGAGGGAGGGCCTTCTCGGTGGTGGCAGCCTCTCTGTGGAACGCCCTCCCTACAGGTGACAAGGAGATGAGCAACTATCAAACCTCTGGAAGGCAGCCCTTTATAGGGAGGCTTTGAATGTTTGTTGTTTTAATATGTGTTGGAAGCCGCCCAGAGAGGCTCGGGAAACCCAGTGAGGTGGGTGGGGTACAAATAACACAATTACATTTATAGCCCCCATTTCCTGCAAGGAGGTCCAGTTGGTGTGCAGAGTTCTCCCCCCCCCCATTTTATCCTCACAACAACCGTTTGAGGTAGGTTAGGCTGAGCCTGAGTGCCTGGCCCAGGGTCACCCAGTGAGCTTCAGGGCTGAGTTTGAATGCCTGCCCCCAGCATTCCTCCTCTGCAAGGCCTGCCTCCTCCCATGACAAAGTCTGCTCACACACTCTCAAGCCAGCATGGATGGCTGAGGCAGGTAAGGTTGTGTGTGTTGGAGGAGGGCAGGAGCAGGCAAGGTGAGCCATGCCCCCAAAGGAGGCAGCTGCAGCAGCCCCCTCCTCCTGCTGCCCTCCAGGAACAGGGCGGGGAGGGACCAGCCCCCAGGAAGGACATGTGAGGAGAATCAGAACTTACAGGGTTAAACAGTTCTGTGTGACGTCTCACATTCTGAGGCGTGGTTATTTTCACATACGGGAATCTTTCTTTGTGTGTGAGTTTCCTTTCGTTTTTGGCTGAGAGGCAAAAGGATGTCTGCTCTCTCGCCGGGCTGATTTATGATGTTTTTCTTCTCATTAAAAGACTGTTGGAGATTAGCAAGAAGCTTGCATTCAGTCTGATTTATTTTCCACACACAAGGCAACAGTTTCTGCCGCTGCAAAAAATCTCTGCTAAGGACTTTGCTAAGAGAGCTAAGGAAGCTCAAGTTTTCTATCGGCACAGACGTCCATCAGCGCAGCAGAAGCGTACTGGGCGCCATCTTATTCTCACAGGTTATGGGAAGCTAGCCAAACTTTGGAAGCTGTTGCCACGTCGTGCCTGTGTGTGTGGGAGAAGCCAGTTAGAGCTCCTGCCTAACGTTTGAGGCAGCGAAGCTTGCTGGGGAGGATCTCATCTTCAGGACCGGGTGCCAAGAGGAGCTGCTGTTACGTGAGTAGGCTCAGCCCCGGGGGAGAAGATGGCAGACGGCCAGGAGTCATACTCTGTCCCTTTCGAGAAATTAAATGGGAGAAATTGGGAGGAGTGGTCCAGGAAGCTGAAGGCCTGGCTGGTAGCCAAGGGTCTGTGGGAGGCGGTCCGAGGGCCCCCACAGCAAGCTGCAGCCGGAGCTGCAGCAGCAGATGTTGCAGCTGCCCAAGCCTCACAGAGGAGAAATCAGAAAGCCCTGGGAGCTATAGTGCTCAGTTTGGAGGGCTCACAGCTACCGTTGGTGGAGGGTCTTGAGACTGCTTTTGAGGCCTACCAGGCACTAGAGAGAGTGCACCACAGGACCACAGCTGGGGCAAAGATCCACACCACCAGAAGCTTGTTTGAGATGAAGCTGCGTCCTGGTGATAGCATCAGACAGCATGTGACTGAGATGCTCTCTGTTTTCAACAAGCTGAGACTGTTGCAAGTCAACTTTACTGAGGAACTGAAAGTTTATATTTTGCTCAGCTCTTTTGACAAAAGTTATGACAATATGTGTCTAACTTTGGAATCAATGAATCCAGCAGATCTTACGCTGCAGTATGTGACTGGTCGCTTGTGTGACGAGCAGGAACGCCGTCTCAGAGAAGGCCGAGCTGGCGCAGAGAGCCCTGCCGGTTGCAGGGCAGGGGGGGGGGGGCAAAGCCAGCAGAAGGCACAGTTCAGGCTTTTTCCACTCGTCATTGTTTTGTCTGTGGGTCTGTTGACCATTTACGTCGATCTTGTCCGCGGAGAGCCAGAGAGGCCGGGCAGGATGTCTCCAAGGTCGCTTCCCATGGCAGCCAGCCAGGTTTCCATGGCAGCCAGTCTAGGAGAGGAGGCCAGCATGGGAATGCGAAGGGAGGACGTGACAGAGGAAGTGAGAAAGATGGTTCTTATCACCTAGCTGCCTCTATGGCAACGCTGAGGGACAACTCCAGTGAGGGCAGCATGCTGCGTTGGGTCATCGACTCAGGAGCCAGCCATCAATGTGGAACTGCAGGGCTGTTGCAACTGGGAAAACAGTCACTCTTGCTGATGGCTCATAGAGACAATTAACCACTGTTGGCAATGTGTTTGTTTCTTTTTTACAGGCAGAGCTGGAGGTCTACATTGTGCCAGGAATGAAATGTTGTCTTTTATCTGTATCTGCTCTTGTAAAGGAGGGTTATAAGGTTTGCTTTGCAAATGATGTCTGTTCTATTTCCAGGGGTGGGAAACAACTGGTCAATGTTGCATGTCAGAACAACCTCTTTGTTCTGGAGACACCTCTGGAGGGTAAGGGGGACGCTGAGACAGCACAGGCAAAGTGTGCTAACGTTCCCACACATGATTCGTGTGCTCACTTGTGGCACAGGAGAATGTCGCACAGCTGTTGGAAATATATCCAGAAGTTGCCCGAATGCACTGAAGGTTGCCAGATGAAAGCATGTGATAAATTCCTGGATTGTAGGGCATGCAAAAGAGCAAAGGTAAAAAGATGCAGTTATCCCAGATCGGAAAGGGTAACCACAGGGCCTTTTGAGCTTGTGCATACAGACCTTTGTGGTCCCATGCCAGTGCCAAGTCTGGGCGAGGCCAGCTTTGTGCTCACGCTGACAGATGATTTTTCTAAGAACGGCTGGGTTTTCTCGCTGAAACGGAAAAGCGAGGCAGCGCAACTGATCAAAGACTGGGTTGCGGAGGTGGAACTACAGTTTTCCACCAAGGTGCAGAGTTTTCAGAGTGACCGAGGGGAGAGTTCACCGGGTCTGCTCTGCAGAGTTTCTTCCGCCAGAAGGGAATACGTCACAGGTTGACGGTTGCTTCTTCTCCTCAGGAGAATGGCGTAGCAGAGCGCAGGAACAGAACGCTAGCTGAGGGAGCTGACGCTCTACTGTTTGACTCTGCTTTGCCTCAGAGCTTTTGGGCCAAAGCTTGGAAGGCTGCCAACTTCACTTTGAACAGGTCCTATAGCTCTGTTGTAAGAGACACACCCTATTTTCTACTGCACCGGAAGAAACCCAAGGTGCATTTCTTCCGTGTGTTTGGTTGCGAAGCTTGGGTGCTTGTGCCAAAGGCTCAACGCAAGAAAGGTGACCCGAGGTCCCGGAAAATGATCTTTTGTGGGTACGAGCCTGCGACTAAAGGGTGGAGGTTTGCCTATCCAGAAGGTGATCAGTCCAGGATTCTAGTCAGCAGAAGTGCCGAGTTCTGTGAACAGAGTGGTTGGTCAAGGATCCATGCGAATCCTGACGTTCTCTCAGAGCGTCTGTTTGATTCTGATGAGGAGGGAGAGTTAGAAGCTGAACCTGTTGATGAGGACCAGGTCTCTGACCAGGGTCAAGAACAGGGAGGGGCATCTCCACAGGTTGTTAAAAGAGAGCCCAAGAGTGAGCCTTCGTCTCCCGTTAGAAAAGTGCAAAAGGCCCGAAGACGCAGTAAGTCAGAGGGGGAGTCTTCTGATGTCAGAGACACACTTGCTGGCCCCAGTGGGTCAGAGGGAGCACCTGAGACAGTGCTCAGACGTTCCGCACGCACCACAAAGGGGGTACCACCTGAGAGGTTTGAGGTCACCAGTGTGTGGGTTGGTTTAGCGCAGTGCGAACCTGAGAGTTTTGAGGAGGTTCAACAGTTGCCTGAAGCAGAAGCCAGGAAGTGGCAAGAGGCAATGGGAAAAGACTGCAACATCAGGGCTCCAACAAATTAATAATTTATATGTGTAAAAGATAATGTAATTGAAAAATAAGATAAATTGTGGATAAATGGTACTCTATAATTAACCTTTGACAAGAGAAATTTAAAAGATTAAATTTGAGATTTGAATATTGGGAAATTTTAATAGATAAATTAAATTAAGTTAATAATTTGCTGGTAAAACTTATGAGTTTAGAGAGTAGGAACAAGAGGCGTGAGGAAGTCCAAGGATGTTTATGAAATGAGGATATCTGAATTTGGTATTTTTTTATATATATCTTTATTGTCAAACAAAAATTTAATAAATATTATAAAAAAGAGGCAATGGGAAA
This sequence comes from Podarcis gaigeae, assembly GCF_964106915.1. Classification (NCBI taxonomy): domain Eukaryota; kingdom Metazoa; phylum Chordata; class Lepidosauria; order Squamata; family Lacertidae; genus Podarcis; species Podarcis gaigeae. The sequence goes on along the minus strand of NC_139695.1, from coordinate 9,348,187 downwards.
AGAGTTGAACTCAATGAGGTCTTTAGATGTGTGCTCGACCACGAAGCTGCCAGAGGGCAAGTAGGCCGGTGCACAGACAGATAGAGAGGTGCAAGGTTTTGCCAAAGAGCTTGGTAAGAAGTTTAAGCTCAAAAACCTTGGTCCCGTTCAGGTTTATCTAGGCGGTAGGATAGACAGGCCTGAGAACGGGAGTTTCTTGCTCAGTCAGAAAGGCAAGATTGAGCAGTTGCTTGAGAAGTTCCGGATGTCTGACTGTGCAGGGGTCAGAACGCCCATGGAGACCAACTTCGTAAAGGACAGTCAGCTTGGGGAGCGTTCTGAGTTCCAAAACCCTGAGGTGTTTCAGTCAGCGCTAGGGAGTCTGTTGTATCTCTCCCAGTGGAGCAGACCAGACATAGCATTTGCTGTGAATCTGCTCAGCAGGGAGGCTACAAAGCCCAGTGTGAATGCCCGGCAAGGCATCAAGAGAGTGTTGAGGTATTTGCAGGATGCCAAAGAGGTTTGCCTCACATTGTCAGCTGAAGGTGACGCACGGCTTACGTGCTGGAGTGACAGCGATTGGGCATCTCTTGGAGACAGGAAGTCTGTGTCTGGGTTGGTGGTAAATTTCGGGGAATCCCTGGTTGGGTGGAAGTCCCGGAAGCAAAGTCTTATTGCACTTTCTTCCACTGAGGCTGAGTTCAGTGCATTGTCAGATTTGTGCAGGGAGTTGGACTTCTACCGGTGTTTGATCCAAGAGATTTGTGGGGATTGTTACTTGCCCATAACTGTTTGGGGTGAGTTGTACTCACAATTCCCCTCAGGATGCGAGACGAGAGGGGGTGTGAGGAGAATCACAACTTACAGGTTTAAACAGTTCTGTGTGACGTCTCACATTCTGAGGCGTGGTTATGTTCACATACGGGAATCTTTCTTTGTGTGTGAGTTTCCTTTCGTTTTTGGCTGAGAGGCAAAAGGATGTCTGCTCTCTCGCCGGGCTGATTTATGATGTTTTTCTTCTCATTAAAAGACTTTTGGAGATTGGCAAGAAGCTTGCATTCAGTCTGATTTATTTTCCACACACAAGGCAACAGTTTCTGCCGCTGCAAAAAATCTCTGCTAAGGACTTTGCTAAGAGAGCTAAGGAAGCTCAAGTTTTCTATCGGCACAGACGTCCATCAGCGCAGCAGAAGTGTACTGGGCGCCATCTTATTCTCACAGGACATGTTTGCCTCCCTCTGCACTGCTCAGAACAAGAGGGGAATGAGGCCACCCAGGCCCTCTGGAGCACAGAAGAGCTCACCATCCTTGACTTTCCCCCTTCAACTGCCTTTTTACCCAATCCCTCATTTTGAGGAAGTCTCCTCTTTTGAAGTCAAATGTGACTGTTCTGGATTTCCTTAGCAATTGTCCACTTCCATACTGTGTATGTTGAATTTGATAGCACTGTGGTCCCTGTTCCCATTTGATTCAACCACACCTACATCTTGTCAGTTGAGAGCATCAGGCAGAGCACCCAGCACCTACCGAATTCTTTTTTTTATTCCAGCTGGTCTTTTTAACGGAAGTCTGATGTCATCCATGTTAACTTTTTCTGCAATGTATTTCTCGTGTGTCACTTCAGAGATGATTATAGTCAAGTGGTGTATAAGCTGTTTAAATAGTAAATGGTTGAATGCAATTTTAAAAATAATAATTGTATAACAAGGGGGAAAGCATACTTGTATCTGACCATATTTTAATGGACACAGACTTTGATAAATAGCATCCTAGCCATAGGCTAATTTTGTGGAGTTTAAAGCTAAGCATACAAGTTCTCAAAGCATGCTTTGAAATCCATATGAACTCTAGTATGCTGTCGGGGGAAGAGGAAGGATGTGGTTGGCTGAAATGAAGTCCGATCCTGGCATGGATTCCGTTTGACTTCCGAGGTACCACTGTATATCTTCTCGGAGCAGGGGCAACCCCATTGCCGCCTTCAGTTCTGGTAAAGCTAAGAATTGCTTGTGCAGATCTTGATGCCTTCAAGGCCGAGGCTGTCATCTGATGAGACCCAGTACTCCTATCAGAGAAGCAAATCCTCAAATACAGTCATACCTCTTCTTCCACTCGGTTCAGGTTACGTCTTTTCAGGTTGTGTCCCGCGGCGACCCGAAAGTAACGGAACGGGTTACTTCCAGGTTTCGCTGCTCGCGCATGTGCAGACGCTCAGAATGACGTCACGCGCATGCACAGAAGCGGCAACTCGCAACCGACACATGCGCAGACGCGGGTTGCGTTCTGCTCATGATGCGAACGGGGCTCCGGAAAGGATCCCGCTCACAACCAGAGGTACCACTGTAGTTGAAATGCCTGACTTGTTCAATGGCTTGTCCATTTAGGAGCCATTTCTGCTTCCTGGGCTGTGCCCCCAATACTATGGCTTTTGTCCTGGAATAATTTGTATTCAAATCTTTGTTACGACACAGTCTCCCAAAGTTCTTTAATAATCGCCTTATACCCACTTGCGTTTGTGCTAACAACACTGTATCTTTGGCATGTAGCAAAATGGATACATTATGGGATAAAACTGAAACAGGGAAATATCTGGCCATTTGGGTTCCTTTATTACATCATTTACATAAATGTTAAAAAGCAGAATTTTAGAAAGTATTTCAAAGTGTTTGAAAAGATTTAGGCATTACAAGGTTAACTTTTTTAAAAAGATATTGAATAAGTGTCAGAGCTGCCCCAAGGTCCCAGCTCACAGAGGACCAACGCCAGGTCGTTGTTATATACAAAAGTCTTTATTGAAGTTCAGTCTCTATTTCAAAGCCGTGGCGCGCAGCTCTACGTCTTAAACCCTAGACCGCCGAAGCTCCGTCTGAATCTCCTCCCCTCTGGCACCAGTTTAAGACTCTAGCCCTGCTCCACCTCTTCCTCTGCTCTCTCCTCCTCTGGGTCCTCCTGTCCGCTGGGGCATTCCCCTTTCTGGACTCTTCTGACGCTGAGTCCCCTGACTCCTCCCCCTGCCTCCGGCGGCCTTTAGGACCTGGTTCCCAATCTGGGTTCTCTGCTGTCCCGCGCGCCTGTACATTTGAACTTGGCGCTCGCGCCAACCCAGTGACCTTCCTCCTGACGGTTACACTGCTTCTGTCACTGCTTCCCTCTTCCGGGAGGCTAGCTGGACCTGACCTCCCCTCCGTTCCCTGACTCTCCGATGGAGGCGTGGTCAGCCCTGACTCATCTTCTCTCCCTGCTGGGGGAGACGCTGGCCCCGATACCTGGGACTCTTCCCCCCCACTACGCTCTGGTGGGGAAGTTGGTCCTGATCTCCAACTGCTCCTCTGGGAGTCCCCGCTGGCCCCTTGCTTCTGGAGTGTCCCCCTTGGGACCCCCCTTGCCCTGGCCACCGGCGCCCCCTTCTGTGAATCTTCTGATTCGCTGGAGAGGCTCATGGAATCTCTCGGGCCACTGTCATCTTCTCCTACGCTGCCCTCAGATTCTTCCCCTTCACTCTCCATTTCCTCTCTTCCCTGTGCCTCTGCTCCTGAGCCTCTGACAATAAGTTTTAAAAGCCTGTATGTGTAACTGCTGATGATGTTGGGGGGTGGCGGCAGCTGTGCTTCTAAGACTCCCTTAAAACTGATTTACAGTGCTGGCTCTTGGGGATTGAAAGGGCACATAAAAAGGCCTTGCCCCAAATTAAAGAAAAACCAACAAACAACCCCATTCAAACAATTAAAAAATCCAGCCTGTGGAGCTCAGATGAACAAGTCCCACTTTGGTGCAACTTGACCAAAATGACATGCACAGATCCTCCCTTCTTTTTCTCAGTGATAGAAGCGATTTTGGCTGGGGTGTGGCATGGAGCTGAAACAGTATTTAAGAAAACTCAAACATTCCTTGTGAAGCTCCGGGAGCTTGAAGAGAAACTCAAGGCATTTCCAGAAACACTCCAGGAGCCACAAGCCAGAGGTATTTTTGAGAATCCTGTCTTCACATGGCCCTCCCTCCCAATGGGTTTCAAGTCACATAATCCCTGATGAGCGCTGGCCATGTTGGCTGGGGCTTAGGGGAGTCCCACCACAGTCTGGAGCCCAGTTCAGTGCGCCTTTGTGGGCAGCTGGTAGCCATGCCAGGGTCGCCTTCGCTGCGTGGAAGGGGTGGCCTCCCCCCCACCCCCACCCCATGCGCAGGAGACCAGAGGCCAGTAGCAGACTGCGCATCTGCCTCTGAAGGGCACAAAGGTTTGCTGCCTCCTTGTGTGCCCATTTTCTTGCCAAAAAGAATAAAAATACAGCATATGGTTGCACATACCAGGCACCAATTTTAATGGTGGTTCTTTGGCTTTTCCTTCAGGTGAGGAACACGAGGAGGAGGAGGAGGAGCAGCAGCAGGAGGAGAAGGGAAAATAAAGAAAATGGGGGGGGGATATATATTTCCCTATATATTTCTATTATTAGTTCTATGTATTGCTTCTTTATTTAATAAAATTTATTTTTAAAAGCCTGCAAAGTGGTTTACCAAAACAAAAAACAAAAAAACCACCACAGCAGTAAAATCAAGAAAAATCAAGAATCCCACTTTAAAACACACAAAAGCTAAAATATTAAAAGAGATGAAAATTACTTCAACTTTCTAAGCTTCTAGGTATGCTTGCCTAAACAAGAATGCTTTTAGCAGGTGCCTGAAAAGCGTCTAGCAAAGGCATGTGCTTTGTTGCAAGAGGCGGGGAGTTCCAAAGGGCAGGTGCTGCCACACTAAACCATGCAGTACAGATATTCTGCGGAACCTGTGGTAGCGCTTGAAACTGTGAGAATTCCAGCTCCATGATTGCAGTCATGGGATTGTTGTCTATGTTTTAACTCCACAGAGTGGGAAGTGACGGCGACAGGATGTTTGTGTTCCTGTGTTCCGTGAAGTGGGACTATTGTCCTTTGTTCTTTTTCTCTTTGCTGTCTGATGCTGGAGAGAGAGGGAGCCATGTTGCAGTGCTCCGTGTGTGTGTTGATATGTAAATAAACTAGATTAGCCAAAATGCTGAGTTGCTGAGGTCTGTCACGCATGATGCACAAACTCTGCGGATCCCTAAGTGTGCCGTTGTCGCTTGGCATCGGTCGCTGTGATGTTCGGGCTGAAGAAAGCTTATGAAGCTCCCAAACGATCGATCAGAAGGGAGGGAAGAACATGCCAGTCGGGCACGTGTCTCTGCCAGGGTGCTACTCGAGTGTAGGCTGAACTCCTGACAGAAACTACGGAAGGGGAGGTTTTAGTCATGGGGATTTCACCATGCTCCGAAAAGGAAAACATTGATTTCAACAGCAGGCCTGCACAGCAGCAATCTACTTGCCTGCGAGTCTCATCATGATCAGTGGGACTTCTTCCCGAGCCGGCGGTGCATAAGATGGGCTGCACCCCTTGCACCCAACTTGTACCTAAAACTCTGCACAAGCCTGCACCAGAGAAGAGTGGAGCTGGAAGGGACCCCTGAGGGTCATCAAGCCAACCCCCTGGGGCAATGCAGGAATCTCAAGTAGACTATCCCTGACCGATGGCCCCCCGTCTTCTGTTTTTCCTCTCAGCCAGGACACACAACAACAGAGACTAGAGGTGGGGGGAAAGATAAATTTTGACGAGGGAAAGGCAATGGGGCCGATTTGTCAGGCGCACACAGGCACAGCTTGAAGACTTTACGCAGAGAGGAACCCCACATGGGAGACACAGATACACAAGCACACAGAAGTCAATAACCCAAGAGTGGCTTCTAAGTGGGGGGTTGGCTGAGGACAAGGTGGGGCGGAAACATGTGGAGCTTTCCAAAGGGGAGGCAGAAAGCGTTTGTCAGAGGGAAACTCACTTTCCCTTTTTAGAAACCGGTCAAGATCCCTTCTGCATTTGCAGCGCTGCCCCCAAAGTGACCCTTTCAATCCACTTGGTAGTCCAGCTGTAGGCGCTGGTCTTCCAGGCAGAATGAAAGGCGCACCCACCGATCCCGCTTCCTTCCTCTCCCCTTCCTGCCCCCCTCCGTTCTTTGCTCACCTGCCTCCTTCCCATCCTCTCCCCTGCCTGCCTCCTCCAGCCGGGAGCGCCCACCCAAGACCCCCAGCTTCCGAAGCCACCAGTGAATGCCCCCCCCCCCCGCAGGATGACACCCAGTGCAGACCGCCCCCACCCTACTCTGCCACTGCTCTGGAAGAAGCTGTTCTGCTGAGAGCAGGACATCTCTGAAGACTCGGCTGGGGTTCTGTAATCTCTGGTGATACATCCCACTGGCTGAGGTGTGGTGAGCTGCAGACTGACTCCCACAAGTCACCAGCTGAGAGGTCCATGGTCCAGATGCCACTACACCCCTAGGTGCTGAAAAGTACCAATTTGAACGGCTCTGAAAGGAAATCAGACAAATTCAACCTTGAGATTTCTCTGCTATCCATCGGACTGGGTTGCCCCAGCCATTCTGGGCGCTCCCAGCAAATTGAAACATCCAAAAGAGTAAAACACCCCAAAATCTTCCCTGTACCGAAGCCAATTGGATTGACTGTTGAATCTTCTTCCAAGTACTTTGGAAAGGACAGGAGCTTTCCCTGGACTTGAGAGCAGTCAGCTGACGTAGGGGTACAGGCCAGGCCACAGGCCACTCCCAGCTCAATCCCCTCACCTCAGCATCGCCGCCTGAGGCAGCTGCCTCACTCTGGCTCATCAGAGGTCCGGCCCTGCTTGGGAATATGAGTGGGAGAGGGCCACTGCACTCAGGTCCTGCTTTTGGGCTTGTTGTGAGCCTCTGCTGGGCGACTATGGGGAACAAGGTGCTGGACTAGATCATCCATTGGTCTAATCCAGAAGGACTGTTCTTACATCCGGGGTGGACTGGAGGCAACTCCAACTTGCAAAAAGCCCTGGAACACCAAGAATTGCAGACTCCACACTAGCAAGCAAATGAGCTATTGCTTCGCTCATTAAACCAAAAGAAAAAAACAAACCCCTTTTGCCAAGCTTGGCGACCACGTCCAGTAGCAAACAGACCAATGAAAGTTGCATTTTTGCGTGGGTAGGAAGGGTGTCATTTTCCTTGGGCTGATTTAGGTCCTCGGCTTTTAGACTCCAGAACTGGCACAAACGGGGATGGAAATCTGCTTCAGTTCAAAGGGAGGTATGATTGGCAGGCAAGGTGACACAGCCAGTTATGTGGAAGGGAGGAGGAGGAGGGTGGGGAGGTCACAAGGGAGGAAAGAGCTCTGCACCGCAGCTCGGAATTGTTTTGGAAGAGTGGAGGGGAACCGAGGAAACCTTTCTTCCCTTTCAGTCTTTTCTCCCCTCCCCTCCTTTTTCCTTTTTTTTCTTTTTTAGGAATATGCTATATGGAATTTCCGAGGGGGAAATTCGCTAGGGATCTCGCCTTCCCCAGAAACCCCTCCACATACCTAGGGCGCGAGACAATGAGCTCGAGAAAGCCCTTTCCTTCCCCTGTCGCACCAAGCACCACATCTTTTTTTATGAAGAAAAGACCCTGCTTCCCTCTTTCTGGTATGAAACTGTATCAATATGAACGGGGACTTGGGCATGAACTCTGTATTTACATACTGCTGTGTATAGCCCAATCAAAAGCATCGGATTTGGACAGCTAGCCAATAGCGCTCAGCGAATCTGTCTTGTACCGCTGCCTGTTTCCGTTCTGCGGAGCAGCGGAGCTTCGCCAGCTTGACTGAGCTCCTGAGTGGCCGCCAGCTGAGAGAACAATGGACTCAGTCCATCAAAAGCCCATTAACTGGTTTCTATTGCAAAAGTGATCCTTTGTTGCAAGAAATCTGTCAAGCCACTTCCCTTATGGACTGCCGGCTTAGGAAAAGCCCCTCACTTCAGATAATCCACCCCCTGCATCAATTTCCGCCATTCTTGCCCTTAAGGAAAGGACTGTTTCCCCCTCTATCTCCCGCCATAATCCCTCAAGCGTGAGGACACGTGTACACCCAGGGAAGTGCCCAAAGGTGACAATTACTGAGCAGTTACTTGGCCAAAGAAACCAAGAGCCCCTCCCCAGACTTGCCCCAGGGTATGGATGTGCAGGAGGGACGCGGGTGGCGCTGTGGTCTAAACCATAGAGCCTAGGGCTTGAGGATCAGAAGGTCGGCAGTTTGAATCCCCGCGACGGGCTGAGCTCCCGTTGCTCGGTCCCTGCTCCTGCCAACCTAGCAGTTCGAAAGCATGTCCAAGTGCAAGTAGATCAATAAGTGCCGCTCCGGCGGGAAGGTAAACTGCGTTTCCGTGCGCAGCTCTGGTTCGCCAGAAGCAGCTTAGTCATGCTGGCCACATGACCCGGAAGCTGCACGCCGGCTCCCTCGGCCAATAAAGCGAGATGAGCGCTGCAACCCCGAGTCGGTCACGACTGGACCTAATGGTCAGGACTCCCTTTACCTTTAGCTTTACTTAAGAGGTGCCTGGACATGTTTGCCTGTGTTAAGCTTGTACTGAGTGAGAAGTCTGGACATGTTTGCCTATGGCCTGTCCACCGTCCCTCAGACCTGTGGGAATGTTCAGGATGCAGGAGAGGATATATTGTCTGATTATATCCTTATCCAACTTGTCTTAACAAGTTCCACAATTTAGCAGAGTAACATTCCCCTCTTCTAAAATTGGCAGCGGATGCGTTTGCTCAGGCTCGCTAAAGCCTCTATAATAACTGTTCTGGTATTTTCCCCTTATTCCCTCATAAAAGATAAGACATGACACAGTCTTCCATAAAAGTATAAAAAGAGTTTACTCACATTCTGTTCACAATCGGATCCCAGAAGGCAGACTTAGCTTAGAAAAGTAACATACACTTGAAAACTATTCCATAAGAAGACAGTCCCTTTGTCCTCTCTTGGCTGGAGGCCCAGAGAGCATCTTTGACTAAGCCGATGTTGCTTCTTCGATGCATGTGGTGAAAGAGAGAGAGATGGCTGCCCTGCCCTGTGCTTTTGTCCTTACCTGCACAGGTGAGGCCACACCCACCTTTAGTCACATGTAGAGGAAGTTTGTCCCAGCCCAGAAGGAAACAGGAAGATTACCTGCTGGCTGGACAAACATTCCTCCCCATGTGTAAACATGTGCACTCTAGGAATGTTGCACTTGACTGCTCTTGTGTTTCACATCCCACAAGAGCATGTGGTGGGCCGGACTATATTTTGAAAAAATATAGTAGCCTCACAGCCCAGAATTTTCCTCATCAATGCCAACTCACCCATAGAGGCAGAATAGGAAGCCACATCTCCAGGACTTCCTCCTCTGCTGTAAACATAGTTAAAGTTGAGCTGCAGCTAGTAAGACCAAGCACTGGGCGCCTCTCACAGAATCAAAGGCTAAAATTGGGTCGAGTGCTTCTCTCCAGAATCTCTTTCCAGGATTATGGCTTCACATGCCTCCTTCTAATAGCAAATTCATCTGGAGAGACCCGACAGACGGCGGCCAAACACATGGAAAGCACATTTGGTGGTGGGGAACAAGAGGGTGCTGCTCCACAAACCTTAAAAAGCACCCTCTCCAATGGCATGGCACTTGGATGACCCTGTGGTTCTACCCCTGGGGCTGAGGGTGATGAAACAATTCCTGAGACAGCTAAAGTGCTGGTGGTGAAAAACCCACTTCAATTGAGACCAAACACAGGTTAGAGCTCAACGCCAAGCCTACCAAGTGGCGATAGCGACGGTGAGGAGGACCATTGTTGCTGGATCTTTTGGTGAAAACAGTACCAGGAGACTCTTTCAGGTGGTTCATAGTCTAACAGAACCACCTTTGCCATCAGGGTCTGATACAGAGTCCAAGATCTCCTGTAATGACTCCTGTCATGAGTTTTTCTGCAGATAAAAAGAGGTAGACTCCACCAAGGTAGGAGGGTGCCAGAGCTCTTCCTTGCCAGTTCCCGGGGCCACGTGGAGGAGGGGGTAGGAGGGAGGGAAACAGACGGAGTATGCATGCGCATCCGACTGCCTAATGGCATCCACATCACCCAGGGGATCACAGCCCCAGAGATAAGAAAAGAAGAGCCACCCCATTGTCTGGAGAGGTCACTCACCTGATCGCATGGACAAGCCGTTGTCATCGGACCCCAGTGATGGAAGCGTGCAGCTGTATTGAGGCAGCACTAACAATTTTGTGCCTGGGGCGACTGCCCCTGTGCTCCCGCAGCCCACTACGCCACTGGGTTTAGTCAAGTTGGATGCGATCCATTACAACTTGTTGCCTCTGAGGATGTGGACAGACTTGAACGAGTGACATATTTGGACCTGGCCATTATGTCCAATTATTGTCCAGTCTCAAACTTTCCATTCCTGGGCAAGGTGATTGAACGGATGGTCACTGAACAACTCCAGGCATGTCTGGAGAATAATGCAAAATATAGATGTCTTGGTAAAATCTCAGGATATACTATAAATAGGTCCAACTCAGAGTTGATGTTATTAGGAAATATGTATTTTTGTTCAACTGTTTAAACAATACCAATTTCATACTTGTAGAGAAAATGTTAAGTATCTAGGCACATTACTACCATGAGATTTATCAGCAAAGTATTCTGTGGGAGAAGAGAGCTGTCACGTGCCTTGCCCGCTACTTTTTTAACAACCCAGCTGACCTCAGTGCATTTTGTCCTTTCCCTCAGGCAGCAAAATGTCTTAGGCTGGCCTTGGGCATAAGTACTCGCCAAGTTGCAATGTTTTGTTTCAGAACCCACTTGCATAAATTAAAAAAGGAAAAGAAGGGAATGCTTTTTTAAAAAAATGATGTGCCCGGAACTCCTTTCTCTGATCAGTGAGTAAGCCCAAACAGCTCACACACATCTGGCCTTAGGACTTCCAGAGCGGATGTGTGATCCCAAGCTATTGTTTGACATGCCGTATTTTTCATTTCAGCATTGGAGCGCTCTTGCAGAGACTGTCCCTTTGTTCAGAATGTCCCAGGCCCAGAGTGAAAAACTGACACTCCTAATTTCAAGCTCAGGCCCTCCAGGTGTTCCTGGACTCCAGATCCTATAATCCCAGACCATTGGTCATGATGGTGATGGGCATTGGAGACCAGCAAAATCTGGAGGGACACAGATTCCCCACCTCAGCTGTAGAAAAATATGCTTTACTGTCTTAAGGCAGGCTTTGAAATGTGGATCCAGCAACTTCTGAGTTAAGGGGCAGACCAGCGATAGCTAATCCCATTTCAGGCTGAGGGCCACACTGATTCATGGTCAACATGTCAAAGTAAGTGCCACTGAAGTGTAAAAGCGGGTGCAGGCATATATTTTTTTAAGGACCACATTGTTTGGGGCTTGGTGGAGTCACGAAAAGCTTTGGACCTCACAGAATAACAGCAAGGGATCCTCAGGAGAGGTCAGTTATAACAGTATTATTTTCCCCATAAGTGGGGTGGAGTAGGGGGCGGGCAGGGCTTATAAAGTGAAGTTGATCCTCCACTGTGGGTAAAAAAGGTAAAGGTAAAGGTACCCCTGCCCGTACGGGCCAGTCTTGACAGACTCTAGGGTTCTGCGCTCATCTCACTCTAGAGGCCGGGAGCCAGCACTGTCCGGAGACACTTCTGGGTCATGTGGCCAGCGTGACGAAGCTGCTCTGGCGAGCCAGCACCAGAGCAGCACACGGAACGCTGTTTACCTTCCCGCTATAAAGCGGTACCTATTTATCTACTTGCACTTAAGGGTGCTTTCGAACTGCTAGGTGGGCAGGAGCTGGGACCAAATGACGGGAGCTCACCCCGCCGCGGAGATTCGAACCGCCGACCATGCGATCGGCAAGTCCTAGGCGCTGAGGTTTTACCCACAGCGCCACCCACGTCCCGTTCCACTGTGGGTTACTTTTGTTCAAAGCAAGATTCCTCTGGAGGGAGAGGATGTTGCAAAGTAAGTCAGAGGCAAAGCAGCCCCAAGCCAGGTTCTGTGTTTGCACACATGATTTGCAGTGAGCCAAGGGCTGAATTGCTGCTCTTGTTTCATAGCCCAGAACAGCAGGTGTAGGCAAAAGGTCTAAAGTTAGACAACCAGGTCTTGGTCAAGGCACCCGCTGACCAGCAGGCCATAGAGAAGAGAAACGTCAGCATTTCAACTCTGAGCCAAAAGTTTGGCTTTTGCTATTTTTGGACACCCTTGGTCATGAGCCAAGTGTGATTCTCGAACTCTGAATGCTGACTTTGCCAAATCCATACAGGCCCTTTTCATCTCTCATGCTCAGCAAGTAGCAGCCACAGCTCAGGAGAAGATTTTTCATTTGCTCCTTTTCCATGGGGTGGGGAAAACTCAACACTTTTAATCTTGTCTTCTTTTTATGCAAATTGGGTGGTCCAAAAGAAGGAGACTTATATCTGCACCCTCTCTTTAGCACAGATGGCCTGCGGGAGAATTTCCTGTCCTTAAAAGTAAAACTGAACTTTTTTGGCAGTGCAACTGCAGGGAAGGCATTGTCTGCCACGTTTGCATTGAAGGCAGAGCTTGGGGGGGGGGCCAGGAATGTTCAGCAGAGGGTAACCAAAATTATCAAGGGGCTGGAGCAACTCCCAGATGAGAAGCTAAAACATTTGGGGCTTTCTAGTTTAGGGGGGAAATGAGTAAGGGAGGACATGGTCAGGGGTACACGCATAGCGTAGAGAAAGTGGAATTTTCTCTACACTATGTTCCAGTTTTTCATCCCTCCATAATTCCAAAACCCAATGGGGCCATCCAGTTGTGGGTTACTTTTTTTTTTTTTTTAAAGGTATTTATTAACATTTCAAAGGTTATACAAAAAACAATAATAAAAACAAAACACAAACAGAAAAAATAACAAAAATAGAAAAATACAAAACTGAAAAAATTTAAAAACAAATAAAATTTCATTCACTTATTTTCTTATAACTTACTTCCCAGACCTCCTCATACCTCCCCTTTTTGTATTCCAATTCTAATTATTAATTCAGCAAATCCTCACCATTGATTTTCATTTAATTTTCAACCTTTCTTTCTTTCTTTTTTTCCTCCATTTTTTTTTAATCATTACAGCTGAAAACCACTTAATTTCTAATCCAACATCATTCTAACATTCATTAATTTTGCAATATTTCCCAAGATAGTCCTTAAATTTCTTCCAATGTTCTTCCGCCGTCTCTCTTCCCTGGTCTCGGATTCTGCCGGTCATTTCTGCCAGTCCCATATAATCTATCACCTTCATCTGCCATTCTTCCAGAGTGGGTAGATCTTGTGTCTTCCAATACTTTGCGATGAGTATTCTTGCTGCTGTTGTTGCATACATAAAGAATGTTCTGTCCTTCTTTGGCACCAATTGGCCGACCATGCCCAGGAGAAAGGCCTCTGGTTTCTTCAGGAAGGCATATTTAAATACCTTTTTCATTTCATTATATATCATTTCCCAGAAAGCCTTAATCCTTGGGCACGTCCACCAAAGGTGAAAGAATGTGCCTTCATTTTCTTTACATTTCCAACATTTATTATCGGGCAAATGATAAATTTTTGCAAGCTTGACTGGGGTCATGTACCACCTGTAAATCATTTTCATAATATTCTCTCTTAAGGCATTACATGCGGTAAGTTTTTCATCCCTCCATAATTCCAGAACCCAATGGGGCCATCCAGTTGTGGGTTACTGGGTGGTTGTTGTTTTTATTTTGATTACAGTCGTACTTTGGAAGTTGAATGGAATCAGTTCCGGGAGCCAAAACGTTCAAGAACTAAGCTGTTTGAAAACGAGGGTACAAGAGCAAAAAAAGAGGACAGCCTGAGGCACTGCCAGCCCGAGCTGGGAAAAGAGGTGGGCGGGGTCGCCACTGCCATGCCCCTTTCCCCAGCTCGGGCTGGCAGGGGCCATGACGGGCAGAGCAGCCCACTCCTGAGCCACTTGAGCCCGAGACCCCAACAACTCCCCCTCAACCTGGACATTTCCTTTAAAATGTAAAAAATCGCCCAGATAGGCATGTTGGTTCCCCAAAAGAGGAAATGTCCGGGTTTCCCCAGTCATATGGCAACCCTAAATTGTGGTGGAAGATGACCCTGAAAATACTGGCAAAGCCTTGTATGGTACGGCATGGAAAGGGGACCTAGAATAAAGGACTGAAGGGACTGCATTAGTGAGGTTGTTAGAGCAAGTTTCCTTGGAATGAGGCTCAGCGGAGAGTGTGGAGTCTTTATGATAGATGGTTTATTCACACACATATACAACCTGAGCCGAAGATGGAGAGGCTTACAGCATTAACGCCCCAGAAGGTCTTGCTTCTTCCAGTTAAAGCCTTCGAATCAAGAAGAAATCAGGCATGGCTCTCTCTCTGTGACTTCCGCCAACTTCCAGCCCAGCTCTCTCACACAACTCTGACCTTTTCCTTTCTCATTCCCAGCCAGGCGAGGGAGGAGGCCCACCCTCATCTTAACTTCACAGGAACATCACCTGTCTTGGCAAAAAGGAAAGAACAAATGTCTCAGATGTAAGCCCTTTAATCTGGAATTGCTATTCTTAACTCCATGTGGCTGGGGTGTTCTGGGGCTTCTGTACCTTGAACTAATAATTTCTTGTTTGCATGTTCTACCCCAGCTGCTGCTCCCTGTTCAGTTCAGCTGGGGGATTAATTATGCCTTGTCATTTGATTCATTTGATCATTTGATTCGTCAGGGTCATTTCCATACATGCCGGGTGGATAAAACGACTAATTCATGTCATGTCTAACTGGTTTGAGCGAAAGGCTTCTCAGAAGCTAGGGCATGTCATAAAATACAGCAATGTACAAAAGTGGGTGGAGGGTGGACATTAAAATCAGTCCAAAGAATTCAAATGTCTGGGTGCTCAGGAAATGTTTAAATGATAGCACAGAGCTGTTGGAAAGAAAAGGTCTTCAAGAGATGCCTGAAAGTCAGCATTTCATTACAGATCAGCCTTCTCACGGATTCAGTCACTTTTGCAGACAGCTCAACTTCTGCAACCAATGACCTCCTGCAGAGTGTAGCCACCAAAGAGAGTTTTGGGAGGACTGTAGGACAGGCTTGCAGTTCATTCAGGGCAGAAGCAATGGGAGAAGGGCCATAGCTTAGTGGTAAAGCAGCTGCTTACATGCAGAAGCTCTCCGGTTCAATCTGTTGTATCTCCAGCTAGAATGTCCTCTGTCTGAAACCCTGGAGAGCTTTTGCCATCCATTGTGGACAAGACTGAGCTAGATAGAGCCATAGTGGGACTCAGTATAAGGCAGCCTTCTATTGTCCCAGCAAGAAGCCTTTGCCACGCACAGAGGACTCCTTTCAGACATGAAATAAATAAAGCTGCCCTGGAAAGGGATGCTGAAAATTAGAAAGCCCTGGGACAACAAAACACTCGGACACAGTGCCTTTAAAGCACGGACCTGGGCCTAGGAAGCATGGGGCACCAGGAACCTGTGGCTGAGCCTTGAGAGACTGCAGTCCAAGGTGCTGAAGGGATTGAATACAAAGATGCAACTGTTAGCATGTCAAGGGGCATGATGGTGCTTTGAACGCATAAAGCAGATGCGGCAGAATGAACTGAACTGAGCTGGACGAGGCAGGACTACATGGGATGTAGAACGCTATACAGGAAATGGCTCGGGGTGGCCCACTGGGAGAGGCACATGATGCAAAAAGCGGTAGTTTCTGTTACGATAATGAAGCAATGCAGCTGCAAAGTCCTAGCTTGAAGTGTAAACATGATGGGAATGTTGGGACTGCTGTGGGAACAGAGGGGCAGTCATTTCACAGTGCGCAGCACCAGAATTACCTCACAGTGTAATATGAGCTGTACAGGATGTACAGTAAGTTCTAGTCACAACACTGCTGGAATTTGGAGAGAGCAGTCACGTTTTCTGTAACGCTGCAAAGACAGAAATAAAGGCATGTAAATACGTTTCTGTCTATCTCTTTCCCCTGCCTGGGGGGGAGGCAGGAAAGAGGGGTGTGTTCTTCTCACGTTTGAGAAGAATCGCCAATTGAGACCTTGCCTGCGTCTGCTGGGGAATGCAGCCAGGGAGGTCTAAAGGGAATCAAGCCGGGTGCCTGGACTGCTGCCAGCTTTTCATGAGAAGGGCTTGAATTTCCAACAAATGGTAGCATCGAGCAAATGGAACCGATACATGTAAAGCAGCTAAAGAGGTTGATGGATCGTATTTCATCCTCTGCTTGAAGATAAAGGAGTTTGTGGTAGCGTGCGGATGGAGCTACATCAAACGGCTGAACACCGGAGCAGATGTTTTTGCTGATAAGCAAGGAGCAACAGAACCCCCAAGGTATGCTGATTTTGGGCTAAAAAGAGTGAACGCAGATTGATACTTCTCTGGTTCACGAACGCTGTTTTCTTGGATAAAGAGAAACAGCACAGGGAGAGTGCCAAATTCCTCGCATTCTTGGGGTGATAACGGTTTGCTGCTCAAAGCCTGGAATGTCCAGTTGCTAAGCAACAAGACGAGTATGCTTTCCAGCTACCTCTGAGCCAGTTAGCTTGAAAAGTGGAAAATTACTAGCCAACACGGAAGTGAGGCTGGGACTGTGAGAGGCAAAGAAAAACAACGTTTGTTTTGACTGCTATATCACTTGCTCTTGGAGGGACTTTCCAGAGCAGCCAGCGTTTAGCTGCCAGGGGAAAAAAAAGTAAACAGCCAGCTATTGGATTTTAGAAAGCTCGAGAGTGAGAGCTCAGACTTGGATTCAAAATGGATACCAAGAAAGGGGGAGGCTTACCTTACCCACCTCCACTGACTAATGACAATTATGCCTCATGGTCTGTAAAGACGAAAGCCCTGCTTCAGAATCAGAGGATTTTTGGGGTGATTGAAAACCACACCCCTCCTGCACCAACACCAGGTTGGAATTCACAGAATGTGAAAGCCAGGACGGCTATAATTCTGTGTGTCTCGGATGATCAACTTGTGCATATTCAGGATTTGGAATACGCGCAAGAGATTTGGCAAACGCTGCGTAGAATACATCAAAGAGATGCTGGTTCTTCAGCGTTGCTGCATTTTGAAAAACTGACCAATCTTAGGCTAGCGCCTGATGGAGATGTGCAAGCGCATCTGACAGAGATGAAATTCTTATGCCAGCAGATGGTGCAACGAAATTTTCCTCTACAGGAAGAGATATTCTGTTTCATGATTATTAACAGCCTTAATCGGACTTATAAAACGGTTGCAAGTCACCTGGGTTCTCTACCAGCCAGAGATCTAACGGCGGAGAGGATTTGTGCCGTGATTCTGAATGAAAGGGACAGACTTGCTGCAATAGATGTCAAAGACAGGGGGAGAGAAGCTCGGAGTTCTGACACCCCCACTGCTAGTGCAAGTGAAGAACAGGCTGTTGCTTTGAATGTTGTCCGTTGTTTCAATTGTGGACAGACTGGGCATCTTCAGCGGAACTGTAAGAGGCCACATCAACAGAAAGGAGCTAAGGGGAGCTCTGCAAAGCCTGAGGCGTCAGGCAAAAGTCGTACCAAGTCCCAGGTGAAACCTGCAAAGGCTTTGTTTTTTTGTGTTTTTTTAAGATTTTTATTAAGGTTTCAACAGATTTATAATAACAAACAAGACAAAATAACACAACAACAAACAATAAACGATAAAAAACACAAAAACCAAACAAAAATATATAAATTCAACTCTTAATTTCATATAACTTACTTTCCTGACTTCCTCACATCTCCCTTTTCTGTATTCAAATTTCCAATTTAGTTTCAGCAAATTCTTCCTCTATTTTAACTAATTTTAATATTTCTTAATTTCTTTTAAATTAACCATTCCCACTGCTGTCCACTTATCTTGTAATCCCCCATCATTTGATTAATTTAACTGTGTTTCTTTACTTGTTACTCATAAAACATCTTTGAACATTCCTTTCAGCTTTGTCACTAATGCCACATTGTCTCACTATCCTGCATCACTTTAACATTCAAATAATTTACAATGTTTTTGCAGATAATCTTTAAATTTCTTCCATTCTTCTTCTGTTTGTTCTTCTCCCATGTCTCGGATTCTGCCAGTCATTTCTGCCAATTCCATGTAGTCTATCAATTGCATCTGCCATTCTTCCAAGGTGGGCAAATCTTGTGTCTTCCAATACTTTGCGATAAGTATTCTTGCTGCTGTTGTTGCATACATAAAAAAGGTTCTATCCTTCTTTAGCACCTTCTGGCCAACAATGCCCAAGAGGAAGGCCTCTGGTTTCTTAAGGAAGGTATACTTAAATACCTTTTTCAGTTCATTATAGATCATTTCCCAGAAAGCCTTTACCTTTGGGCACGTTCACCAGAGGTGAAAGAATGTTCCCTCAGTTTCCTTACATTTCCAACACTTATTGTCAGGCAAATGATATATCTTTGCAAGCTTGACTGGTGTCATGTACCACCTGTAAATCATTTTCATAATATTTTCTTTCAAGGCATTACATGCCGTAAATTTCATACCAGTGGTCCATAACTGTTCCCAGTCAGCAAACATAATGTTATAACCAATGTCTTGTGCCCACTTAATCATAGCTGATTTGACCGTTTCATCCTGAGTATTCCATTTTAACAGCAAGTTGTACATTGTGGACAGTACCTTAGTTTTAGGTTCTAACAATTCCGTTTCTAATTTCGATTTTTCCACCTGGAAACCTATTTTCTTGTCCATATTAAAGACCTCTCTGATTTGGTAATAGTGTAGCCAGTCTCGCACTTTATCTTTTAATTTCTCAAAACTCTGCAATCTCCATGTATCTCCATCATGTTCTAATATCTCCCAATATTTCGGCCATTTGGCCTCCATATTGAGTCTTTTCAGAGCCTTAGCTTCCATAGGTGACAACCACCTTGGGGTCTTGTTTTCTAATAAATCTTTATATCTTGTCCAGACATTAAAAACTGCTTTCCTGACAATATGGTTCTTAAATGCTTTATGAGCTCTAACCTTGTCATACCACAAATATGCATGCCACCCAAACGCATTGTTGAACCCTTCCAAATCCAAAATGTCAGTGTTTTCAAGAAGTAGCCAGTCCTTTATCCAACAGAAAGCTGCTGATTCATAATATAACTTCATGTCTGGCAGGGCAAACCCCCCTCTTTCTTTAGCATCAGTCAGTATTTTAAATTTTATTCTGGGCTTTTTGCCCTGCCAGACAAATTTAGAAATATCTCTCTGCCACCTCTTGAAACAGTCCATTCTGTCCACAATCTGCAAGGTCTGAAACAAAAACAACATTTTTGGCAATACATTCATCTTTATAGCAGCAATTTGGCCCAACAAGGAGAGCTTCAAATTTGACCATATTTCTAGATCTTTTTTTTACCTCTGACCAACATTTTTCATAATTGTCTTTAAATAAGTTCAGGTTTTTGGCTGTCATATTTATCCCTAGGTATTTCACTTTCTTCACCACATTTAAATCTGTCTCTTTCTGAAGCTTTTCTATTTCCATTAAAGTCATATTTTTCTCCAATACTTTGGTTTTTTGCTTATTTAATTTAAATCCTGCCACCTGACCAAACTCCTGAATCAATTCTAAAACTCTTTTCGTACTAGATTCTGGCTCCTGCAACGTCAAAACCAGGTCACCTGCAAAGGCTTTAAGTTTAAGCTTTAAGTCCGACCTGAACACCTTTAACCAACTGGTCCCTCCTAATCATATTCAAGAGCACCTCCAGGACCGAAATAAATAGCAATGGAGAGATAGGGCACCCCTGTCGTGTTCCTTTTTCAATTTTAATCTCTTCTGACACCACATTATTAACTATCAATTTTGCTTTTTGTTCCGAATAGATTGCTTCTATACTATTTTCAAACCCTCGTCCCACACCCATTCCCTTAAGGTTTTTTTTCATAAAACTCCAAGAAATGTTGTCAAAGGCCTTCTCCGCATCAATAAAGATTAACACTGCTTTTGTATTTGTGTTCGTCTGCAATAACTCCAGTATATCGATAATGTTCCTTGTGGGGTTTTTTGTGGGTATTTTTGAAATAATTTTTTTATTAAAGTTTCCACAAATTTATAACATTCCAACACAACACAATAACCAACAAATGAAACAAGAAAAAAAGAAAAAAGACATTATAAAAAATACAAACATAAAACACATATAAATTCAAATTTTTCTTTCTTATAGCTTACTTTCCCGACTTCCTCATACCTCCCCTTTCTGTATTCTAATTTCTGATTAATTTGTCAGCAAATCCTTCCCTTACTTTTAACTTAATTTTAGTATTATTTATTTTCTTTAAATTATCCCTTGCCGCTATTAACCCCTTATTTTAAAATCCAGAGTCATTCTAACATTCATTAATTTTACAGTGTTTCTTTAGATATTCTTTAAATTTTTTCCAATCCTCTTCCGCCGTATCTCTTCCCTGGTCTCGGATTCTGCTCGTCATCTCTGCCAATCCCATATAGTCTATCACCTTCATCTGCCATTCTTCCACGGTGGGTAGATCTTGCGTCTTCCAGTACTTTGCGATGAGTATTCTTGCTGCTGTTGTGGCATACATAAAAAATGTTCTATCCTTCTTTGGCACCAATTGGCCAACTATGCCCAGGAGAAAGGCCTCTGGTTTCTTAGGGAAAGTGTACTTAAGTACCTTTTTCAATTCATTATATATCATTTCCCAGAAAGCCTTAATCCTTGGGCACATCCACCAAAGGTGAAATAATGTTCCTTCAACTTCTTTACATTTCCAACATTTATTATCGGGCAAATGGTAAATTTTTGCAAGCTTGACTGGGGTCATGTACCACCTATAAATCATTTTCTTTTTTTTTATAATATTTTTTATTAGTTTTATATAATACAGAAAAAAGAATAAAGAACGTACTGTAAAAGTAAAAAAAGAAAGGTTACAAATTTTTCTTACTCCTTTTTCCAAATCTGTTGGACTTCCCCACGTCCTCCCAACCCTGCATTCTCTGTGATACATAACGTCTGCAATTTGTTAACTTGTTTCAATACTTATTATATCTTCCTTTTTATCATGTTACCCAATTTCAAATGTAATATAACCCAAATCATGTACATTTTCATTTTAACACAATAAAGTTGTTTCATTATTCTATCTCTGACTCCTTGTACCTTAATTTCCATTTCTTTAATTTAACATTACTGAAGCTAGAATTTCCTAGAGGGTCCACCTATAAATCATTTTCATAATGTTCTCTCTTAGGGCATTACATGCCGTAAATTTCATGCCGGTGGTCCACAACCTTTCCCAGTCAGCAAACAAAATATTATGACCAATGTCCTGTGCCCACTTAATCATTGCAGATTTTACCATTTCATCTTTTGTGTTCCATTCCAACAGCAAGCTATACATTCTTGCCAAATTCTTAGTACTGGGTTCTAACAGTTCAGTCTCCAATTTTGATTTTTCCACCTGGAAGCCAATTTTCCTGTCCATTTTGAAAACTTCCATTATTTGCTAGTAATGAAGCCAATCTCTCACTTTCGCTTTTAATTACTCAAAACTTTGCAATTTCAACCTGTCCCCCTCTTGTTCCAATATTTCTCCATATCTCGGCCATTTGGCCTCCATATTAAGTTTTTTATGGGCCTTTGCCTCCATTGGCGACAACCACCTTGGAGTTTTACTTTCCAGCAAATCTTTGTATCTAATCCAGACATTGTGTAGTGCTTTCCTGACAATATGATTTTTAAAACCTTTATGAGCTTTCACCTTGTCGTACCATAAATATGCATGCCATCCAAAGATATTGTTAAATCCTTCTAAGTCCAAAATGTCAGTGTTCTCAAGAAGTAGCCAGTCTTTCAACCAGCAGAAAGCTGCTGATTCATAGTAAAGTTTAAGGTCTGGCAGGGCAAATCCGCCCCTTTCTTTTGTATCAGTTAATATCTTAAATTTTATTCTCGGCTTCTTGCCCTGCCAGACAAATTTAGAAATATATTTCTGCCACTTCTTGAAACAATCCATCTTGTCCAATATTTGCAATGTTTGAAACAAAAACAACATTCTAGGCAACACATTCATCTTTATCACTGCAATTCGACCCAACAATGAAAGCTTCATATTAGACCAAATTTCTAAATCTTTTTTGACTTCAATCCAAGATTTCTCATAATTATCTTTAAATAAATTCACATTTTTTTGATGTCATATTTATCCCCAAATATTTCACTTTCTTAACCACAGTTAACCCTGTCTTATTCTGAAACCTTTCCTTTTCAAATGATGTTAAATTTTTCTCCAATACTTTCGTTTTAGATTTATTCAATTTAAAACCTGCTAGCTGACCAAACTCTTGAATTAATTCTAAAACTCTTTTTGTACTAGATTCAAGCTCTTGTAATGTAAGTACTAGGTCATCTGCAAATGCTCTCAGTTTATACTGTTTCGCTCCGACCTGCACTCCTTTGACCAACTGGTCCTTCCTGATCACTGGTCCTGACCTCCAGGACCGAAATAAAAAGTAATGGAGAGATTGGGCACCCCTGACGTGTCCCTTTTTCTATCTTAAATTCTTCTGTAACAACGTTATTCACAATAAAATTTGCTTTTTGTTCAGAATATATCGCACCTATACCATTTTCAAATCCTTGGCCTACCCCCATCCCCCGGAGATTCTTCATCATAAAGCTCCAAGAAATATTGTCGAAGGCTTTCTCGGCGTCCACAAATATCAATACTGCTTTAGTATTGATATTAACTTCCAACATTTCCAAGATATCTACTATATTCCTTACATTATCTGATAGATGTCTTCTCGGAAGAAAGCCTGCCTGATCTCTGTGAATCTCCTCCATCAAAACTATTTTCAACCTTTTTGCTAAAATGTCTGCAAAAATTTTGTAATCCACATTTAGTAAGGAAATAGGGCGGTAGTTTCTAAGTTGAGTCTTTTCCGTCTCTGTCTTCTGTATAAGTGTGATGTATGCCTCTTTCCACGTGTCGGGTGCCTTTTTTCCCTCCATAATTTCATTACAGACTTCCTTCAAGTGTTGCATTAGCCACTCCTTCAAAACCTTATAGTATCTGGAAGTAAGTCCATCCGGTTCTGGAGATTTGCCCAATGTCATGTTTTGAATGGCACCTTCTATTTCTTGCTCTGTTATTCTCTGGTTCAGAATTCTTTTACTTTCCTGGGAAATCTTTCTCAGTCCATTTTTTTTTTCCAGAAATGACTCTATATCTGTATCTTTCTGAGGCCCTTGTGTGTACAATTGTCTGAAATATCTCTGGAAGCAATCCCTAATTTCTGATGGTTTATAAATGTTCTTTCCTTCCATTTCTAAATGTGTAACCGTGTTCAATTTTTGTCTCTTCTTTATTTGCCAAGCCAGCAGTTTTCCGCATTTATCTGCCGATTCAAAGGTCCTTTGTCTCATTTGCTTAATTTTCCATTCTATTTCTTGATTCATCAGCTCCATATATTGTGTCTGATATAATTTGATTTCTTTCAGAATGTCCTGTGATTTTGGTTTTGATCTTAATTTCCTTTCTCCATCTTTTACTTTCTCCAAAAAATTTTCTTTCTTTTCATTCTGGCTTCTCTTTTTAATTGCATTTTGTTGTATCAAGAATCCTCTCATGACTGCTTTGCTTGCGTCCCAGATTATTCTTTTTTCCACACTGGTCCTCATGTTGATTTCAAAATAGTCTTTTAAAGTTTTCTGGGCCTTTTTACAGAATTCTTCATCCCTAAATAAGGTGTCATTCATCCTCCATCTGAAGGTGCCAGTTGTTGTTAAGCTCATCCCCATCTTTACCGCATTATGGTCGGAACAAGTTTTTGGGCAGATTTCCACTTTTTTTATCCTAGGTGCCATTCCTCTAGTAATCCAAATTTGGTCAATTCTAGTCCATGTCATTCTGGCTTCAGAAAAGAAGGTTCCCTCTCTTTCAAGTGGGTGTTTTATCCTCCAAATATCAACCAAGTCCATATTGTCAGTCATTTCAAAAAAGGTTTTTGGTAGTCTTCCATCTTTTGTAACTATCTGTCTTTGAGCTTTATCCATATTTGTTGATACTACTCCATTCATGTCTCCCATCATGATTAAATTTATATCCATGTAATCCATCAAAGTCTCATGTAACTTCTTAAAAAATTCTGCTTTCCCCTCATTTGGTGCATAAATTCCCACGATGAAAAATTTCTCTCCTTGAACTTGAATTTCAATTGCCAAATATCTTCCTTGGTCATCTTTAAAAATTAATTTCGGTTGCCATTTTCCCTTTGCATAAATCACCACTCCTCTTTTTTTTACTCTATCTGATGAGATAAATTCTTGACCCAATCTTTTATTAATAAGTAATTTCCTATGTGATCTCGTCACATGTGTCTCTTGTAGACAGATCAAGTCCAATTGCTCTTTTTTTAATATGTGAAAAACACTTTTTCTCTTTCGGGGAATGTTCAAGCCGTTACAATTCCAACTCAATAGTTGCAGAGCCATGATGGGATTATTTGTCTTCTCCTCCTACTGCTCCAAGTAGATCTTCTTCTTCCGCCGGTGGTGTCCTTTTGTATTGTAGCTTGTCTTTGTCCAAAATTCCTCCTCCTGGGTGATCTTGTCCTGATTCCGCCCCTTTATAGAGATCCTCTTCATGTTGCTCTAGGAACTTGTCTTTCTCCTCCACGGTCTTTATTTTCCGTTTTCCCCCTTGTATTTGAAAGATAGGCCTTGAGGGTATTCCCACCTGAAAGGTACACTGTTCTTCTTCAGTAGTACCACTAGATCTTTGTATTGACTTCTTGCATCCAAAATGTGTTTCGGGATATCTTAAAAAATTTCCACGAAGGAATCTTCGATTCGCAAAGTTCTTTGGTAGTGCAGATTCAAAATTTTATCTCTCTCTTCTCTTGACCTTAATGTTACTAAACAGTCTCTTACCTTATTCTTTCTTTGTCTTGCACCCAATCTAAATGCACTCTCTATCTTAAATTCTTCCTGCTCCAATTCCTGTTTCCAAAAATCCGAAAACTCTTTTGTTAGAAAGTCCACCAGGTTGTCTCCTTCACTCTCAGGTATTGCCCGGATCCTAAGATTCCTCTCCTTCCTCTCCATTTCAATCATAGACAATGCCAAATCATGTTCTCCCAGTTTCCTAATAACCGGTGGGAATTTTTCGTCAGTAGCAATTGCAATTTCTTTCGCCTCCTCGGCAATCTTTCGAGTACTGGATGTTTCCTCTAATAGTTTCCCAATGGATTCTGTGTTAGTGTTCACTTTATTTCCTAGATCAATTATACTTTTAGTATTTAAATCAATTTTCCCTGAGATCTCTGCAATTGTCTTATTTGTTTCAGCAACTTGTTTATTTGTTTCTGCCCCTTGCTTTTTTAGCTGGTCCAAAGATTCATTGTTCCTTGTGTTATCAGACAAATGTCTACCTGGGAGAAAGCCTGACTGATCTTTGTGTATTACTTCATTTAACACTCTTTTCAGTCTGTTGGCTAAAATATCTGCAAAAATTTTGTAATCCACATTTAGCAGGGATATGGGACGGTAGTTTTTAAGTTGTGTCTTTTCAGCTTCGGATTTTGGTATAAGTGTGATGAAAGCTTCTTTCCATGACTCCGGTGCCTTCTTCCCCTCCATAATCTCGTTGCACACCTCCTTTAGTGGTTAGATTAAATAGTCTTTCAAAGTCTTATAGTACTTGGAGGTTAACCCGTCCGGCCCTGGAGACTTGCCCAATTGCATGTTCTGGATGGCACCTTCAATCTCCTGTTCCGTTATCTCATAGTTCAATATTGTCTTATTTTCTTGAGATAGTTTTTGTAATCCATTAGTTCTTAAAAATTGGTCTATATCAGTCTCTTTCTGCGGCCCCTGTGTATAAAGTTGTTTGAAGTATCTCTGGAAGCACTTTCTAATCTCCACAGGATTCTGTATATTTCTCCCTTCTATCTCAAGGTTGGTTACCGTATTCAACTTCTGTCTTTTTTTCAACTGCCATGCCAGCAGTTTTCCACATTTATTTGCCGATTCAAAAGTTTTTTGCCTCATTTGCTTAATTTTCCATTCAACTTCTTTGTTTACTAATTTCATATATTGTACTTGATATAATTTAATTTCTCTCAAGATCTCCTGTGACTTTGGTTTCGATCTTAACTTTTTCTCTCCTTCTTTTATCTTTTCCAAGATTTTGTCTTTTTTCTCATTTTGAGCTCTGCTCTTTATTGCATTCTGCTGTATCAGAAACCCCCTCATAACTGCTTTACTTGCGTCCCAGATTATTCTTTTTTCCACTGTAGTTTTCAGATTTACTTCAAAATAGTCCTTCAAATTTTGGGGGGCCTTCTTAACAATCTCTTGATCTTTTAATAAGGTGTCATTCATCCTCCATCTGAAGGAACCAGTCGTAGTTAGTCTCATTTCCATCTTTACTGCATTGTGGTCGGAGCAGGTTTTTGGGCAGATTTCCACTTTTCTAGTCTTCGGTGCCAGTCCTCTAGTTATCCATATTTGGTCAATTCTTGTCCATGTCATTTTAGCTTCAGAAAAGAAAGTCCCTTCCCTTCCTAGGGGTTTTTTTGTTCTCCAGATGTCAATCAAGTCCATATTGTCAGTTAGTTCAAAAAAGGTCTTTGGTAGTCTGCCCTCTTTTGTTATATTTTGGCTTTGCGCTTTATCCATATTCGTAGATACCACCCCATTCATGTCTCCCATCATAATGATGTTATTGTAGTCAATGTACTTCAGCATTGTCTCATGCAACTTCTTGTAAAATGCCGACTTCCCCTCGTTCGGTGCATAAATTCCCAAGATCAAAAATTTTTCTCCTTGTACTTGGATTTCAATTGCCAAAGTTCTTCCATGTTCATCTTTAAAAAGAAATTTTGGTGACAGGCTTTCTCTTGCATAGATGACAACTCCTCTCTTCTTCACTCTGTCAGATGAGATAAATTCTTGGCCCAGTCTCTTATTAATTAAAACTTTCCTGTGAAGCCTAGTCACGTGTGTTTCCTGTAAACAAATTAGATCTAATTGTTCCTTTTTTAATAAATGAAATATCATTTTCCTTTTCTTTGGGGAGTTACAGCCATGAATGTTCCAACTTAGTAGTTGCAGAGACATGTTGAAGTGTTTTTATTCTCCCTTTGGCGGTGGTATCACTTTCTCAGGGTCAACAGATCCCGAAGGTGTGGGTACAGAACTTAGTGGTCCAGGTCCTAAGGCTCCTAGTTCACCTTCAATCCCTTTCTGAAGGTCTTCTCCGTAGTCACTCAAAAAATTTTCCTTGTCTTCAGCTGTTTTGATTTTAACTTTCTTCCCCCTAAAAGTAAAAGATAGTCCCTGGGGGAACTCCCATCTAAAGATGATACTGTTACCTCTCAGTAGTGTCACCAAATCTCTGTAATCAGATCTAAGTTCCAATAAGTGTTTCGGGATGTCCTTGTAGATTTCCACGTTGATATCCTGAATTTCTAAGGTCTTTTGAAAGTGTGCACTCAGTATCTTGTCTCTTTCTTCTTTCGTTCTGAGGGAGATCAGGCAGTCTCTAGACTTAACCTTCCTCCCTCCTCTTCCAAGTCTGAATGCAGTTACAATTTTAAAGTCCTTATCTTCTTCCAAAGACTAAAATTCTGCAAATTCTTTTGTCAAATATTCATTTAAATCTCCCTTTTCAAGCTCTGGGACTGACCTCAATCTCAGATTATTTTCTTTACTTTTTAATTCCACCATGGACAGGTATGCCTGATGGTCACCAATCTGTTTACGCATAGGTTTTATTTCCTGTTCCACGGCCTCCACTTTCTGTTGGGCCTCCTCCGCGATTTTGCGATTTTCAGTGGTGGTTTCCAAGAGTTTCCCAATTGCCTGTGCATTTAAGCTGACTTGTTGAGTCAGATTATTTACACTAGCTGTATTTTGGTCTAATTTAGTTGAGTGTTCATTCACTTGCTTACACAGATCGTCTAATTTTCCAAGGATTTTATCCAATACTGATGTGTCTCCACCTGTGGCCATTCCTTCAGGCCTTGCTTGCTCTAAATCTTTCTGTTGTGCCACGGAGACAATAGGAACCGATGATCTGCGCAGCTGTGAAGTTATAGTAGTTTGTTGTGTTTTGGCTTTGCCTGATCTTGTTTTCCCACTCATCCCACCACTGTCTATGCGCCAAGGTCAGTCTCACGATTAACAATTCCCATGGGAATCCACAAGCCCCTGAATGGAAAATTCCCCCAGCAATTGCCAAATTTCAATGTTCCACTAGGGGGACACTAACTAATTCTTGAGAGAAAGAAAGTTACTGTTCATTCAATTTACCAAGTTGTTCAAGTCTCTCAAATGTTAATATCAATATCAAACAGCCAAAAATTCCTAGAAACCTTCTTAGTCTTTTAGTCTTTTGCAGAGCCAGTCCTTAAGTACTTACAATGTCTCAAAAAGTGCGATTTCCCAATGTAGCAGATCAATGTAACAGTCCGCTGTAGCAGTTCTAGCCGATTGACAGTTCTAGCAATTTTGTAGCTCTAGTAGTCTGGCAGCCCAGTTGCTGAAGTCTCCCAAAGAATTTGTAAATCCACAAGGAAAAAGAGATATATCCACAAATAAAAGGTTAAATCCACAGGTAGCAGAAGTAAACTAGGTTCAATCGATGCTCAGATGAGTGCCCTTTAAAAACGTAAATTCCCGGGCATTAGAAAGTTAACCTGCAAAGGCTTTGATGGCACTAAAAGCCACACCAGAAGTGGAAAACACTTTTATTTTGGACACTGGAGCGACGCAACACATGACATCTCACCGAGAACTGTTTTCAACGTTTAAGAAGCAAAGCTTCATTGTGAAACGGGCCAATGGCCAGGAGCTGGAAGCGACCGGATTTGGAACTGTGTATCTTGAAAGTCTGAACTTGACTATTAACAATGTGTATTTGGTTCCTGATTTAAAGTTCAATCTGCTGAGTGTTTCGCAGATCACAAAGAAAGGACTGACTTTGTCCTATGATAGAGAAAGCTGCAAAATCTACAAAGATGGAGAGCTGTATCTTTCTGCCAAAGAGAAAGATGGACTGTATTTGTTGACTTTTGATCAAAGGGATTGCATAAAGTGTAATGCATCTGAATCTAACATAATTTCTCTTGCAGATATGGCGAAAGACGTCCACAAGGCGACGAGAGTTACCAGTGCATTTCAGCGAGTGTATGCTGATGTGATTGGTCCTCTAGCCCCATCTAGAGGCAATGCAAGATATTATCTTGTGTGTGTGGATTATTTTACTCATTATGTATGGATATACATATTGCAGAAACCACAAGAAGCCGTAGAAAGGTTTAAAGAGTTTTGTGACAAGGTTAAAACTGTTCATGATGCTAACATTGATTGTCTTTTCACAGATGAAAAGCCAGTTTTTCTTTTACAGGATTTTCAGGATTTCCTGGATAAAAAAGGGATAAGGCAGAAGACTGCTGTTTCTGCAGAAGCATGGAACAAAAGTGTCTGTGTGCAAGTGAACAATGAATTGCAAAAAGGGATGAAGGCGCAATTGCTGAGTTCACATTTGCCACATGAGTTTTGGGCGGAATCGCTATTGTGTTTTTGTTACACGTGGTTGAGAAAGGTTTCAAAAGGTTTGGGATGTTCTCCTTTTGAAATTTTGTCTGAATCTGGTCAGGTGATTCTCACAAAATTTCTAGACAGTGCTCCTGAACAGGAGAGAGTAATTGTTCACACATTTCCCACTGAGGACAATTCAGATGATGATGATGATGATTTTACTGATTACAGTGGTACTGAGAGTGACAGTGATAGCTCAAGGAGCTCAGTTGACACAGTCATTGAGAAGAAGTCTCACACAATGGCTAAACCTTCACAGGTGGAGGATGAACCACTGTTTACTATTGGAACTGGTTCTCCAAAGAGTCCTGAGACTGAACCAGTGAGCAGAGAGGATCAGCACCCCATACGCAGGTCTGAGAGAGTTACAAAGGGTGTACCACCCAAGAGGTATTCAAAAGAGTTTGCTAACTCAGCTGTTGCATGTGTTACTATTGTTAACAACTCAAGACAGGTTGAAGCTGTGTCTAAGTCAGAGACAAAGACACAACAGGGAGTAGCTAAGCGTAACACTACATTCCCTAGCCAAGGTAATGCAGATGCACTCATTCCTTGGAAGTCAGACAACCAGAGAGGTACATTGGGGAAACCAGTGGCGGGTAGTTCCAAGGGTGGAACTGAAACAACAGGGGAGTGTTATATGTATAACAACTGTTTGTTTTCTTCTCTGGATCAAGCTATGTTCGCAGCGCACATTGATTCTTATGGGGGAGGATGTTACGATAATGAAGCAATGCAGCTGCAAAGTCCTAGCTTGAAGTGTAAACATGATGGGAATGTTGGGACTGCTGTGGGAACAGAGGAGCAGTCATTTCACAGTGCGCAGCACCGGAATTACCTCACAGTGTAATATGAGCTGTACAGGATGTACAGGAAGTTCTAGTCACAACACTGCTGGAATTTGGAGAGAGCAGTCACGTTTTCTGTAACGCTACAAAGACAGAAATAAAGGCATGTAAATACGTTTCTGTCTATCTCTTTCCCCTGCCTGGGGGAGGCAGGAAAGAGGGGTGTGTTTGGACTTCCGGGTTAGCGCCATCGACTAATGGCGGATTCCCTCCGAGCTCCGGAGGGAATCGGCTCCGCAGGATTGGGTCTTGCCCGCACCGGCGACGCGGGGACCCTTACAAATCACAGGCGCTGATGCCTGTGAGCGTGGTGACTCAGCGGGCACCATTTCCGCCCCCCAAACCGCGAGGGAGCCATTTTAAAGGCTCCGGAACGGGGACGGGGTACGGCGCGGTGCTGTGAGTAGATTGCTCCTTCTGCGGAGTGAAGCCGCATGCCATTGTCGGAGAAGCGCTGACTTTTTCCTTGGAACATTTGGACTCAAAAACAAGAACCCGTGAGTAAATATGGAATTCGGAATTTAAACAAATTTTTGTTGAATTGGAAACGAGCGGGGAAGGGTCAAAAAGGAAGTCGCCCCCCCCCTCTTTGTAGATACTTTAAAGCAAAGAGCTTGCAACCTAAGGTCGAGAGAATTCTTTCTTTTTTAAAAAAACAAAGCCTTTAACCATCACGGCTTGACGCTGTAGAATTTTACCGGAGGATAAACGTAACGTTAGGAGCTAAAGTTTCACCCCCCCGAACCCGGGGGCGTCCCGTGAGAGAGCCTGCTGAAGAAGTATTGAAGAATTTGACAGCTGTCAAATTAGCTGTCAAAGGGAAAGAAAAAAGGGAACTTTGTCTTTGTTGCATCTGCTGGCTATATTTATTGCAACTTCTTGAAAATAAGGGAGAGCTGATACAAACTAACTTGTTTACTGGTTTTAAACTGAAAGACATTAAAGAAACAAAATCCCCCTTGCGGGGGACAGAGACATTACAAGAATGGCTGAAGGAAGTAAAAATCAGACTAAACTTAACAAAATACTGGTTCTCCTGGGAAAGTTACAAGATCAGACCGATGTTTTGACTACAAGTGTGAACACTCTGGTCCTGGCAGTAAATAACATTGTTGGAACTGACAGGGAGTGGAGGCAAGAAGTTTGCTGCTGCTTGTGTGAGTGCTGGGAAGACCGCTCCCTCTCCTGCCAACTCCATCCGGCCTAGGGGGCGGGGCCTGCACTCACCACCACAGCATAAGAGGCCTGAGAGAGGCCTCCGGGACACGGCTGCTGCTGCTGCTTGTGTGAGTGCTGGGAAGACCGCTCCCTCTCCTGCCAACTCCATCCGGCCTAGGGGACGGGGCCTGCACTCACTGCCACAGCATAAGAGGCCTGAGAGAGGCCTCCGGGACACGGCTGCTGCTGCTGCTTGTGTGAGTGCTGGGAAGACCGCTCCCTCTCCTGCCAACTCCATCCGGCCTAGGGGGCGGGGCCTGCACTCACTGCCACAGCATAAGAGGCCTGAGAGAGGCCTCCGGGACACGGCTGCTGCTGCTGCTTGTGTGAGTGTTGGGAGGACCGCTCCCTCTCCTGCCAACTCCATCCGGCCTAGGGGGCGGGGCCTGCACTACCACTACAGTTTAGAGGTCTGAGCAGCTACCGGCAGCAATGGACACAATGGTTTTAAATGTTTTAATCGCTTTTAATTTGCAGCACTTTAAATGGTGGTTGTTGTTTTTTATAATATTATATTATTTCATTATTTTATTTTTGCTTGGGGTGGGATAAGCATTTAGTCAGGGCTATTGTTTCTTGCTTTGTTTTGTTTTGTTCTGTTCTGTTTTGTTTTATTATTATTATTATTCTGTTAAATTATTATATAGTTTGTATTTTGCCTTTTAAGGGGAAGGGTCATGGCTGCCTGGGAGTGGGCCTCAGCCAATAGATTGGGTGGGGCAGGTTCCACAGGGGGAGATGTATTGGGACACCCGATCTCAGTGATCACGGGCAGGAGGAGGAGTTATGCTAAGACCAGACCATGTCATTACCGAGGAGGCAGGTTTAGTCATTGTTTGAGGACTATCCCTGCCTCCAGGTCTGGTCCTGACCGGAAGGATACAGTAATCAGCAAGGGAAACCCACATGACCTGAAAGTGTTGCTATGCAATGCCAGGTCAATGATGAATAAAACCACTGCCATCCACGACCTGATTGTGGATGGAGGATTTGATCTGGCATGTGTGACAGAGACCTGGTTGGATGAAGCAGATGGGCCTGTCCTTGCCGCTGCTTTTCCACCAGGCTTCTCTTACGCACAGCAACCCAGGTCATGTGGGCGGGGAGGGGGGGTTGCAGTGATTTTTAGGAAGTCATTAGTTTGCACCAGGCGTCCTATTGGGAAGACCCAGTTTTCTGAGTGCATGTTCTGGAAGTTGGGCAATAGGGGCAGTACAGGATTCCTACTGGTGTACCGACCTCCCCGCTGCACCAAGGATTCCCTGCCCGAGCTGCTTCAGGTCGTGGCGGATATGCTCCTGGAGACACCTAGCTTGGTTGTCCTGGGGGATTTTAACATCCATGCCGACACGACCTTACAAGGGGCCGCTCGGGACTTCGTGGAAAGCATGGCCTCCATGGGGCTGTCCCTGAATAAGTCTGGCCCAACTCATAGCCACGGACATGCCTTAGACTTGGTGTTTACCTCTACGGATGTTGGTGATCTGACATTAACTAAAAGCGAAACAAAAGAAGTGCCATGGTCAGATCACTTCCTGGTGCAACTGGACTTCTCCGCAACCCTTCCCCTCCGCAGGGAGGTGGGACCGATTCGGATGGTCCGCCCCCGCCACTTAATGGATCCAATTGGCTTCCAGAGAGTGGTAGGGGATGCTTTATCCCAAGTTGATGGCCTTTCAGCTGATTCCCTGGTGGCACGCTGGAATGCGGAGTTAACCAGGGCTATTGACTGTCTGGCTCCGAAGCGCCCTCTCCGATTGCATGGAGCCCGGACAGCCCCGTGGTTTTCCCCAGAGCTGAGGGTGATGAAACAATTGTTGAGACGGCTAGAGCGCCGGTGGCGGAAAACTCATTCTGAATCAGACCGGACATGGGTTAGAGCTCAACGTCGAGCCTACCAAGTGGCAATGGCGACGGCGAAGAGGGCCTTCTTCGCCGCCTCCATTGCATCTGCAGAAAACAGCAGCAGGAGACTTTTTCAGGTGGTTCGCAATCTATCAGAACCACCTGTACCACCGGGGCCTGGTAGGGACCCCAAGATCTCCTGCAATGCTTTTGCAAAGTTTTTTGCAGATAAAATCGCTCAGATTCAGAAGGAGGTAGACTCCACTGTGGGAGCAGGGCCAGGGCGGGAGAGTGCTAGAGTTCTGTCTGGTCCTGTTACATGGGATCAATTCCAATCTGTTACCTCCGAGGATGTGGACAGGCTGCTTGGACGAGTGAAACCGACCACCTGTCTCCTTGATCCTTGCCCATCCTGGCTGATAAAAGCGAGCCGGGAAGGGCTGGGCGATGGGCTCTGCGGGGTGGTGAATGCTTCCCTCTGTGAGGGAGCCTTCCCAGACCCGCTGAAAGAGGCGCTCATTAAACCGCTTCTTAAAAAAACAAAACATCTTTAGACCCGGCCAATTTGGCCAACTATCGCCCAGTCTCAAATCTGCCATTCTTGGGCAAGGTGATTGAGCGGGTGGTTGCTGAACAACTCCAAGCACGCCTGGAGGAAACGGACCATTTGGATCCCTTCCAATCGGGATTCAGGCCTCACCATGGGACTGAAACTGCCTTGGTCGCGCTGGTTGATGATCTCCGGCGGGCTAGGGACAAAGGTGAGAGCTGTTTCCTAGTTCTGCTGGATCTCTCAGCGGCCTTTGACACCATCGACCATAACATCCTTCTGGACCGTCGAGAGGGGTTGGGAGCTGGGGGCACTGTCATACAGTGGTTCCGCTCCTTCCTCCTGGGCCGTGTCCAGAAAGTGGTGGGGGGGGGTGAGTGTTCAGACCCCTGGGCTTTCACTTGTGGGGTGCCTCAGGGTTCTGTCCTCTCCCCCATGCTTTTTAATATCTATATGAAGCCGCTGGGAGAGATCATCAGGGGGTTTGGACTGGGTGTTCATCAGTATGCAGATGACACCCAGCTCTACCTCTCCTTTAAATCAGAACCAGTGAAGGCGGTGAAGGTCCTGTGTGAGTGCCTGGAGGCGGTTGGAGGTTGGATGGCGGCTAACAGATTGAGGTTGAATCCTGACAAGACAGAAGTACTGTTTTTGGGGGACAGGAGGCGGGCAGGTGTGGAGGATTCCCTGGTCCTGAATGGGGTAACTGTGCCCCTGAAGGACCAGGTGTGCAGCCTGGGAGTCATTTTGGACTCACAGCTGTCCATGGAGGCGCAGGTTAACTCTGTGTCCAGGGCAGCTGTCTACCAGCTCCACCTGGTACGCAGGCTAAGACCCTACCTCCCCGTGGACTGTCTCGCCAGAGTGGTGCATGCTCTAGTTATCTCACGCTTGGACTACTGCAACGCGCTCTACGTGGGGCTACCTTTGAAGGTGACCCGGAAACTGCAATTAATCCAGAATGCGGCAGCGAGACTGGTGACTGGGAGTGGCTGCCGGGACCACATAACACCGGTTCTGAGAGATCTGCATTGGCTCCCAGTACGTTTCCGAGCACGATTGAAAGTGTTGGTGCTGACCTTTAAAGCCCTAAACGGCCTCGGTCCTGTATACCTGAAGGAGCGTCTCCACCCCCATCGTTCAGCCCGGACACTGAGATCCAGCGCCGAGGGCCTTCTGGCGGTTCCCTCATTGCGAGAAGGGAGGCTACAGGGAACCAGACAGAGGGCCTTCTCGGTAGTGGCGCCCACCCTGTGGAACGCCCTCCCATCAGATGTCAAAGAGATAAAGAATTACCTGACGTTCAGAAGACATCTTAAGGCAGCCCTGTTCAGGGAAGTTTTTAATATGTAATGCTGTACTGTTTTTAACACTGATTGGGAGCCGCCCAGAGTGGCTGGGGAAACTCAGCCAGATGGGCGGGGTATAAATAATAAATTATTATTATTATTATTATTATTATTATTATTACTACACAAATGAACAACAAGTGAAATCTGAGAGCCATGAGATTGTGGAAGAGACACATGCTGTTTTTGAAGAAAAGGAAGGAGGAGTGGTAATTTCGCAGATGTCAAGGGAGAATTACATTTTGGGGCCTGACATCCAGACAATTAAGGAGAATAAAAATTCGAGGTGGAAAGTGTGGACTGAGCTGGAAATTGTAAAATTGAGAGCGGAGCGCCTCAAAAGCACCAATTTTAAACAGGAAGGGTCAACTGGAAATATCATGGATCTTGTTGGGGCAGAGCCCCTCCGAGCTCTGGGGCTCAATTTAAAGGACTATCCAAGAGGCCGGCAGAGAGGAACTGAGGATGACTTGAGAGCCTCGGATGTGAGATCTCCAGGCTAAACATTATTGACTGATGAACACTTATTCAGGACTAAAACCGGGAAAAGGAGGGGGTGAAGTTTGGTAATCCAAAGGGTACATAATTATTAACTATTTTGTTTTAATTTGTTCTGTAATTTGTATGGAAGTTGGGAAAGCCGTGGAAGGGAAAAAATTGATCGACTTTAAGAAATATGTTAAAGAATAAGAAATGATGTATAAGATATTTTAGATTAGATGAGTTAAAATTGGTCTTTAGAATGGTTAAAAGGAAATGAAATTAAGGCATGTAAAAGTAATTAAATGGAAGAAAGAGGAAAGGTAAAACAATAGTATGTAAAAATTATAAAGTGAAGGTTGAGAAATAAGTAATAAGGATTTGCGGGATTAATAACTTGAATGGGAATACAAGAAGGGGAGGAGTGAGGAGGTCTGAGAAAGAATTTATATGAAAATAAGCAACTGAAATTTTATTTGTTTTTAAGTTTTTTGTATTTTTGTTAATTTCTTTCTTTCTTTTTTGTGTGTTTATGTTTATTATTGAAAATGCTAATAAATATTTATTTAAAAAAAAGAAAGAGGGGTGTGTTCTTCTCACGTTTGAGAAGAATCGCCGATCGAGACCTTGCCTGCGTCTGCTGGGGAATGCAGCCAGGGAGGTCAAAAGGGAATCAAGCCGGGTGCCTGGACTGCTGCCAGCTTCTCGTGAGAAGGGCTTGAATTTCCAACAGTTTCAACCCATTCATGGGAAAGAGAGCTCTGAAATCCTGGAGAGCAGCTGCTGGCTGTGGCAGACCATACAGAACTAGATGGCCCAGTGGTCTCACTGGCTTTTCAAGCCAGAACACAGCTTCAGCGCCCCCAGGACAAACCAATTTTTAATTCCCCAAACTCTTACTAATCAGAGATTCCTTTTAAAAGTGACAGTAGTTCAAAGCATTGACTAGGGGCTTTTCAATGTTCAAAGGCACTTTGGATGCCTTGACTTGCAATCCTTACAACAACCCTGCAGAGCAGTTCAGTGTTATCTCGAGTTGCAGAATAGCGAGGCGCGATGCCGAGGCGGACGCAGGGTGGCCCACCTAAGGAGTTCGTGGTAGGGGGACCTAATGAGGCCAAACTCCGTCTTTTGCTCTTATTTCAGCTGTGTCTTGGCTCTGTGCTCGCAAGTGTTGTAGTGACTTTCAGGTAACTTGGAAAGCATGGTAATGATGTCTTGGTTCTGAAGAATGATATTTCCCCCAGTCTGACTTAGTTATCCTGGTGATGATTCAGCTAGATGTTGTACACGCTGACCATATTCCAGAAGGGGTTTGTTGTCTTGGCCTTGCTTTGGCTTACTGAGATCTGTCTTCTCCCTGTAGGTGCTCATTCTAAAATGGATAATTGTAACGTTTGACTTCATTGATCAGAAGGAAAATATGAATGCTCTCTATGGTTTCTTATTCCGCTTCTTACAATATGAGAAATTGGTAAGATAAAAAGGAATGTGTTATTTTGAAGGAACTCGCTTTTATTCTGACATTAACCCAAATCAAACAATAAAGAGTACTTTCCGACCACACAACAGGACACCATGTGAAAAGTGGGGCCTTACAAATACCTCTCCCATTTCCTTCCTTTTCCTGTCTTGTTCCTTCCCAATGGGCGCCAGTCGCAGTGCCCCCCGGGGGCACGGCATCTTCAGGCAGGCAGGCAGGCAGGCAGCTATCGGATGTTGATCCCGCCCGTTCCTCCCTCCACCCCCCTCAAAGACGCGCAGGCAGCTATCCGATGGAGGGAGGGGGGGAATCCTGTTCTGCATAGCTATCAATTTGGGTGTGATAGTCTTATGTTTGCATACTTATGGGAAAATAAAACTAATTTATTTTAGAGCTTGTATTTGTGTGTATTCATGGTATCATTTGTAGACCCATTAGATGGCAGTGTGGTGTGGAGAGTGCTTTTGGCAGCTCCTGAAAGGATAGAGGGTGGAACGTTGACCGTTCAAAGGCACTATAAGCAATATATATATATATATATATATATATATCGCCACATTTTCCTAGCTACGTTTCCCCATAAAAGTATACACTCGAATACATTTGAATCAAATACATTTGGAACAAGTGATTGTTACATTTAGGGAACATTCTCTAGGCGATGAGATTGGGGGGAAATACAAAAACCCATTCAGATACATTTGGATACATTTAGAAAAGTACAGCATTTTGAGGAAAAATACATTTGAGTCGAAAAATACATTCAGATCCATTCTTAAAGTCAATGAGAAAGATACAGCGAAAAAGGATCCATTCCCCAAGGCACCGTTGACCTTCTTGTAGGGTGTGAAGGCAGAATACGATCTGTTTGATATTGGTAGGGTCCTTCTCCTTCATTCCCCTCTCTGACCCTGACTCTCTTACGACACAGGGACCATCCCAGCGTGTGGGCACAACTTCTGCCGGTCCGGCCTGATCCAGTGCAGCGGGGCAAAAAGGAGGCTGGCTTCCTGTCCTCAAGGCCGAGTTGGAGTCCAGAGAAGGAGCCTCGTCCGCAATCGGCAATTGGCTACCTTTGTCGAAGTAGCCAAGTCTCTCAGTCTTCCAGAGGGAAAGGAGGAGTCTGTGAGAAGCACCAGGAGCCCCTGAAACTCTTTTGCAAGGAGGTGGTTTGGGGCAGATCCAAGAAGCACAAACACCACAAGGTGATTCCTCTGGGAGAGGCTGTTGAGGAATACAAGGTACCTTGAGGGGGAGAAATAGCCATGTATTCTTCTTGGCAGGTTATCTTCTTAATTCTCAGATCCAGGGTAGGCATGGTATTCATTGGTGGTTGTTTATTACCTTAGAAGCAGCCAAGGGGAAGCCTGAGGGCTGCTGGGATGGCTGGGAGGAGGGAGTCAAAGTCTTTCTCTCTGCCAGGGGGGCCAAGGGATCTTCCCTTGAAATACAGCAGCTTCATGGGACCATGGCAGAGAGAGAAAGGGTTAACCTCATCCACATCCCCAAGCAAGATTGCTTTGTACATATTTAGAACACTACAAATGTGAATTGCACATGTCTCCTTTGGCTAGCAGGATGCCTCCTCAATACCCTGCGAAGCAGATAGCAGCAAGGGGTCAGCTGCAAGGGGGTGGGGACTGGTGGCCAGTGTTATAAGGAAAAAATGGCTCCTTTTCCCTTCTGGGGTACCTCAGAGCCCATATAGAGTCCATATAGGAGAAAATAACAGAGGCCAACCAGAGAATATTGAGAAGCAAAGCAGCTAGTAAGCCAGATCTTTATTACTTGTTGCAACAGGGTGCTCACACACCCCCCCCCCACGCAGGAGGGAGGAGGAGACCCCAAACCAAGTCCTTATTTGAAGACATTTGAAATTGCCCACCCTGGAGCCCAAGACCACCCCTCCATACATCATACATACATCACAGAAGGGGCGGCCTACAACAGACTCCTGTCTGGCAGGAAACCTGTTGATGGGTTTACCTGGCTGTTCATGGGTTTACCTGGATATTCTTTTGTGATGATAACTAATTACGGTATTTATGTGTTAGGGTGTGAAACCTAAGACGCTGGCAAGTTAGCAGTGTCATGTGACTTTAAGTAGTCAAGCTCGTTAAGTTGTTAAGTTGCTCAGTATATAAAGAGTGTTTGTTTTCTCTGCCTGCGGGGCGTGAAGCAAAAATGTCTGAAAGCTCCGGAGGTGTTTCTGTTATCTGTCTGCAATAAACCTGTCTTTGGAAAGACAGGCTTCCCTGTGTTGTTATTTCTTTGCTGCTGAGACTCTGAAGCTTGTACTGCAACAAGAATCTCTGCACTGGATTTAATTAATGCTCTGCAAAGAGAACTGTTGCTGGTTGCGCAGCGGAAGCATTTACAGGACCAGTACACAGACTCTCTTAGGTTATGGCTCCTTCTACGTTTCTACAGCTGTATTGTGTGCAGAGAAAGTGAAAGCAGCTTTCGGATGAGAGAAGACCAGCTTGGTCGTAAATCCAGCTCTTAAAGGAACTGAGAGGCTGCAGAAAGTTGAGAGAGCTGCGTAAGTGAAGATTTACAGCTTCATTAGCTGCAAAAGGCTAGCTTGACCTCCCGTTCTGTTTTTGTTTTGCTAATAAACACAGAGGACGGTGGTAGGTTGCTAGTGAAGAGACGGAGGGAAAAAAGTTTAAAAGGCTTCAGAGGAGGCTGGAGGTGTCTGAAAAGTGAGTAAAACAAATCCCAAGGGGAAAGAGAAGCAAGGGCACACAGAGGGAGTAGCAGCAGACCCCAAGAATGGCAGTGGAAAATTTCCAGGTTCCCTTTACAAAGTTGAACTCTGCTAATTACGTGCAGTGGTCTAAGAGGGCTCAAGTCTGGTTGGAAGCCAAAGAAGTGTGGGCTGACTATGTCCAGAGGCGAAAGCCGTTTGTGGCTGTTGCAGCAGATGCCACAGCAGAGCAAGAGGCTGCTGCACATGCTCAGAACAGGGAACATGATAAAATGGACACTAAAGCTAGATGCATGTTGATGGTATCGATAGACGATTCCCAATTACCTCATGTGGAAAATTTAAGGTCTGCATTTGAAATTTGGGAAGCTCTTAGGCGAATTCACCATAGAGCCACGCCCGGAGAGAAGGTGAACATTATACGTGCTTTGTATGAGTTGAAACTGAAGCCAGGGGATAGTGTGGTTGAACACACGTCACAGATGACTGAGTATTTCAACCAACTGTCATCTCTAGGTGTGAATTTTCCTGAAAATATTAAAGTTTATACTCTGCTTAGCAGCCTGCATGCAGGGTTTGAAAACTTAGTACTAACTTTACAAGTTTTGCCAGAGGAGCAGCTGAATATGAATTATGTGACTGGTAGATTGTGTGAGCAAGAATATCAACATCATCGAAAACGTATTGATAATTCAAATACCCCAAGGGTTGGATGTTCAGATAATTCCCAGCGTGGGGGAACTAGCAGGCAGAGCTGTAAGGAAGCCTCACAAGTGTCTGCTATGGCCAGCAAGTCATGTTTTCGATGTGGCAGCAGGTTTCATTTGATAGCAAAGTGTCCTGAAAAGCAACAGGAATTTCAACAGTCCAAGGTCAGTTTCCGGAGCTACAGGGGAAGACGACGTGAGAGCTACAAGAATCAACGATCCAGAGGGGGAGCAGGTGCTGATAAGGGACTATCTGCAATGGCAGCACAACAGAGTCCTAAAAGGAGCCAACAAACCTTGAAGTGGATAATTGACAGTGGAGCCAGTCACAGTTTAGTTCCAGCGACATCTAGTGGCAGCTTGAAGAACTGCAAGACATTGCCAGTTGCAAAAACTGTGACTATAGCAGACAATAGTAAACGAGAAATGAACCTTAAAGGCACAATTTATGTTAATTGTTTGCAAACTAACCTTCCTGTTTTTGTTCTTCCAGGAATGAAGAATGGACTTTTGAGTGTGTCATGCCTGGTAAAAAGTGGTTTTAAGGTTGAGTTTGAAAATGATGTGTGCACCATTTCGAAACAGGGGAAGGAGCTAGTTAAAATTCCCTGTGAAGATGGGCTTTTTGTTTTGGATGAAGAGCAGTTAGCAGCAGGTAGATGTTCAACAGGTGAAGCGCAAGCTAAGTGTGTAAATAAGGCTCCTCATACAGGTTGTGCACATCTACTACACAGAAGGTTAGCTCATATATGCTTTAAGTATGTAAGCAAGATGCCAGATTTAGCTGAGGAGTGTAACATTAAACCCTGTCCAAATTTTCTGGATTGTTGTGCTTGTAAACATGCTAAGGTTAAGACATGTAACTATCCTAGATCTGACAGAGTAAGCAATAAACCCTTTGAACTTGTGCACACAGACGTGTGTGGCCCTATGCCAGTCAAATCGCTTGGAGGTGCGAGATTTATGCAAATTTTGGTGGATGATTTTTCAAGGGCTAGTTGGGTTTTCTTTCTGAAAGAAAAATCGCAAGCAGCTTCCATCCTGATGGATTGGATTGAAGAAGTCGAATGTAAATTTGACACCAGGGTGCGTAAAATACAATCAGATCGTGGTGGGGAATATGTGAACCACACGCTGGAGACGTGGTTAAAAAGGAAAGGTATAGTTCATAGACTTACCAATCCCTATTCACCACAGGAGAATGCAGTTGCTGAAAGAAAATTTCGAACATTACAGGAAGCCATTGCTGCTTTGCTGTTTGATTCTGGACTTCCACAGCAGTTTTGGGCTGAGGCTGCACTGTATGCGAATTATACTTTTAACAGAGTGTACAATAGCACAGTAGGCAACACTCCTTACTTCATGCTATTTGGGAAAAAACCAAAAATTGATCATCTAAGAGTTTTTGGATGTCGTGCTTATGTGCTGGTGCCTAGGGCACAACGTAGGAAAGGCGATCCTAGATCTAAAGAAATGTTTTTCTGTGGTTATCAAGCAAACACAAAAGGTTGGAGATTTGTGAATGTAGAAGGCAATCAAACGAAAATCACAATCAGCAGAAGTGCGGAATTTTGTGAACAGGATGGTTGGAATAAAATTCATGGAAATCCTGATTTGATGTGGTGAACAGTAACAATGAAACTCAGGCCCCAGGGCAGGTATTAGTTCCAGAACAGGCTGAGGAATTTGAGTCTGAGGACAAGGGTGAGAAATCATTTAGTTCACCCAAGTCTGCAAAGTCAGAATCTTCTAGCTCTAAAAGTTCACCTGTACAGCAAGAGAGACCTGTAAAGTCAGAATCTTCTAGCTCTAAAAGTTCACCTGTACAGCAAGAGAGTGTAAAGTCAGAACCAGAAAGTTCTTCAACTACTAGTGACAAACAGGTGATGACTAGTGATTCTGGGTCAGAGGGGGAAACTGAAGGAACATCACAGGAACTGTTAAGGCGTTCCAAGCGTGCCAACAAAGGTATACCTCCTGAAAGGTACCAAGCTATTAGTGTTTGGGCTGGTTTGGCAAATTGCGAACCTGAAAGTTTTGAGGAGGTTGAGCAATTACCCCAGGAGGAGGCCAGTAGGTGGCGTGAGGCCATGCAAAAATAATTGAATTCTATGAAAGAACTGGGTGTGTTTTCCATCACCAAACTGCCAGAAGGTACCAAGGCAGTAAGTTGTAGGTGGGTGTACAGGATAAAGACAACAGCGATGGGGAAACCAGAGTACAAAGCAAGGCTTGTAGCTCAAGGTTTTACGCAAAGAAAGGGGTTACATTATTCCGAAGTCTATGCACCCACTTCAAGGAGTGAAACCCTACGGGCACTATTAGCAGTTGCTGCTCAGAAAGGGTTCAAAGTGAATCAATTTGATGTCTCTACAGCTTATCTTCATTCAGACTTGGCTGAAGAGCTCTATATGGAGCTACCGCCAGGGTTGAAAGTTGGTAAATCAAATCAGGTATGGAAACTACATAAATCTATTTATGGACTCAAGCAATCTGCTCATAATTGGAATGAGTGTTTGAATGACGTTTTGGTAGGCATTGGTTTTAGCAGGAGCAAGGCTGACAATTGCTTATATTTCAGAGGTTCAGGAGATGCTCAAGAATCTTTGCTTGTTTATGTAGATGACCTGATTTATACTTCAAAGACACAAGAACAAGTAAAAAATCTAGCCAAAGAGTTAAATAAACACTTCAAAGTTAAGAATCTTGGTGATGTAAAGGTCTATCTTGGTGTTCAGATAGATAGGACCAAAAATGGCAGTTTTCTACTGAATCAAAAAGGCAAGATATTGCAAATGTTGAAAAAGTTTGGCATGATGGAGTGTGCAGGTGTTAGAACACCAATGGAAATGGGTTTTGTAAAAGACAATGAGTTCAAGGATAGTGCTGAATTCAAGAGTGCTGAAATCTTTCAGTCAGCACTGGGAAGCTTACTTCATCTTTCGCAATGGAGTAGACCAGATATTGCTTACGCTATTAACTTACTCAGCAGAGAAGCTTCAAGACCTAGTGTAAATGCATGGAAAGGAATTCAAAGAGTGTTAAGATATTTACAATACACCAAAGATTTTTGCCTTGAATTATCTTCTGAAGGACAAGCACAGATTACTTGTTGGGCAGATAGTGATTGGGGAAATTTAAAGGATAGAAAATCAGTGTCTGGCTGTGTAATAAAATTTGGTAACTCTCTGATTGGGTGGAGATCCAAGAAACAGAACCTGATTGCTTTGTCGTCAACGGAAGCTGAGTTCTGTGCCTTATCTGAGTTATGTAGAGATCTAGAATTTTACAAATGCTTGGCACAAGAGATGTATGAAAAGGCCATCACTCCAATCACTGTATGGGGTGACAATCAACCGTGTCTTAAGTTAGCACAAAATGGGCAGTTTAAAGGTCGTACAAAACATTTGGATATCCGCTTTCAAAATGTTTGTCAAATGGTAAAAGCAGGAATTGTTAAATTAAATTACTGTCCCAGTCATGAAAATCAAGCTGATGGTTTTACAAAACCGCTTGGGTTTCAGCGGCATGAAAACTTTTGTGAAGAAATGGGTCTGAAGTAGTTTTGTTTTTGTATTGCCAGCGAGAGGGGGTGTTAGGGTGTGAAACCTAAGACGCTGGCAAGTTAGCAATGTCATGTGACTTTAAGTAGTCAAGCTCGTTAAGTTGTTAAGTTGCTCAGTATATAAAGAGTGTTTGTTTTCTCTGCCTGCGGGGCGTGAAGCAAAAATGTCTGAAAGCTCCGGAGGTGTTTCTGTT
Source organism: Podarcis gaigeae (assembly GCF_964106915.1). Taxonomy (NCBI): domain Eukaryota; kingdom Metazoa; phylum Chordata; class Lepidosauria; order Squamata; family Lacertidae; genus Podarcis; species Podarcis gaigeae. Next base: position 9,303,788 of record NC_139695.1, on the reverse strand, counting down.
ATCTGTCTGCAATAAACCTGTCTTTGGAAAGACAGGCTTCCCTGTGTTGTTATTTCTTTGCTGCTGAGACTCTGAAGCTTGTACTGCAACAAGAATCTCTGCACTGGATTTAATTAATGCTCTGCAAAGAGAACTGTTGCTGGTTGCGCAGCGGAAGCATTTACTGGACCAGTACACAGACTCTCTTATTATGTATGTGTTCTGTACTTTTATTTCCTCCAGTCAATTCCTTTGCTATTATAGCAAGGCCACTGGACCCAAGAAGCCAGTAGAATATTCATCTCCTCTCTTTGTCGCCGCCTGGAGATTCGGAGAAAAGAGAGAGGGGAAATTCTGGCCTATCAAGCAGACCTGGACAAGGAAAGCAAAGACCTCCTTGGAAGTGTCCCTCTTGTTACTAGTGAGGGAACAAGCACTTCAAGAAGCAAGTCCGGACTGAGGAGGGAGGGGAAAATCTGCCCATTTCAACTTCTCCCCATTTCTTCTTTTTCCATATCGGTTTGTTATTTATTTATTATTCTGAAAATGAATCAAATGCTAGGGTGGCTACCTTCTCGTATAAATATTTTGATATGTGCTTTACCCTCACAAATACATTTTTTGTGAACATTACCTGGCTGGGTCAACCTTGAGAAATTCAGAGGTGTGAATTTCAAAAGATTGCTGTTTTGGTCTCCATATTTTTCCAAGAATTACGAATTAGGTAAGTTCACCTTTGAATGCAGCTGAATGGAGTTTATTTCCCATTGTTGTTTATTATGTGAAAAGCAGTCAAGGAGAAGCCCGAGGACTTGTGAGCTGAGAGGGTGGAAGCAGTTCACTTCAAATCCTAATTCTCTTGCTGATGTTTTGAAGGCTGACCATCTTCCTCACTCAGACCTCCTCAGAACCGGAGAGGCTGAAGACTGTGGAGAAGTTGAGACAACTGTGCCAGTTCCTGGAAGAAGAAGAAAAGTGTCTGCTGAATCATGTGGAAGAGGTGGTGAAGGAGATTGCAGGGAGAAGGGATGAGTAGCTGGCCAGACTCTGCAGGAAACTCTCCTCTCTTGAGAGGATCATCCAGGTGATGGAGGAAAAGGGTCAGCAGCCAGCGAGTGAACTGCTGCAGGAAAGACGGCTCCAGGAAAAGGCTGCCTCCCATCCTTTCTGTGCCCCTTCCATGTACGCAAGGAGTGTAGGGGCTCAGTTGATGGAGCCTCGAGTCAGCTTTGTAATGGACAGGAACACCCCAGAGACCTGGGATGCTGAACTCACCTGAATGCCGACTAAAGATTCTTCAGTCTTCTTGATGGAAGGGGAGGGGATTTTCTGCTCCTTGCTGATGATTTGCCTCCGAATGCCTTCCCGCTGGGCAAGGCTGCCTTCCTGCCCTGCCCTGGGCTTCGCCAAGGATACAGTCAGGCCTCCTTCTGACATGAGCCAGTCTCTTGACCAAGCTTCTCTTCCCGTTCCCTCCACAACTTCTGGGTGGATCCTCTTCCCCATAGATCCTGATCGGCCCAAAATGGTGCTCGGTAACAGTGACCAAAGAGCAAGACAGAGGGACTCATCCAGACTGCGCCACCTTCTCCACTCACAATCCCATATGGCCAGACATACAAGTGCTAAGGAGGCGGAGAAGGCTGACATACTGGCAAAGGCAGGAGAAGCCCTATTACGGAATGATTACCAGATGTCCCCGTCTCCCGGGGACAGTCCCCGGATTTACAAATCTGTCCCCAACAAAATCCGTCCCCGGAATGTCCCCGGGTTTCATATAAGGCCCCCAGATTTATATTTTAAGTGTTGTAGATTTATTAGTAGGGAAGGAATGTTGCATGATTGGTTCAACGGCCCAAGACACATCATATGGGGACTTCCGGCGAGGCAAAATGGCGGGTGCCACGGCCATGAGCAGCTCCTGAAGCCAGCCAGAGCCAAGTGCACTACAAGGCTGGCTCCGGGCTGCTGAGACTGCCCCCTGCGCTGCCACTGCCGAGGGGGAACCAGGGATGCCCGGCGCGTCAACTGGGGGAACCGCTGACACACACCCCCCCAGGACCCAAATCGAGGCGGGAGCGAGAGGGCCCAGCCACGTGGCCGACTGCCCAGCTGCGCTCCAGGGCCAGTAAAACCCCCGGAGCCAACCCAGGGAGACGGAGGAAAGGAGAAGGAGAAGGAAGAGAGAGAAAGAGGAAGGAGAAAAAAGAGGGGAGCCCCGACCTTGCGGCCGCTGAGGAAGAGAGGTAGGAGAGCACCAGGAGGGCAAGGACACGGTGCCGAGCCCAGGCCCGACCCGAGCCTACTTCACGGCAGATAGCACTCCAAGAGATCAGGCTGGTGCCCAGAGGAAGGCCACGCGACAGAGGAGACCCAGAAGAGAATGTATTACTTCTTTTTTTTAAAAAAAAAAAAATGATTAAAAAAAAAATAACATTTGTTTCTCTTTTGGAAAAAAAAAGTGTCCCCAGATTCTTTGAAAAAAATCTGGTAACCTTACCTTAAATCCTAACCTTCTGATTCCAAGTCTCTTATTTCTCAATATCCCCACTCTGTTAACCGCACCAAGCAACAAGCTGTAAAAGACAAGTTTAAAAAACAAGCTTTCCTTTGCATCTCACAGAACTTTAAATGTAATTCATGGTTTTTTTCACCTGTCTGCCAGACTTGGGTCGTTTTGCCTTCCTTTAAATGGGAAATCAGTAGTCAAGCCATACTTTTTGGTAAAACGTTCGTCTGGATCCCGGAAGTCCTACCTGAGAAGAACAATAGGAGTTTCCGCCAGCGCCAGACGCTTCTCCTTCTGCAAGCAGCACCACCCGAATTCCCACCTGGGATGAGCCGCTTGGCGCACTAAACTGAGCCGCCGGAGAAAGACTGGGGCGGGCGGCAAGTGGGAGGGGGAAGTAGTGCGCTTCTGTCCCGTGAGAAAAGTGCTGCGCTCTATCTCTCCAGTTGTGCTTCCTCAGTTCAGAGGTGGACTATAGCAGCTGGGCTGGGCTGCCACAAAGCCCATCAAGGCCACAGGCTGCTAGCATGACTCATCCCGGCTTTATCATCTGAGGGGAAAGGATGCGTGGTCTTAAATGCTTGCCTTGGCAACTTGGCTGAGCTACCTTGGGCCAGTCCTTGGGCCAGCTTAGCCTCCCACCCCAGCCACTCCAGGATGGGAAGTGCGTCCGGGGGAAGCGGGATTCAGGCGGAGGAGGACGTCGGGTTGGGTGGGGGTTGCCAGGAGCAGCACAATGTCCCTCCAACCCCCGGCTTCCACTCTCCAGGCAGGCGCCCAACATGGCCAGCTGGCAAGGGCTCTTTCTTACTCCAGCCTTGGCATGCAGATCCCGGGTTCAGCCCCAGATCTCTGGAGCGGAAAGGCTCTTGGACGTTGTCAGAGCCACCCGAGGTCCCAGCTCACAAGAGACCAAAGTCCAGTCCAAGTTATATACAAAAGGCTTTATTGAAGAACATTGTTGGCATTACATCCAAGCTCCGTGGCTCAGCATCTGTTACCCTTAGATGTTAGAAGTCCCCTCTGAGTCAGTCCCGCCCCTGCACCAGCTTAAGAGGCTTGTACTGCTCCACCTTTTCCTCTCCTTCCTTTTCCGCAGGGTCTTCCTGCCCCCCTGTGCTCCCTCCCTCCGGGACTCCCCCGAGGCTGAGTCTTCTGACGCCTGCTCCCCCCTCCTTCGTGCTTTGGGACCAGGCTCCTCCTCAGGGCTCTCCTCATTTCCGCGCGCCTCCACATTTGAACTTGGCGCGCGTACGTTGCCTCTGACCTTCCTTTCGACCGTTACGCTACTCTCGGTACTACACTCCTCCCCTTCCGGCAGGACGTTCTGCTCCGAACTCCTTCCCCTCTCTGCTTCCTGTTCTGCTCTTTCTGACACACTGGCAACTCCACCCCCTTCACTCCGTTCCGACGGAGAGGCCGGTCCCGATCTCCAACCCCCACTGGGGATTCCCTCTTCGTTCCCCTGCTTCTGACTGCTTCCCTCTCTACTGCCCCTTGGCCTGACCAGGGGGGCTCCCTTTTGGGAATCCTCGGATTCACTTGACGGACTCACTGACAACCTCGGGTCGTCGTCGTCCTCTTCCTCGTCGCCCTGGGACCCCTCCCCCTCGCTCTCTGTCCCTGAAACCCTGACAGACGTTGAGTGTCAATATGAAAGGCAGCATCTGTCAGAATAGGTACTGAGCCAGTACAGATGAACGTGACTATTGATTTGCTTCCTCGGCATCTGTGAAGGTTGCCTCAAATGTTGAGCAGCACAGCTAAGGAAGAAGGAGTGGCGTGTCTCCGGGGGGAGCATAGCTCCCATTCCCTTCCAAACACACAGACAGGACAGTGTGGTGGCACCCAGGGAATAGTTGCAGCAGCCGGATGGCTGGCTGAAACACACACCATTGCACTCTTTTTGAATGAGATTCAATTTGAATCAGCTAGTTAGTGAACTTGGTGCTCCTGTGCAACAAACCCACTACAAAATTGCTCTTCCCCGCACACTTCCAGGTCCCTCCAGCTGGGCTTTTTGAGTGTGATGGATTTTTCTCACTCCAGAGCAGTTTGTGTTTAAGCTGAAGGTCAGCAGGAAAGCAAGGGAGACTAAAATTTTTGCATTTGTTGATATAATAAGGTTTTAATAACTCTAATAATGACTAACTGTGTGGAAATGACTGTTAAAAAGAAAAAAAGGGAAAATCAAGGTTTTTGACTCTTGGTTTCCTGGAAGAAGATCAAAAGACTCCCCTGGACTAGAAGAGACATCTCATTAACAACTGGAGAAATGCCAAAGAACTTTGGATATCTGCTTGGGGGGTTTCTGATGCAGTATTAATTTAACAAGGAGCCAGGAGTGAAACCGAAAGTAGACTGACCAGCTAGCTGAATCCAATTATATTGCTATGGGGTGGGGGGAACCTATAACATTTTACTTTTCGATACTTGTACTTCCAGGGTGAATTGAATGGGTGAGGTAACTACTGCTCTGCGCCTCTGGGCCAGGGGTGGATGGTGCTCATTGGGACTGGGAGGGTGGAACGCAAGGAGGCCAACAGTAGGTGGCGCCAGAGCCAAGGAGTGGCAGAGCCAATGTGTTCTGTATCTGAGATGGAGTGGGAAGGGGCTGGCGGCCACCGCAGCCATCCCCTGTCTGCCCTCATGGAGCGGCCAAGATCCACTGGGCAAATGCTCATCTTGCCAGAGTCTGGGTCTTCTGCTGTTGCTCTCTCAGAAACCGTGCCCAGGTGGGATGTTTCATTTTTCGTAGCTGCTTCATCCCTGAGGAAGTTGGAGGTGACGCAACTCCTGCATCTCTGACGTGGGAAGGTTTGGAGGTATTTCAAATTCCACCCTTCTTCCTTGGCTCCCTGGAAATAAGGCATCTTTACATTTTTTTAAAAAAGATATTTATTAAAAAAATTTATAAGAATACATAAAAACATATAATAAACAAAACAATACAAAACATTACAAAACATAAAGTATAGAATATAAAGAGTACATAAAAAAGAAAGAAAAAACATTTTTCTTTTGAAATTCTAAGTTCTTAACCCTGTTTCCTGGCTTCCCCACACCTCCCTTCCCTGTGTTCCTGTTTACCATCAAATTCAGCAAATCCCTGTCCTCTTTTAAATCCCATTATCTGTTAAAATATTTAAATAAGTCCTATTTCCGTATTTTCATCCCTATTAGACTCCTTATTACATAATCATCACTTATTCACTAATGCCATATTATTTTATATCTCACATCCTTTTAGCACTCATAGATTTTATAATGTGTCTGCAGATAGTCTTTAAATTTCTTCCAGTCCTTTTCCACCAGATCTTCTCCCTGGTCTCGGATTCTGCCAGTCATTTCTGCCATTTCCATATAGTCAATTACTTGCATCTGCCATTCTTCCACAGTGGGTAGATCTTGTGTCTTCCAATGCTTTGCGATAAGTATTCTTGCTGCTGCTGTTGCATACATAAAAAAGGTTATGTCCTCTTTTAACACCAATTGGCCGACTATGCCCAGGAGAAAGGCCTCTGGTTTCTTCAAAAAAGTATATTTAAATACCTTTTTCAATTAATTATATATCATTTCCCAGAAGGCCTTAGTCCTTGGGCAAGTCCACCAAAGGTGGAAGAAAGTACCTTCAGTCTCTTTACATTTCCAACATTTATTATCGGGCAAATGATAGATTTTTGCAAGCTTGACTGGAGTCATGTACCACTTGTATACCATTTTCATAATATTCTCTCTTAAGGCATTACATGCCGTAAATTTCATACCGGTGGTCCACAACTGCTCCCAGTCTGCCGCCATAATGTTATGTCCAATGTCTTGTGCCCATTTAATCATAGCTGACTTAACCATTTCATCCTGCGTGTTCCATTCTAACAGCAAGTTATACATTCTTGACAATATTTTAGCTTTTGGATCTAGCAACTCCGTTTCCAATTTTGATTTCTCCACCTGGAAGTCAATTTTTTTATCCAAATTATAAGTCTCTCTTATTTGAAAATAATGTAACCAATCTTGCACTTTATCTTTTAATTTCTCATAACTCTGCAATTTTAATTTGTCTCCCTCTTGCTCTAAAATTTCCCAATATTTCGGCCAACTGGCCTCCATATTGATTTTTTTCACTGCCTTTGCCTCCATTGGTGACAACCACCTTGGGGTCTTGTTTTCCAATAGGTCTTTATATCTCATCCAGACATTATACAGCGCTTTCCTGACAATATGGTTTTTGAATGCTTTATGAGCTTTTACCTTGTCATACCACAAGTATGCATGCCATCCAAATGCATTATTAAACCCTTCTAAGTCTAATATGTCTGTGTTCTCAAGAAGCAGCCAGTCTTTCAACCAGCAGAATGCTGCTGGGCATCTTTACATTTTGAGCACATTTCACAGGCCAGGAGCCAAGCACCCCTTCCTGAGGGGGAGAAGAGGCCCAGAAAAGATGAGCCCTTCCCAGCCCAAAGGCGTTCCCCTGAGATTCAGCTTCCGGGCTATGGCTAACCAGGTTAGGAGCAGGAATATTGGGGGCGGGAAGGAACTGATGTCATCTGCCAGAGCAGCTGGCTAATTGAAGGGAATGAGGTGATAACAAGGCTTTCAAATCCGAACTCTTGTTTGCGGCTGATTAGGATAGAGGGACGTGGAGAAAAAGGGCAATCGGAAGCAGACTCTGGGTAGTTGGTTCCTTTTCTTTGTTCGGGTTCCTACGTCACACCAGCAGTTTAAATGGCAACACTCCTTTGCAAGATTGGCCGCCTTTTTAATTGTTTGTTATGGAAAATCAATAAAATGATAAGTTGCCCCTGCCAAAGGGTTGCATGCCATCTGGCTGAAGACTTTTTGTGCTAAAAGTTGAAGCTATGCTGGGGTGTGGGTGTGTGGGTGTGTGGGTGTGTGGGTGTGTCCGTCCGTCCATGTGGCCACTGTGTATTCAACATTCCACCCCCTCCAAAGCATCCTAAGGACCTTACTTTTCCTTTCGCAGTGCTACAATTCCCAGCACCCTTAAGAAACCATTGTTCTCAGGACTTTTTGGGTGTGGGTGGGAGGAGATGTGCTTTACACTCTGTCATTGCATTTGGTGAAGTCAGACTGGGTTTGCAAAGGAGCTTGCCCCTGAAGCCAGTTGGTTGCCTGCCTCTGGCTGGCTGGCGGCTTGGCACCACCAAAACACAAAGAGACAGCCCCATGCAACCTCACACCCAAAGATTTCTGCCCATGCTTCAGACATGCAGCCCTAAGAGCAGCTCTGACTCCCACTCTAGGCCCCTCTGCCCCAGTCTTCCTCCTGATGTAGGCTACAGGATCTGGGAAGTCTGATCCAGCTTTGAGGTGTGGTTCCATATGGCCGTTAGTACTGTTGTGTTTTTGCCAGAGAGCCACGTGGTAAGGAAGATCTCCAAGCATGCTTCCTAGGGGGTCCTCTTTAATCCTCAGATGTGCCCACAAAGGCATGATCCAGCACCCTCATGCCACAGCTGCCTCTGGAGTGACCCTCCCTCCGGTAAGAGGTGCGCCGCACAGCTGAGTGCCTGGTTGTTTGTGTAGGGCGGAGGCTGGGAATCTTGTGGACTCCCAGATATTGCCAGATCCAATGGCCTTCTGCCTCAGGCAGCATGGCCAATGGTCAGGGGTGATGGAATCCAACAACATCTAGAGGGCCACACAATTCCCCATCCCTGGTCTAGTGAATTTGAGGTTCTTGGTTTCTCTCCCTCTGCCCCCTTTTGCCTGGAAAGGCACTTTGGCAGATTCCTTTGGAGGATTTGGGTGTGACAAGCTGTAGCAGCGCACTGAATAAAACAACTCTGAGAAGTTGAAACTCCAGGCTGTTTTCTTTTCTAATAAAAATATTCACTGTGCAGTTCACAGGCACAAAACACAATGTTGATATTATCCAGGAAATGGGTTTTCAGTTGGAGGGCATGGGTTGCGTGAGAGCATGTTGTGCGGGATAACCAGTCTCATATAACCAACATGCTTCAGTCTAATTAGTGCATGAAGGGGTTAACACCATAGAGTAAGCTGTCCTGCCATCTTAGCCATGTCTCTTCCCCTTACCTTGGGAGTGAGTTCTGATCTATTCTGGTATTCACTTCTTCAGCGTTTAATGTACTATAGGTTTTTCCTGATTTTATGGTTTTATCTTTCTGTAAACAGCTTTGATGTTTCTTACCATCTGGTGTGTATAAATTTTATGAAATAAATAAATAATTTCAAATAAATAAATAAATAAATAAATAAATAAATAGGAAGATGTAAAACCATAACCTACGAAATGAAAGCTACTGTGCCTCCAGATGGATGTTTTTGCGTGGAGGGGGGCCGTATTCTGCAATGTGCGATCGATGCAATAATAGTGCAGCTTTCTAATGGACTGTCCACGCAAACATCATTCTGCTTTCTCAGTTGCTCTGCAATGCTTCGCCAGGGTTACCACATCATGGCCCCCTGGGGGTGCGCTCCTGTGTTGCAGCTCAGCAAAAGCAGGACAAAATTCCTCTAGTACGGCTCACAGTGAGGGCTGCTGAGAGTTGGGAGAGATCTTGGAGGCCAAAGAGTTTGCTTTTCTGCTCAGTACAGGGGATCTTGCCAGCTCTTCACCCCTGACTGGCTGAAGATGCCCATCTCTCATCCATGCAGCTCCACAGCGTGCCTGGATGATGACTCAGATGGAGCTGGACACACCATTAATGAAGGATGCAATAATCTTGCAATTGTGGTGGACCAACTACATGCCAACAAGATGTCGGACTGAATGGGCCTTGGCCTGACCCTATTCTTCTAGTGTGGACCAGTTCTACAAGCTCTCCCCTGAAAGCAGGTGCACCATCCAGAACATTCTGGCGCTGTACCTGAAGAAGAAAGCGAACACAGACCAGGAGGCAGGGACTTCTAGGGGAAGCGAGGCTTTCATGCGGGAAGCCTTGACTCCTCACGTGCTCCACGGGATCAGCTTCGACCCCACCACCCAGGCTTCTGCTGCAGCAGATGAGGATGGGCATTCCTCCCCTTTTAACCATCTGGCGGAGTCACTCTTCCCCCTGGCCCAGAACGGGAGGCTCCTTCCCAACACGCAGAATGCATTGCACGTGATCGATGGGCCTGTGCTCACTGTGACATAGGCAGGGCCGGATTTATGTATAGGCTAAGTAGGCAGAAGCCTAGGTCCTCTAGATCTAGGGGGCCTCGGACTTCCGGGTTAGCGCCTTTGGTAATGGTGGAATTCCTCTGATCGGGAGGAATTTGCTCTGTGGAAATCGGGTCTGGCCGCCGCGGCGAAGGCGGAGACCCTTCAAAAATCACAGGCGGGTGAAGCCTGTGAACGTGGGATTCGGCGGGCACCTTTTGCGCCTCCCCTACTCGCGGGGAAACCTGGTTTCGGGGATCCGGAGCGAAGTGGGGTGAGCGGCGCGGTGCTTTGAATCGGCTGCTTCTTCCATGGAGCGAAGCCGCATAGCCGTTGCCGGAGAGCGCTGACTTTTTCCTGTTGACAATTTGATCCTAAAGCAACTACCCGTGAGTAGAGTGAATTGGAAGTTGTTTTAAAAAATGACTTAATTTGGCACCGAAACGGGGAGGCTCAAAACAGGAAGTCCGCCTTCCTCTTTTGTAAATAGATTGAAGCAAAGAGGCTGCAAGCTAAAGTCTTGGAAAGTCTATTGTAAAGGACTAAATTTTCAGCACTAAAAAATAGTGAACCCCCCCCCCCCTGGAAGCAGGAGAAGAGGGGGGAAGTTTTGGATCATATATACCTGCAAGAGAGAGGGAAGGAAGTTAAAGTACCACCGCTCAGAACCTGGAAACGGGCTGCCAATAAGACTGACCTGCATTGACTGTGAATAGAACGTTCGCTGACAGCTAGCTGAATAAGAGAGATACATTGTTTTAACTGTCCCCGTCTGATCTCAAAAAAGGAGTAAAAGTAGCTGAAAATTGAAACTAACTTTATTGTTTGAATTGTGTCTTAAAAGGCGATATTATGGATCAATACAAATACAAATAGCAACTGTTTCCCCCTAGAGGGGGAATTTGGAAGTGGAAGGAAAGAATATACAGAACCCAGTGGAGATCAGGAAGTGTTTTTAGAGGTATTTTAAACAACTTTATACACAGGAGATGCAGAAAGAAATGGACATTGATTGATTTTTGAAAATAAATGGACTACACAAAATCTCTCAGGAAAATCAGCTAATGTTGAATCACAAAATAACGGATCAGGAGGTGGAAGGGGCCATCCAGAACATGCAATTAGGTAAATCTCCAGGACCAGATGGTTCGACTTCAAGATATTACAGATCTTTAAAGAATGGTTAATACAACCATTGAAGGAAGTCTGTAATGAAATATTGGAAGGGAGAAGGGCACCAGAGTCGTGGAAGGAAGCTTATATTACACTTATACCGAAAACAGAGACTGAAAAGACACAGCTTAAGAACTACTGCCCCATATCGCTGCTTAATGTGGATTATAAAATTTTTGCAGATATTTTGGCTAAAAGATTTAAAAAGGTGTTGGTAGAAGAAATTCATAAAGACCAAGCGGGCTTTCTCCCGGGCAGATATTTGTCTGATAATACGAGGAACATAATTAATATCTTAGAAAAACTACAAGTGAATATTAATACTAAAGCAGTTCTGATATTTGTGGACGCAGAGAAAGCCTTTGACAATATTTCTTGGAGTTTTATGAAGAAGAATCTACAGGGGATGGGGGTAGGTCAAGGTTTTGGAAATGGTATAGGTGCAATTTACTCAGAACAAAAGGCTAAATTAATTGTGAATAATGTAGTGACGGAAGAATTTAAGATTGAGAAAGGAACACGACAAGGTTGCCCAATCTCTCCATTGCTTTTTATATCGGTCCTGGAGGTTCTGCTAAATATGATTAGAAGGGACCAATTGGTTAAAGGTATACAAGTGGGAGCTAAACAGTACAAACTGAAAGCATTTGCTGATGATTTGGTATTGACTTTACAGGAGCCAGAATCTAGTACTAAAAGAGTACTGGAACTGATTCAAGAATTTGGTCAGGTAGCAGGCTTTAAGTTGAACACGATGAAAACTAAGGTTTTAGAGAAAAATCTAACTGTGATTGAGAGAGATAAGTTTCAGAAGGAGACAGGATTAACACCGGTTAAGAAAGTGAAATATTTAGGGGTTAACATGACTGCTAAGAATGTGAATTTATTTAAGGATAACTATGAAAAATTTTGGATTGAAGTGAAAAAGGACTTAGAAATATGGTCAAATCTGAAGTTATCACTGTTAGGCCGAATTGCTGTGATAAAAATGAACGTATTGCCAAGGATGCTGTTTTTATTTCAAACATTGCAAATTTTGGATAAAATGGACTGTTTCAAGAAGTGGCAGAGAGATATTTCCAGATTTGTCTGGCAGGGCAAGAAGCCTCGAAAAAAAATTAAGATATTAACTGATGCTAAAGAAAGAGGTGGATTTGCCCTGCCAGACCTTAAACTTTATTATGAATCAGCCACTTTTTGCTGGCTGAGAGAATGGCTGCTTCTTGAAAATACTGATGTGTTGGACTTAGAAGGTTTCAACAATGTATTTGGTTGGCATGCATATCTGTGGTACGATAAGGTCAAAGCACATAAAGCGTTTAAAAACCATATTGTCAGAAAAGCACTGTTTAATGTCTGGATAAGATAAAAGGACTTGTTAGAAAATAAAACCCCAAGATGGTTGTCACCAATGGAAGTGAAGGCTTAGAAAAAGCTCAATATGGAGGCCAAATGGCCGAAATATTGGGAAATTCTGGAACAAGAGGGAGACAGATTAAAACTGTAGAGTTTTGAAAAATTAAAAAATAGAGTGTGAGACTGGCTCCATTACTACCAAATAATGGAGGCACATGATTTGGACAAAAAACTTGGCTTCCAAGTGGAAAAATCAAAATTGGAAACAGAATTGTTAGATCCCAAAGTTAAGAATTTGTCAAGAATCTATAACTTGCTGTTGAAATGGAACACTCAGGATGAAACGGTGAAATCTGCTATGATTAAATGGGCACAAGATGTTGGACACGACATTATGATGGCTGACTGGGAACAGTTATGGACCACAGGTATGAAGTTTACGGCATGTAATGCCTTAAGAGAGAATCTAATCAAAATGATCTACAGGTGGTACATGACACCAGTCAAGCTCGCAAAAAATTAACATTTGCCCGATAATAAATGAAGGAAATGTAATGAGACTGAAGGTACATTCTTTCACCTTTGGTGGACATGCCCAAGGATTAAGACTTTCTGGGAGATGATTTATAATGAAATGAAAAAGGTATTTAAATATACCTTCCTGAAGAAACCAGAGGCCTTTCTCCTGGGCATGGTCGGCCAATTGGTGCCAAAGAAGGATAGAACTTTCTTTGTGTATCCTACAACAGCAGCAAGAATACTTATCGCAAAGCATTGGAAGACATAAGATTTACCCACCCGGGAAGAATGGCAGATGAAGTTGATGGACTACATGGAACTGGTGGAAATGACTGGCAGAATCCGAGACCAGGGAGAAGAGTCGGTGGAAGAAGATTGGAAAAAATTTAAAGACTATTTACAGAAACACTGTAAAATTAATGAATGTTAGAAGGATGCTGGAATGAAGTTATATGGCTTTAGCAGAAATGTTATAAAGAATTAAGTAAAAATAGATTGTTAATGGGCCAAAGGGGAAAAAGTAAGCTTAGATTGTGTTAAGATAAATTATAGGACAAAAACTGAGAAAGATGGAAAGGATTTGCTGAAATAGCTAACTGAACTAGAATACAAAAAAGGGAGGTGTGAGGAGGTCGTTGAAACAAGTAAATGAAAGATAAGATATAGAAATATTTGATGTGTTTTTAATTGTTTCTGTTTTTGTTTCTGTTTTGTTAAGATAAGTAGTGTTTTTTGTTTTTCATGTATTGTATTGTATTGTTTTGCTTTGTTTAACTTTTTTTTCTTCTTTCTGTAATCTTTAAACTCTTAATAAATATTATTTTTTTAAAAAAATAGATCTAGGGGGCCTCACCAGCCTGCCCGCTCCCCAGCGCCGCAAACAGTCTTCCCTCTCCCCAAATTGCAAACCCAAGACTTCATGCAGGGCATTTCTCCCCCATTTCAATGACATTTTGCTTCAGAAGGAAAGGTGGACTTGGAGAAGGCAAGCAAAATGCGAGGGAGATAGTGAAAGATACAGGAAATTGAATGCAGATTTCCAAAAAATAGCAAGGAGAGACAAGAGGGCCTTCTTAAACGAGCAATGCAAAGAAATAGAGGAAAACAACAGAATGGGAAGAACCAGAGATCTGTTCAAGAAAACTGGAGCTATGAAAGGAACATTTCATACAAAGATTACCATAATAAAGGACAAAGGTGGAAAGAACCTAACAGAAGCTGAAGACGTCAAGAAGAGGTGGCAAGTATACACAGAGGAATTATACCAGGAAGATATGGATGTCTCATACACCCCAGGTAGTGTGGTTGCTGACCTTGAGCCTGACATCCTGGAGAGCAAAGTCAAATGGGCCTTAGAAAGCACTGCTAATAACAAGGCCAGTGGAAGTGATGATATTCCAGCTGAACTATTAAATTTTGTTAAAGATGATGCTGTTAAGGTGCTACACGCAATATGCCAGCAAGTTTGGAAAACTCAGCAGTGGCCAGAGGATTGGAGAAGACCAGTCTACCTCCTTTAGAGGAAAAGGCCTTGAGGGGAGGACCTCTTGCCTCCACAATCCTTCCTAAACATGCATAAGCTGAGAGGCAATTGTCCGGCAAATGTGGTGCTGTGGGGAGGCAGGAACATTTTCCTGCAGTTAAGTATTTTCTAAGTTCCTTTCCCGAAACGTCCCCAAACAGTTCTGAAGCCTCTCTAACCTCAGAAGTCTTTTCCTCCCTCGGGAATTCTGGGATTCGAGGATAACGTCATGGAGAAGGAAAGAAACCTGCAGAATCAGCAAATGGGGAGCCTCCACCCCCACCGCTGCCACCAAGCAGGCTGTAAGTTGCCTTAGAGGTGTACTGTGCCCTCCCGCCTCCTTGCTTTGAAGGATTACTTGAGTTCTGTTCTCATCTCCCTGAGGCGTATCCGTGACAAGGAGAGCATGAGCAAGAAGCAACCCCAATGACCCACACTATGCGCCAGCTCTTTGTGCCTTCCACACATCCGCAGTCCGGACAGAGAGAGGGACTCATCCAGCACGTCCTCGCCAAGAGAGAGAAGGAATATGTCAACACCCAGAATTTCAGCTCAGATCAAGCAAAAGTGCAAAGACCAGTGGAACCTGTATCAGAGTTGGGGCTGGAGAAAGCGACATCTACATGACAGCTTTATTGTTGGGTGCCAGGCAAAGTCTGTCCTGTTCACTCAGGCCACATGGGTGGCTAATTGAAAGTATTAGTTGTGGTGGGCAATTTCCCTTGGTGCCACATACTGAACCGTGGCTTCATATTATGAGCAGGACGGCAGCCTCTCCTCCAGGTTTGCACACCTCTCCCCCACCCCAAGCCTATTGGGAAGCTTCCACTTGGATTTTAAATTAACCACAGTTTGGTGTGTCCAGATCCTATGGTGGTTCATTTTACCAGCTGTATAAAACCCACGATTGGAAGTTGGCTTCTGTCAGGACTGCCTCTAGGTCCCAGCTCACAGAGGACCAACGCCCGGTGGATGTAATGTACAAAAGTCTTTATTGAAGTTTAGTTTCCATTTCAAAGCTCTGGGCGTGCCGCCCCACGTCTTGACTCTAGACCGGCTAAGTCCCCTCTGACTCACTGCTCCTCCCACACCAGTTTAAGATCCTAGCCCGGCTCCACCTCCTGCGCTGTTCTTTCCTTCGCTGGGTCCTTCTGCCCTCTGGGGTTTCCTCCTTCCTGGACTCCTCTGACGCTGAGCCTCCTGAGTCCTGCCCTTCCTTCCGGCGGGCTTTAGGACCTGGCTCCCTTCCCGGGCTCCCTGCTGTGCCGCTCGCCTGTACATTTGAACTTGGCGCGCGCGCCCAGCCGGTAACCTTCCTCCTGACCGTTTCCCCGCTTCCCGATGTGGGCGTGGCCAAACCTGACTCCTCTCCTCCCGCTGGTGGTGAGGACACTGGTCCCGATTCCTGGGACTCCCCCTCCCCACTGCGCTCTGGTGGGGAAGCTGGTCCTGACTTCCAACTGCTGCTCAGGGACTCCCCGCTAGCCCCTTCCTCCTGGGGCTTCCCCCCTGGAACCCCCCTCGCTCTGGCCATTGGCGCTCCCTTCTGTGAGTCCTCCGATTCGCTGGAGAGGCTTGTGGAGTAACTCTTTCCACTGTCACTGCCTCCACCCCCCTCGGACTCCTCCTCCTCACTCTCCATTTGCTCCCCCTCCTGTGTCTCTCCTTCTGAACCCCTGACAGCTTGTTTCAATGTGCCATGGTTCAAATGAAGCGGTTTGTGCAGCTTCAGACATTGTGACAAGATGCAGTTAATCCCAAATGGAAGCAAAACCTTTGGAACTCCTCCTAAAAGCTGTGCTGGAGGACAGGGAGGTGTGACACCCCCCAACACTTGGTGTGGGTCATCCTTATAATGCTAAGCTTACTACTTCAAACAAAGTTTTTGAGTTTTTGCTTTGGTTATTTCCTCGTACTGTTAGTAAAGGGACCCCTGACCATTAGGTCCAGTCATGGCCGACTCTGGGGTTGCGGCGCTCTTATCGCTTTATTGGCCGAGGGAGCCGGCGTGCAGCTTCCGGGTCATGTGACCAGCATGACTAAGCCGCTTCTGGCGAACCAGAGCAGCACACGGAAACACCGTTTACCTTCCCGCCAGAGCGGTACCTATTGATCTACTTGCACATGGACATGCTTTCGAACTGCTAGGTTGGCAGGAGCAGGGACCGAGCAACGGGAGCTCACCCCGTCACGGGGATTAGAACCGCCAACCTTCTGATCTGCAAGTCCTAGGCTCTGTGGTTTAACCCACAGCGCCACCCGTGTCCCACTGTTAGTAGTACCCAGTGGCCATTTGTTTTTCATGTCTCCTTTTATGATATGGGCGGGGTACAAATAATAAATTATTATTATTATTATTATTATTATATGTGGTTAGCAGCTTCAGATGCTACTGTTTTACAGAGGCTGTTTAGCTTGCTCTTTTTACCCCTTTACTAGACAGGCTGCATTTCTGTGCTGTTTTCAGAGTGGGGAATGCCCATTCCTTCATGGCCAGCATGGAAACACAGAAGGCTAGCCTTTTAGGAGGTTTGCAAAGAGGACAAGGGTGTTACGGGGTAATCTTCTAGCAAACAAGCTTGGCACAGCAGATCTGAGAGGTGGTTTTCTGCTCCCGAAAAGCCAGCCTGGAAACCAGGTTGCCAGGTGAAGGAAAAATGGAGAGATCAACCAACTCACTTGCCTTCAAAGAATTTCTGGTTGCCTGTGGCTACTGGGATAGTGCTTAGATATCAGGCTGGCTGACACATCTTAAAAAATACAAGGAAAAAGCTTTTTTTCTTTCATTAGCAAAGCTCCTTTGGGGCCCCGAATAGCTAAGCTGAGGAAGAAGTGGCTGGTATTACTTGTTTGTTCTTGGTCCTGATCTTGCCTGCCCTTGCACACTCCTGTTGTCTTTGCATATTTAACCAGCACGTCTGTTCCGATTGGAGTCCTATTCCTGCAGTTCCACATCCTTCTCTTTGGCACTTGGGCATTCGGTTCCAGGAGCTGGACCTGAGCACAGAGGCTTTCTTCTACTTGGACTCGACAAAGGAGCAAGAGTGGCTGACAGCTGTGGAAAAGACTTTGCGTTCCAAATCCAAGTACAAGAAAGTAAGTCCAACCCCACCCATTTCTTCAGCAGCCAGACAGCTGTCAGGAGCTGGAGTGAGGAGGAGGAGGAGGAGGAGGAGGAGGAGGAGGAGAGGAGGAGGAGGTCAGCAAGAAAAAACACCTGGTGTCAGTGGTGTTTTATTCAAAAGAAGCCAACATTCTTTATTCAAAGAAACCCAAACTGTGCAGGCCTCGTGATCACAGAAACCTTTCCCAACAGGTCTTGCCCCAGTGAGGTAGTTGTGAAGGCTGAAGGTTGCTACCCTCCCACCACTCTCTGAAGTCTCCTCCTCCCCTGGTCCTTCCCAAGCAACCTGAGACTCTGACACCTTGCCTGTCTTTGCTCCCTCCTCTTAATTTCTCTGTGTTCTGGGAGACCAGCAGGGAGGTGAGCTGATCGCAGCAGGATGGGGAGACCCCCTGGCTTCTTCAGCAGCCTGCCTGATCTCTGCCTCTTGACCCCCACCTCCAGCCTCCACTTCTGCCTCGGATTCTGGGCTGCTGTTTGCCACAGAATCTTCCTGCCCTCCTGCCTCTTCAGTTTCCAACACCTCCTCTTGCTCACAGTCTGCTCCCTTTTCACCCTCGGACGACTCAGCCTCGTCATCCCCCCACCAGTTCCCTGGCTCTGAGCCTTCTTCCCTTGGGGGATCCCCAGTTGGTGCCCCCTGCTACTCCTATCTACATCGAGCCGGCCCAGGACAGCAAGCAATGAACAGAGCTGGTAGACATCCCAGTACCTTGCATCTTCTAGGTGCAGCTGGTGCTCATCTTTGTCAGGAAGGACCAGCTCAGCCTCATCAAGGAAGTGATGAGGGAGACAGTGGGCACAGGCATCATGGGGAAGATGGGGAGTGGACCCTGACAGCGGAATTCCCTACGTCGATCTTTCTGTCTGTCTATCTGTTTTTCTAATCTCTGCCAACCAGTTCCTCCCTCTTTCCTGCTTGCTCACTAACAGCCATCTTTGCTCCGCCCCTGCAGGGTAACAAGGGGTGTGTGGCCGTGAGGCTTGTCTGCAACAATACCAGCTTCTGCGTTGTCAATTCCCACCTTGCTGCCCACGTGGAAGACTTTGAGCGCCGAAACCAGGATTACAAGGATATCTGTGCCAGTGTAGAAAAGACCCTGGCTCTGGTTGAAGCTAATCTAACTTGCTTAGGGCCCAGGACCACTAGGGTGTTGCTATTTATGGACCTTAAGGTCCTCCGTGGGGCATACTGGGAGAGGCGGTCCTATAGGTCTTAAGCCGTGAAGGGCTTTAAAGGTCAAAACCAGCACCTTAAATCTGACCCTGTACTCCACTGGGAGCCAGTGCAGCTAGAAAAGCACTGGGTGAATATGCTCCCATGGCAGAGACCCCGTGAGGAGCCTCGCTGCCGCATTCTGCACCCGCTGGAGTTTCAAAGGCAGCCCCGCATAGAGCAAATTATAGTAGTCAAGCCTGGAGGTGACCGTCGCATGGATCACTGTGGCCAGGTCGGGGCGGGAAAGGTAAGGGACCAACTGCTTGATGCGGCGAAGGTGGAAAAATGTCGCCTTGGCTGTTGCTGTAACCTGCGCCTCCATGGAAAGGGAGGTGTCAAGGATTACACCCAAACTCTTAACAGAAGGCAATGGCACTAATTGGGCCCCCGCAAGAGAAGGGAGTTGGTCCCTCATCCCCATGCCATCCCAACCCAGCCATAGGACCTCTGTCTTCGAAGGATTTAGTTTCAATCAGCTCCCACGAAACCATCCAGCCACAGCTTCCAAGCATCTGCTCAGTATGTCTGGGGCCGAGTCGGTGCGGCTATCCATCAGCAGGTAGAGCTAAGTGTCATCAGCATATTGGTGACAGCCCAGCCCAAAGCTTCGGACAATCTGGGCAAGGGGGCGCATAAAGATTTTTATTTTTTTTAAAGAAATATTTATTAAAGTTTTACAGAGACATAAGTACAAAAATACATGAAAAAATAAAAAATACAACATACAACATACAAAAGACAAAAAGAAAATGTCAGGGAACTGCCATCAGAGCAAGAAACGGAGGCAGGGCTCCTGAGCGATGCCGGAGAGGGGACTAGCAGGGGGGAAGGATTTCAGCGTAACACCCATAGAGAAGAGAGGGAGATGGAGAAATTGGTGACAGGGCTCCAAGACCCTTCACCCGAAACTAGTGGAGAGAGCGCTGGGACGCCCCTGCCTTCCCCTTACTTGCGCAGACGCGTTCCGCGCAGGGAACATAGGAGGAGACTCGGGGTCAAACAGCTTTTATGCTGGAAGAGGTTCAAGAGACGCCCACTCTCGGATTCTGCAAGTGACTAACAGGTCACGGAGGGTGAGCTCTGACCCTAAGCATGGTTGGGCAAGCAAACTAACTAAACTGAAGGCAATTTACGCACAAGTAACCCCTCACAACCATTACAGCAATCCGAGAGTCATTTACGTTACTTGTGCGCAAGCAGTGGAAACATGAGCCAGACTGGAGGCGCCGGGGCAGCGGAGCCAGCTGCGGGGGCGCAGGACCTAATGAAGAGGAACCAGGAGCTGGAACGGCATGTAGCACTGCTGATGGCGCGGCTGGACGAGAGGCGCACCCAGGACGCGCAGGTTAGACCCACCCCAGTGGCAAAGAAGGTGCCCAGACTAGTACACAAATTTGGGGGGGGGAGCCCCAGGAATATAATGGATTCCGAACGGAAATAGAGTACGCCTTGCAGCTGCAGCATGATGACTTTGCTGACGAGGCAGCGCAGGTGGCGTATATCGTGGGGCACCTTGAGGGCAACGCGAGGGAATGGGTTAGACCCCTGATGGCCGCGCAGAACCCTGCCATGAAGGACGTTCGGAAGTTTTTTCAGGCAATGGACGCTATGTATTCTAGCCAATTGGGGGAGAGTATGAACCAAAGGGAGCTGATGAGATGCAAGCAGGGGGACCTTTCCGTTAGAGAGTACTGGTCCCGCTTTGCAATGCTAATACACCGGCTCGAATGGGATCTGGATAGCCCTCCCATACGGATGCTGTTTGAGGAGGGGTTGTCCCCAACCGTTAAAGATGAGCTCTCCCGCGCGCCCCGCCCGGAGACTATGGATCAGCTGACGAAAGCTGCGCTGGCGATAGGCGCTCGCCAGGAAGCGCGCGCTTTGGAAAGCCGGGAAGGGAGAGGAGAGCGTTGCCCTGACTACCGCATTCCTGAGAT
This sequence comes from Podarcis gaigeae, assembly GCF_964106915.1. Classification (NCBI taxonomy): domain Eukaryota; kingdom Metazoa; phylum Chordata; class Lepidosauria; order Squamata; family Lacertidae; genus Podarcis; species Podarcis gaigeae. The sequence continues at coordinate 9,283,318 of NC_139695.1, read as the reverse complement.
GCCAAAGCAGTCTCCCGGTGACGTGGTGCCAATGGAAATTGATGGGGCGCGCGCCCGCGAGGCTCCGAGCGCCCACCAAGGAGTCAAAAGGGAAGGAAAGGCTGGGAGAAACACCAAGAACTGTTTCCTCTGCCAACGGCCAGGACACTTTGCCAGGGTCTATCCACAAAGAAAGGCTTGGCAAGGGATGGTGGGAGCCGCTGGAAGCGAGGAGGAGGGGGCAGAGGAAAAGGTGCAGGGAAACGCCAGCGCTTGACTGCCCACAGGAGGGCGCAGCAGCCAAGCGAACAGATAACAGAAGTGCCCCAACCAGACCCACCCAAGGCTTCCATAGCGATAGAGGTGGTGCTAGAACTCCCAAATGGACACCCAGTCAAGGTGAAGGCAATGCTGATCTCAGGCAGCTCCTGTAATTTTTTTAGTAAGGAGTTTGCACTGGAGCACCAACTCCATCTGCTGCCACTTGATTTCCCACTCCAAGTGACCACGATAGATGGCAGGGAGCTGCTCGGAGGGGAGGTAACACATCAAACCCCACCCATGAGAATGAGTGTGTCCAGGCACACTGAAACCATTGCCTTTCACGTGGCCACACTGGCGGGACCCCCAATAATACTGGGCATGAGCTGGCTAGTGCTACATGATCCAGTGGTGGCTTGGCATCAACGGACAGTCACCTTCGGGTCAGCGCACTGTTTGGAACACTGTCTAGGGGGGGGAGAAGCCCAGGGTGAGGTTGGCCAGAGTGGCAGCAACTACACTGAAGCAGAGAGCGGAGGTGCCGCCACAGTACGCGGACTTACAGGAAGTCTTCAGCGAGAGGGAAGCGGACAGTCTGCCGCCACATAGGCCCTTCGACTGCCAAATCAACCTACTCCCTGGGCCGCAGCTGCCAGTGGGTAAGCTGTATGCCATGTCGGACCGAGAGATGCAGGAGTTGCGGGACTTTATTGACAAAAAACTAAAAAGGGGGTTTATAAGGGAATCTAAGGCAGTAGGGGGGAGCCCTGTCTTTTTTGTAGACAATAAAAACACAGATCAGCTTAGGCTGGTCGTGGACTTTCGAAAATTAAACCTCGTATCGGAACCCGTGACCTTCCCAATGCTCAGAATTGATGATATTCTGACTAGGGTGAGGAAGGGTAAGATCTTCACCAAGCTGAACCTCCAGGGAGCATACAATCTGATTAGAATGAGGAAGGGGGACAAATGGAAAACCACCATGTTCACCCCCCTAGGGGCCTTTGAGTACCTAGTCATGCCATTTGGATTACAATCGGGCTCAGCCTGTTTTCAAAGCTTCATGCACCATGTGCTGGGCCACCTGCTGTACAAAAACTGCGTAGCATTTCTGGACGACCTCCTGATCTATTCGGACAATGAAAAGCAACATGTCCAGGACGTCAGGGAAGTGCTGAAGAGGCTACAGCAGCACCAGTTGTGGGTCAAGCTGGAAAAGTGCCAATTTCACGCCAGAGAAGTGGAATTTCTGGGATACAAGTTGTCGGACAGAGGACTAGCCATGGACCCCGGCAAGGTGCAGGCGGTGCTGGAATGGAAGGCCCCCCAAACCCGGAAGGATGTGCAGAGGTTCCTTGGGTTCAGCAACTTCTACCGGAAGTTCATCAAGAACTTCGCCCACTTGACCACACCCATCACGGATTGTCTCAGTAGCAAGAAAAATTTTGTCTGGACGGAAAGTGCCCAACGATCCTTCGAAAGGCTAAAGAAGGCGTTCGCCTCGGAGGAACAGCTCCTGCACGTGGATCTGCAGAAGCCAATGAGGCTGGAGACCGACGCATCAGACAGAGCCATTGGAGCGGTGTTGCTGCAGCCGGGACGGAGCCAACACACCTGGAGGCCGTGCGCCTTCTTCTCACGGAAACTGAACAAATCGGAACAGAACTACACGGTGTATGATCGCGAACTGTTAGCTATTTATGCAGCGTTTCGGCAGTGGAGACATTTCCTAATAGGGGCTCAGCACAAGATTCAGGTTTGCACTGATCACAAGAACTTGGAATATTGGAGAACAGCTCGAGTCCTCAACCAGAGACAGATTCGATGGGCACAGGAGTTCTCCAAGTTCTTCTTTGAGATCAAGTACGTGCCGGGGGAAGAGAACGTGAGGGCAGACGCGCTTTCCCAGAAGCCAGAGTATACGGAAGGAGAAGGACCGCCGGAAGCTCGACACGTGTTCCCTGAGGAACGATGGGTTTGTGGGGGAGCGTTGGTTGGGAAACGAGAACTCACTGAGCTGATTCGCCAGGACGAATTCGCCCAAACCAGAATCAGGGAACTCAGGGGAACTGGGGGAGACCAGGGAGGCTTTGAGGAAAGGGAAGGACTGCTGTATTACAAGGGAGCAATGTATGTGCCCGGGGAAGCCCTGCGGGAAAGGGTGCTCAAACAGCTTCACGACAACCCAACTGCGGGGCACTTTGGGCAACACAAAACTATGTTACTGGTTACTAGGCAGTTCTGGTGGCCAAGGGTGAGGGAAGATGTACGAGAGTGTGTACGTGGCTGTGACCGCTGCCAACGGGCCAAGGGGGAGAGGGCGGCCCCGGCAGGGTTACTGGAACCCTTACCCACACCGGGGAGACCATGGGAGGTTGTGTTGATTGATTTCATGACAGATTTACCCAAATCCAGAGGGAAGACAGCAGTCATGGTAGTAGTAGATCTGCTAACCAAAATGTGCCATTTTATAGCGTGTTCACATGCAGTAACGGCCGAGGAAACCGCCCGGTTGTTTGTGGATCACATCTTCAGGTTGCATGGGGTTCCTTCGAGGGTTATCTCCGACCGAGGGAAACAATTTACCTCGAGGTTCTGGAGGAGACTCATGAACTTATTGCAGGTGGAAGTGGGATTCTCGACGGCGCGACACCCGGAGACCAACGGGCAAGCAGAGAGGGCAAACAGTGTTTTACAGCAATACCTGCGCTGCTACGTCAACGAGAGACAGAACGATTGGGTAAAGAAGCTAGCACTAGCGGAGTTTGCGTATAACAAAGCTGAGCATGTGTCCACGGGGATGAGCTGGTTCATGGCTAATTATGGGTGTCACCCCAGGGCTTTTCCCGGGAGAGGGGAGGAAGGGGGGAAATAGATGATGGATATCTGGTGGAAGAGTTCCACAACAGGTATCCGAGGAAGCCCAAACCCCTTGAGAGATTCTGGGAGGAGCAATTTGCCACCACCGATGAGGAGGAGGAGGATTTCGTGGGTTTTCCGGCTTCCCAGGAGGAAGGAGGAGAATCGTCAGGAGAGGAGGAATCAGATTGGGAAGCCCCGCCCGTGAGAAATTGGAGCAGGTGGGAAGCGGGGTTTGAGTCCACGGACGACGACAGCAGCTCCTTTCGGGGGTTCCCGGCATCGTCGGCTGAAGAAGGGGACAAGGTCCCGTCACAGGGTCAGGCCGGGGGTGGAGGGGGTCCTGGGGAGGAGGTGGATGTCAGGGAACTGCCATCAGAGCAAGAAATGGAGGCAGGGCTCCTGAGCGATGCCGGAGAGGGGACTAGCAGGGGGGAAGGATTTCAGCGTAACACCCATAGAGAAGAGAGGGAGATGGAGGAATTGGTGACAGGGCTCCAAGACCCTTCACCCGAAACTAGTGGAGAGAGCGCTGGGACGCCCCTGCCTTCCCCTTACTTGCGCAGACGCGTTCCACGCAGGGAACATAGGAGGAGACTCGGGGTCAAACAGCTTTTATGCTGGAAGAGGTTCAAGAGACGCCCACTCTCGGATTCTGCAAGTGACTAACAGGTCACGGAGGGCGAGCTCTGACCCTAAGCATGGTTGGGCAAGCAAACTAACTAAACTGAAGGCAATTTACGCACAAGTAACCCCTCACAACCATTACAGAAAATAAGAAAAAATTAAATACAAATCCGTTTTTTATAACTTTAGACTCCTTTGCTTATTTCCCTGACCTCCTCTCACCTCCCATTTTTGTATCCCATTTACATAATCAAATCATCAAATCCTTACCCTCATTCATTTATCTTAACTCTATATCTTAACATATTATAACTCTATATTTCCATCCATTATCAATTCATTTTTGCATATTCTTAATAACTTTGTTGCTAATGCCACTTATTTTCAATCCAACATCATTTTAACATTCATTAATTTTACAGTGTTTCTGCAAATAGTCTTTAAATTTCTTCCAGTCTTCTTCCACCAACTCTTCTCCCAGGTCTCGGATTCTGCCAGTCATTTCCGCCAATTCCATATAGTCCATCACCTTCATCTGCCACTCTTCCAGAGTGGGTAAATCTTGTGTCTTCCAATACTTCGCGATGAGTATTCTTGCTGCTGTTGTTGCATACATAAAAAAAGTTCTGTCCTTCTTTGGCACCAAGTGGCCGACTATATCGAGGAGAAAGGCCTCTGGTTTCTTCAGGAAGGTATATTTAAATACCTTTTTCATTTCATTATAGATCATCTCCCAGAAAGCCTTAATCTTTGGGCACGTCCACCAAAGGTGAAAGAATGTACCTTCATTCTCTTTACATTTCCAGCATTTGTTATCCTGGCAAATGATATATTTTTGCAAGCTTGACTGGTGTCATGTACCACCTGTAAATCATTTTCATTATATTCTCTCTCAAGGCATTACATGCCGTAAATTTCATACCGGTGGTCCACAACTGTTCCCAGTCAGCAAACATAATGTTATGACCAATGTCTTGTGCCCATTTAATCATAACAGATTTAACCATTTCATCCTGTGTATTCCATTTTAACAGCAAGTTATACATTCTTGAAAGTATCTTAGTTTTGGGGTCTAACAGTTCTGTTTCCAATTTTGATTTTTCCACCTGGAAGCCAATTTTTTTGTCCAAATTATAGGCCTCTCTTATTTGATAATAATGAAGCCAGTCTCGCACTTTATCTTTTAATTTCTCAAAACTCTGCAATTTCAATTTGTCTCCTTCTTGTTCCAATATTTCCCAATATTTTGGCCATTTGGCCTCCATATTGAGCTTTTTCTGAGCCTTTGCTTCCATTGGTGACAACCACCTTGGGGTTTTATTTTCCAATAAGTCTTTGTATCTTATCCAGACATTAAACAATGCTTTCCTGACGATTGAAACTTTCCTTGTCAGGACGAATTGCTGCTATAAAGATGAATGTATTGCCAAAGATGCTGTTTTTGTTTCAGACTTTACAGATTGTGGACAAAATGGAGTGTTTTGGGAGGTGGCAAAGAGATATCTCTAAATTTGTCTGGCAGGGTAAAAAGCCCAGAATCAAATTTAAGATATTAACTGATGCTAAAGAAAGAGGGGGCTTTGCCCTGCCAGACTTAAAGCTGTACTATGAATCAGCAGCTTTCTGCTGGTTGAAAGATTGGCTGCTTCTTGAAAACACTGATGTTTTAGATTTGGAAGGATTTAACAACGTTTTTGGATGGCATGCATATTTGTGGTATGACAAGGTTAAAATTCATAAGGCTTTCAAGAACCATATTATCAGGAAAGCAGTGTTCAATGTCTGGATAAAATATAAAGACTTATTGGAAAATAAGACCCCAAGGTGGTTATCACCAATGGAAGCTAAGTCCCGGAAAAGACTCAATATGGAGGCCAAATGGCCGAAATATTGGGAAATAATAGAAAAAGATGGAGATAATTGGAGGTTCCAGAGTTTGGAGAAACTAAAAGATAAAGTACGAGATTGGTTACATTACGCTCAGATTAAAGAGGTTTTCAAGATGGATAAAAGGATAGGATTCCAGGTGGAAAAATCGAAGTTGGAAACAGAACTGTTAGAACCTAAGACTAAGGTACTTTCAAGAATGTACAACTTGCTGTTAAAATGGAATACACAAGATGAAATGGTTAAATCGGCTATGATAAAATGGGCACAGGACATTGGGTACAATATCATGTTTGCTGACTGGGAAAAGTTATGGACCACCGGTTTGAAATTTACGGCATGTAATGCCTTGAAAGAAAATATTATGAAAATGATATATAGTTGGCACATGACCCCAGTCAAGTTTGCAAAAATATACCATTTGTCTGATAATAAATGTTGGAAATGTAAAGAAATTGAAGGAACGTTCTTTCACCTCTGGTGGACCTGCCCTAGAGTTAAGGCTTTCTGGGAAATGATATATAATGAGTTGAAAAAGGTATTTAAGTATACCTTCCCTAAGAAACCAGAGGCCTTTCTTTTGGGCATCGCCGGCCAGAGGGTGTCAAAGAAGGACCGAACATTTTTTATGTATGCAACAACAGCAGCAAGGATACTTGTCGCCAAGCACTGGAAAACCCAAGATTTGCCCACACTGGAAGAATGGCAGATGCAACTGATAGACTATATGGAGTTAGCAGAAATGACTGGCAGAATCCGAGACCTGGGAGAAGAGGCTGTGGAAGAGGACTGGAAGAAATTCAAAGACTATTTACAAAAATATTGTAAATTGTATGAATGTTAAGAAAGATGTAAGATTATTAACAATATGGCACCAATAAGCTAGTTAAAAGGAGTATGAAGATAAATGAAAATATAAGAAAAGATAAATTTTGGATAAATATTATGTTAAAATTAAGCTTCTAAGCTGGGGGTTATACTATCTAAAATTAGGGATAATATTGGAAAATTATAATATAAGAATTGAAACAAGGTGATAAATTGCTGGGTAAAGATCGAAAATTTGGAACGCAGGAACGAGAGATGCGAGGAAGTCCAAAGAAGTGAAGAAAGTATGGTCATTGTAAAATTATATGTCATTTTCTTTGTCTTTTTTATTGTATTAAGAAAATCTTTAATAAATATTTATAAAAATAAAATAAAAGCTGATATATAAATTGAATTAAAGATAACAACAAATTAAGGTAAAAAATTTAGGGATAAGAACTTGTTGAACAAACTTTTGGACATGGAATACAAGAAGGGGAGGCGAGGGGAAGTTGTGGAAAAAAGGTATTGAAAATATGGATTGCAAATGTTGAATTTTTCTTTTTTTTCTTTTTTTTCTTGTTTTACTTTTTTGTTTTTATGTACTATTTGAAATTCTAATAAATATCATTAAAAAACAACAACAATGCTTTCCTGACAATATGGTTTTTAAATGCTTTATGTGCTTTAACCTTGTCATACCACAAATATGCATGCCACCCAAAAACATTATTGAAACCTTCTAAATCCAAAATGTCTGTGTTCTCAAGAAGCAGCCAGTCTTTCAACCAGCAGAATGCTGCTGATTCATAATCAAGTTTTTAAAAAAAGATATTTATTAAAAATTTTCAATATTAATACAATAAAAATCAAAAAGAAAAAAGAAAAAATAACAAAAATACAAAAATAAAAATAATTTAAAACACACCAAGTTTCCATAACTTATTTTCCATTAACTTATTTCCCAGACCTCCTCATACCTCCCATTTTTGTATTCCAATTCAAATTGTTAGTTCAGCAAATCCTTATTGATAAGTTTTAACCTGCTTCTAAACCTTTTTTTCCCATATTCTCTTAAAACATTACAGCTGGAAACCACTTAATTTCTATCCGACATCGTTCTAACATTCATTGATTTTGCAATATTTCTGTAGATAGTCTTTGAATTTCTTCCAATCTTCTTCCGCTGACTCTTCTCCCTGGTCTCGGATTCTGCCAGTCATTTCTTCCAATTCCATATAGTCCATCACCTTCATCTGCCATTCTTCCAGAGTGGGTAGATCCTGTGTCTTCCAGTACTTTGCAATAAGTATTCTTGCTGCTGTTGTAGCATACATAAAGAAAGTTCTATCCTTATTTGGCACCAATTGGCCGACCATACCCAGGAGAAAGGCCTCTGGTTTCTTCAGGAAGGTATATTTAAATACCTTTTTCATTTCGTTATACATCATTTCCCAGAAAGCCTTAATCCTTGGGCATGTCCACCAAAGGTGAAAGAATGCACCTTCATTTTCTTTACATTTCCAACATTTATTATTTTTTTTAAAAAAATATTTATTAAAGGTTTTTTAATTATAACACAAAAACAAAACATACAAAAGTATCACATTTTATAACATATTTTCTTATCCTCTTTGGACTTCCTCACATCTCCCGCTCCTACGTTCCAAAATTATAAAAAAAAATAGTCCAGCAATTTATCACCTTGTCCCCACCTTACAATCTAGTTTTCCAATGTTATATCTTAAATTTTAGATATATTCATTTCACTCTTTAGAACATTTAGCTTAGCCTAATCATTATCTAAAAATTGATTTTTTCATGAAAGGTGAAAGAATGTACCTTCATTTCCCCTGCATTTCCAACATTTATTATCGGGCAAATGATAAATTTTTGCAAGCTTGACTGGGGTCATGTACCACCTGTAAATCATTTTCATAATATTCTCTCTTAAGGCATTACATGCCGTAAACTTCATACCTGTGGTCCATAACTGTTCCCAGTCAGCAAACATGATGTTATGTCCAACATCTTGTGCCCATTTAATCATAGCAGATTTCACCGTTTCATCCTGAGTGTTCCATTTCAGCAGCAAGTTATACATCTTTGACAAAATCTTAGTTTTAGGTTCTAACATCTCTGTTTCTAATTTTGATTTTTCCACCTGGAAGCCAATTTTCTTGTCCAAATTATAAGCCTCCATTATCTGGTAATAATGAAGCCAATCTCGCACTTTGTTTTTTAATTTCTCAAAACTCTGCAGTTTCAATCTATCTCCTACTTGTTCCAAAATTTCCCAATATTTCGGCCATTTGGCCTCCATATTGAGCTTTTTCTGAGCTTTTGCTTCCATTGGTGACAACCACCTTGGGGTTTTATTTTCCAATAAATCCTTATATCTTATCCAAACATTAAACAATGCTTTCCTGACAATATGGTTTTTGAATGCTTTATGTGCTTTAATCTTGTCGTACCATAAATATGCATGCCATCCAAAAACATTATTAAACCTTCTAAGTCCAAAATGTCTGTGTTCTCAAGAAGCAGCCAGTCTTTCAACCAGCAGAATGCTGCTGATTCATAGTAAAGTTTGAAGTCTGGCAGGGCAAATCCACCCCTTTCCTTTGCATCAGTTAATATCTTAAATTTTATTCTGGGCTTCTTGCCCTGCCAGACAAATCTAGAAATATCTTTCTGCCACTTCTTGAAACAGTCCATTTTGTCCACAATTTGCAATGTTTGAAACAAAAACAACATTCTAGGCAATACATTCATCCTTATAGCTGCAATTCGACCCAACAAGGAAAGCTTCAAATTTGACCAAATTTCTAGATCTTTTTTCACTTCCGTCCAACATTTTTCATAATTATCCTTAAATAAGTTCCCATTTTTAGCTGTCATGTTGATCCCCAGATATTTCACTTTCTTAACCACAGCCAGACCTGTTTCATTCTGAAACCTCTCTCTTTCGATCAATGTTAAGTTTTTCTCTAAAACCTTAGTTTTTAACTTGTTCAATTTGAATCCTGCTACTTGACCAAACTCTTGAATTAGTTCCAACACCCTTTTAGTACTAGATTCTGGCTCCTGTAACGTCAATACTAAGTCATCTGCAAATGCTCTCAGTTTGTACTGTTTGGCTCCGACCTGTATACCTTTAACCAACTGGTCCCTTCTAATCATATTCAGCAGGACCTCCAGGACCGATAGGAAAAGCAATGGGGAAATTGGGCACCCCTGTCGTGTCCCTTTTTCTATTTTAAATTCTTCCGTAACCACATTATTTACCATTAATTTGGCCTTTTGTTCAGAGTATATTGCACCTATACCATTTTCAAACCCTTGGCCTACCCCCATACCCTGTAGGTTCTTTTTCATAAAGCTCCAAGAGATGTTGTCAAAAGCTTTCTCCGCATCCACAAATATCAGAATGGCTTTAGTGTTTATGTTCACTTCTAGCTTTTCCAAAATGTCAATTATGTTCCTCAAATTGTCAGACAAATGTCTTCCCGGGAGAAAGCCCGCTTGATCCTTGTGAATCTCTTCCATCAATACTTTTTTCAATCTCTTGGCCAAAATGTCAGCAAAAAAATTGTAATCCACATTTAATAACTATATGGGACGGTAGTTCTTAAGTTGAGTCTTTTCAGTCTCTGTTTTTGGTATAAGTGTGATATACGTCTCTTTCCACGAGTCTGGTGCCCTTTTCCCTTCCAAAATTTCGTTGCAGACTTCCTTCAGGGGTTGTAATAACCACTCCTTCAAAGATCTATAATATCTGGAAGTCAGATATTTTTTTTATTATTCATAATAAAGTTTAAGGTCTGGCAGGGCAAATCCACCTCTTTCCTTTGCGTCAGTTAGTATTTTAAATTTTATTCTGGGCTTCTTGCCCTGCCAGACAAATCTAGAAATGTCTTTCTGCCACTTCTTGAAACAGTCCATCTTGTCCAAAATTTGCAATAACTGAAACAGAAATAACATTTTTGGCAATACATTCATCTTTATAGCTGCAATTCGACCCAACAAGGAAAGCTTCAAATTTGACCATATTTCCAAATCTTTTTTCACTTCTGCCCAACATTTCTCATAGTTATCTTTAAATAGGTTTAGGTTCTTAGCAGTCATATTAACCCCTAGATATTTTACTTTCTTAACCAATGTTAAACCTGTCTCCTTCTGAAACCTCTCTTTCTCAATCGGTGTAAAATTTTTCCCAATCACTTTAGTTTTTGACTTGTTCAGCTTAAATCCTGCCACATGACCAAATTCTTGAATCAATTCTAATACTCTTTTCGTACTAGGTTCTGGCTCTTGTAACGTCAAAACTAGGTCATCTGCAAAAGCTTTCAATTTGTATTGTTTGGCTCCGACCTGAATACCTTTGATCAGACGGTCCCTCCTAATCATGTTCAGCAAAACCTCCAGGACCGAAATAAAAAGCAATGGGGAAATTGGGCAGCCTTGTCGTGTCCCTTTCTGTATCTTAAATTCCTCTGTCATCACATTATTGACTATTAATTTAGCCTTTTGTTCTGAGTAAATTGCACTTATACCATTTTCAAACCCTTGACCCACCCCCATTCCCTGAAAATTTTTCTTCATAAAATTCCAAGAAATGTTGTCAAAGGCTTTTCCCGCATCTATAAAAATTAAAACTGCTTTGGTATTAATGTTCACTTGCAACTTCTCCAAAATGTTAATTATATTCCTCGTATTGTCAGACAAGTGTCTACCTGGGAGAAAGCCAGCTTGGTCCTTATGTATCTCTTCGACTAGTACCTTTTTTAATCTATTAGCCAAAATATCAGCAAAAAATCATAATCCACATTAAGCAGGGATATGGGGCAGTAGTTCTTAAGTTGTGTCTTTTCAGACTCAGTTTTCGGTATAAGTGTGATGTAAGCTTCCTTCCAGGGACGCAGGTGGCGCTGTGGGTTAAAGCCTCAGCGCCTAGGACTTGCCGATCGAAAGGTCGGCGGTTCGAATCCCTGCGGCGGGGTGCGCTCCCGCTGCTCGGTCCCAGCGCCTGCCAACCTAGCAGTTCGAAAGCACCTCCGGGTGCAAGTAGATAAATAGGGACCGCTTACCAGCGGGAAGGTAAACGGCGTTTCCGTGTGCGGCTCTGGCTCGCCAGAGCAGCGATGTCACGCTGGCCACGTGACCCGGAAGTGTCTCCGGACAGCGCTGGCCCCTGGCCTCTTAAGTGAGATGGGCGCACAACCCCAGAGTCTGTCAAGACTGGCCCGTACGGGCAGGGGTACCTTTACCTTTACCTTTTAAGCTTCCTTCCACGACTCTGGTGCCTTTTTCCCCTCCAAAATTTCATTACAAACCTCCTTTAGTGGCTGAATTAACCAATCTTTCAGTGATCTATAGTATTTTGAGGTTAAGCCATCCGGCCCTGGAGATTTATCCAACTGCATATTCTGGATGGCACCTTCTACCTCCTGTTCTGTAATTTTATGGTTCAGCATTATCTTATTTTCTTGTGAGATTTTTTGTAATCCATTTGTTCTTAAAAACTGGTCTATGTCAGTCTCTTTCTGTGGCCCTTGTGTATATAGTTGTTTAAAATATCTCTGGAAGCACTTTCTAATCTCCAGTGGATTCTGTATGTTCTTTCCTTCCACATCCAAATTTGTGATAGTGTTTAATTTTTGTCTTTTTTTCATCTGCCAGGCTAGCAGTTTCCCGCATTTATTAGCCGATTCAAATGTCTTTTGTCTCATCTGTTTAATTTTCCATTCTACTTCCTGATTTATCATTTTCATATATTGTACTTGATATAGCTTTATTTCTCTCAGAATCTCTTGCGACTTTGGTTTCGCTCTTAATTTCTTCTCTCCTTCTTTTATTTTTTCCAAGATTTTATCTTTTTTCTCATTTTGGATTCTCTTCTTTATTGCATTCTGTTGGATCAGAAACCCTCTCATGACCGCCTTGCTTGCATCCCAGATTACTCTTTTTTCAACCGTGGTATTCAAATTTATCTCAAAATAGTCTCAAAAATTTTGGGGCCTTCTTGGTAACCTCTTGATCTCTAAACAAGGTGTCATTCATCCTCCATCTGAAGGAACCGATTGGTGTTAGTGTCATCTCCATCTTCACAGCATTATGGTCGGAGCAAGTTTTTGGGCAAATTTCCACTTTTCGAGTCTTAGGTGCCAGTCCTCTAGTTACCCATATTTGGTCAATTCTTGTCCATGTCATTTTGGCTTCAGAGAAGAATGTTCTCTCTCTTCCTAAGGGGTTCTTAGTTCTCCAGATGTCAATCAAGTCCATATTGTCAGTCAATTCAAAAAAAGTTTTTGGTAGTCTGCCATCTTTGATTACAACCTGTCTCTGCGACTTGTCCATATTTGTAGATACCACTCCATTCATATCTCCCATTATAATAATGTTATAATCCATATAGTCTAGCAATGTCTCATGCAATTTCTTTAAAAATTCAGATTTCCCCTCATTTGGTGCATAGACTCCTACTATCAAAAATTTTTCTCCTTGTGATTGAATTTCAATTGCCACAATTCTTCCTTGTTCATCTTTAAAAACAAATTTCGGTGATAGGCTCTCTTTGGCGTAAATAACAACTCCTCTCTTTTTAACCTTATCCGATGAAATAAACTCTTGGCCCAATCTTTTATTAATCAGTACTTTCCTGTGTAGCCTTATCACATGTGTTTCCTGTAAACAAATTAAGTCCAATTGTTCCTTTTTCAATAAATGAAAGACTTTCTTCCTCTTCTCCGAGGAGTTAAATCCATGAATGTTCCAACTTAATAATTGCAGAGACATGGTGTAATTATTCTACTTTCCTCCAACTGCTCCCAAAAGTTCTTCTTGTTCTGATGGTGGTATCACTTTTTCTAGTTTGTCCAATGCCAGGGGTGGTGGTACTATGTCTAGTACTCCTGATTTTAAAGCTCTTAGCTCTTCTAGAACTTCTTTTTGCAGGTCTTCTTTGTCGTCTCTCAAAAATTTTCCCTTGTCTTCCACTGATCTTATTTTGAACTTTTTCCCTTTAAAGGTAAAAGATAGTCCCTGGGGGAATTCCCACCTAAAAACAATTCTATTTCTTCTCAGCAGGGCCACCAGATCTCCGTAGTTAGTTCTAAGATCCAATAGATGTTTCGGAATGTCCTTAAAAATCTCCACTCTTGAATCGTTTATTTCCAAAGTCTTCTGGAAGTGCGCACTCAGTATTTTGTCTCTCTCTTCTTTCGTTCGGAGGGTAACCAAACAGTCTTTCACCCTGTTTTTTCTCCCTCCTCTTCCAAGTCTAAACGCACTTACAATCTTAAAATCTTGCTCCACCTCCAAATTCCAAAATTTTTCAAATTCCTGTGTAAGATAGTCACTTAGATTGTCTTTTTCAAGTTCCGGTACTGCCTTGATCCTCAGATTGGTCTGTTTCTCCCTCAGTTCAATCATAGACAGAAGTGACTGGTGGTCCCCAATCTGCTTGCGCATCGGTTTTATTTCTTCCTCTACAGCCACTGCTTTTTCTTTTGCTTCCTCAGCTATTTTTCGATTAGATGCAGATTCTTGCAACAATTTTTCAATAGATTCTGTATTGGAATTCACCTTCTGTCCCAGATTATTGATGCTAGCAGTATTCCGGTCTATTTTAGTTGATTGTTCAGTAACTTGTTTACTTAAGCCTTCCAATTTTTCATAAATTTTATTTAACACTGAAGTAAAATCCCCTTCTGAAGCCATTCCTTTTGACCCAGCCTGTGTGAAATCTTCCCCCTGTGTCACAGGAGGGCCAGGAACAGATGATCTACGTTGCTGGGATACTGCGCTGGGCTGCTGCACTCTAACCTTGCCCGATCTTGTTGTCAGTCATCACACTTTTGTCTATGATTCAAGGTCAGTCCCACGGTCAAATCTTACCGTGGAAAGTCCCCAGAGTTAAGAATGGAAAGATCCCCCAGCTGGGTGTGCAGTTTCAATGTTCCTCTAGGGGGACACTGTAACAGTCATTAAAGTTACAATAAAGAGTCTTTTCCAACTTTCCAAAGTCCCCTTCAAGAAAACAAGCAACAATTTCAAATCCAGAGAAGACCTTTAACAAGTATCTCCTTTGCAGAGTTAACCATTAAAAAGTTACATTGTCTATAAGTAGTGCAACTCTCAATACAACAGTTCTAATGAACCTGGCAGTCTGTTCCCAGGAGTTAGCTGATGGTCTCCTTCTTTTCCTTTTGCAAGTAAGAAAGCCACTTTTCCCTCTCGCCCCCCCCCCCTCCTACAGCCTGGGGGGGGGAGTTCTTTTACTTTGATGTTCGGATTTGGAGCTTTTAAAACACCGCCCTCCAGGTCTTAGCTTAAAGAGTCTTTGCTTTGATCTGTGTACAGAAAGCGGAAAGGCGGACTTTCTGTTTACACCTTCCCGCTTCAGTGCCAAATTAATCCCTTTTTTCTCCTTTTATTTTTTTTAAAATATTTTTTATTAACAATTTTTTGTTTAAATCACAATGCCAATAAAACAATACAATATCACATCTTTTAACATAGATCTTTTCACTTCTTTGGACTCCCTCACATCTCCCGCTCCTGCATTCCTGGTTATAATTTTATTCAGCAAATTTATCCCCTTATTTTTAATCTTCATAATTAATTTTCCAATGTTATATCTCTAGTTTTGGCTATCCTTTTATTCAAATCTTAAAAAGTTTAGACATAACCAATATATTCCAAAAATTTTATCATTTCTTAAATTTATCTTATCTTCATAATTCACTTCCTTAAGCTCAATGGTGCCAAGTTGTTTATACTCTAGCATCCTTCTTAACATTCATACAATTTACAATATTTTTGTAAATAAGTCTTAAATTTCTTCCAATCTTCTTCCACCCTCTCCTCTCCCAGGTCTCGGATTCTGCCGGTCATCTCGGCCAGTTCCATGTAGTCTATCAGTTGCATCTGCCACTCTTCCAGTGTGGGTAGATCTTGTGTTTTCCAATGCCTGGCGACGAGTGTCCGTGCTGCTGTTGTTGTATACATAAAGAATGTTCGGTCCTTCTTTAACACATTCTGGCCGACAATACCCAAAAGAATAGCCTCTGGTTTCTTAGGGAAGGTATACTTAAATACCTTTTTCAACTCATTATATATCATTTCCCAGAAAGCCTTCACTCTAGGGCAAGTCCACCAGAGGTGAAAGAATGTTCCTTCATTTTCCTTACACTTCCAACATTTGTTATCAGACAAGTGGTATATTTTTGCAAGTTTGACTGGGGTCAGATACCATCTATATATCATTTTCATAACATTTTCTTTCAAAGCATTACATGCAGTAAACTTCAACCCAGTAGTCCACAACCTCTCCCAGTCTTCAAACATAATGTTATATCCGATGTCCTGTGCCCACTTTATCATAGCCGATTTAACCGTTTCATCTTGTGTATTCCACTTCAGCAGCAAGTTATACATTTTTGAAAGTACTTTAGTCTTAGGCTCTAGCAATTCCGTTTCTAGCTTCGATTTTTCCACCTGGAATCCTAGCTTTTTATCAAGTTTAAAAACTTCTTTAATCTGAGCATAATGTAGCCAATCTCGCACTTTGTCTTTCATTTTCTCCTGACTCTGCAATTTCCAATTATCTCCATCTTTTTCTAATATTTCCCAATACTTCGGCCATTTGGCCTCCATATTGAGTCTTTTCCGGGCCTTAGCTTCCAATGGTGAAAGCCACCTTGGAGTTTTATTTTCCAGTAAGTCTTTGTATTTTATCCAGACATTAAACACTGCTTTTCTGACAATATGGTTCTTGAAAGTCTTATTGAGCTTAACCTTGTCATACCATAGATATGCATGCCACCCAAAAGCATTATTAAAACCTTCCAAATCTAGTACGTCAGTGTCCTCGAGAAGTAGCCAATCTTTTAGCCAGCAGAAGGCTGCGGCCTCATAGTACAACTTTAAGTCTGGCAGGGCAAAGCCCCCTCTTTCTTTCGCATCAGTTAATATCTTTAACTTAATTCTGGGCTTTTTGCCCTGCCAGACAAATTTAGAAATATCTCTCTGCCACTTCCAAAAGCACTCTGTTTTGTCCACAACTTGCAAAGTTTGAAACAAAAACAACATTTTTGTCAATACATTCATCTTAATAGCAGCAATTCGGCCTAACAAGGAAAGTTTCAGTCTTGTCCAACTTTCTAAATCTCTCTTAATTTCTGACCAACATTTCTCATAGTTGTCCTTAAATAAACTCAATTTTTTTGCTGTTAAGTTTACCCCTAGGTATTTTACTTTTTTAACCACATTTAACTCTGTCTCTTTCTGAAACCTTTCTGACTCTGTAACTGTCAAGTTTTTTTCCAAAACCTTAGTTTTTTGCTTATTTAGTCTAAATCCCGCCACCCGACCAAACTCTCGAATCAATTGTAATACTCTTTTCGTACTAGATTCTGGCTCCTGTAAAGTCAAAACTAGGTCATCTGCAAAAGCTTTAAGTTTGTACTGTTTCGCTCCGACCCGTATTCCTTCAACCAACCGGTCTCCTCTAATCATGTTCAAGAGCACCTCCAGGACAGAAATAAATAACAAAGGGGAGATAGGGCAGCCTTGTCGTGTTCCCTTTTCAATTTTAAGCTCTTCTGTCACCACATTGTTGACTATCAGCTTAGCCTTTTGTTCTGAATAGATTGCATCTATCCCATTTTCAAATCCCCGTCCCACTCCCATCCCTTCCAAATTTTTCTTCATAAATTTCCAGGAAATGTTGTCAAAGGCCTTCTCCGCATCTATAAAGATTAACACAGCTTTTGTATTAATATTTGTTTGCAGAAGTTCTAAAATGTCAATAATGTTCCTTGTATTAGCAAACAAATGTCTGCCTGGGAGAAAGCCTGCCTGGTCCTTATGAATTACTTCATTTAGAACTTTTTTAAATCTATTCGCTAAAATGTCCGCAAAAATTTTGTAATCCACATTTAAAAGGGAGATGGGACGGTAGTTCTTGAGTTGTGTCTTTTCAGTTTCTGATTTAGGTATTAACGTGATGAAAGCCTCTTTCCACGTTTCCGGCGCCCTTTTCCCTTCCAAAATTTCATTGCCTACCTCCATCAATGGTTGTATCAGATAGTCTTTCAATGTCTTATAATACTTGGAGGTAAGGCCATCGGGTCCTGGGGATTTGCCCAATTGCATGTTCTGGATGGCTTGTTCAATCTCTTGTCTTGTTATTTTGGAGTTCAGGATTGATCTGTTATCTTGTGACAGTTTTGGTAGTCCATTGTTTTTCAAAAATTGTTCTATCTCAACCTCATCTTGTGGCCCTTGGGTATACAGTTGTTTGAAGTATCTCTGGAAACACTTTCTAATCTCCTCAGGGTTCTGTATATTTCTTCCTTCAATCTCTAAATTTGTAACTGTATTCATTTTTTGTCTCTTCTTCAACTGCCATGCTAGCAGTTTCCCACATTTATTCGCCGATTCAAATGTTCTCTGTTTCATTAGTTTAACTTTCCACTCTATTTCCTGATTTATCAATTTAGAATATTGCGCTTGATAAAGCTTGATTTCTCTCAGAATCGGCTGTGACTTCGGTTTTGTCCTTAATTTCTTCTCACATTCTTTAATTTTCTCCAAAATTCTATCTTTTTTCTCATTTTGTATCCTTTTCTTTACCGCATCACCGCCTTACTTGCGTCCCAGATAGTTCTTTTTTCCACCGTAGTGTTCAAATTTATCTCAAAATAGTCTTTCGAAGCTTTTTGGGCCTTCTTAATGATCTCCTGATCCCGAAACAAATTGTCATTCATCCTCCATCTGAAGGAGCCGGTTGGTAGTAATCTCATATCCATCTTTACTGCATTATGGTCAGAGCAGGTCTTTGGGCAGATTTCCACTTTTTTAATCTTAGGTGCCAGACCTCTAGATATCCATATTTGGTCGATTCTTGTCCATGTCAGTTGGGCTTCAGAAAAGAATGTTCCTTCTCTTCCCAAGGGGTTCTTTGTTCTCCAAATATCAATCAAGTCCATATTGTCAGTTAGTTCAAAAAAGGTCTTTGGTAGTCTGCCATCCTTTGTTACATTTTGACTTTGTGATTTATCCATGTTGGTTGATACGACCCCATTCATATCTCCCATCATGATGATGTTGTCATAGTCCAGATAATCCAGCATGCTCTCATGCAACTTCTTGTAAAATTCCGATTTCCCCTCATTTGGTGCATAAATTCCTAATATTAAAAGCTTCTCTCCTTGGTATTGTATCTCAATTGCCAAAATTCTTCCTTGTTCGTCTTTAAATAAAAATTTTGGTGACAGGCTCTCCTTTGCATATATCACCACTCCTCTTTTCTTAACTCGGTCTGAACAGATAAATTCTTGGCCTAATCTTTTGTTTATTAACACTTTTCTATGGAGCCTGGTCACATGTGTTTCTTGCAAGCAAACAATATCTGTCAGGGTTTCAGGGACAGAGAGCGAGGGGGAGGGGTCCCAGGGCGACGAGGAAGAGGACGACGACGACCCGAGGTTGTCAGTGAGTCCGTCAAGTGAATCCGAGGATTCCCAAAAGGGAGCCCCCCTGGTCAGGCCAAGGGGCAGTAGAGAGGGAAGCAGTCAGAAGCAGGGGAACGAAGAGGGAATCCCCAGTGGGGGTTGGAGATCGGGACCGGCCTCTCCGTCGGAACGGAGTGAAGGGGGTGGAGTTGCCAGTGTGTCAGAAAGAGCAGAACAGGGAGCAGAGAGGGGAAGGAGTTCGGAGCAGAACGTCCTGCCGGAAGGGGAGGAGTGTAGTACCGAGAGTAGCGTAACGGTCGAAAGGAAGGTCAGAGGCAACGTACGCGTGCCAAGTTCAAATGTGGAGGCGCGCGGAAATGAGGAGAGCCCTGAGGAGGAGCCTGGTCCCAAAGCACGAAGGAGGGGGGAGCAGGCGTCAGAAGACTCAGCCTCGGGGGAGTCCCGGAGGGAGGGAGCACAGGGGGGCAGGAAGACCCTGCGGAAAAGGAAGGAGAGGAAAAGGTGGAGCAGTACAAGCCTCTTAAGCTGGTGCAGGGGCGGGACTGACTCAGAGGGGACTTCTACGATCTAAGAGTAACAGATCCGGAGCCACGGAGCTTGGATGTAATGCCAACAATGTTCTTCAATAAAACCTTTTGTATATAACTTGGACTGGACTTTGGTCTCTTGTGAGCTGGGACCACGGGTGGCTCTGACAATATCCAATTGTTCTTTTTTCAATATATGAAATATTCTTCTTCTTTTTTCCGGGGAATTGGCACCATTAATATTCCAACTCAAAAGTTGCAGAGACATCCTGAATAAATCTGTTATTGTTCTGGTGGGTGTATCTTTTTCTCTGAATCTTCAGTTTCCGAAGGTGGAGTTGGTCCAGGTCTCGGGGGTAGTTCAAGCCCTTTTTGAAGGTCTTCTCCGTAGGCAATCAAAAATTTGTCTCTATCTTCAGGTGATTTAATTTTAACCTTCTTCCCTCTGAAAGTGAAGGATAATCCCTGAGGAAATTCCCACCTGAATATGATTGAGTTGCTCCTCAACAACTTGACCAGTTCCAGATAGGTGGATCTAAGGTCCAAAAGTTGTTTCGGGATATCTTTGTAAATTTCAGCTCTCTTGTCCGAGATGTCCAGTGACTTTCCGTAGTGTAGGCCTAGAATTTTATCTCTTTCCTCCTTCGATCTCAGGGTTATCAAACAGTCTCTGGGCTTGCCTTTGGTCGCAAACTTTCCGAGTCTGAAGGCCGACACAATTTTAAAGTCCTTTCCTTCTTCCAAAGGCCAGAATTTAGAAAATTCTTTAGTCAAGAACTCAATTAAGTTCCCTTGTTCAAGTTCTGGTATCGCCCTCAGTCTCAGATTATTCTCCCGGTTCCGCAGTTCAATCATAGACAAATACATCTGCTGCTCCCCAACTTGTTTAGACAGTGGCTTGACCTCTTGTTCCAATTCTTCTACTTTTTGATTAGTTGCCTCAGCCAGTTTACGGTTTTCTGCAGTGGCATCTGATAACTGTCCAATTGCTTGTACGTTCTGAGCCACTTGGTCATTTATTTTGCTTAAGCTGGCTGCATTTTGGTCAATCTTGGCCGTTTGTTCATCAACTTTCTTATCCAAAGTTTCCAATTTTTCCAAGATTTTCTCTAAGGTTGGGCCTAATGCTCCTGCAGCCATATCTTCCTCTTGTAGTTGCTCAATTTCTTCCTCCCCTGCCACCGGCAGAGTAGGAACAGAAGATCTACGTGCCTGTGAGGCTAAAGCTAGAGTTGTTTGTCTGGTTCTAACTCTAGCGTCTTTTTTTCTTGCTCCTCATGCTGTTCTCTCTTGGAGCAAGCAGGAGAAGCAAAGCACAAGGCCTTGGCACCACATCACGTCTGAACCCGGGACTGTGGCCTTATCATAATAAGCAACAATTGCCAGCCAATCTGAAGTCCCTGCTTATGGCTGGCCTGCTGACTGTGGCTTGTTAGGGAGCAACAAACCATGACCAGATGTAATGGGGAAAACAAAGCTCCCAGGTTTGTTTCTCCTACTTGTGCCAGGAGCAAAGGGGGAGAAATGAAGCATCTTGCAACCGTAAATCAGAAAGTCGATGGTGATGTGTGAATACATAGATTACAACACCCTTGCACTCACCATGATTAAGGGAGTTCAGCAACGTCTTCTGGCGCAAGCAAAAATAGACCCACTGGGTTTGGGTCCCCCCTTTCAGAACTGGTTCCTACTGGAATCCTGATGGGAGTTTTGTTTAAGATGCAAAGTGTGTTTTGTTGATGCAGAAAAGTGGACTCGATTAACTAAACAAGGGCATTCAGAGTAGAGTAACTCAACAGGTAACGTTGAATACCAAGAGCTGTTGTGTTTTTCTGAAATCTATTCAGGCAAAAAGTGTTCAGTACCAGATACACCTGCCCTGTGGTGCTGAAGATTTCTGTGTGAATTACAGAACATGAACTGGTTACTTGACCAGGAGCACGTAAAAAGGGAGGGGGCACCTCACAAACATGAATTATATATACATCACCAAAGGAAAACCACAAATAAACGCTGACAGTCCTTTAAGAACTCATTTCTTATTAAATGCAGGTCAATTGTGTTCAGATGTCTGTGACCCTGTCCTTGAGAAATGGCAGAGGTCACAAAACCTAGCAGAGAATTCTGCCAATTATTCCACCTGTAATTTGCATAGCCTATGGCTTTATTTATGTACCCCAAAAGTAATAGTGTAGTGTCCTGTGGGGGAGGTGTCCAGTCTCAAGTCAAACAAGAGCATGTAATAACCCATCTGAATATGGCAACTGTAAGCTCTGACTCACTTGCTAAATATTCTCCTATCCTTGTCATGGTATCACATGGCAATTGCTGCCTACTGTCAAGAACAGTCCATTATGCAGATGTAGTTTTGGTTACTGCATTTTGCTAACTTGGGTGCCGTTTTTCATTTGCCACCAGACAACTCACCCCCACCCCCCAAAAAAACCCAATCACTACAAGGATTCAGGAAACTGTGTAAGGGTCGAGGCACCCGAACACATCGTTTTGCTAGAACTTTTATGCAACGGCTAGACTGGTGAAGTGTTAGGTTCCATACAGCATCGTTCAACAGTAGTGCTTGCTGTACCCCTCCAGTTTGGTGCGCATTAAGGATTCTGCACAGGAATTCAGTTTTTCCCATCACGACTCAAAGAAGTGACCTCCAAAATACATTGTGCAACTTTCTCCAATGGGTAAAATGTCTTCATGGTGACTGAAACACGAGGCAAAGCAGAGGTGGATTTAGGGCAGTGAAGCTCTTCCCCTGCACAGGATGTGGGGGCCAGAAGGGAGCCTTCCTGCCTCCTTCCCCAAGCCTAGTTGGCGCTCTCCCAGCTTTGGGAATGAGATGAGAGGGCTCTAGGACCCCACCAGAGCCTTGTGCATCCTTCCCCAAGCCTGACCCCTCCCCTGCCTGGCTTTTGGAAGGCACCAGGAGGGCACCATATTACCAAGGTCCCTCCCTGGGCAAAGTGTCATTTGTTCTTCAGTAAGAGCGTCTGTGCAAACAGAACAGAAACGGTGATGGTAGGGATGAATGGAAATGACCTTCCGTTGAGCACTCTCTCTTAAGCTCCCCTCAAAAGCTGGGGGTGCATATAGGTTCTGGTAACACCAGACGCATTTGCACAGAGTATTTGATCCCCACAGCCCATGTTCACGGAGACAATGCCATCTGTGGAAGTCCTAACCATGCCACATGATTGACAGGCTATGTGCAAGTCTAATATGGGGTGTGTGCAGCTAGGCCCCTGCAGCAGGCTGCGGGGAGACTAAGGAAGCCTCCCTTTTGAAAAAGGTGTTCAATCCAGTGCTGAACTGGAAGCATAACACTGGCCCTCCAAGCTGTCACGGGTGAGGTTTCACTATGTTACGAGACTCCTTAAAATTGAATAAACAAGAAACATGGGGGGAAATATTATGAGACTCACCGCAGCCGATTAAGGCCTGGTGAGGTGCTGCTGATTAGCTGGATAGCCCATGTTTTCTACCAACGGAAGATTGGCTGGCATACATTTAAGATACAGGTAGGTAGCCGTGTTGGTCTGCCGTAGTCGAAACGAAATAAAAAAATGCCTTCCAGTAGCACCTTAGAGACCAACTAAGTTTGTGATTGGTATGAGCTTTTGTGTGCTCATGTATCTGAAGAAGTGTGCATGCACACGAGAGCTCATACCAAGAACAAACTTAGTTGGTCTCTAAGGTGCTACTGGAAGGCATTTTTTATACATTTAAGAGAAAGTCTTTCATTTAAGAGTTATCAACATAAAACGTTTTAAAGCAATTAGACCTATTAGTAGAGCAGCATCCCAAAGTTCAACAGGTCAAGCCATTCATAGTTCCACTATGACTACGTGACAGGGCTGAGAAAGGGAGTCACCGCAACTCAAGTTGACTTCATCATGCGAGGTTCAAGTCTTACATGCTTGCTGCTTGAAACATGGCCCTATGGGTGCAGCTTCCCCACAGCAAAGCGTTTCTGAAAAGCAGAGAATTACTTTATCCTCTGCCAACCATTTGAGGAGTGTTTCACATAAATGGCTTAGCTCATCTCCATTGGATTCTGCCCCACGTGGCAACCTCGGTACGGACTCCACTATGAACTGCTCCTTAAGCATATGCCTGGACAGGGAAAGCTGCTCAGATCTAACATGATGGCTGTATTCTCTTCAAGAGAAGACTCGGACCACCCAGAGTTCTTTGTAATAAACCATTCATGCATGCAGCGTTAGAAATGAGCCACAGTGTTGTATAAACCTTGGTCTTTATTAGGGCTACATCAACAGAAAGAGGGGTTTGCCACTAGAAAGCAAGTAGATGTGGAACAGACTTCCACCAGTGAGTGGTTGGCTTTGGTTTTTTACAAGGCAAATTGCAAAAAGAAGCTGCAGGTTGTATTATCATAGATGACTATGACTAGCCTAGTCTTGAATAGATGAGTTCACTCGACATCAGTCTTTTCTCAAAGCAGCAACAAAACTAGAACAGAAATGAGATATTGGCACAAAGCAATGTGGCAACAGCAGACATATCCTCCAAGCTGTTCTTCAAACATCTACAGACCTCAAAAAATGTGAGCTGCAAAAACCTTAAAGCAAAACGAAGCTGAAACAGTACAACTGGACTATAAGGAGGCCAACTGGGAAAAAGCGAAATTGCTAACTGTCATATTGAAGTCATATATACTGTACTTGGTGTGTTCTTTGGAGTTCACTCATGTTTATGAAGGCCACATTAGACTGTGTTCAGGAACACCCATGTCTTCACATATAAATTGGATGATACTCCTTTGGAGTGAGTTTCCTCCTACAAATTGGGCAAAAGTTAGCATACCTAAGAAAATTGCTGAGGCACTGACTACAGAAGATGTGGCCACATGTTGTTGACACTATAAGCCGTCCGCTTTGCACAATCTCTGCAAAGCTGTCTATGCAAATTCCACAACTCAAAGTGCCTGAGGATCTTGCAAATTCCCTCCTTCCCACTTCTCTGGGGAGCTTTCTAGTGGCAAGAGCACCACTCTCTGTGTGTCTGCTATCATCACCACCACCACTAAATATGAGGCTGTCAGACAATGGTTGAGGTCTGAACTCTCTATTGGGCTGCTGCCCACTCTCTCCAACAAGCACAAGAGAATCATTTTGCGTAAGATCAACAAATATAGGTTCTGAAGTTTCGCAAGTGAGGTCAACTACTTCCACATCAATGCTTCTATCCTTAAGGCTGTGTGGCAGGGAGGAGGAAGCGGAGGAGGAGGAGGGGATACAGGGTTCAGAAGCAGTTCCCACCATCATCTTGCCCAGAGTATGAGGAGGTCTTGCGGAGGTGTTGCGACTGCCCCTCTTGCTGTTGCTGTGCTGGGTTGCATTACATTCTGTACTTGTTGAACTCATGATGCACAGGGATGGGAGAGGCACAGGCTGCAGAGTACTTGCTTCCCCCCTTATCTCCGTGTGCTGCTCCCTGCTTAGTCGCCAAGCAATTCTGTAATGTGATAATGATGATCATGAATGCTCTCTCTAAAGCAACTTGATGCAACTGGTGACGCTTTGGAGCACCGTGACTTTCTTAGAGTTGCCTCTTTTATAGCAGGTACTCCGAAGCTGGAGCAAGTTCAACATCTTGAGGAGTTAGGGCAGGCTTCCTCAACCTCGGCCCTCCAGATGTTTTTGGCCTACAACTCCCATGATCCCTAGCCAGCAGGACCAGTGGTTAGGGAGGATGGGAATTGTCGTCTCAAAACATCGGAAGGGCCGAGGTTGAGGAAGCCTGAGTTAGGGTGTCTTTCGTGTTACTCTATAGAACTGCATTAACATGGGAAGAAACAGGATTAGGCTAAGAAGCAGGCACACAAATATTAGTTTTCTATCTTTCAGCCAAGAGATTAGCTAAAACAATTAGGATTATTATGAGGTGGAGCATCTTTCCCTACCTTGACAGTCCTCTTTATCCTTATTCTCTGATAAGGAGAAGGGAAGATCTCATGATGAATGTCTCTTCTTCAAGAAGAACCAGGGCACATACCCAAGCTGAGCATGATGGGAAATCTTAAATGAAATTCATTGGCGTTGCCTCTACTAGAGCGCACCTCCTATGGCTGCTCTTGCAAGAGGTATTTTCCAGGTATGACACATTCAATGTGTACACCCAACAGGGTGGATAAAAATCAATGATTTTAAAAAGAATAATTAAAAAAAATCTGTTTTTTATTTAAATTGGATTTTTAAAATAAAATGCTTTTGGAGGAAAGATCTTTCTAAAGATAGTTTTCTATTTAAGTTGCATTATAGTCCAAAGGCTATTCATCAGGAAATAAGTATTTGTTTTAAGTCTTTCATGTGTGCTAAAACTCAGTCTAAGTTTTTTTTTTTTTTTTTAACAAAACTCCCCCACGTTTAACCACATCAGTTAACAAACATGGATACATATGCTGTAATTTTATTGTTTTAGTTAAATACGCTATTTAAATTGTTATTAAGGAAATGATTATTTTTCTCCTTCAGCTGTCCACGGAAGCGCAGGTCAATTCTGTGTCCAGGGCAGCTGTTTACCAGCTCCATCTGGTACGCAGGATGAGACCCTCCCTGTCTGCAGACTGTCTCGCCAGAGTGGTGCATGCTCTAGTTATCTCCCGCTTGGACTACTGCCATGTGCTCTACATGGGGCTACCTTTGAAGGTGACTCGGAAACTGCAATGAATCCAGAATGCGGCAGCTAGACTGGTGACTGGGAGCGGCTGCCGAGACCACATAACACTGGTCTTGAAAGACCTACATTGGCTCCCGGTACGTTTCTGAGCACAATTCAAAGTGTTGATGCTGAAATTTAAAGCCCTAAACGGTCTCGGTCCAGTATACCTGAAGGAGTGTCTCCACCACCATTGTTCTGCCCGGACACCTGGATCCATCTCCAAGGGCCTTCTGGAGGTTCCCTCGCTGCGAGAAGCCAAGTTACAGGGAACCAGGCAGAGGGCCTTCTCGGTGGTGGCACCTGCCCTGTGGAACACCCTCCCACCAGATGTCCAAGAGAACAACAACTACCTGACTTTTAGAAGACATCTGAAGGCAGCCCTGTTTGATGGATTACTGTATTTTCATATTTTGTTGGAAGCCGCCCAGAGTGGCTGGGGTAGCCCCGCCAGATGGGCAGGGTATAAATAATAAATTGTTGTTGTTGTTGTTGTTGTTATCAGGGAGAGCATTGGTGCCAAAATGAGTTTGGCAAAGAATGGATTATTAAGGGAGTATTTCTAGTGAGCACAGTGCACTGGTGAGGCTGCACAGAAGCAGTGTCAAATGCTGAGGCAAACTTTGAAAAGAACAAAAAGTTGCATGATCCCTCCATAGCTTCTCGTTTGCCCAAGGCAGCAGGGCACTGTTGTGCATCTTGATCGGGCTCACAGTCAAAGCGACTGCACAGAAGCAGCGTCACTATTGTCCACCTCTTTTCCAAAGACTTTAAGTAAAACAAACTTACCCAGTAGCTTCTTTGGAAGCCGCCCTCGGACCTACAGCAGGACGAGAGACACAAAGAGGAGTTAGATCTCCAGTATGGCCCATGCTCAAACATCCAAGGAAGCATCCTGGCTCTTTTACTGCAGCTGCATAAGCATTGCTGGGGTCTAGCATGGGCAAAAGTGCACAGATTGAGAGACTGTTGTATCCTTGCAAAATCTTTTCCTGTGGCTTTTTGCCAGTTCCTCTGACAGGTAGTGGCAAGAGTGTTGAACTAAGACTGGGCAGACCAGGGTCCAAATCCACACTAGGCGTGAAGCTCACTGAATGCCCAGTCCCTGCCTCTCAGCGTGGCTGTGGGACTAAGTGGGAAGGAGGAGAACTCTGTACCGCCCCTTGAGGACTTGGCAGAGCAATGGTTCCACAGTAGCTTCACTTCTCTCAATCACATCAAAGTTGATGCATCGCCACAAATTGGCCAAAGACCTGCCTGACTCTGAACTGGTGAGGAGCAGCAAGGATGGGACACTTTAGCTGCATGCTCCTGTCCCAAGAACCCAGAAGATGGCTAAGCGCTTAAGGACAGGGCTGAGGTTTTGTCAGGAGACAAAGGTTCTTGAGAGCAGAAGCAGGCCAGGCCTAGGCAGCGCGGCCTACGAGGGCTACACAAATCTGTCAAGCCTAAGTGTTAGCAGTCAAATGCTGGCTCACTGTGACTCGGGACTCATCTTGGGTTCCCTACAAATGTAACCAGCCATCTCTGTGGGCCTCAGTCTGTGTGTACAGTGTGTGTGTCTCAGCCAGGATGTTGTGTTGTTGCAGACGGAGCGGCTCCAGGACTCCAGTTAATCAGTAACTAAGAGCTGTGCCTCTGGGAAGACAAAGAAGGCTGCTAGGAGCACTCGGTGTATGCTCTTTGACTATGCTGTTTCTGAACAAGTTTATTTTCTTCAGTAAAAGGTAGTGCTAAGAGTGTTGAGCTAAGACTGGGCAGACCAGGGTCCAAATCCACAGCAGGCCATGAAGCTCACTTAGTTACCATGGGCCAGGCACTACCTCTCAGGGCCATAAGCATTATATCAAGTCAATATTGCGAGGAACAACTGCATAGCTGAATTGAAAACCCCTAGACCAATTAACGGATCAATATTAAGACCACACCGTATCACTTATAGATCAAGCAAACCTGTGGCTGATTAATTTATTCATTTTGAAGTGTTCTACTCCCCTTTCCGGTTGAGAGAGTAGCTCTGTGTATGTTACAACAGACTACCATAAGCGAACAAGCGGCACACAGACAATCCAGCACTCTTTGGGCTGGTGGACAGCGTGCTAACCACTTGGGTTAAAGTGGTTATTCTTTTAGGTTAAAGAATATGGAAGTGATTGGCTGCACTATTGCCAAGTCAATGAAATGTTTAAACAGGATTTGAGGGGGAAAGGATTTGATGATAACAAATCAAAATTTGAAATTGATGTATTGAATAATAAATAATTTTTTTTGTCTAAAATGTATAAATTGCTACTTGAATGGCATTTGAAAGATGAAGAGGTAAAGTTGGTTATTGTAATGGTTATATGGGGTTGCTCATGCGTAAGTTGCCGCCACTCCTGGCTAGGTGGCCTGTTAAACCTTTCCTGGCTGGACAGCCCTTCACTTCATGGCTGTTCAGTCGCTAGCAGAATCCGTCAGTGGGCGTTTCTTGAACTTCTTCCAGCAAAGAAGTTCTTTGACGCCAAGTCTACGCCTACTTTCCCTGAGCGGAAGGCTTCTGCGCAGGGTGGGTGTGGGTAGCGGAGGACCTGTGCTCTCCCCGCTGGTCTCCAGTGAAGAGTCCTGGAGCCCTCTCTCCGATTCCCCCATCCGCCCCCCTTTATCCCTCGTGTTACGCTGATTTCCTTCCCCAGAGAGACGTTCTGTCTCTCGCTGACGTAGCAGTGTAGGTATTGCTGGAGTATACTGTTCGCTCTTTCTGCTTGCCCGTTGGTTTCCAGGTGTCTCGCCGTCGAGAAGCCCACCTCGACCTGCACCAAGCCCATGAGCTTCCTCCAGAACCGGGAAGTAAATTGTTTCCCGCGATCCGAGATGACCCTCGAGGGAGCCCCATGCAGCCTGAAGATGTGATCTACAAACAACCTGGCTGTTTCCTCTGCCGTTACCGCATGCGAGCAAGCTATGTAATGGCACATTTTTGTTAGCAGATCGACTACTACCATGACTGCTGTCTTCCCCCTTGACTTGGGCAAATCTGTCATAAAATCTATGGATACCACCTTCCAGGGTCTTCCCGGTGTGGGTAAGGGTTCCAGTAACCCTGGGGGTGCAGCCCTCTCCCCCTTTGCCCTCTGGCAGCGGTCGCACCCCCGTACATATTCCCGTACATCTTCCCTTACCCTTGGCCACCAGAACTGCCTGGTGACAAGCAACATGGTTTTGTGTTGACCAAAATGCCCTGCTGTTGGGTTGTCGTGGAGTTGTTTGAGTACCCTTCCCCTCAAGGTCTCCCCCGGTACGTACAGCGCTCCCTTGTAGTACAGTAACCCTTCCTTTTCCTCAAACCCTCCCTGGTTTTCCCTTCCGTTCCGGAGTTCCCTGATTTTTGTTTGAGCGAATTCGTCGTTTCTAGTAAGCCCGACTAGTTCTCGTTTCCCAACCAACACTCCCCCACACACCCATCGGTTCTCGGGGAACACGTGTCTGACTTCCGGCGGTCCCTCTCCTTTCATGTACTCCGGCTTCCGGGAGAGAGCATCTGCTCTTACGTTCTCCTCTCCCGGCATGTACCGGATCTCGAAGAAAAACTTGGAGAACTCCTGTGCCCATCGAATCTGTATCTGGTTGAGTACTCGCGCAGTCCTCCAGTATTCCAAGTTCTTGTGATCAGTACACACCTGGATCTTGTGCTGCTCCCCTATTAGCAGATGTCTCCATCGTCAAAATGCTGTATAAATTGCAAGCAGTTCGCGGTCATACACCGTGTAGTTTTGCTCCGACTTGCTCAGCTTCCTCGAGAAAAAGGCGCACGGGCTCCAGCTCTGCTGGGGCCCCGGCTGCAACAGTACCGCTCCGATGGCCCGGTCTGACGCGTCGGTCTCTAGCCTCATGGGCTTCTCCAGATCCACGTGCAGGAGCTGCTCTTCCGAAGAGAACGCCTTCTACAGCCTTTCGAAGGATTGCTGGGCCCCTTCCGTCCAGACAAACTTCTTTTTGCTACTGAGACAATCTGTGATGGGCGCTGTCAAGTGGGCGAAGTTCCTGATGAACTTCCAATAGGAGTTGCTGAACCCTAGGAACCTCTGCACGTCCTTCCGGGCTTTGGGGGTCTTCCATTCCAGCACCGCCTGCACCTTGCTGGGGTCCATAGCTAGGCCCTTGTCTGACAACTTGTACCCCAGAAACTCGACCTCCCTTGTGTGAAATTGGCATTTTTCCAGCTTGACCCACAACTGGTGCTTCTGCAGTCTCTTTAGCACTTCTCTGACGTCTCTGACATGTTGCTTCTCATTGTCCGAATAGATTAAGACGTCGTCCAAAAAGGCTACGCAGTTCTTGTACAGCAGGGACCCCAACACGTGGTGCATGAAGCCTTGAAAACAGGCGGAGCCCGACTGTAATCCAAATGGCATAACTAAGTACTCAAAGGTCCCCAGGGGGGTGAACATGGTGGTTTTCCATTCACCCCCCTCCCTCATTCTAATCAGATTGTACACTCCCCTTGTTGGAATCAGGCCTTATCAGAGGAATGTGCCACTCTTGAGGCACCCGGCTGATTTCCTTGTTGACCTCCCCGTCTGCGACTCCCGGCAGGAAACAGGCGAGGTCTCTAATCGGCGATCTTCCTCAAACGTGAGAAGAACATACCACTCCTTCACTCTCCTCCCTGCTATCCCCAGGGAGGGGAAAGAGACAGACAGAAATGTATTTACATGCATTTATTTCTGTCTTTTGCAGCAGTACAGAAAAACATGTCTGCACTCTCTTAACATCAACAGCAGAGAGAATAGACTCCTCCCATGTACTTCCAGTACAGGTCAGATGACACACTGAGCTAACATCCGGTGCTCAGTACAGTGAATGGACTGCCCCTTTCTTCCCATGGTAACAGTCACAAACATCAACATCCTGTTTGGCTTTCCAGCCAGCTGCAGAAGCTGCTGCTCGCTGCTGCATTGCTCCTTTTTGGTAACACCCCTGAGGTACAGCTTCGTAAAAAATTTCCCCTGCCTCACCCGTGTTAAAATGTCGTCATTCCTGGGCATTGGGAAGGTCACGGGTTCTGATACAAGGTTCAAGGCCCTGAAATCTACGACTAATCTAGGCTGATTAGTATCCTTTCTGTCCACAAAGAACACCAGACTGCCCCCCCACCGGCTTTGATTCTCTTATGAAACCTCTTTTCAGGTTCTTGTCAATAAATTCCCGCAACTCCTGCATTTCCCAGTCAGACATGGCATACAGTTTACCCACCGGCAGCTGAGCCCCTGGGAGTAAGTTGATTTGGCAGTCAAAGGGCCTATGGGGAGGGTAGTCTATCCGCCTCCTTCTCGCTGAAGACCTCCTGCAGGTCAGCATATTGTGGTGGCACCTCCCCTTTTGGCTCCACAGCCACCCCAGCCACCCTGGCCATGGTCATCCTTGGTCCCCCCCCCCAGACAGTGTTCCAAGCAGTGAGCTGACTCAAAGGTGACCGTCCGCTGATGCCATGCCACTACTGGATCATGTAGCTCACCCCTAATATTATTGGGGGTCCTGCCAGTGTGGCTATGTGAAAGGCAATGGTCTCCGTGTGCCTGGAAACCCTCATTCTCATTGGTGGGGTCTGGTGCATCACTTCCTCTCCCAGAAGTTCTCTGCCATCGATGGTGGTCACTTGCAAGGGGAAATCTAGGGGCAGCAGGTGGAGTTGGTGCTCCAGAGCGAAGTCCTTGCTGAAGAAATTGCAGTAGCTGCCTGAATCCAGCAGCCCCTTCACCTTGACTGGGTGCCCATTCGGGAATTTTAGCACCACTTCTATGGCTATAGCTGCCTTGGGGGGGGGGGTCTGGCTGGGGCACTTCTATTGGTTGCTTGCCTGGCTGCTGTGCCCGCTGACTGGCAGCCAAGCATTGGTATTTCCCTGCACCTGCCCCTTTTCATCCTCCTCCTCACAGCCAGCGGCTCCCACCATCCCTTGCCATGTCTTTCTTTGAGGGCAGACCCTGGCAAAATGTCCTGGCCGTTGGCAGAGGAAACACTTCTTGGTCGTTTTCCAATCCTTTCCCTCCTTCTTGCGACCTTCACTGGCGCTTGAAACCTCTCTCTCTCTCGCGCGCCATCTTTTTCCATTGGCTCAGCCGGCTGGGAAGACTGCCTCGGCATTTCAGGAATGCAGTAGTCATGGCAACGTTCCCCTCTCCCTTCGCGCTTCTCCTGAGCCCGTGCTTCCTGTCGTACTCCAATCGCAAGCACAGCCTTGGTCAGCTGATCCATCAACTGCGGGCGGGGCGCGCAGGAAAGCTCGTCCTTCACCATTGGGGACAACCCCTCCTCAAACAACATTTGAATGGGATCAGAGTCCAGATCCCACCCGAGCCGGTGGATCAGCATCACCAAACGCAACCAGTAGTCTCTAACTGATTGGCTCCCCTGCTTGCACCCCATCAATTCCCGGCGAGTCACATTTTGCTCCACTTCACTGGAATACATTGCATCCTGTGAAGAGAATCAGAACTTACAGGGTTAAGCAGTTCTGAGTGACGTCTCACATTTTGAGGCGTGGCTATATTTCACAGAGGGGAGTGTTTTCTCTGTGTCTTTGTTCCTTTCGCTTTTGCGGCAAGGCAGCAAGATGTGTGCTCTCTCGCCCGGTAATTTACACGATTAAAGACTGGAAAGAGATAAGCAAGAACGCTTGACTCCATCCAAAGGCCACACATCCATCGCGCAAAAAAATTTCCTAAGGTCCTTCAAGGCAGCATTTTGCGTCGCCATTAGGGGCCTGATCCATTCCCGGCCCCCATCCTGTAGATGCCCGACAATATAGGCTACCCTTTCCCCAGCATCAGCAAAGTCATTATGCTGCAATTCCAAAGCGTACTCTATTTCCGTTCGGAACGCGTTATAGTCCTGGTGCTTCCCCCCAAACTTGTGTACCAGTCCCGGTACCTTCCTTGCGACGGGGATGGGTCTGACCTGTGCATCCTGGGTCCGCCTTTCGTCTAGCCGCGCCGTCAGCAGAGCCACATGCTGTTCTAAATCTCGGTTCCTCTCCACCAGATTTTGCACTCCAGCTGCTGGCTCCATGGCGCCTGCTCCTCCGGTTTGGCTCTTGGTGCTGCCTGCCTGTCGCTGTGCACAATCAACATCAGGGACTGACGGATTGCTGTAATGGTTATATGGGGTTGCTCGTGCGTAAGTTGCCGCCACTACTGGCTAGGTAGCCTGGTTAAACCTTTCCTGGCTGGACAGCCCTTCACTTCGTGGCTGTTCAGTCGCTAGCAGAATCCGTCAGTGGGCGTTTCTTGAACTTCTTCCAGCAAAGAAGTTCTTTGACGCCAAGTCTACGCCTACTTTCCCTGAGCGGAAGGCTTCTGCGCAGGGTGGGTGTGGGTAGAGGAGAAGCTGTGTTCTCCCCGCTGGTCTCCAGTGAAGAGTCCTGGAGCCCTCTCTCCGATTCCCCCATCCGCCCCCCTTTATCCCTGGTGTTACGCTGATTTCCTTCCCCAGCTGCTGAGTCCCCTCTCTCCCTGCTTGGCCCTTCTCCGGCATCGCTTGGGAGCCCTGCCTCCACTTCTGGCTCCGATGTCAGTTCCCTGACAGTTATGATACACTGGGCCAAAGATTTGGGGTATAATATACAGTTAAAAGATTGGGGGAAACTGTGGAAGGAAGGATTACAATTTACTGCATGCAATGCTTTGAAAGAAAATGTGATGAAAATGATGTATAGGTGTTATATCACCCCAGTAAAATTAGCTAAAATGTATAAAATAAGTAATGAATGTTGGAAATGTAAAGAAAAGGAAGGACCTTTTTATCACATGTGGTGGGAATGTAAAAAAGTGAAAAGCTTCCGGGAAATGATATATAATGAGATGAAAAAGATGTTGAAACAGACATCGATTAAGAAACCAGAAGCATTTTTACTTGGCATTGTAGGAGATGATATTAATAGACAGGATTGTAAGTTGTTGTTATATGCAATGACTGCAGCAAGAATATTATTGGCACAAAAATGGAAGCAAGAAGAACTACCAACGAAAGAAGAATGGAGGGTGAAGTTGATGGACTATGCAGAATTAGATAAATTAACAGGAAGGATTCGAAACCTGCGGGATCAGAGATTCGTAGAAGACTGGAGTAAATATATGAACTATTTGAAAAGTAATTGTAATGAACAGATTACGCTAGTAGGACTGCAAGAAGTTTGGTAAGGTGGATAGTTTGAAATACTGCAAGAAAGTCTACGAAAAGCATTATTAGTTAAGGATAATTAAATGTAATCTAGAAATTAAGAAATGCAGAATAAGTGATAAAGAATGGGAAATCATCAGAGGTGTTGACGGAAGTCAAAAATATTGTATATGACGAGAAGATCTGTTGTATGACTGTTGGAACTGATATGTTTTTATAGATATAAGATATTTTTTAAAAAATGATGAATGGCATTGAGAAAGCGGGTAGGGAAAAGTCTTTCTCCTGCTCTCAAAGAATCATAGAACTGCAGGCCCTCGGGGACTTACGGGTTAGCGCCATCGGTAATGGCGGAATTCCTCTGACTAGGAGGAATTTGCTCTGTGGGAACCGGGTCTGGCCGCCATGGCGAAGGCGGGGACCCTCCAAAAATCACAGGCAGGTGAAGCCTGTGAATGTGGGATTCGGCGGGCACCTTTTGCGCCTCCCCTACTCGCAGGGAAACCCGATTTCGGGGCTCCGGAGCGAAGTGGGGTGAGCAGCACGGTGCTGTGAATCGACTGCTTCTTCTACGGAGCGAAGCCGCACAGCCATTGCCGGAGAGCGCTGACTTTTTCCTGTGAACAATTGGACTCTAAAAGTAACTACCCGTGAGTAAAGCAAACTGGAAACTTTTAAAGGGAAAAAAACAAGAGTCAATTCGGTACTCTAGCGGGAAGGCATAAACAGGAAGTCCGCCTTCCGCTTTTGTAAACAGATCAAAGAAAAGAGGCTGCAAGATAAAGTCTTGGAAAGCCGATCGTAAAGGTCTAATTCCTCAACATCAAAAAATAGTAAACCCCCCCCCCCCTTGGAAGCAGGAGAAGAGGAGGAGTTTTGGACTTTATATACCTGCAAGAGAGAGGGAAGGAAGCTAAAATTCCACCGCTCAGAACCTGGGAACGGGCTGCCATTAGGACAATAAGACTGCTGTACTTTGAAATGCGCACTGACTGTGAATAGATCACCCGCTGACAGCTAGCTCAGTAAGAGAGATACGTTGTTTTTAATTGTCTCACTCTGATCTTAAAAAGGAGGAAAAGTAACTGAAAATTGATACTAATTTTCCTGCTTGAGCTGTGTTTTGAAAAACGTTATTTTGGATTAATGCAAGTACAGATTGTAACTGTTCCCCCTAGAGGAAGCTTCTGAAACTGTTACAAGAGCTGGTTCAGGGGAATTTTCCACTTGTAAGATAAAACTCTGTGACTGTGGGACTGACCTTGGATTTTTTAAGTGTTATGGCAGATGGGAAAGAAGAAGTAGATTCGGGCAAGCATATTTGTGGTATGACAAGGTTAAAGCTCATAAAGCTTTTAAAAACCATATTGTCAGGAAAGCATTGTATAATGTCTGGATTAAATATAAAGACTTGTTGGAAAATAAAACCCCAAGGTGGTTGTCGCCAATGGAGGCAAAGGCTGGGAAAAGACTCAATATGGAGTCCAAATGGCCGAAATATTGGGAAATTTTGGAACAAGAAGGGGATAAACTGAAATTGCAGAGTTTTGAGAAATTAAAAGATAAAGTGCGAGACTGGCTTCATTATTATTAAATAATGGAGGCTTATAAGTTGGACAGGAAGA
Organism: Podarcis gaigeae; assembly: GCF_964106915.1. Taxonomy (NCBI): domain Eukaryota; kingdom Metazoa; phylum Chordata; class Lepidosauria; order Squamata; family Lacertidae; genus Podarcis; species Podarcis gaigeae. Next base: position 9,247,417 of record NC_139695.1, on the reverse strand, counting down.
TTGGCTTCCAGGTGGAAAAATCAAAATTGGAAACAGAATTGTTAGAACCCAAAACTAAGAACTTGTCAAAAATGTATAACTTGCTGTTGAAATGGAATACGCAGGATGAAATGGTTAAATCAGCTATGATCAAGTGGGCTCAAGATATTGGTCATAACATTATGTTCGCTGACTGGGAACAGTTGTGGACCACCGGTATGAAATTTACGGCATGTAATGCCTTAAAAGAAAATATTATGAAAATGATTTATAGGTGGTACATGACCCCAGTCAAGCTTGCAAAAATTTAGCACTTGTCTGATAACAAATGTTGGAAATGTAAAGAAAATGAAGGTATTTTTTTTCACCTTTGGTGGACGTGCCCAAAGATTAAGGCTTTCTGGGAAATGATATATAATGAAATGAAAAAGGTATTTAAATATACCTTCCTGAAGAAACCAGAGGCCTTTCTCCTGGGCATGGTCGGCCAATTGGTGCCAAAGAAAGATAGAGCATTCTTTATGTATGCTACAACAGCAGCAAGAATACTCATCGCAAAGTATTGGAAGACACAAGATCTACCCACCTTGGAAGAATGGCAGATGAAGGTGATAGACTATATGGGACTGGCAGAAATGACTGGCAGAATCCGAGACCAGGGAAGAGAGACGGCGGAAGAAGATTGGAAGAAATTTAAGGACTATCTTAGGAAACATTGCAAAATTAATGAATGTTAGAATGATGTTGGTTTAGAAATTAAGTGGTTTTCAGCTGTAATGATCAAGTAAAAAGAAAAGAAAGGTTAAAAATTAAATGAAAATTAAGGGAGAGGATTTGCTGAATTAATAATTAGAAATTGGAATAGAGAAAGGGGAGGTATGAGGAGGTCGGGGAAGTGAGTCATAAGAAAATAAGGGATTGAAATTATACTTGGTTTTGTTTGTGTTCTGTTTGTATTATTGTTTTTCTTTTATATAATTTTTGAAACTTCAATAAATATCTTTTTTTAAAAAAAGAAAAAGTAGATTCATCACTCCCAGACAAAACACTAAGATCTGGGAAGTCCTGGCAGCGAAGAGCGTCAGCATCTGGTCCTTCTGCTTCACCTGCAGCTGTACCAACACAATCGAAACCAAGAGGAATGTCATCAGAAGAAGCTCTAGCCATTGCATTAGGTAAGATAAATGAATCTTTGGAGCAGCTCAATAAAAAGGTAGATGCGACAAATGTGAAAGTGGATGCTACAAATGCGAAGGTGGATGCTGCAAATACTAAAATTGATTTAAATACAGAAAGTATAAATAATTTGGGACAAAAGGTGAATGAAAACATAGAAACTATTCAGAAACTGATACAGGAATCTACTTCGATCCGACAGACTGCAGAGGAATCCAAGGAAAAAGTTGCTGCCATGGAAGTTAAGGTAACACAATTGGAAACACAGAGAGTCCCAGACCTACAGAGGCAACTTGAGGACCACAAGTCGATGCTTTCTATGTTTGAGCTTAAGGAAAAACAGACAAATTTGAGGATTAGAGCTGTACCTGAATTGGAGAAGGATAGTTTGATAGACTTGTTGGAATTCTGCCTGGGTCAGAGGAATGTGCCACAACGGAGGCACCGGCAGATATTCCTTGTCGACCTCCCCGCTGCTACTCCCGGCAGATAAGCAGGCGAGGTCTCGGCAATTCTTCCCAGATGTGTGAGAAGAACACACCGTTTCTTCTCTCTCCCCTTTGGTATCCCCAGGGAGGGGAAAGAAGCAGACAGAAAACTATTTATATTCTTTATTTCTGTCTCTTACATCAGTACAGAGAAACATGTCTGCACTCAACAGCAGTAAGAATCAAATCCTCCCATGTACTTCCAGTATGGGTCATATGACACACACACTGAGCTAACATCCGGTGCTCAGTACAGAATGGACTGCCCCTTTGTTCCCATGGCAACAGTCACAAACATCCTGTTTGGCTTTGCAGCCACCTGCAGCTGACTTAGCTGCTAGAGCCTTTGCTTGCTGCTGCATTGGTGCTTTATGGTAACAAGACTTTCTCACGCAGGAATTTGCAGAGTTTGGAAGAGGAGGGAAGAAGAATAGAGTAAGAGACTGTTTGATCACCCTCCAATCTAAAGAAGAGAGAGATAAAATTTTGGGTAGACCTTGGTAATACAGCAGTCAAGAGTGGAAATATTCAAAGATATTCAAAGATCCAACATGGCGGCGAAGGTAGTTTCCGAGTAATTTCGCTTACCCTTATCAGAGTTTTTAAGTGGTTTTAAGTGGTTTTTATCCTCCCTTGTTTTTATCCGTGAGTTTTAATGATCTGCTGGCTGTGCTGGCTGTCTTTTAGCATTTTTTAGTATCCCGCTGCTTGTGTTATCTTTGTTTTTCTTTTTATCTGGGTTGCTCTGACGCCGGACTTGCCACCATGGCTGCCGCTGCCTCCCTAACTGGGAGAGATAAGTGAAAGGTTCTCCTGGGCATAAATCCTCTGCCCTGTCGACCAGCTCTTTCCTTTAGCTTTTAGTTTATTGCATACTACGAAGTGAATTTTGCCCGACTGCTGGAACCGAGCTGTCTCGAAAATCCTAGGAACAAGGAAGAGGGCAAGGAAGAGGCTTGAACTAACTGCCTTACTGTGAGTAATTTTATGGCACCACTCTCCTGGAAGTGGTAGTATTCTTGTGAGGAAGACTAAAGGATTTAAGGAGCTCCCCAGCACAGTGCCCACGACGGTTCTCCTGCAAAATTGACTTATGGGTCATGGAAAACGTCCAAGAGACTCTGACGAGGCATTATCCTCTCCGAGGCCTAAGCAATTAAGAAAGGGTTCACCTAAAGGAGGGAGAGGCCCCGAGGAATGTACCTACTCAATAGCAACTAAAAATCGTTTCGATCCTCTAACTGCCCTTGAAACAACATCAGAAGATGAGGCCCCTGAGACGTTACAAATTGGAAACGCTAATGGTAACACAAATGGGGATGGTCCCTATCCGAAGGAGGAGTTGGTAGCCGAATCGGTCTGCACAGGATGCGAGCAACTCCATCTAATAATTAGAACTCTAAACTGTATATTTAAGAGAATTGACGACCTATCCTCTCAGCTGCATAGCCTTCAGCAAAAACTGGATGACCAGCCGGCACAGACAGCCCAAGATGGGGCAGTAGATGTTCCATTGCGCCGACAGGAAGCTCCACCAAACACTGATTGTATGAAGAACTGCAAATACAATCTCAACCCCGCACTGAATCGCCAATCCCTGATTCTACATCCAAGGAAGATTTCCCTAACCTTCCGGGAAAGGGACCTAAGTTGGACAACGCTACATGGGTCTAAAGAGCACCTCAGATGGCTTCTAAAACTCGAGACATCACAAATAGATCTTTGTGCTGTGCTTCCCTTAGTCCGCCAGAACAGATATCAGAGAATAATGCTGGCTTTCCGCTCTGCAAAAATCCCCTCTCTTCTTATTCAGCAAAAAGTGTTTTTGAATAGTCTTGGCATTTTTGCAACGAGAGTTTTCATGGACTCCATAATTAGACCCCTCCTATTGGAGAGATTAATCAAGGAGACGGTACAACCTTCCCATCCTGAACCACAAAAGAGGGCTGAGCTGTACACCTCATGTCGGGGCCAGACCCATAGTACCCCCACTCCTACAACTAAACACTATGATTGTGCCAGTAACTCTTTGACACCCCAGGAGGAAAGAGAGCTTATCGCCTCCTTTGGAGAGTTACCAGCGATGGAACAACAAGAAATTATAAATAGGCTGGACTCACTTAAACTTCAGCTCCTAAGTATCGCCTGCAACGGAGTTACTATGAATAATACCCTCTCTAACTTAGCGGTGCCATGCCCCATGGAGGTGGAAACAACAATCCCCCAATATCCAGCATATAAGGTGCCATCGGCATTGGATGGGAAGGTCTCACTGCTGGAGGCAGACTCTTCTCCTCCCCTTCACACTGGTAACTCATCCCTGCTTTTAATAGACTTATCTGTTCCCTCTGAGATTAACCGATCAAAGAATGAATCTCAGGATAACACTCCCCTGGATAAATCGTCGCCCCTGCACCCCTCCATGCCGGACTTGGAATCAACATACATCGAAGACCATCCACGACCTGAGACAGTAGTGGCCACTCCAACTCAGGCTTCTCCACCAAAAATCCAAAAATTACGTGAGGAAGACACTATAGTGTCGAGAGTCAACACAGAGTGGACTGAAGACCCAGCAGGACATATAAATCAAATGATCACAAGTGTTTTGGTTAGATCCCCAAAGAGGACGGCTCCAGCGGACTTGGCAGGAGCCTCTTCAGAGCCTAGTTGGGCCCGACAGCTAAAATCGCCAAATATTATCTCTACTCACCAGGATGCTAACTCTTTTCTGCCCCCCAAAAAGTCTGGCCCTTGCGACTTGATCGTGCCACAACCGACTCGCACCAGAGCAAAAGACCCACCACAACCGGCGCGCACCAGAGCAAAAGACTCACCACACCAGGACGTCAACCCTCAGCAAAGGAAAATAACGGACTTCTTTAAGGGAGCGTCCTTGCTGCATAAGAGCTTCCCACAAGAATTTAAATGACGGTTAGCCGGACAACCCAAAAAACCACCAATATCGATCCTCTGTTGGAACATCGCTGGCTGGCGTAGGAAAAAATGTGACCCAGAATTCCAGTCGTATATCAATTCGTTTCATATCATTCTATTGCAAGAAACTTGGGAGGAGGGTGAAATTGTTATAAACGGATTCAACCTTCTATCTCTTCCAGCTTGCCCCTCCCAGAAAGGAGGACGGCCGAAAGGTGGTCTAGTAATAGGTATCTCACTGAAGCTCCATTTCAAATTTTCATTAGTTTCGACTGCTCCCCCCTATGCTTTATCCGGGTTGATGTCGGGGGGGGAAGTATCACTGCTAATCTCCAATGTCTACCTCCCGCCAGGGGGTTCGTCCCTTGAACTGCATGATAGATGGGAAATATTAGAAGATCATTTAGTATCATGCCGAGTTAAATATTCCAATAGCCAATCCTTAATTGGGGGTGACTTTAACGCACGCATAGCAGCAAATTGGGTCGATTTAACTAAAGCTAAATGGTGGTCTGCTCCATGCCTCGACAACTATGATTTGAGACACGCCGTGAGGAGAACCTCAAAAGACTCTAAAGTAAACGAGGCGGGAGTACTTCTTTACCAAATGGCTATTCGCTTAAACCTAGTACCCCTGAATGGTTGCTGCCCTCCCGATATACCGGGGGAGTATACCCACCTAGGCATAAAATCAAACAGTGTACTAGATTACCTCTTAGCCTCGAGTGATCTGATGCCGAAAGCTCTCTCTTTTAAGATTGACAATATTCAGTTCAGTGACCACCTTCCACTTGCTGCTATGTTTGACCTAGACTGGCACGGGGACGAGTACAGTCATCCAACTCAATTAGACACTAACACAGAAAACCCGGTAGAGGGTATTAATACGGCATTACGAGTGAAGGGTATAAAGTGGTCTGTAACGCAGGCTCAAAAATATTCTCAATTTTTTCAGCAGGAGATCGTACAAACCTATTCAGCCCTTGACATAACCTCATATGAACACGATCAAACTATTAATCTATTTGCCAATCTGTTGAATGACCTCACGTCATTCTTTACTGTCCCAACCCACCAGGTAAATCGGGCCCACTCCAAGACAGGTGCACTGTGGTTTAACCGTAATTGCAAAGAAGCCAAACAACATCTTTGTGCTATTTATAATGATTACAAATCCTCAGGGGCAACTATGCTTCCCAAGGAGTACTATCAGGCAAAATCAGCTTACAAATATGTGCAAAAAAAGGCCAAACAGGAATGGCAACTGAACCGCTGGCATGCACTTATAGCTGCCTCAAATACCCGTAATTCCCGAAAATTCTGGCTGTTGGTTAACAGAAAATCTAAAAGTTACCCACTAACCGTTATTCCTGCCCCAGTTTGGGAATCATTTCTAAGGAACTATTTTGCCTTACCAGACCTTAATATTAATAAAATCGATGGATTCTATGAGCAGCTCCCTCTTTGGCCACCCACTGACCCGGAAGAAATCCACGGACTCATTTCCAATCTCAAAGTTGGAAAAGCCCCCGGCCCCGACCTAGTCCCGGCAGAAGCTATAAAACTTCATGCACACTGGTGGGCGAAAATCCTGGCCGTTACTTTTGATGCCGTAAACAACAGTGGGAAGGTTCCAAGAATATGGAAGGATGTGATTATTATTATTCAAAGATATCCCGAAACATCTTTTGGACCTTAGGTCCAATTATGGAGATCTGGTTGTCCTGCTGAGAAAGAACAGAATCATCTTCAGGTGGGAATTTCCCCAAGGCCTATCCTTTAGCTTTAAAGGAAGGAAAATAAAAATAAGATCTGTTGAGGACAAATAAAAGTTTCTGAGTAATTACGAAGAAGACCTGCAGAAGGAACTTGGAAAAGAGCCAGGAGTGGACAGAAGATCGCCAGACAGAGGACTAGAGCAAAAAGTATTGGACGGAAGATCACCAATACTGGACATAGCAACACTATCCTTTGGACTGGACAGCCCAGGGAAAGTGATACCAACACCACCGACAGAACAAGAGCAAGAATTGGGTGTAGTTGGGGGGAAAATCAAAGTAACTACATCATGGCACTACAAGCATTAAGCTGGAATGTTAATGGACTGAACTCCCCGGAAAAAAGGCGAAAAGTCTTTCATTTATTGAAAAAAGAAGAATTGGATTTGATTTGTCTACAAGAAACACATGTGATAAGGCTACACAGGAAGGTATTGAGTAATAAAAGATTGGGACTTGAATTTATTTCAACAGCCAAAGTTAAAAAAAAGGAGTAGTACTTTATGCAAAGGAGAGCCTATCACCGAAATTTCTATTTAAAGATGACCAAGGAAGATTTGTTGCAATTGAAATCCAATCACAAGGAGAGAAATTTCTGATAGTAGGTATTTATGCACCTAATGAGGGGAAATCGGAATTTTTAAAAAAGTTACATGAGATTCTGATGGACTATATGGATTATAATATAATCCTGATGGGGGACATGAATGGAGTGGTGTCTACAAATATGGACAAGGCACAGAGACAGGTAGTTACCAAGGATGGTAAACTACCCAAAACTTTTTTCGATATGACTGACAATATGGATTTAGTTGACATCTGGAGAATGAAGAACCCCTTGGGAAGAGAGGGAACTTTCTTCTCTGAGGACAAAATGACATGGACAAGAATTGACCAAATTTGGGTGACTAGAGGGCTCGCTCCGAAGACTAGAAAGGTGGAAATTTGCCCTAAAACTTGCTCCGACCACAATGTTGTGAAGATGGAAATGAAACTAACGCCAACTGGTTCCTTCAGATGGAGGATGAATGACACTCTGTTCAGGAACGTAGAAGTGACAAAGAAGGCCCCAAAAACTTTGAGAGATTATTTTGAGATAAATTTGAACACCACTGTTGAAAAAAGAGTAATTTGGGACGCAAGCAAAGCAGTTATGAGAGGATTTCTGATACAACAGAATGCGATTAAGAAGAGAGTTCAAAATGAGAAAAAAGACAAGATTTTGGAGAAAATAAAGGAAGGAGAGAAGAAACTGAGAGCGAAACCAAAGTCGCAGGAGATCCTGAAAGAGATAAAGTTATATCAAGTACAATATATGAAAATGATGAACCAGGAAATAGAATGGAAAATTAAACAGATGAGACAAAAGACATTTGAATCGGCAAATAAATGTGGAAAACTGCTGGCTTGGCAAATGAAAAAAACACAAAAACTCAACACCATTATGTCAGGGAACTGCCATCGCAACTAGCGGAGGAGACGAGGCTCCACAGCGATGCTGGAGAGGGGCCAAGCAAGGAGAGAGGCAGGTCTCCGGCTGGGGAAGATAATCAGCGCTACACCAGGGATAGAGGGGGGGACGTCTGGAAGGACGTGCAGAGGTTCCTAGGGTTCAGCAACTTCTACAGGAAGTTCATCAAGAACTTCGCCCATTTAACAGCACCCATCACAGACTGTCTCAGTAGCAAAAAGAAGTTCGTCTGGACGGAAGGGGCCCAGCAATCCTTCGAAAGGCTGTAGAAGGCGTTCTCTTCGGAAGAGCAGCTCCTGCACGTGGATCTGGAGAAGCCCATGAGGCTAGAGACCAACGCGTCAGACCGGGCCATAGGAGGCGTACTTTTGCAGCCAGGAACCCAGCAAGACTGGAGGCCGTGCACCTTTTTCTCGAGGAAGTTGAACAAGTCGGAGCAGAACTACATGGTGTATGACCGCGAACTGCTAGCTATTTATGCAGCGTTTAGCCGATGGAGACATCTGTTAATAGGGGCGCGGCACAAGATCCAGGTTTGCACGGATCACAAGAACTTAGAGTACTGGAGGACTGCGCGAGTACTCAACCAGAGACAGATTTGATGGGCACAAGAGTTCTCCAAGTTTTCCTTCGAGATCCAGTATGTGCCGGGAGAGGAGAATGTTAGAGCCGATGCTCTCTCCCGGAAGCCGGAGTACATGGAAGGAGAGGGACCACCGGAAGCCCGACACATGTTCCCCCAGGACAGATGGGTGTGTCGGGGAGTGTTGGTTGGGAAACGAGAACTAGCCGGTCTCACCAGGGACAACGAGTTCGCCCCAACTAAAATCAGGGAACTACGGGAAGGAAGGGAAAACCATGGAGGGGTTGAGGGAAAGGAAGGGGTACTGTACTATAAGGGAGCACTGTACGTACCGGGGGAGACCTTGAGGGGAAGGGTACTCAAACAACTCCACGACAACCCAACAGCGGGGCACTTTGGTCAGCACAAGACCATGCTGCTTGTCACCAGGCAGTTCTGGTGGCCAAGGGTAAGGGAAGATGTACGGGAGTACGTACGGGGGTGCGACCGCTGCCAGAGGGCAAAGGGGGAGAGGGCGGCCCCTGCAGGGTTACTGGAACCCTTACCCACGCCGGGAAAACCCTGGCAGGTGGTGTCCATAGATTTTATGACAGATTTGCCCAAATCAAGGGGGAAGACAGCAGTCATGGTAGTAGTCGATCTACTGACAAAAATGTGCCATTTCATTGCTTGCTCACATGCGGTGACGGCAGAGGAAATGGCCAGATTGTTTGTGGATCACATCTTCAGGTTGCATGGGGCTCCCTCGAGGGTCATCTCAGATCGCGGGAAACAATTTACTTCAAGGTTCTGGAGGAAGCTCATGAGCTTGCTGCAGGTCGAGGTGGGCTTCTCGACGGCGAGACACGGGCAAGCGGAACGAGCGAACAGTATACTCCAGCAATACCTACGCTGCTACGTCAGCGAGAGACAGAACGATTGGGTAGAGAAACTAGCGCTGGCTGAATTTGCATACAATAACGCTGAACACGTGTCCACGGGAATGAGCCCGTTCATGGCCAATTATGGGTGTCATCCCAGGGCCTTCCCAGGGAGGGGGGAGGAAGGGTGGAGCGTACCTGCAGCAGAGCAGTTTGTGGAAGAAATGGAGGCCTTGCACCAGCAACTCCAGATGAATTTGGAGAGGGCCAAAGAAATCTACAAGAGGCAGGCAGACAAGCACCGTCGGGAAGGGGAGACCATACGGGTGGGAGACCAGGTGTGGCTGTCAACCCAAGGGTTACCCTTTAACGGAGGGTGCAAGAAGTTGCAGCAGAGGCGGCTGGGACCTTTTGAGGTAACTCAGCAGGTGAACCCCGTGGCATTCAGGCTCAAGCTGCCTGACAGCATGAAGTTACACCCGGTGTTCCATAGGTCCCTACTCTCTCCGTACAGGGAGGGGCGGGAATTCCCAGGACGGGAGGGAGAAGTCACCACACACCCGCAGGTAGAGGAGAGGGAACACCACAACCAAGCCACGGAAATACTCGATTCCAGGTGGCGAGGGCGCAAGGTAGAGTACTTAGTAGCGTGGGAGGGAGAACCCCGGTCAGAAGACACGTGGGTTCCCGCAGAAGCAATCAATGAGGGGTATCTAGTGGAAGAGTTCCACAGTCGGTTCCCACACAAACCACAACCACCAGCGAGGTTCTGGGACGAGCACTTTGGCGCCACCGACGACGAGAAGGACTTTGAGGGTTTTCCTGCCTCCGAGGAGGAGGGAGGAGAAGCGTCGGAGGGGGATGATTCAGACTGGGAGGCCCACCCCGCGGGGAGAGATCAGAGCGGGTGGGAAGTGGGGTTTGAATCCTCGGAGGATGGCGACAGCTCCTTCCGGGATTCCCTGCATCGTCGGCTGAGGACGGGGACGAAGTTGGATCCAAAGGTCGGGCCAGGGGTGGAGGGGGTTCTGGGGGGGAGATGGATGTCAGGGAACTGCCATCGCAACTAGCGGAGGAGGCGAGGCTCCACAGCGATGCTGGAGAGGGGCCAAACAAGGAGAGTGGCAGGTCTCCGGCTGGGGAAGATAATCAGCGCTACACCAGGGAAAGAGGGGGGCCGATGGGGGAAGCAGAGAGGAGGCTCCAGGACTCTTCGCAGGAGACCAGCAAGGAGAGCACAGGTCCTCCGCTGCCCAAACCCACCCTGCGCAGAAGACTTCCGCGCAGGGAAAGTAGGCGGCGACTTGGCGTCAAAGAGCTTCTTTGCTGGAAGAGGTTCAAGAAACGCCCACAGACGGATTCTGCTAGCGACTGAACAGCCACGAAGTGAAGGGCTGTCCAGCCAGGAAAGGTTTAACAGGCCACCTAGCCAGGAGTGGCGGTGACTTACGCACGAGCAACCCCATATAACCATTACACATTACAAATTTGGAAGTGGAAGGAAAGAATATACAAAATCCAGTGGAGATCAGAAAGTGCTTCCAAAGGTACTTTAAACAATTATATACACAGGAGACGCAGAAAGAAATGGACATTGATCGATTTTTGGAAACAAATGGATTACAAAAAATCTCTCAAGAAAATAAGCTAATGTTGAATTACAAAATAACGGAGCAGGAGATACAAGGGGCCATTCAGAACATGCAACTAGGCAAATCTCCAGGACCGGATGGTTTGACTTCAAGATATTATAGATCCCTGAAAGAATGAGTAGTACAACCCTTAAAAGAAGTCTGTAATGAAATATTGGAAGGGAAAAAGGCACCAGAGTCGTGGAAGGAAGTCTATATTACACTTATACCGAAAACAGAGTCTGAGAAGACACAGCTCAAGAACTACCGCCGCATTTCTTTGCTTAATGTGGATTATAAAATTTTTGCAGATATCTTGGCTAAAAGATTTTAAAAGGTACTAGTAGAAGAAATTCACAAAGATCAAGCAGGCTTTCTCCCGGGCAGACACTTGTCTGACAATACGAGGAACATAATTAATATTTTAGAAAAACTACAAGTGAATATTAATACCAAAGCAGTTTTGATATTTGTGGACGTGGAGAAAGCCTTTGACAATATTTCTTGGAGTTTTATGAAGAAGAATTTACAGGGGATGGGGGTTGGTCAAGGTTTTGGAAACGGTATAGGTGCAATTTACTCAGAACAAAAGGCTAAATTAATTGTGAATAATGTAGTGACGGAAGAATTTAAGATAGAGAAAGGAACACGACAAGGTTGCCCAATCTCTCCATTGCTTTTTATATCGGTCCTGGAGGTTCTCTTAAACATGATTAGAAGGGACCAATTGGTTAAAGGTATACAAGTCGGAGCCAAACAGTACAAATTGAAAGCATTTGCCGATGATTTGGTATTGACATTACAGGAGCCAGAATCTAGTACTAAAAGAGTACTGGAACTGATTCAAGAATTTGGTCCGGTAGCGGGTTTTAAGTTGAACAAGACGAAAACTAAGGTTCTAGAGAAAAATCTAACAGTGACTGAGAGAGAGAGGTTTCAGAAGGAGACAGGATTAGCACTGGTTAAGAAAGTGAAATACCTAGGGGTTAATATGACTGCCAAGAATGTGAATTTATTTAAGGATAACTATGAAAAATGTTGGATGGAAGTGAAAAAGGATTTAGAAATATGGTCAAATCTGAAGCTAGGCCGAATTGTTGTGATAAAAATGAATGTATTGCCAAGGATGCTGTTTTTGTTTCAAACATTGCAAATTTTGGATAAAATGGACTGTTTCAAGAAGTGGCAGAGAGATATTTCCAGATTTGTCTGGCAGGGCAAGAAGCCTCGAATAAAATTTAATATATTAACTGATGCTAAAGAAAGAGGTGGATTTGCCCTGCCAGACCTTAAACTTTATTATGAATCAGCTGCTTTTTGCTGGCTGAGAGAATGGCTGCTTCTTGAAAACACTAATGTGTTGGATTTAGAAGGTTTTAACAATGTATTTGGTTGGCATGCATATTTGTGGTATGATAAGGTCAAAGCACATAAAGCGTTTAAAAACCATATTATTATCAAATAATGGAAGCATATAATTTGGACAAAAAAATTGGCTTCCAGGTGGAAAAATCAAAATTGGAAACAGAACTGTTAGATCCCAAAATTAAGAATTTGTCAAGAATGTATAACTTGCTGTTGAAATGGAACACTCAGGATGAAACGGTGAAATCAGCTATGATTAAATGGGCACAAGATGTTGGACATAACATTAAGATGGCTGACTGGGAACAGTTATGGACCACAGGTATGAAGTTTACGGCATGTAATGCCTTAAGAGAGAATATAATGAAAATGATCTACAGGTGGTACATGACACCAGTCAAGCTTGCAAAAATTTATCATTTGCCCGATAATAAATGTTGGAAATGTAAAGAGACTGAAGGTACATTCTTTCACCTTTAGTGGTCATGCCCAAGGATTAAGACTTTCTGGGAGATGATCTATAATGAAATGAAAAAGGTATTTAAATATACCTTTCTGAAGAAACCAGAGGCCTTTCTCCTGGGCATGGTCAGCCAATTGGTGCCAAAGAAGGATAGAACTTTCTTTATGTATGCTAAAACAGCACCAAGAATACTTATTGCAAAGTACTGGAAGACACAAGATCTACCCACCCGGGAAGAATGGCAGATGAAGGTGATGGACTACATGGAACTGGCGGAAATGACTGGCAGAATCCGAGACCAGGGAAAAGAGTCGGTGGAAGAAGATTGGAAGAAATTTAAAGTTTATTTACAGAAACAGTGTAAAATTAAGGAATGTTAGAAGGATGTTGGAATGAAGTTATGTGGTTTTAGCAGAAATGTTATAAAGGATTAAGAAAAAACAGACTGTTAATGGGTGAAAGGAGGGAAAGTAAAGTTACATTATATTAAGATAAATTACAGGACAAAAATGGGAAAAGATGGAAAGGATTTGCTGAAATGGCTAACCGAACTAGAATACAAAAAAGGGAGGTGTGAGGAGGTCAAGGAAACAAGCAAATGAAAGATAGGTTATGGGAAGGTTCGTTGTGTTTTTTAATTGTTTTATTTCTTTGTTTTTTGTTTTCTTTTTCTTTTTCTTTTTTTCTTTTTCCCTATTGTGATGTGTTGGTTTGTTTATGTTTAATATGGTGTTTTCTATTTTTTTCTTTTTGTAACCTATAAAACTTTAATAAATATTATTAAAAAAAAATATTTTCAAGGAGTTTCCCCAAAGAAATCTGGAAGCAGATTTTAAGGGCTGCGATTCCCAAATTTCATTCCCATCCTTGGGAATCGTTTGTGTGCCATATCTTTTTCAGGGGTTTTTCCATTGATAACCTACATAAAGCAATAGAGAGTATAATTGAGAATCTAATCCTCCCCCCCCTTTCTACCCACTGCAATTTTCCAATTTGGTTCAGGGTGACTGTTTTTCTACACACCCCTCACCCTCTCCAGTTGCACATCCAGACTCAGGCATGCTCATGGGTGAGCTGAGTGATAAGCCGGTGGAGACAGGGTTTTCATGTATGGGGGGGTACTTTGTACATGCTCAGAAGCACCCTCTACACATATCCCAAGGCAAGTGGATGAAAGCAGGCAGTGCCAAGAAGGCATGTCTGTGTGGGCACTAGGGGTATGACTTGTGGACTTTTCTTTTCTTCCCCCAAAAGAGTTTCCTAAACCTTTTTTTCCATATTCTCTTAAAGCATTATAGCTGGAAACCACTTAATTTCTATCCGACATCATTCTAACATTCATTAATTTTGCAATATTTCTGTAAATAGTCTTTAAATTTCTTCCAATCTTCTTCCGCCGACTCTTCTCCCTGGTCTCGGATTCTGCCAGTCATTTCTGCCAATCCCATATAGTCCATCACCTTCATCTGCCATTCTTCCAGAGTGGGTAGATCCTGTGTCCTCCAGTACTTTGCAATAAGTATTCTTGCTGCTGTTGTAGCATACATAAAGAAAGTTCTATCCTTATTTGGCACCAATTGGCCGACCATACCCAGGAGAAAGGCCTCTGGTTTCTTCAGGAAGGTATATTTAAATACCTTTTTCATTTCATTATAAATCATTTCCCAGAAAGCCTTAATCCTTGGGCACGTCCACCAAAGGTGAAAGAATGTACCTTCATTTTCCCTGCATTTCCAACATTTATTATCGGGCAAATGATAAATTTTTGCAAGCTTGACTGGGGTCATGTACCACCTGTAAATCATTTTCATAATATTCTCTCTTAAGGCATTACATGCCGTAAACTTCATACCTGTGGTCCATAACTGTTCCCAGTCAGCAAACATAATGTTATGTCCAACATCTTGTGCCCATTTAATCATAGCAGATTTCACCGTTTCATCCTGAGTGTTCCATTTCAACAGCAAGTTATACATTTTTGACAAAATCTTAGTTTTAGGTTCTAACATCTCTGTTTCTAATTTTGATTTTTCCACCTGGAAGCCAATTTTCTTGTCCAAATTATAAGCCTCCATTATCTGGTAATAATGAAGCCAATCTCGCACTTTGTTTTTTAATTTCTCAAAACTCTGCAGTTTCAATCTATTTCCTACTTGTTCCAAAATTTCCAAATATTTCGGCCATTTGGCCTCCATATTGAGCTTTTTCTGAGCTTTTGCTTCCATTGGTGACAACCACCTTGGGGTTTTATTTTCCAATAAATCCTTATATCTTATCCAAACATTAAACAATGCTTTCCTGACAATATGGCTTTTAAATGCTTTATGTGTTTTAACCTTGTCGTACCACAAATATGCATGCCATCCAAAAACATTGTTAAAACCTTCTAGGTCCAAAATGTCTGTGTTCTCAAGAAGCAGCGAGTCTTTCAACCAGCAGAATGCTGCTGATTCATAGTAAAGTTTAAAGTCTGGCAGGGCAAATCCACCCCTTTCCTTTGCATCAGTTAATATCTTAAATTTTATTCTGGGCTTCTTGCCCTGCCAGATAATCTAGAAATATCTTTCTGCCACTTCTTGAAACAGTCCATCTTGTCTACAATTTGCAATGTTTGAAACAAAAACAACATTCTAGGCAGTACATTCATCTTTATAGCTGCAATTCGACCCAACAAGGAAAGCTTCAAATTTGACCAAATTTCTAAATCTTTTTTCACTTCCGTCAAACATTTTTCATAATTATCTTTAAATAAGTTCCCATTTTTAGCTGTCATGTTAATCCCCAGGTATTTCACTTTCTTAACCACAGTCAAACCTGTCTCATTCTGAAACCTCTCTCTTTCAATCGATGTTAAATTTTTCTCTAAAACCTTAGTTTTTAACTTGTTCAGTTTAAATCTTGCCACTTGACCAAATTCTTGAATTAATTCTAAAACCCTTTTAGTACTAGATTCTGGCTCCTGTAACGTCAATACTAAGTCATCTGCAAATGCTCTCAGTTTGTACTGTTTGGCTCCGACCTGTATACCTTTAACCAACCGGTCCCTTCTAATCATATTCAGCAGGACCTCCAGGACCGATATGAAGAGCAGTGGGGAGATTGGGCACCCCTGTCGTGTCCCTTTTTCTATCTTAAATTCTTCTGTCGTGGAACCTTTTTCTATCTTAAATTAATTGGGCCCGAACAAGCTGGATTCCGCCCAAAACAGTCAACAATCAATCATATTCTAATTTTACAACATCTTGCCTGGAAATATTCCACCCCAAAGGGTGGCCAACTCTGTGTGGCATTCATTGACCTAAAGGCAGCATTCGATAGTATCCCCAGGAGCATCCTCTGGGAAAAACTCACCCGCTGGGGCATCGACAGAAGGCTTCTCTGGCTAATAATCAAACTCCATGAGAACTCAGCGGCCAGAGTGAGAGTCACCCCTGAGGGTGATCTCACGAATTCAATTCCCATTAACAGAGGTGTCTGACAGGGTTGTATATTGGCTCCACTCCTGTTCAATTTGTTCATAAGTGACATGAGGACTCCCCTAATAGAGGCCCAAGAAAGGATTCATGCACCCCGCCTAGCACTTTATCGCTGCCCCTTGTTACTATATGCGGATGACACAGTCATTCTTTCTTTTTCTAGAGTAGGTCTCAGGAGGGCCCTAAATTTTTTTGCATCATACTGTAATGCAAATTCCCTTACAATTAATTATGGAAAATCTAAGATCCTGATTTTCTCAAAGAGCCGGAAACTCCATAATTGGAGAATTGATGGGAGAGTCATCGAACAAGTCTATAGATTCCAATATTTGGGAGTTTGGTTACAACATAACCTCAGATGGAAGGCCCATGTAGCCTATGTTACAAATAGAGCCAAAGCTATCTCCTTGGCGATCTTGCGATTCTTCTTCACCGATGGGGCCCTTCATATCCCATCGGCATTGAAAGTCTTCAAGGCCAAGGTGATCCCGACAATTGCTTATGCCATCTCAATTTGGGGGACTTTTGCCAACCTATCTCACCTGGAGGTCATTCAAAATCAGTTTTTAAAGGACTTCCGGAGGCGGCGCGAAACGGCAATGGCGGTCCTCTTCTGTCTGTGAAGAGGGGCTCCGCGGAAAAGGGTCGCCAGCTGCGGCATAGCGGCGACCCATCAAGAAAAACCACGGGCGAGGTGAGCCCGTGGCCGTGGGACTCGGCGGGCACCAGTAGCCCCCCCAGAAACGGAGAAGGAACCCCGTAAGGGGCTCCGGAACGTAGAAGGGGGAGCGGTGCTGTGAGTTCATCGCTCTTTCTGCGGAAGCGAAGCCGCGCGGCTGCTGCCGATGAGCGCCGACCTTTCTTCTTGAAACTTTGGATTACAAGCAACATACCCGTGAGTAAGGGGTACTAAAATTTCGGGACTAAACTGTAAAATTCGGCTGAAAACGGGAGACGAGAAACAGGAAGTCCGTCTTCCGATTCTGCTTATAAGATCAAAGCAAAGACTCTGAGAAGCGGGAAGCGCTTTAAAAGAGGCTGTAAAAAGTTGGGACTACCGTGTATTGGGTGATTTTGCCTCTAAGGGAAAAAGTGGAAACTCTCTTAAATTTGTTGGACTTGTAACTGGAACTTTCCTCTCATTTGTGGAATACAAGGATTAAAAATTAAAGGAACCAAGCCGTCGGGCTGTTGGGCGTAAGAGAACTGTCAAACTGCGGAAACTGCTATTAGAATTTATATTGTTACATTGGAACACTGTTCTTGGGACATTGTTGCTGGCACCTGTTTAGAAACTTTGTGACTTTAAAAAAGAGAGCTCTGGAGAACTTTCCTTTTGTTTTGAAACTACAAGGATTTAGCATTGGGATTACAGGAACTTCAATGGCGGAAAAAGTTCTTTCTTTCTTCTGAACTTTTGAGGCACTCCCCCTAGAGGATTGCGGAGTTATAGAGGCCTGGGAACTATATTTTATTTTGATTTGTTGTTCCAATTGTTTTTACTCTGGGCTTGTCTTTCCCATGGAATAATAGACAATTTGACCTTGAACAGAGGCAGGTGTGGAATGAGTGGCTCAGGGAGAACAAGGGCAGCTAAAGCGAAAGCCAAACAAACTGTACAACTTGTTCAAACAACTTTGACTCATCAACGTAGATCATCGGTCCCAGCTGTGCTGGAAGCACAGAGGGGGGAAGTTGAACAGCCTGCAGCAGAAGATATGGCAACAGGAGGATCTGAAGGAGTTTTGAAACAAATTTTGGAGCAACTCGCAATTTTAAATCAAAAAGTGGATAACCAATCAACAAAAATTGACCAAGCTACATCCTCGATTAGTAAATTAACTGATCAGGTTTCCCAGCATACTCAGGCAATCGAAAATTTGCAAGGAGCAACGACTGAAAATCACAAACTAGCTGAGGAAGCCAACCAAAAAGCAGAGCAAGCAAATAAGAAGGCTGATGAGATCAAGGGAGAAGTGAAGCCTCTGCAAAGACAGATAGGGGAACAACAAGCCTATCTGTCAATGGTTGAATTGAAAAATCGGGAGAATAATCTCAGGCTGAGAGCCATCCCAGAACTTGAACAAGAAGATTTGAGTGGTTATCTGACATCTGAATTTTCCAAGTTCTGGGGCATAGAAGAAGATAAGGATTTTAAAATTGTAACTGCATTCAGATTGGGAAGATTGGTAAAGAAAGACAAGTCCAGAGACTGTTTGATTATTTTGAGATCAAGGGAAGAAAGAGATAAGATACTAGGCCTGCATTTTAGAAAATCACTGGAGATACAAGGTAAAAAGGCTGAAATTTACAGAGACATACCGAAACAACTACTGGACCTTAGAGCCACCTATTTAGAATTGTCTAAATTGTTGAGATACAACGCAATCCCTTATAGGTGGGAGTTCCCACAAGGACTATCTTTTACTTACAAGGGGAAGAAAGTCAGAATTAAAACAACAGAAGACCAGCAAAAGTTCCTGCACGACCACGGGGAAGACCTTCAAAAAGGAGCAACAGCATCTTGGCCACCACCACTACCTGGACAAACACCACCTGGAGCTGGACCTACGCTTCCACCTCCGGGATCAGAGGAAAAAGAAGACACCCCATTGTAGGATCAACAAATTGATCCAGGATGTCTCTGCAGCTATTCAGTTGGAATATAAATGGTGGAAATTCCCCGGAAAAAAGAAGAAAAGTGTTTCATATCTTGAAAAAGGAACAATTGGACATTATTTGTTTGCAAGAAACTCATGTGACTAGGCTCCATAGGAAAGTGTTAATTAACAAAAGATTAGGCCAGGAATTTATTTCATCGGACAAAGTCAAGAAAAGAGGAGTGGTGATATATGCAAAGGAGAGCCTGTCACCGAAATTTTTATTTAAAGATGAACAAGGAAGAATTCTGGCGATTGAAATTCAGACACAAGGAGAAAAAATTTTGATACTAGGAATATATGCACCAAACGAGGGGAAATCAGAATTTTTCAAGAAGCTGCATGAGACTATGCTGGACTATTTGGACTATTCCAACATCATTATGATGGGAGATATGAACGGGGTCGTATCAACAAATATGGACAAGTCACATAATCAAAACATAACAAAAGACGGCAGGCTACCTAAAACTTTTTTTGAATTAACTGACAATATGGATTTGATTGACATTTGGAGGATAAAGAACCCCCTAGGTAAAGAAGGAACCTTCTTTTCTGAGGATCACCTGTCATGGACACGAATCGACCAGATATGGACAACTAGAGGACTGGCACCCAAGACTAGAAAAGTGGAAATCTGCCCAAGAACCTGCTCCGACCATAATGCCTTGAAAGTGGAACTGAGACTTAACTTAACCGGCTCTTTTAGATGGAAAATGAACGACACCTTATTAAGAGATCAGGAGATTGTGAAGAAGGCCCAAAAAACTTTAAAAGACTATTTTGAGATAAACTTAAATACTACAGTGGAAAAAAGAACAATCTGGGACGCAAGTAAAGCAGTTATGAGAGGGTTTCTGATACAACAAAATACAATTAAGAAAAGACTCTGGAATGAAAAGAAGGACAAGATATTGGAGAAAATAAGAGAAGGAGAGAAAAAACTAAGATCTAGGCCAAAGTCGAAGGAGGTGCTGAGAGAAGTGAAATTCTACCAAGCACAATATTCGAAATTGATAAATCAAGAGGTGGAATGGAAAATCAAACAAATGAAGCAAAGATCATTTGAATCAGCGAATAAATGTGGGAAACTGCTAGCATGGCAGTTAAAAAAGAGACAAAAATTAAATACAGTTACAAATCTAGAGACTGAAGGGAGAATTGTTCAGAAACCAGAAGAAATTAGAAAGTGTTTCCAGAGATATTTTAAAGAACTTTATGCACAGGGGCCACAGAAAGAGTTTGAGGTGGATCAATTTTTAAAAATTAATGGATTACCAAAATTACCTCAGGAAAAGAGAACAATCCTGAACTGTAAAATAACACAACAAGAGATTGAAGGTGCCATCCAGAACTTACAATTAGGCAAATCTCCAGGCCCTGATGGACTAACCTCCAAATACTACAAGATTTTGAAAGATTATTTGATACATCCTTTGATGGAGGTCTGCAACCAGATTATGGAGGGGAAGAAGGCACCGGAAACGTGGAAAGAAGCTTTCATCACATTGATACCCAAATCAGAGACTGAAAAGACCCAACTCAAGAACTACCGTCCCATCTCACTCCTAAATGTGGATTATAAAATTTTTGCGGACATTCTGGCAAGTAGGTTTAAAGAAGTACTTAATGGAGTGATCCATAAGGACCAGGCGGGCTTTCTCCCTGGCAGACATTTGTTTGACAACACCAGAAACATCATCGACATTTTGGAATTCCTACAAACAAATATCAATACGAGAGCGGTGTTAATTTTTATTGATGCGGAGAAAGCCTTTGATAATATTTCCTGGATGTTTATGAAGAAAAATTTGGAAGGGATGGGAGTGGGACGGGGGTTTGAAAATGGAATAGAAGCAATTTATACAGAGCAAAAAGCTAAATTGATAGTGAACAATGTGGTGACAGAGGAGTTTAAAATTGAAAAAGGGACACGGCAGGGGTGCCCCCTATCCCCTCTTTTATTTATCTCAGTCCTGGAGGTGCTTTTGAACATGATCAGGGAGGACCGGTTGGTACAAGGAATTCAGGTCGGAGTGAAACAATATAAACTGAAAGCATTTGCAGATGATTTGGTTTTAACATTACAGGAGCCAGTACCCAGTACAAAAAAAGTTTTAGAATTGATACACGAATTTGGTCGGGTGGCGGGATTTAAGTTGAATAAGCAAAAAACTAAGGTTTTGGCTAAAAATTTGACCTCTGCAGAAACAGAGGAGTTTCAGAAAGAGACAGAATTAAATGTGGCTAAAAAGGTGAAATACCTAGGGGTCCATCTGACCTCAAAAAATTTGAATTTGTTTAAAGATAATTATGAAAAATGTTGGTCGGAAATCAAAAGAGATTTGGAAATTTGGTCAAGACTGAAACTTTCCTTGTTGGGCCGAATCGCAGCTATAAAAATGAATGTATTGCCGAAAATGTTATTTTTGTTCCAGGCCCTACAGATCGTGGACATAGTGGAATGTTTTGGAAAGTGGCAAAAGGATATTTCTAAGTTTGTCTGGCAGGGCAAAAAGCCCCGAATAAAGTTTAAAATATTAACCGATTCGAAAGAAAGAGGGGGGTTTGCCCTGCCGGACTTGAGGTTATATTATGAGTCTGCAGCCTTTTGCTGGTTGAAAGATTGGTTTCTTTTGGAGAACACTGATGTCCTGGATCTGGAAGGGTTTGATAATGCGTTTGGTTGGCATGCATATTTGTGGTACGACAAGGTTAAGGTTCATAGAATATTCAGAAGAGCATTATTTATGGTCTGGACAAAATACAAAGACTTATTAGAGGGTAAGACCCCGAGGTGGCTATCACCGGTGGAGGCTAAGGCCCGAAAAAGACTTAACATGGAGGCCTACTGGCCGAAATATTGGGAAATAATTGAAAAAACTGGAGACAATTGGAGGCTGCAGAGCTTGGAAAAATTAAAAAATAAGGTGCGAGATTGGCTACATTATGCCCAAATTCAAGAGGTTTTTAAAATGGATAAAAAGGTTGGGTTCCAGGTGGAAAAATCGAAACTAGAGACGGAACTGTTAGAACCCAAGACTAAGGTACTTTCGAGAATGTATAACTTGCTGCTAAAATGGAATACACAGGATGAGATAGTTAAATCCGCCATGATAAAATGGGCACAGGATATTGGGCATAATATCATGTTTGAGGACTGGGAAAAGTTATGGAACACCGGAATGAAATTCACGGCATGCAATGCCTTGAAGGAAAACATTATGAAAATGGTATACCGGTGGTACATGACCCCAGTCAAGCTTGCTAAGATATATCACCTGTCTGACAATAAATGCTGGAAATGTAAGGAGGCGGAAGGGACATTATTTCACCTCTGGTGGACTTGTCCAAAAGTGAAGGCCTTCTGGGAGGCGATTTACAACGAGTTAAAAAAGGTATTTAGGTATACCTTTCTTAAGAAACCGGAGGCCTTTCTTCTGGGCATTGTGGACCAGAAAGTGTTAAAGAAGGATAGAAATTTCTTTATGTATGCTACTACAGCAGCAAGAATCCTCATCGCTAAGTATTGGAAGACTCAAGAACTACCTACATTGGAGGAATGGCAGACGCAGTTGATGGACTACATGGAACTGGCCGAGATGACTGGCAGAATCCGAGACTTGGGAGAAGAAACAATGGAAGAGGACTGGAAAAAATTTAAGGACTATTTGCAAAAACACCATAAGCTGTATGAATGTTAAGAAAATGCACGATTAAGGGAACTCTAGCTTCAGCAACTTGATTAGGTAAAATGAAAACTGAGATACAAGAAATAAGAGGTGGAATTAGGAAATAACTTTATTATGTTAAATTTAAGTTCATAGAAATTGGGATACAAATACTGTGAATTTAGAAACATGATAAATCGAAAGATACAGTAAGTTATGAAATAAGGTAATAAATTGCTGATGTTTGTATAACAAAGAATGCAGGGTTTGGAGGATGTGGGGAAGTCCAGTTGGTTTGTTAAAAACATTAAGGAAAGTTGGATCTTTCATATTCTTTTTTTTCTTTCTGTTTTTTTTCTTTTTTCTGTATTCTGTATATCTTTGACTATAAGAAAAGAAACTCAATAAAAATATTTCTATTAAAAAAATATATCAGTTTTTAAGAGGGATATTGAAACTGCCCAACTGTGTAAGTAATACAGCGTTACGCATGGAACTTAATATTGTATCCCTGGAAAATGCTCTGTGGAAGCACATACTTTGTCACTGGTTATCTCTATGGCACAATCTCCCAAACCTGTACTTGATACAATGTATGTGGAGAGATGATTTCCAGAGCCCATGGGTAAAAAATTTACAGCTGAAAATAACGGCAATGGGAATCTCCCCATCCAAATTACTAGAGCAGGACATAGTCCCAGCTAAAAGAACAGTAACCTGTAAGCTAGAGGAGATGGACTTGCAGCAGAAAATGATCTTGGGCAATGGTACCTGCTCACCTCTAAATCTTGGTTTATTACCCCTCTTAAGGCTCCCAAACTATTTGAATTCCTTAACTTCCTCAGCTCATAGATATGCCTTTGTAAAGGCAAGATTCAACACCTTCCCATCGAACGTGCTGAGAAATAGATTCTCCAATGGACAGATATCGCTCTTATGTGATTGTAATTGTGGGGCACCGGAATCGTTGCATCACATAATTTTTGACTGTGCTTTTCACTTACCGGCCAGGAGCAAGTTTCTTGCTCAATATCTTAAGGGAATTGCCGATGATACGATTGAAGCCAAACTGAGATATCTACTAATTGATGATGACCCCCTAAAATCACTCATGGTTGCCAGATTCCTGATCAGCGTCCTATCCCTAAAGAAGAGAAACGGTCTCCTGTGTGATTCGGATAACCCCTTTAAACCATGACCTATGTTTTAGGTGATATCACCATTGTTTTAAACCATGATCTATGTTTTAGGCGATATCACCATTGATATCCTTGAGCAGAGGGCAATGTATAGGTTACAAATTTATTGTAATGTATGATGGTGGTTTTTGCTTTTGTTTTGCTTCGGTTACTGTTTGTCTTTTGTAAGTTTTGGCGATTTTAAATTCGGAGGTTTAAGTAAAATATGTTGGTATGGGAAACTGTCGTGTAACGGGCCAATGGCCATAATAAAGATCAATCCAATCCAATTCTTCTGTTACCACATTATTTACAATTAATTTAGCCTTTTGTTCAGAGTATATTGCACCTATACCATTTTCAAAACCTTGGCCTACCCCCATCCCCTGTAGGTTCTTTTTCATAAAACTCCAAGAGATGTTGTCAAAAGCTTTCTCCGCATCTACAAATATCAGAACTGCTTTAGTGTTTATATTTACTTCTAATTTTTCCAAAATGTCAATTATGTTCCTCAAATTATCAGACAAATGTCTTCCCGGGAGAAAGCCCGCTTGGTCCTTGTGAATCTCTTCCATCAATACTTTTTTCAATCTCTTGGCCAGAATGTCAGCAAAAGTTTTGTAATCCACATTTAGTAACGATATGGGGCCGTAGTTCTTGAGCTGAGTCTTTTCAGTCTCTGTTTTCGGTATAAGTGTGATATACGCCTCTTTCCACGACTCTGGTGCCCTTTTCCCTTCCAAGATTTCGTTGCAGACTTCCTTCAAAGGTTGTAATAATCACTCCTTCAAAGATCTATAGTATCTGGAAGTCAGCCCATCCGGTCCTGGAGACTTGCCTAGTGGCATATTTTGGATGGCACCTTCTACTTCCTGTTCAGATATTTTATAATTCAGCATTAATTTACTTTCTTGAGAGATTTTTTGTAATCCATTGTCTTCAGAAATCGGTCTATATCCATTTCTTTCTGTGGCCCTTGTGAGTATAATTGTTTAAATTACCTCTGGAAGCAATTTCTAATCTCAATTGGAGTATGTATGTTCTTTCCTTCCACTTCAAAATTTGTAATGGTGTTTAATTTTTGTCTTTTTTTCATTTGCCAAGCCAGCAGTTTCCCACATTTATTCACTGATTCAAATGTCTTTTGTCTCATTTGTTTAATTTTCCATTCTATTTCCTGATTCATCAATTCCATGTATTGTACTTGATATAGTTTTATTTCTCTCAGGATCTCCTGCGACTTTGGTTTTGCTCTCAATTTCTTCTCCCCTTCTTTTATTTTCTCCAAAATTTTATCTTTTTTCTCATTTTGGCTTCTCTTCTTTATTGCATTCTGTTGTATCAAAAACCCTCTCATAACAGCTTTGCTTGCGTCCCAGATTACTCTTTTTTCAACATTGGTGTTCATGTTTATTTCAAAATAGTCTCTCAAAGTTTTTTGGGCCTTTTTATACACTTCTTCATCTCTAAATAAGGTGTCATTCATCCTCCATCTGAAGGAACCAGTTGTTATTTGCTTCATCTCCATCCTTACAGCGTTATGGTCGGAGCAGTTTTTGGGCAGATTTCCACTTTCTTTATCTTTGGTGCCATTCCTCTAGTTATCCATATTTGGTCAATTCTAGTCCATGTCATCTTGGCTTCAGAGAAGAATGTTCCCTCTCTCCCCAGGGGATTCTTTGTTCTCCAAATGTCAATCAAGTCCATATTGTCAGTCAATTCAAAAAAAGTTTTTGGCTGGAAGACACAAGATTTACCCACGCTGGAGGAATGGCAATCACAGTTGATGGACTACATGGAATTGGCTGAAATGACTGGCAGAATCCGAGACGTGGGAGAAGAAACAATTGAGGAGGACTGGGAAAAGTTTAAGGACTATTTGAAAAAACACTATAAGCTGTATGAATGTTAAAAAAATGCACCTTTCAGGAAACTCTAGCTTCAGCAAATGTAAGTTAATGAAATGAAAATTAAGACACAAGAATTTAGAGGTAAAATAATGAAACAACTTTATTGTGTTTAATACAAAGCATATAAGAATTGGGTTACAGTAAAATTGAAATTAGGGAACATGATAAAATGGAAGATACAATAAGTTTTGAAATAAGTTAACAAATTGCTGATGCTTTATAAGACAGGGAACGTAGGGTTTGGAGGATGTGGGGAAGTCCTTTAGATTGGATGGAAAAAGAACATGGAAATTTGTTATTCTTCTATTCTATTTTCTTATAACTATTCTTTATTCTTTTTTCTGTATTTCTCAAAAATAATAAAAATATTTAAAAAAAAAACACAAAAAAAGTTTTTGGTAGTCTACCATCTTTGGTGACTACCTGTCTTTGTGCCTTGTCCATGTTTGTAGATACTACTCCGTTCATATCCCCCATCAGAATTAAATTATAGTCCAAATAGTCCAGTAAAGTCTCATGCAACTTCTTGAAGAATTCAGAATTCAGATTTGCCCTCATTCGGTGCATAAATTCCTACAATCAAAAATTTCTCTCCTTGAACTTGAATTTCAATTGCCAAAAATCTTCCTTGCTCATCTTTAAAGATTAATTTCGGTAATAATCTCTCCTTTGCATATATCACAACGCCTCTTTTTTTTACTTTATCAGATGAAATAAATTCTTGTCCCAATCTCTTATTAATAAGTATTTTCCTGTGTAGCCTCATTACATGTGTTTCTTGTAGACAAATCAAGTCCAATTGTTCCTTTTTTAGTATATGAAAAACACTTTTTCTCTTCCGAGGGGAGTTAAGACCATTACAATTCCAACTTAGAAGTTGCAGAGCCATGATGATGGGGTTACTTCACTTTACCTCCGACTGCTCCAAGTAACCGTTCTTGTTCTGTCGGTGGTGTCTCTTTCCCTGGACTGTGCAGTCCAAAAGATAAGTTTGCTATATCAAGTATTCCTTTTTCCAGTGCTCTTGGGTCTTCTCTGGATTCCACTTCTTTTTGTAGGTCTTCTTCGTGATCTTTCAAAAACCTGTCTTTGTCGTTAACTGTTCTTATTTTTATCTTTCTTCCTTTATATTTAAAAGATAGGCCTTAGGGAAATTCTGTTTCTTCTCAACAGGGCAACTAGATCTCCGTAGTTGGTCCTTAAGTCCAAAAGATGTTTTGGAATGTCCTTAAAAATCTCCACACTTGAGTCCTCGATTTCCAAAGTTCTTTGATAGTGCAGGTTCAAAATTTTATCTCTCTCCTCTTTTGTTCGGAAAGTAATCAAACAGTCTCTTACTTTATTACTCCTTTGTCCTAAATGCACTCACTATCTTAAATTCTTCCTTCCCTAAATCCTGTTGCCAAAAATCTGTAAATTCCTGTGTAAGGAAGTCGGCCAAATTATCTTTCTCACTTTCTGGTACAGCCCTGATTCTTAAATTTCTTTCTTTCTCTCTTAATTCAATCATAGACAGTGTCAGGCCATGGTCCTCCAATTTTCTATATACTGGTGGTATCTTCTCTTGAGTAGCAGTTGCAATTTCCTTTGCTTCTTCAGCTACCTTTCGGGTCGAAGCAGATTCCTGTAATAGTTTTTCGATAGACTGTGTGTTGGAGTTCACCTTCTGTCCCAAGTTATTGATGCTTGTAGTGTTCAAGTCAATTTTGGCTGATGTTTCAGTTACTTGTTTATTTGTCTCAGCTACTTGCTTGGCTAAGTTTACCAGAGATTCATTGATTTTTCCAAGTGCCTGTGCCAAAATGTCTTCAGACGACATAACTTTTGGTTTAGCCTGTGAAGGTGCAGCCCCTGATGTACCAGATGCTCCAGATGTTGAAGCCCTTCGCTGGTGTGCAGTATCAGTTCGGTATTGTCTGCCAGACCTCATAGTCTTTTCCTGTGCCAACTCTAACTTTCCTCTCTCATTTGCCATAACACTCTCATGAGAATCCAAGGTCACTCCCACGGCTGAAAAAAAAATGTTTTGAAAGGGAATTTTCGTATAGCCCAGTTGTTGTTGCAACAATGTCAGTACTGCTCTAGGGGGACACAGTTACAGTCCAAAGTTTGCAACTTTCTCGAAACAAATATAGCCCTTGTAAGTCCCCCAACTCCCTTGAAAACGACAGTTTCAATATAGTTAGAAGTTACTTTTAAATCAGGAGAAGTCCAGAAACACTGTAACTCTCTCACAGAGTTAATTCAGAAGTCCTTAACTTGCCGACAGGCTTTCCACTGGCCGGCTTTTCCTATCTGTGGGCAGCCCGTTCCCAGGTTTTAGGCAGCGGATATTAACTTTCTTTCTCCCCCTTTCATGCAGGTAAATATTCTCAGCTCTCTTCCCCTCCACTCCTGCAGTCTGGAGGGGAAACGACTTTCTTAATGTTAGGATTTGAGTCTTTTCTATAAGTCTTTCAAAGTTTCAGCTTTACAGACTCTTTGCTTTGATCTATTTACAAGCAGGGAAGGCAGACTTCCTGTTTGTACCTTCCCGTTTCGGTGTCGAATTTACTCAATTTCTCTCCAATTAGTTCGATATAATCCTACTCATGGGTAGTTGCTTTTAAGTCCAATTGTCCCAGGAAAAAGTCAGCGCTCTCCGATAACGGCTGAGCGGCTTCACTCCGCGGAAGAAGCAGTCGACTCTCAGCACCGCGCCTCACCCCCGTCCTGCTCCGGAGCCCTTAAAATGGTTCCTTGGCAACTTGGGGCAAATGGTGCCCGCCGAGTCCCCACGTTCGCAGGCTTCCCCCGCCTGCGATTTTTAAAGGGTCCCCGCTTTGCCGCAGCGGCGAGACCCGATCCCACGGAGCTGGTCCCTCCGAGACTCAGAGGGAATCCGCCATGAATCGTTGGCGCTGACCCGGAAGTCCCCCCAAAAGAGTTTCCTGTATCATAAAGGGATGCACTTTTGCTTAGAAACACTGGAAAAGGGACTAAGTATTCTCAGTTATGGAAAAAGGTCGCCCCAAAATGAAAAGTTGGAAACATTGTATATGTAACGTTACTACTCATAACTACGAGCACTTTTTAAAACTTAATGGAAGTGTTTATAACTTTTACAGCTGCCTGGAACTTCCTCAAACTGTGGAGAATGTTCAAGAAGAATCCAAATATTGGTCTATAGGGAAAGATTTGTGGGCAAACAACTAAACTTCTTAATTTTTAATACTTCTTTCTGTGGCAATATACAATTGTGGTTGGAGAATCCCAGCTGGGTGGGCGGGGTCTAAATATAATCAGAATCATAGTCATTACAATGTCACACAAGATCCTCAATTTATTCTCAGCAATAAGAAGTGATGACCCATGTGTATTAGAAAATTTGCAAGCTCTATTTTTCCTGGATACATGCTATGCATATTACATACTACATTGTTTATTTATTTTTTGTTTAAATCGGGTGCTCAGCTTCTTCTACCATTGCAAGGAAATAGCCTCCTATCCTGAGCAGTACTGAGTGTCCAGCCAAGCAGTGGACTGGGATGTGGGCCTCACTGGAGTCCCTTGGGCACGCCCATTCTGCAGAACCTGGCTGGCCGGAGCCCCCTCTGACAGCAGGCACCATGGGGGGGGGGGAGAGATCTGCTCGGTGGTGAAGTGCCCCCACTTTACATGCCAAAGGCTTCAGGTTCAATCCCTGGCACCCCCACCCCCCCTTAAAAGGACCGTTGGCCGGAGAGCTGGTGTCAGCACAGCAGACAATACCGGTGGGTTAGATGGACACCAGTGTCCGCCAGATTCTTCTGTTCTGTGCCTTGGCGGAGCAGGTGTGATGAAACCTTGGGCCTCACCCCAGAGGTTTCTGAGCTACAATTCCCCTCAGCCCCAGCTGATGGTGGTTGATGGCAGTTGTAGTCCAAAATATTTCTTTGTTTGCTCTTTTCCTCGGAGGAGTTCAATGTGACATCCACATGGCATCCAGAGTGGTGCAATCTAATCCCAACGACAACCCTGTGAGGTAGGCTAGAGTGAGAAGCAGTGACTGGCCCGGGGGGGGGCAACTTGTATGAAATATTGTGGGAGGGCAGGTAAGCCCCTTCCCGCATAATCGACTGTCCCACCCAGGGGAAAGGGACCTCGACCCCTAGGAGTTGGCTTCCATGGACTGGCCTCTAATGCCACACGCAGGGAGCTTCGAGGCCAAGTGGGAGGATTTGAACCCAGGTCTCTCCCAGGTCCTAGTCTGACAAACTAATCACTATGCCACCCCGGATCTCTTAAAAAGCGCTCCTTCAACAACGGAGGCCAAAAGGCAACATGAAAGTGTAGTGATTTGGGAGGACTAGAGGAAAGGGAGGGGGCGCTGACCCCAGCCGCTCTTAAAGGGCTCAAAAGAAGAGGAAGGATGTGCACGAGAGCAGGAGTGACGCGAGGAATCAGGGCATCATTGGCATGGTGCATAATTGCGCAGGGGTGCACGCAGACATCGACGCACGCAGCCTGAAGCGCTTCTGGTTCACTCTTCGGCGGCTGATCCCGAGCGATCATTGGCTGCTGGAGACGCGGGGAGGTGGAGATAACAGAGGCCGGAAACATCTTTGCTAGCGGCACCGAGGAAACTCAGCGGTAGGCAGAGGACTTCCCAAGGTGGCAGAGATGGGGAGCCCACGGCCATGTTGGCTGCCAGTCCGATGAGCGACGGGCCACGGGGGGTCGACCACACCTGAACTCCCCATTCTCATTTCCCATCGACCGGCTTGCAGGAATTGGTGGGATTTGCTGGGAGGTCCCTTCCCCAGCTTTCTGAATGATTTAATTTGTAACACACTGCCTTTCTGGCCAAGGAACCCAAGGCGGCTCACCATTTTCGAATGCAGAAACCAATAAATTATACAGCATAAACCAGGAAGTTCTGGCTGAAGTAGGAACCAGACCGAGGTGAGGAGTTGAGTTTTGGCGCGCCTCTTCCGCTCCAGCGGAGACGAGGAGCCCGCGGTTCTCCAGATGTTGTCCCCAGGCTCCAGCAGCCTCTGGAGAGCCGCAGGCCCCTCATCCCCAGCACTCCGAGCTTGGGGAGGGCTGTTGCGCCAGCAGCCTGCTTCCAAGATGCATCTGGAAAATGGTCTTATAAGAATTTGAAGGTCTTAGATAGGTCATAAATGTTCATAAATAGACCAAGCAAACACGTGCATAAATATAGAAACCACATGTCTGGAGCAGCACAGGAATACAGTCCTGAAACCATTTTGACTCCCAAACTGACCAAATGTTTCTCTCCAAGGAGGGAGAGGGAACCTTCCCAGGAATTAAGTGATTACCATCTCAGAGGACTGGCCAGGTTCCCCAGGTAATCCAGTCAAGTGACCATTAACAGGTAACCTACCAGACAGGAGATAAACAACACACTCAGATTTCTGTTTTAGACCACCTTTTCTATGCTGTAGGTGTGATGTATCTGGGGGGTGGTCTTGGGCTACACCCCTTCTGTGATGTATGTATGATGTTTCTGGGGGTGGTCTGATGTAGGAATGAAAATCACGGGAGACGAGTAGTAGGTGTCATGTGAGAGGCGTCTGCCGGGGAAGCCCCGGGAACTCTCTTTTATTGAATATTACAAACATTGCCACAGGTGTGGTTGTGGCTGATTGGTTAATACAAACACAAAGAAACTCATTGCCTATTGGTTAATGCAAATGCAAGGCGGGAATTACATGTGAGGGGTGGGAATTACATGTGAACATTAATCACTGGTAGATTAAAGGCTGGGAAACGAGGTTGGAACTAGACAAGCATGAAACCTCCTAACTAAAGATTAATATGGCATGAAACAATTACTAATGATTGATCATAACATGAAAGAATACAATAATCAAGTTCTATAGATGTGGTCAGCTATGCATGGAGTACAAGTCACCATGAACTTTAGGTGAACGGAGCGATGAGGGAATGTCTTGGTGTTTGGAGCAGGTTTGTACAGTGTGTGCAGAAACAGAGAGAAGATTATAAGCGAGACTTCCCAGAATGCAAGAGAAAAGAAGCAATACTTCCCATAGCAAGACTTCCCATAAGGCCACAGTTATGTGTAGAAAGAGATGCAATGCTTCCCTATAATGCAACAGTTATGTGCAGAGGGAAAACATATGTGCAGAAGGAAAACTTCCCTTTATCTCCCCCTTTCTTTTCTTTTTTGCGAGGCGTACTGGGTAAATAAGGCAAAAATATTTCGGGATTAGTGGTGTGCCAGCAAATGCCCAAAATAAGTTCGCCAGGGAGGATGGGACAGAAGATACTACGAGATACGTGGTTTGCCAACGCATGCTCGAAATAAATCTGCCCATATCTCCCCTTTGGTTTACTGTTGGTGTTGCCATTTCGCAAAATAAGCAGCAAGGATTTTATTGGGTGGCTGAGGGGGAGAGAGAAGCCGAGAGAAAAGACTTATGAGGCCAGGAATGCATTGGAGGAAGCAGCAAAACAAAATTAATATACATATAATAACAATGGCATATTGAAAAAGACTACGAAGCCAAGTAAAGTTCGGCAACCAAGCGGTAAGCCACTGGGTGAAAGAATCCCAGAAAGCAGGGAAACCAACATCCTGTTTGATGTGATGTGTGAGATTTTGCAAATGAGAGATTTGTTTTTGGA
This sequence comes from Podarcis gaigeae, assembly GCF_964106915.1. Classification (NCBI taxonomy): domain Eukaryota; kingdom Metazoa; phylum Chordata; class Lepidosauria; order Squamata; family Lacertidae; genus Podarcis; species Podarcis gaigeae. The sequence continues at coordinate 9,215,158 of NC_139695.1, read as the reverse complement.
TAGCCTTAGAATTGTCAGTGATATTAAAGCAGCACATGTTTTCCACTTGTTCGCATCCGTAGTGATGGAGCATCAATAGGTAATCGATAGCAGCGCGGTAAGAGTCCATGACGCAATTCCCTCTGTTCTTTATTCAAAAGGTGAAGAGCTTGTGAAGTAGAATTCAAGGCTTTTGCTGCGGAGCAAGCTAAAGAGTTAATATTCCTGCTATTTCGTACAGCCAATCCAGGAACTCCTAAAAGAGAGACAGCTAGAGAGAAATATTCAGATCTGCTAAGGAGAAAAACAAAATCGTTATAATCATTAGTCAATTGCACAGAGCGTCAATATCGAGAGCGGGATAAATGATGCTTTTTTGGTAAAATAATAGACATACGGCTTAAGCAGCAAGGTGTGCCATGGCTGATGTTTGCAGGAATGTAATTAAACGTAAAGCCTGGACACGACCAAAACCAGCCGTCAGGCAGCTCTGTGTATTTATATATATATGAAATATTTACATAATCAGAACAATTGAAGTTATCCTTGCCCATTTTCACACTGTTGGTTTTTGTGCAGTTCACCATACGGGCACAAGTAACATTAAAGGAAGCCACGTATGGGGTCATGGAATTGGCTGCGTAGAGAAATGATGCAAAACTTTAACAGCAGCTGCCAGCTCAGAATGCTGGGCAGACTTCTGTGGAAGAATGTAGAGGCTGTGCCATTTATCATTTTGTTGCCATGCAACGACCCCCCTGGAGGGGGCTCCATTAATAAACGCAGTAAGGGCATCCAACGGGACAGGGCTACTGCGCTATGCTTAAATTCACTTTCAAAAACTACATATTGAGCAGCAGATAAAAGCATTTGGTTGGCTGCCAAATTTGGATTGGCTCCGGCAAGCAAGGACATGGCATAGCTCTGGTTGCCAATTTCCACACAGGATTGAATCATCTGAGCCGGATCGTATTTAGGACGGTTAATGATTGACTGCAAAGCCTTCTTACAGTCGGTGTTTGCATTTTCAAAAGCCAATTTTTTCATCAGTTCATTCTGGGTGGTAGTATTATCAACCTGCCTGGTGACTGCTTCTTTCAATCTATCTATAAATTGATGGTAGAGCTCTGAATGTTGTTGTTTAATATTAACAAAAGAGCTAATAGGGAAAGCAGAAGGCAATTCCCCAGCCCACACAGATTCCTCCTCTAAGGACAGAATTCCTTTCTGCCTAGCCAGAGAAAGTGAGGTGCGCACAGCTCCTGTAGGAGAGCACGCAGGGGTTGTGGCAGGCAAAGCAGGCAAAGGAGGAAGGGGAGGGGTGGATGGGTTTGTGGGCTGAGGTGTAGGGACGGGCAATTTAAAATGTCTATATAAGGGTGGGCACACCTTTGTTGTGGGCCCTCCTCCCTCCTCCTGCGTGTGAGGGGAGCACCCTGTTGCAGCAGCATTAATAAAGATCAGGCTTACTAGCTGCTTTGCTTCTCAGTATTCTCTGGTTGACCTCTGTTATCTTCTCCTACCAACAGGGAACCCACTTAAGGACTCTATACCAGTGTTTCCCAACCGGTGTTCCGCGGCACACTAGTGTGCCGCGAGAAGTTGCCGGGTGTGCCGTGGGAGGGAGGCGGGCGAGTCGGGCTGCTTTAGCCCCGTGCCTGCTCTCCCAGCTGGAGAGGTGACGCGCGCCTATGGAGGCTCCTGCCATAGGCGCGCGTCACCTCTCCAGCGGGGAGAGGGTCGCGGGGGGCTGCTTTAGCACGCACGGGGCTAAAGCAGCCCCCCGCGACCCTCTCCCCGCTGGAGAGGTGACGCGCGCCTATGGCAGGAGCCTCCATAGGCGCACGTCACCTCTCCAGCTGGGAGAGCACGCACGGGGCTAAAGCAGCCCCCCGCGACCCTCTCCCCGCTGGAGAGGTGACGCGCGCCTATGGCAGGAGCCTCCATAGGCGCGCGTCACCTCTCCAGCTGGGAGAGCACGCACGGGGCTAAAGCAGCCCCCCGCGACCCTCTCCCCGCTGGAGAGGTGACGCGCGCCTATGGCAGGAGCCTCCATAGGCGCGCGTCACCTCTCCAGCTGGGAGAGCACGCACGGGGCTAAAGCAGCCCCCCGCGACCCTCTCCCCGCTGGAGAGGTGACGCGCGCCTATGGCAGGAGCCTCCATAGGCGCGCGTCACCTCTCCAGCTGGGAGAGCACGCACGGGGCTAAAGCAGCCCCCCGCGACCCTCTCCCCGCTGGAGAGGTGACGCGCGCCTATGGCAGGAGCCTCCATAGGCGCGCGTCACCTCTCCAGCTGGGAGAGCACGCACGGGGCTAAAGCAGCCCCCCGCGACCCTCTCCCCGCTGGAGAGGTGACGCGCGCCTATGGCAGGAGCCTCCATAGGCGCGCGTCACCTCTCCAGCTGGGAGAGCACGCACGGGGCTAAAGCAGCCCCCCGCGACCCTCTCCCCGCTGGAGAGGTGACGCGCGCCTATGGCAGGAGCCTCCATAGGCGCGCGTCACCTCTCCAGCTGGGAGAGCACGCACGGGGCTAAAGCGCGACCGTCTCCCGGCTGGAGACGCGGGGCTGGGGCGGGGGAAGCCCGAGCTTCCCCCTCCCCCAGAACGGGACCCAGAGCTCTGGGAGCTTGCGGGGCTGGGGGAGAAGGAAGCCCTCCGCCAGCCTCCAAACCATGTCGGGAGACAGCGGGTGGGCGCGCTACGCCTCTCCCGCTGTCTCCCGAGTTTGCGGGGCTGGCGACGGGGAGGAGCAGGCTTCTCCCCCCGCCAGCCTTCTAGCCAAGTCGGGGGACAGCGGGAAGGGCGCGCTACGCCTCTCCCGCTGTCGCCCGAGTTTGCGGGGCTGGCGACGGGGAAAAGCAGGCTTCTCCCCCCCCCCGCCAGCCTTCTAACCAAGTCGGGGGACAGCGGGATGGCGGCGTTCCTTCGGAGGACGCCCCGTGCTCCGCGCTGGTGTTGGCCAGCCTTGCGCACCCGGGGGATCTCCCCCCAGGAGCGCAAGGCTTGCGGGCGCCGCAGAGCACGGGGCGCCCTTCGGAGGACGCCCCGTGCTCCGCGCTCGTGTTGGCAAGCCTTGCGCACCCGTGGGGGCGCGTGGGGCGCCCTGAAACAGAGGGTTCCCCATGCTGCGGACTGTAGCCTGCCGCCCGATGCGCGGGGCGCCCTGAAGCAGAGCGCCCCTCGCGCCAGGCAGACATGGGCCAGCCTCACAAGCTCGGGGGACAGCGGGGAGGCGCAGCACCGCCATCCCACTGTTCCCCGACCTGGTTTGGGGGGGGGAAATAAAGGAAAAATTTTTTTCCTTTATTTCCCCCCCCCCAAAAAAAAAGTAGGTGCGTCCTATGGGACGGAGCGTCCTAAAAATACGGTACTTACTATTTCATAATAAAGTAATTATAAAATACCGGTACTTTCTTTGTGTTTATTTGATGCCTATTAAAGAGAGTTACTTTATATATAGTCAATATAGGCACAGAGTTAATTTTTTAAACATTTTCTAATGGTGGTGTGCCTCGAGATTTTTTTCATGAAACAAGTGTGCCTTTGCCCAAAAAAGGTTGGGAAACACTGCTCTATACGGGCTCTTGCATAACCCATAAGGGACGAAGGGCAGATTTGGTTTACAACAGAGGGCAGCGTGAGAAAAGCATATCGGACCAGCAAGGTCTTTGGTTGGACCTCCCCATGTCAGCTGCTGGCTGGGCCGCTGGCTTCTAGCTCATGCACAGACCGCTGGGGTGCACAGATGGGGTAGGTCGTTTTAAAAAAAAATTCTCATTAAAGAATTCTATATAAATCTACTTTTCCATCCCCACTTTCCCCCACTTTTTCTATTTACTTATCACAATGGGTTTTCCCCCCTTCTCTTTTCTGAACAAACAAACAAACAAACAAACAAACAAACCATTTTCAGTAGGATTTTTTGTGTTTCTTTCTTCTTTTTCTTTCTATCTCTTTTCTCTCTTCCTGATCTTTTCTTTTCCATCTTGTCTTTTGTCTCACACTATAACTTGAACCACCACAGCGATTTTGATTTTTAAATAGAATTCCATTAGCCTTTACATTTTTAACTTTTGACTCTTATCTGCAAACTCCCCACCTCACCTCCCCACCTTAACACTGGGAGGGCCATGTCCCCGGAATTTGTGAAGACAGGATTCTCAAAAATACCTCTTGCCTGCGGCTCCTGGAGTATTGCTGGCAATGGCTGGAGTTTTTCTTCAAGCTCCTGGACCTTCATACGCAATGCTTGATCATCCTTAAGTACTGTTTCCGCCCCCGTCTTCGGGCTATACATAGAGGCTCTACCTAGTTGCAAATGAAGCACATTTCAGTCATATAGAAACCGGTGTTTCCATGCATGCTTGTTCAGGAACTATGTGAACTAGAGAGCCGCTGTTTTAAACTGGCCCTTTTTCTGGCAGGTTAAACGATTAAAGTTGACTTGATTAACTTCATCCGCCAACTACCCTTCTAAGCAACCAGAGCAATTACAAATAAAAGGCTCTCCAACCGTACGCTATCCCTATCTGCAAGCAAGCTCTCCCACAAAGTGTGTGGGGGGGGACAGGGGATCCCCTCTGCTGTGCTTTGCCTCAACGCCCCAAAGACAAGCCGTCCAGCTGGAGAAAAGGGGGGATGGGTGTACGCCACAGGAACGGCCAAGAAGGCTGCTTTTTGCTCAGCAATGAGGCATTAAAGCAGACATACCTTCTTCTGGGTGTGCTCTCTCGGGTCGGGCTCTCCCTCTCCTCAGCGGCGGCAGCTGCAGCAAGGTCGGGGCACGCCCCAGCCAGCGGATTGGCTGGCTGGAACTGGCTGGAATGTCCCCGGATTTAATTAATGTCCCTGGATGTAGTCGGGACCTCCGATGCTGCTTGCTGCCATGGCGTCAGCCATGTTGCAGCGCAGGAAGTCCCCAGGCGTACATCCGGGGACACATTTCTGCCGGGGACAGATTGCTGAATCCGGGGACTGTCCCTGGCAACCGGGGACACCTGGTAAGCCTCCTTCTGGCCTTACCTGAGCAGCAAGTGCAGCTTGCCCTGGATCACCGTGGATCCCTTCAGTTGCCATCAAGCTCCCAGGTGTGGATCTGTTGTCCTGACCCGAATACAAAAGAAGTGATTTTACATCTCCATTCTAACACGAAACGAAAGCCCCGAGCCTGGCTTCAGGCTCCCCCTCATCTGGAATATGGTCACTTCCAGCTCCCTCCCAGCCCAAGGGTCTCCTTGTAGAGGACTGCTTGTATGACAGAGAGGTTTTCTGTGGAGTGCTGCCTCCTTCTGCTGGTGCAAGCTGTTTCTCCAGCAGAAAAATGCTTCCTGGTAGATTGGAAGTGGCCACCCCTCTTTCCCGAACCCATTCCATATGCACCCCGACCCCAACTATCAGGATTTGCCATCTGGCCTGACTCTACAGTGCTGCTGATACACAAGATAGGCAATAGCCTGCCACTCACTAACCTAACTGCAGCCTTGCAGGAAAAGAATATAAGAGCAGCCAGAGATTTTGTAGTCCAGCCTATTCACATAAGCAGACCAGTCCCCTGCAGCGCACACCCTCCTACTCAAAACCAAGTCAGCTCACCGCCATAAACTGGGCCTCTTTCTCCTGCTTCACTTCTGAGATATTTCAGGGCAGGCTGGATTAAAGTTGGCTCACATTCCTGGCAAGGCTGTTTTCGTCCACAGAGTTTGTTCTATGAGACACATGAGCCAAATAGCCGAGGAGTTTTTTAGCTGCCTGTCATTCACACACTTTATACTGAAAGGATTTCAGGGGCAGATGCTCTTTTTCTGCATGGAGGGTGGGGGTTTCCAAAGGGGCACTATTCAGACCTGCATTCATGGCTTATGAGTCGTAGCCGTGTGACAACTGCACATCATGCTGATGTGTTTTTTTTATTATTATTAAGCTTTTTCAAAAAATAGAAAAGAAAAAGAAAACAAGCAGAAGAATAGCATAGAACAAAAGTACAAGCCTACTAACATAAACAACAACAAACAAAACCAACAAACACAAAACAAAAACACAGACATTCATGACTTAACATAACAGTGTTTGACTTCCCTCCAGCACGGTTTGAGCTTCATTCCCACATTATCTTCCTGCGGTGTCTTTTTGTCACCTTAATCTACACCTCTCAGACTTTATATATCACCTACTGTAATTTTAATATTTTTTAAATTTGTTTCTATGTATGTAATAAATTTGCTCCAATCATTAATAAATTTTACGTTTTTTTGATGCCTGATCTTCTGTGTCATCCTTGCTAGCTCTATATACTCAAATAACTTGGATTGCCAATCTCTGATGGTAGGAATGTTGGAGGTTTTCCAGTTTTGCGCTAGCAGTATCCTGGCAGCTGCCGTTGCGTATTGGAACATAGTTTGATCTTCTGGCCTAATCTCCTTCCCGACCATCCCTAAAAGAAAGGCTTCAGGTTTTTTAGGGAAAGTATATTTCAAAAAAACATTTAATTCATCATAAATAAGTCCCCAGAACCTTTTCACTTTTTCACAGGTCCACCACATGTGATGGAAATCACCCTCTTTGGACTTACACTTCCAGCAAGTTTTATCCCCCGTCTTGTACATTTTTTCTAATTTCACAGGGGTGAGGTACCACCTGTACATCATTTTTTGTAAATTTTCTCGGAGATCAACACATGCCGTGAATTTCATGTCCTTGTTCCAAAGTTTCGCCCATCTGTCGTAGTCTAGATTATAACCGAGGTCGATGGCCCATTTAATCATTACCTCCTTTACCTCCTCATCCTTGGTTTCCCAGTCTAATAGTTGGTTATACATTTTAGATAGGAGTTTGGAGTTTCCCTCTATTATCTCCACCTGAAATCTGGACTTTTTCTCACTCATCCCTATTTTTTTATGCTCGTTCCATAAGGAATTAATTTGGTAGAATTGTAACCAATTTGTTAATTTATCTTCCAGTTCATCGTAAGGTCTGAGCTTCCACCCTTTGTCTGATTTTACCAGTAGTTCCTCATAGGTCCATCTTTGACCTTCCATATTAAGTTTTTTAATTGTAAGGATGTCGACTGGTGATAACCACCATGGGGTGTCTTTTTCTAAAAGCCTCTTATTCCTATTCCAAACCTCAAGTAGCGCTCCTCTAATTATATGTTTGGAGAATCCTTTATGGGCCCTCTCCTTATCCTGCCATAGATACGCATGCCAACCAAATCTGGCGTCGAAGCCCTCCAAATCCAACAAATCTGTATTTTTCAGGACAATCCAGTCCTTAATCCAACACAGACACGCGGCTTCATAATATAGTTTCAGGTTTGGGACGGCGAACCCTCCCCTGTCTCTGCGGTCAGTAAGTAGTTTAAATTTAATTCTTGCTCTTTTACCCTGCCAGATAAATCTGGACAGGGTTTTCTGCCAATCTTTAAATGATGTCGTGCCCCTGATCACCGGGATGTTCTGAAATAAGAACAATAACCTTGGGAGGATACTCATTTTTACTGCAGCCATCCTACCCGACCAAGAAAGTTTTAACCTACTCCAGGTATCCAGGTCTTTTTAAATCTCTTTCCAGGTCCTTCTACCAAATTTAAATTTTTCGTGGTAATCCAGATGCCCAGATATTTCACCTTTTTCACCACCTTAATTCCCGTTTTCAGCTCTAACTGCTTTCTTAGTTCTTCAGTTAAATTCTTTGTCAACATCTTAGTTTTAACTTTATTTAATCTGAAGCCGGACACCTTTCCAAACTCTTCAAGTAACTCTATAACTTTACCGATACCCTCTACTGGATCTCCTAATGATATTACTAAATCGTCGGCGTAAGCTTTTAGTTTGTATTCTTTGGCTCCTATTCTAATTCCCTTTATTTCCGAGGTTTCCCTTATTTTGTTTGTAATCACTTCTAACACCATAATAAATAAGAGGGGGGATAGAGGGCATCCCTGTCTTGTACCCTTCGAAATCTCAAATGAGTTAGTTAAATTATTGTTAATAATCAGTTTGGCCCTTTGTCCAGAGTATATCGCCCTTATACCTTCCAAGAAGGGCCCTTCTATCCCTACCCTCTTCATACCTCTTAATAGAAATCTCCATGATACGTTATCGAATGCCTTAGAGCCGCAGGAGTATCGATCTTAAGTTCCAAATACTCAATAATATTTATTATGTGTCTTACGTTGTCCTTTAAGTACCTATTAGGTAGGAATCCTGCTTGATCTTTATGGATAAATTTTGATAGATATTTTTTGAGCCTATTTGCCATTATTTCTGCGAAGATCTTGTAATCATTATTGAGTAGTGATATCGGTCTGTAGTTTCTTATGTCCAACTTGTCAGATTCTGATTTGGGGATTAACGTGATGTGCGCCTCTTTCCAAGAGTCAGGCACCATTCCTCCTTGTAAGATATTATTCATTACATTGCAAAGGACCGGGACCAAATATTCTTCTAGGACTTTGTAATACTTTTGAGATAGCCCGTCTGGACCTGGTGCTTTCCCTGGTTTCATCCTTTTAATTACTTCCTTGACCTCATCTGTTGTTATTAGTTTGTTTAAATAGGTTTTCTCCCCATCCGTCAACTGTTCTCCTCTATTCCTTTCCAAATACTTTTCTATTTCTTCTATATCTTCATCTTCCTTTTTATACAAATTTTTGTAAAATTGAAGGAACTTTCCCTCTATTTTACCAGGGTCTTCAAGTATTTGGTCTCCTATTTTAATTTTGTTAATCACATTCTGTTTTTTCCTTTTTCTTAATTGCCACGCCAGTAGCTGTCCCGTTTTGTTCGCAGATTCGAAATACTTTTGCTTCATTGATCTAATTCTCCATTCTACCTCTTGACCCACTAATGTCGAGTATTGTGTCTGCAGCGTTTTAGAGATTTGTTTAGTCCTTTCATCTCTAGGATTTACTATTAATTTTTTCTCACATTCTTTTATTTGTTTAACTATTTCTTCTTTCCTTGATTCTCTTAATTTCTTTCTATAATTATTTTGCTGGATAAAAAATCCTCTTAGGACCGCCTTACTGGCATCCCAAACTATATCAATTTTTGTTTCTTTATTCAGGTTTGTATCAAAGTATTCTTTCAAGGTCGTCTTAGCCTTTTCAATTATCTCATCATTTTCAAGTAAATATTCATTCATTCGCCATCTGTATGGGCCTGATGGTTTACATTTTATTTCCAGCACAATTGGGTTATGGTCAGAGAGGGTTCTGGGTTGTATTTCGCATTTCGTTGTTCTTGTCGATAACTCACTTGAGATCCATATCTGATCAATTCTACCCCAACTTTGATGTGGTTCCGAGAAATGCGTGAATTGTTTCGTTATTGGGTTTTTATGCCTCCAAATATCGATTAAATCTAAATTTTCTTGAAGGTTATTAAATGTTTTTGGGAGTTTCCCTTGATTCAATTTCTTCTTTTTTCCATTTCTATCTAGTTCTGGTGTTGGTACCCCATTCAGGTCTCCAAGTAGGATTAGTTTGTGGTTTTCTAATTCTAGTAACATTTGCTCCAGCTTTTTGAAGAACTCTGCTTTGTTTGTATTGGGGGCGTAAACAGTTACCACATTAAATTTTTCCCCTTGATGGTTAATTTGGACTCCCAAAATTCTTCCCTCGGCATCTTTACAAATCAATACTGGTTCCCATTTCTCTTTAACGTAAATCACCAGCCCTCTTTTTTTATTTACATCCGAGTTAATAAACTCTACTCCCAACTTTTTATTTATCAATATATGTCTATGTTTTTTGGCTACGTGTGTCTCTTGCCAGCAAATCACATCATAATTTTTGTTCCTCACAACTTTCTCTATTTTATTCCTTTTTGATTTTTCATTCAAACCGTTTACATTCCAAGTCAAAAAATTCAAAGACATTCCTAACGTTAAGATCTCCTTATTCGATTAAGGTTTTTAAAACTTATATTTTGGGGTTCCCGTTCTCAGAATAGTCTTCCTCTTCTACTTCCTCACCCCCACAGCACCCTCTTCCTCTTCTGTTTCTTCTCCTCCAACTTCTCTTTCTTCCTGTCTCCCTTTCTTGTCCTTCTTTCTTTTTTTCTCGTTTCCAGATCCCTGTCTATCTCTTGTCCTCTCTTCCACCTTACCAAGCTCTTTCTCATACCTTCTCAGAAATTTTTCCACCTCTTGGGCATCTGTCAGTTTGAACCTTTTATCTTTAAAAAAGAAGGCAATCCCCTCAGGGAATTCCCATCTATATTGTATGCCGTTTCTCCTCAGAGTACGCACTATCTGTCCATATCCTTCCCTTTTACGCAGAAGTCTAACTGGTATTACTTTAAGAACAGCAATTGGTCTGCCATCAATTATTAGTTTTTTATGGTAGCTGGTTTTTAGTATTAGGTTCTTCATCTCGATTGAGTTTAGGATTACTAGACAGTCCTCAAGAGGTTTTCTTAATCTGTTTTGTTGAGGTCTCATTCTTACTCTGAAAGCACTCTCCACCGTGCCTGCCACCTCTTCCTCTTTCAATTGCAACCATTTAGCTAACTCCTCAATCACTTTCTCTTTTATGTTCTCTTTTGTTTCCTCTCCTATTCCTCTGAGTTTTAGATGCAGTTGCTTCTGTCGCATTTCTGTCATCGCTAAATTATCCCATATTTGTTCCTGTGTTTTATTAACCTCTCTCATTTCTTCCTTTATCTTCTCTGTCTCTTTTTTCTGCTCTCTCATCTCTTTTTGAATTTTTTTTGTTAGTTTCCTCATATACCTTTGACTTAGCAGATAGTTCTTGGATTTTAGTGGAGAGTTCTCCTACTGCTCCTTCTATCTTTCTATCTATCAGCTCTTGCATTTCTCCTAATTTATTTTCCATGTGGGTTTCGTTTTGTTTAAACTCCTCCTTAATTTTCAACCAAAGAATATTCAAGTCTTTAATTTCTTCCTGTCGGGATGACTTTCTTTCGCCTGGGGTCCCTCCCACCTTTTTTCCATTTTTCCCCGACATTATATCCCCGTTTTCACGTTGTGTGTTTTATACAGAGTCTCTCCCTTAGAGGGCTCACAATCTTTTCTCCTTCTTTCTCCTTCTTATGTAGAGGTTATCTTAAACAGAAAGTATCAAGTTCTAATCCTCCTATCTAAGATTTTGTAAGGTATCCCATCCCAATATCTGGGTTTGGTCTACCAAGGGATCAGGCCCTATAAATCTACCGGGAGAGTTTCTAAATTCAATTCATTTACCCTTTTTAACCCAGAGGGCAGATAGCCCTTTCTCATGAATCAAGGAGAGATAAGAGAGGGTACCAAGGTTGGGTATTTTTTAACAAACGTAAATAAACCCAGCCTTAAGAAAATTAACCCGCAATTGAGGACGTCCCGGTAATATGGGTGTTGACCCCCTGTTGGTGGTTTCACCTCCGTACAGAGTAGTTAGCTAGATTAAGTCAGATCGGAACATAGAGAGTGTATCAAAAGAGAGCTATTGCTTAAATTGTTTCGCAAACGTTATTTTAGTCAAACCACCTTTGCCCTGGGTTCTTCGGCCACTTGGCGGCCCAATCCACCTTGATAGACAAATGCTGCAACCTAAAAGGTGGGTTTTATCAGTTCAAAGTTCAAAGTTATTATATAGTTGTCCAGCACAGTCAGTAGAAGTAGATGGTAATAGAAGTAGGTGGTAGTTATCCAGCACAGTCAATAAACGCATATCATAAAGTGAGGTCCTATGCTCAGGTTTACTTCAGGATCTGTTTCCCCACCAGAAGGGTTGCAGAGTTCGTCAATACAGTTGTTGGTTATCGGAGAGATGCGTTGATGTTTCACCACTTATTAGAGTAGTAGAGACGAGGGGGGGAGGGGAATAATACTTATAAGGGAAGGTGGAGAGGGCTTACAATATTTTACAGCCCTCGCTGCGTTCTAGTCCACTATATTTTAGCTCCCAAAACGTCCATGATTCAAAATCTACCTCCAACTACCCCCTTCTCTTTATCTTTATCTTTCGCCCTTTCAGCGCCGCTTTCCTCCTGCCGCTTTCAGCGCCGCTTTTCTCCTGCCTTCTCGTTCCCTGTCGCCTTCAATACACTCCCCAGTTGCGGAACTCCATTGAAGTTTGCAACTGTATCTCACCGCCGAGGAGACAGAGTATGCAGCGAGGAAACAAAGTACGCAGCAAGGAGATATAGTAGAGATTCAAGCAGGCAACCACTTCGCTACTTTGTATTTAATAGTCAATAGTTAGTAGTTGATTTGTTCGGGCAAAGATACCCTGGCGTTCCGTACTCACTCAGTCAGGCAGCGACGGAGAAAAACGGAAGCCGCTACTTCCTTTCTTCATACGCCTGCGATTCGATAACCCGCGCCATTTTCTGCTCTCAACCGTGTTGGTTCCTTGCAAAAATCTTTAAACATCCACGGTTCTCCTCGCTTAAATTCCAATTTTTGTTAATATATTCACTCCCAACGCGTAGCAGAGTCCGTTCTTATCTTATGGAGGTTCGTCGCCTTTCTCGGCAGAAGCTTGAGGCATCACAGCACGGAGTTGGTGTTTTCCCTTTCTTGCGCTCGCGGCCCCATCCCGTTTCTCCTCCCTGAAGGGAGTAGACCCGAAAGACAGCAGACTGCTCCCACGCTGCCAGGAAACCTATCCCCCAGGGGTCCCTCCCCTGGGATTTTTGGGGGGCGCACTGCCCTTGCGACTCCCCCAAGCCTCCGTGTTGTTCAGAAAGCCCTTACGAGGGCTCTCTGCGCTTCTTCTCCGATCGCGACCCAAACCGGAAGTCCATGCTGATGTGTTGAAGGGCTGATGTTGCACTTCCAGGTAGAAGAGCTCGTTGGCATTATTTTAGGCTCTGTGTCAATTGACTTTGTGACATGATGGGGGGGGGGAGTTCTTATTTTTAGAGTATTTACCTGCAACCTATTATGAATCTCAAGGTACTTTACAACTAGGTCCGGAAATAGGCAAACATTGAAATGCAGCAGAATAAACAGAATAAACAATTGCAAGACAGTTCCCACTTTGGAGCAACAGGGAACAAACATGCAGAGGACGAGTTCTGAGGCTCCCCCAACAAAGCCATTTCCCTGGGCCCACCTGCCAGCCTGCTGCTGGCTGGCTGCCCACCCACAGGAAAACGGCACGATTCTCCCCACCAACAGGACATAACAAGAAGATGGGGACTATAACATAGGACTTCCTAACTTGTGAGTTCTGATGAGCCGCTGCTGCTTCCCCAGTTTAAAGGTTGGCGGCTCAGGTGAGCCATTAAGCTAGAAGGAGGAAAAGGACCGACCCCAGGATGGGCTGTCTGCCTTCCTTTTGCCTTCCACCTCACAACATCCTTCCCCAGCCTGGTGCACTTCAGGTGTTCTGGGGCTCCATCTCTCACCAGGCCCAGGCGGTATGGCCAGGGGTCATGGATGGGGGCAGTTGTCCAAAGCAGCTGGAGAGACTCAAGGAGGGCATTGCAGCCTCAAAGCCCTTTCCATACCTCTCAATCTGGACTTACCTGGCCTTGCCCCTGGCCGCCTTTAGCCAGATCAGCTGTGCTCGGAGCTGGGACAGACCCCTCTGGAGACTTAGAGGTAGAGGAAACAGCCTGGGTCCCCTGGAGAGCACTCTGAAAGGAGATGCCCTCAAAGCTGATCATACTTTTCCTACTCTCAGACTGCAGGCTAGAGAACGTCGCTGCACACTGGTGACCCATTCACTGGGAAGAAGAAACCTCATCCAGAGATGGGAGGGAAGCACTTTGGCCAGTGCCATGGGGCCTTTCTTCGGCAAGCTGCTCGGGGACCCAAGGAGGAGGAAATGTGGGAGGCCTGCTGGGAAGGCTGCTGGGACCCCGACTCTTCCTGGCTAAGGGAAGCAGCTCTTCCAGTGGTATCTCTGGGAACAGAGGGCATCGAAGTGAGCTGGCAATGAGAAGGCTCAGCCAGGTGGGAGCCGGAGGTCTCTTTGGTCGCACCCAGGGATTCGTTGGGCGAACTTTTCTTCTCCATTCTGTGGACACGAAGGCAAGTCTTCTGACCACTGTACCAGCTGGTTTCAAAGGCTATTTTTTATGAAAACTTGAAAAACAAAGAAAACACAATATACAGAAATCAGTGTCAGATATCAAGCATTTTGAAAACATAAAAATTAAAAGAAACAGAAGACGAAAAGAACTCTGATTCTTTGTCTATCAGCTTTAAAAACTTATGCAAAACTCTTACTTCATATTAACATCCAATTCTTCTACTTTCCATAAACCAACCTCCCCCCCGCCTCAGTCTTCAAGCCCAGATTATCTCATCCAAATTGCAATGGCAGAAACACACGCAGCCTCCTGGCGTTATATATCAACAATATGTATGGAATAGTGATTTATCTGTACAGGATCAGACTTCATTTCAGCCAACAACATCCTTCCTCTTCCCCCTCCCTCTTAGCTTTAAACTTCACAAAATTAGCCTATGGCTAGGATGCTCTTTATCAAAGTCCGTGTCCATTAAAATATGGTCAGATACAAGTATGCTTTCCCCCTTGTTATACAATTATTACTTTTAAAATTGCATTCAACTATTTACTATTTAAACAGCTTATACACCACTTGACTATAATCATCTCTGAAGTGAAACACGAGAAATACATTGCAGAAAAAGTTAACATGGATGACATCAGACTTCCGTTAAAAACACCTGCTGGAATAAAAAAAGGATTCAGTAGGTGCTGGGTGCTCTGCCTGATGCTCTCAACTGACAAGATGTAGGTGTGGTTGAATCAAATGGGAACAGTGACCACAGTGCTATCAAATTCAACATACACAGTATGGAAGTGGACAATTGCTAAGGAAATCCAGAACAGTCACATTTGACTTCAAAAGAGGAGACTTCCTCAAAATGAGGGATTGGGTAAAGAGGCAGTTGAAGGGGGAAAGTCAAGGATGGTGAGCCCTTCTGTGCTCCAGAGGGCCTGGGTGGCCTCATTCCCCTCTTGTTCTGAGCACTGCAGAGGGAGGCAAACATGTCCTTCCTGGGGGCTGGTCCCTCCCCGCCCTGTTCCTGGAGGGCAGCAGGAGGAGGGGGCTGCTGCAGCTGCCTCCTTTGGGGGCATGGCTCACCTTGCCTGCTCCTGCCCTCCTCCAACACACACAACCTTACCTGCCTCAGCCATCCATGGGGGCTTGAGAGTGTGTGAGCAGACTTTCTCATGGGAGGAGGCAGGCCTTCCAGAGGAGGAATGCTGGGGGCAGGCATTCAAACTCAGCCCTGAAGCTCACTGGGTGACCCTGGGCCAGGCACTCACGCTCAGCCTAACCTACCTCAAAGGGTTGTTGTGAGGATAAAATGGGGGGGGGGGGAGAACTCTGCACACCAACTGGACCTCCTTGCAGGAAATGGGGGCTATAAATGTAATTGTGTTATTTGTACCCCACCCACCTCACTGGGTTTCCCGAGCCTCTCTGGGCGGCTTCCAACACATATTAAAACAACAAACATTCAAAGCCTCCCTATAAAGGGCTGCCTTCCAGAGGTTTGATAGTTGCTCATCGCCTTGTCACCTGTAGGGAGGGCGTTCCACAGAGAGGCTGCCACCACCGAGAAGGCCCTCCCTCTGCCTGGTTCCCTGCAACCTCGCTTCTCGCGGGGAGGGAACCACCAGAAGACCCTCGGAGGAGGACCTCCGGGCTGAAGGATGGGGGTGGAGATGCTCTTTCAGCTATACTGCGCTGAGCTTCCTGACCTAACATTTGCCTCTCTTAACATAATTAATTAGGAAGTGAAGTTTTCCTCTTCCATTCAAGCAGTACAGGAAGTAAGAATGTGCAAAAAGAAGTACTACTTCTAGAATTCCCAACTCCTGACATAAAACAGCACAAAGGTTGCCTTTTGTTGACCATCAATCACCTGTGCAAAGTCCCTACGCCACCCCCTATTGTGCTTCAATACAGCCCCATCGGTCAGGCCGGACACTGAGGTCCAGCGCTGAGGGCCTTCTGGTGGTTACCTCATTGCAAGAAGCGAAGTTACAGAGAACCAGACAGAGGCCTCCTCGGTAGTGGCGCCCGCCCTGTGGAACACCCTCCCACCAGGTGCCAAAGAAATAAACAACTATATGACATTTAGAAGACATCTGAAGGCAGCCCTGTTTAGGGAAGCTTTTAATGACTGATGTTTTAATGTATTTTTAATCTTTTGCTGGAAGCCACCCAGAGTGGCTAGGGAAACCCAGCCAGATGGGCTGGGTAGAAATAATAAAAAAATATAATTATTAAATTATTATACGTGTTAGAAACAGAATTTGAAGGGGCCGTTTTTTCTGGTATTGCCAAATGAAGCTGCTGACCCATTTCTAAATCCTAAAATCCACAATTTCTCTTGATACGGAAAAGGGGGGGTATCTTCCCTCACCCCTCCAATAGTCACCAGGGGTCCGAGGCAATGACCTCAAGGGCACCCGGCCCTAGCGACCCCTCGTCCCCACACCGTTGCATAAGCACCACACTATACCCCTGGCCCCATAAGCATAACGTCTTCTCTCTATCCCTACCTCTACGGGCGAAATAAGCCTACCATTTTCCTGACTTTCTCTCCCTTCATTCATAAAACTGTCAAACCCCCTCCATTCATAAACCTGCCAGACTGTAGCTAGTTGAACCTTCCATTCGCTACAATGGCCGCGTTCTACCCAATCAGGACCATGCATTCGCTCTGCAGAGACCAGCTCAGCGAGCTCTTGCACGCCTCATTTAACCTCCTGACAAGCTGCTGACGGCTCCCTGCTGCGAGAACAATGGAACCGAAACCAGCGACCTCGTAAAGCTGTCAAACTCTGGTTACAATGTATCCATTCCATTTCCCTTTTCAATCTCCTATATGCACTTGACCGGCAAGGTACTAGAACTTTGGAAAATGATATAAAATCAACCACAACTCCGATTTCCTCCATCTTGGAGTCATTCAACTCAGTGGTCCCCAGACTCCATGATGCTACCCTCAGCGCCATAATCCCCGAACCGACAGGTCACGTACACAGGAAAACCTTAATCCTGTCAGATGGTCCAGTCAAGCCCTTCCTCCGGGCAATGCCAGGTGGCAGACGATGCATATCTGCGCCATTGTCTTGCCATCACCTGTACTCAGGAAACGTTTATCCATGTTTATCTATGCATATCTCTTTACTCTGCATATTCCCCCTCCCTTCCTAAAGATGCTAATCCATGTAACCCCACCTTTCTGTAATATATTCATGATGTAAGCCGTGAAACCCAACCTTCCCATAATGTATTCATGACGTTTGTTGCACTGTATTCTGGGACTTGGAGGGAACTTTTAAAAGTTTATGTCGCCCCATTCTCGGGGTTCAATCTCGTCTTGAACCTGTTGCGCAATAAACTCGGATCTCCGCATCTTGCTCCGTCTCCGGCTGAACTCATTTCTTCCGCTAGGACCCGCGGACTTAGTCCGACGAGCTGGGTGGCAGGGCAACTCCGCACCCGGAATTTACCGTAACATTTGGCGCCCAACGTGGGGCGGGCGGTACTCCCGTGTTGCTGACCGGGGGCCCCGAAATCTTCAGCCGGCTCCGGGCCATTTTGCTTGGGATGATCCTTTGGACCTCCGGCCATCCTCCGGGCGGTAATCGAACATCCCAAGGGTTCAGCCGGGGAGCAAAGGGAATCCGGCCGGCTTACTCATCGATCCCGGGATCGCCGTAGAAGACCCGTGAGTATAGGAAAAGTAAATCCAGTGCACTGGTGGGAAGGGGGTGGAAATCTCCTGGCAACTGAATTCTCTGCCCTCCTCTCTATCGCTCCTTCTCGCCTGTCTCTTGGTCCAATTGGTGAGAGAGACCGTGGACTGCTGCTCGACCCAAAGGGGGGTTCTGAGCTCTATCTCTTTCTCTATATTTCTCCAGCCAGCCGCACCAATTGGGAGAGACCCGACTTGAAAGATAGCCGACTCTCCGCAACGGGTATCCCAGTTGAAAGCAAGGGGTTGGAGTTCTTTTTCCGAACTTCCCGAGCGTCCTTTCTAGGGGGCAGGAAGTGGTCTTGCTTTCTATCCTAATCCCAGCCGCACCGGTCGGGCTACGTACCACGTGTATTGTAAGCCCGCTTCCGAAAGCAAGGGGGATTTTCGACCCGAAATTCTATCCAGGGACCACCCGATCTGGCACCGCACGGCGCGAGCGTTCAGTAGGGCCCCTTTTTCCTGAGATTGACGATAGGTAGGAGGTTGCCAGGAGGGATAGCCCATGAGGAATTGGGCGGGATCGGCAGAGTGGAAAGGGACCCCAGGTTATTGACTAAGGAAATAGGAAGGAAATATAAGGAACCGGATAGCTAGAGCTCTTTAAAAAACCCACTAAGGAAGTTGCCAAGCGACTAAAGACCCCTCTTTACTATAAATCCCTGTATTAAGTATACCAATCTCCTAGATATACCAATCCTTACCGCCCTTTCTCTTCCCTCTTTCTGTCTAGACACGCGTAAAACATAAATGGGTACCCAGGCTTCCAAACGCGAGCGGGCTCACTCTGGGAAGAAGGCTTCTAGAAAGCCATCTCAGTCTCAGAAGGACCCTGACTCTCCTCTCCAATTTGTCATCACGTATTGGAAGACGATTCCTGGCCACAAATTATTATCGAAGCAAAAATTAGAGAACCTCTGCTCTGAAATCTGGCCCGCCAGCACCGTCTCCGCCAAGCCCGAATTGCGTTGGTCGGCAGGGGGTTCGTTTAATGAAGAGCGCTTGAACCACCTAAAGAAATACTTGATGGAGGAAAAACCCCGTCAGTTGGAATACCTGGCTACCTTTGAGGCCGTAAAGGGATTCCTCCAAACCCCGAAAGGGACTACATCCTACCAGCTACCTATATTGAATCCCGGACGACAGCCCATGCCCCCCCCCCTTACGAAGGGCACTCCGTAGATGATGATGTACAACAGGCCCTGATTCCCTTTTACTATAGAGGACCACCACCGCCACCGCCTAGTAGTAGCTCAAGTAGTGATGAAGATACGGGGGATGAAGGGGCACAAAACAATGAGAACAAAAGAATCACAAGGCTACAGGCTAAAAGGGACCAGAAAGACCCCGGGCAGGCCAAAACTAAAATCCCCCCCTTAACGCTTCGCAACACAGTTGAGGACCCCGTCCGAGCCAGAAAGAGCCCTCTCCCTTCAGAACCTTGTGAGCCCACAGCAGAACCCCTAGATCACAGTATAGGAGCTCCAGGAACTTCTGATCAAGTAAGCTCTACCGTGAGCTCTACCGCGGTCCACATGCCCCTAAGGGCTTTGCCGATTCCGCCTCTCCAACCTGATGGACCCCCGCGAATGGTTTATACACATCAACCCTTCTATACCTCAGACCTCGTAACTTGGTCAAACCAGATGCCCTCTCTGAGGGACGACCCTGACAAATGCCACCGCCAAATCAGCGCCATCTTTTCCACCCATAACCTCACCTGGCCAGATGTCTATGTCCTTCTGAACACCCTCTTCAATGAGGCAGAGAAGGCAGATATTCTAACTAAAGCGGGGGAAGCAATAGAATCACCCGACTATCAGAGGGGACGGCCCCAAGGACTGCAGGCTCTCACAGCGCAATGCCTCCGAGTAGAACCTGTATGGGATTACAACACCACTAATGGAATCTGGTACCTGAACCTATTTAAGAAAGCCATTCTAGACGGCGTAAAGGCTGCCGGACAACGCACCGTAAATTGGACCAAAGTCCAGACGATAATGCAGGGACCAAATGAACACCCGTCTGATTATTATACCAGATTGGTTTCTGCCATCAAGACGTGGGGAGGGATAGACCCCGAAAATCCACAACATGAAGTAATCGTTAAAGGTTTCTTCAAGGATCAGGCCTGCCCAGACATTAGGAAAGCTCTAAATCTCCAAATTGGATACGATGGAAAGAGCGTAAGCGAAATCTTATCCATTGCAAAATCCGTCTACAACTCTCGAGATGAAAGAAGGAAAAAGGAAACAAAACCCGAGGCCGAACAGATTTTGGCTTTAAGTATGGAAACTACCTATGGCCTTAACCGAGGTAGAGGCCTCAACCGAGGAAGGGGAGTCCGGGGTGGAGGACCCCCAAATCCCTATAGACAATGGGGACCAGGTACCGGGGGGTGTTACTACTGCCAAGAGGAGGGACACATAAAAAGATTCTGCCCCTACCTCAACACACCATCCTATGGGGGGCAGGACTCCAAGCCATTTCCTACCCGAACGAGCCACCCTCCTCTTCCCCCGCAATCCAACCTAACCCAGGGGCACGTTAACCATCAACCGGAGGGCTACACTCCGCAATTGCATCCGAACCAAATGCCTCAGACTCAACGACCTCAACCAGGCCCACGAACTCAAATGCCAGCCATAAACGCGCCTACTCACCCTTGGGCAAACGCCACGGCTCCTCCCTTACACCCCCCAAACCAGCCGCCACCCGATGACCAAGACACTTATTGACAACCAGAAGGGGATCCCAGTCTAAGTCCAACCCAAACCATCTGCCCCGTGATAGCATTGTCACCTGAGGATCCTGTCTGCACTATCGAGATCGATGGCCACCCCTACCAATGTCTACTGGACACAGGGGCCACATATTCCACCTTAACCGATAGTCACCGGGAACCAGGGACAGTGACCAAGAAAGTAATGGGACTAGATGGGATACCCCGCACTTGCCCACTCTCGCAACCGGCTAAAGTCACCCTTGGACCCCTATTAGCAGAACACACCTTCCTTTTAACTAGCAGCCCTGTTAACCTCCTCGGCAGAGACCTCCTTTGTAAACTCAACGCCACCATAAAATGTTCCGCGGATGGCATCTACCTATATATGCCCGAGGACTCCATCCCCGCGTTCCAGGGTATCGTACAGGAAGCGAAATTGGACCGTCAGTTTCCCGAACTCCCTCCGGAGTTAGAGAATGAATTACCCCCTTCCTTGTGGGGCACTGAATCAACCTCTGTCGGACTCCTAATATCAGCCACTCCCGTAAAGATCACCTACAGAACCGACCTGCCCTTCCCTTGTACCAAGCAATACCCCTTGCCTAAAGAAGCCATCGAAGGATTAACACCCATGATTGAGGACTTCCTCGAGAAAGGGATCCTAGTTCCATGCGCCTCGCCCTGTAATACCCCCGTGCTCCCAGTAAAGAAGCCCTCAAAGGAGGGAGCCCCAGTCCGATACCGCTTCGTCCAAGACTTGAGACTAGTAAACCAGTTTGTAATACCCCGACACCCAGTGGTGGGTAACCCAAACTCTCTCCTGAACGCAATTCCGGCAGGAACAACTTGGTACTCTGCCGCGGACTTATGCTCCGCCTTCTTCAGTATACCCCTGGACCCAGCTAGCCAATTCCTTTTCGCTTTTACCTGGGGACCCAGTCAATTAACTTGGACAAGGTTACCCCAGGGATACGTGGAATCACCTGCAATATTTTCAGCCATCTTACACCAAGATTTACAGGACATCCATCTCCCTGCAAGCTCCGCCCTCTTGCTCTACGTAGATGACCTCTTATTATGCTCTACCAGTGAAGAGGCATGCAAAATAGACACTAAACACCTCCTATCTGAACTAGCGAGGAAGGGGCATAAAGTGTCCCCAAAGAAACTCCAATACTGTAAACAAGAAGTAAAGTACCTCGGCCACATCTTGGGAGTGGGTACCCGAAGCCTCGCCACCGACAGAGTTGAAATGGTCACTAAAATTCCCCTCCCAAAAACAAAGCGACAGTTGCGCGGCTTCCTTGGAATGGCCGGCTTTTGCCGAGCATGGATTGCTGGCTACGGCGAAATAACGAAACCTTTAACCACTATGACCAGCCAGGACCACCCAGACACACTGGTCTGGGAAGAGGAAGCTTATAAATCCTTTGAACGCCTAAAACGAGAACTGAGATCCGCTCCTGCCCTAGGATTGCCCGACTACCGGGTCCCTTTTAACTTGTTCATTCATGAACAAATGGGAGTAGCCTCAGGTGTCCTAACCCAACCTTTTCGAGACCAGGAAAGGCCAGTAGCCTATTACAGTTTGCAACTCGATACCACTGCAAAAGGGGCAGTCAGTTGCCTAAGAGCTATCGCTGCTGCTGCACTCCTCCTTGAGAAAGCTCAAGAAACAGTCTTGGGCCATGAGATAACAATTCATGTGCCCCACTCAGTCTCAACCCTCCTAACCCTAAAAGGATGTCACCATTTCTCAAACTCCTGCCTCAACCGGTACGAGGCCCTTCTATTAACCCCGTCTAATGTCACAATTAAGCGTGTCAATTCCCTAAATCCAGCCACCTTGCTACCCCTTCCTGACGATGGCACTCCGCATCATGACTGCGCTACCATAGTCCGACAAGCCGAAAAACCCCGGGAAGATTTAGATGACCTTCCCCTGGAGAACGCGGACTTAATATTGTACACCGATGGCAGTTCTAAAGTTATTGCCGGGGTAAGGAAGACTGGGTATGCAGTGGTCTCTGACTTCGAAGTGCTAGAGTCAAATCCAATTAACCCGCAATACAGTGCCCAAGCCGCCGAGTTAATCGCGCTTATACGCGCCTGTGAGATTGGCGAAGGAAAAAGGGTAACCATTTATACGGACAGTAAATATTGTTTCGGGTTAGTACATACAACCGGCCAAATTTGGCTTCAGAGAGGTTTCCTGACCGCCGCCGGATCCCAAATCTCGCATGCCGCTCTGGTAGAACGACTTCTGACGGCAATCCACTTACCCGCCGCAATAGCCGTTGTCCACTGCAAAGCCCACACCAAAGGCAGGGATTTGGTTTCTAAAGGGAATAGACGAGCCGACAAAGCCGCACAGATAGCTGCCCTTCGTATCCCTAACAACGACTCTGAATTTCAAGCCTTGCAACTACCCGCCGACCTAGACTTAACTGAAATTTACAAATCTGCCTCAGGGGACGAAAGGGCTATGTGGCAATCTATAGGGGCCACGGAACAAAACGGCATCTGGGTCCTCCCCGATGGAAGAACCGTCCTTCCAAAGGCCTGGACTCCAAAATTAGTGAGGATTCTTCACCAACGGACACACTGGGGAAAAGGGAGGTTGATGGAACATGTTATTAGATCTTGGTATGCTCCAGGGATAGCTGCC
Source organism: Podarcis gaigeae (assembly GCF_964106915.1). Lineage (NCBI taxonomy): Eukaryota > Metazoa > Chordata > Lepidosauria > Squamata > Lacertidae > Podarcis > Podarcis gaigeae. The sequence goes on along the minus strand of NC_139695.1, from coordinate 9,192,086 downwards.
GCCGCCGCAGCAGCATCAAAGAATTGCATAACCTGTCACCGCTTCAATCCCAAGCGCGAACCCAGGAGACCACCAGGAGCTAGACCATGGACCTTTGTCCCTTTCGAGAACTTACAACTCGACTTTATCGATCTGCCCCAATGCCAGGGTTTTAAACATGCTTTGATTATAGTGGACCAATTTTCTTCATGGGTGGAGGGATTCCCTTGCCGAAAAGCTACCGCATCTGTAGTTGCTAGGGCTCTCTTACAAGATATAATTCCCCTATACGGAATACCTCGCCGCCTAGACAGCGACAGGGGAACTCACTTTACTGCCGAAATAGTGCAACTAGTGGCCAAGACCCTCCAGATTAGGTGGGACCTCCACACACCCTATCACCCACAATCCTCTGGCCAAGTAGAACGAATGAACCAGGAAATAAAAATACAGTTGGGAAAACTTTGCAACCTTACGGGCCTGAAATGGGTCAATGCACTCCCACTGGTTCTTCACAACATACGTAGTGCCCCAACTGAACGTTTAAAACTCTCCCCGTTTGAACTTTTATTTGGGAGACCCCCTCCAGTCTACAACACTCTATTCCCACTCTCAGAGCTGGAGCTGGGAGAAGCAGAACTTACTAATTATGTTATTCAGCTCCAGACACAACTACAACGCCTCCACCAGTACGCCGCCATTGAAGGACAGAACCTACCCATCGACGTCCAAGCCCACTCCTTCCATCCCGGAGACTGGATCCTCGTCAAGGTCTATCAAAAGGAACCGCTCCAACCCGCGTGGGAAGGTCCCTACCAAGTCCTTTTGACCTCACCAACTGCCGTGAAAGTAGGTGAAAAGAACTCCTGGCTACACCACACTAGGTGTAAGTCATCACCCCCTCCCCAAGAGCCGGAGGACAGTCTCGGCGAGGACTTCACCTTCTCGACTCCGCCCACCCCACCAACTTCATACATCGACGATGACGACAACCAACAGACCGGACCAGATCGGGGTCAGAATCGGGCCAAACAGACCGGACCAGATCGGGGTCAGAATCGGGCCCAACAGACCGGACCAGATCGGGGCCAAACTCGGGCTCAACAGACCGGACCTGATACAGCACCACCCAATTGGACATCCGAGATCATCCCGGATTCCAACGCTATCAAGCTGCGCCTGAAACGCGTTTGACAGCTCCTTTGACAGCTCGTTTGACAGCTCCTTTGACAGCTCGCTTGACAGCTCCTTTGACAGCTCGTTTGACAGCTCGTTTGACAGCTCCTTTGACAGCTCCTCTGACAGCTCCTTTGACAGCTCCTTTGACAGCTCCTTTGACAGCTCGTTTGACAGCTCCTTTGACAACTCTTTGACAGCTCCCCAAGCACTACGTTTACCCTCCGTTTCTGATCATGAACCTCCTTTTCATCTTCCTCTTCGTCGGAACCCTAACCCAATCAGCAGCTATACCCACGGACCACTGTATTGGACTACCCACGGACTACCATTTCTTAGACTACCACCGAGTGGAAACTGGGGGGAAGTCGAATCCTGACCGAATGGGGGACTTTGACTTCTGCCTCCCCGAATCTCGGACACTACTACGCCATTCCCTCGTACCCCGACTAACTGATAATGAATACTGGGAACTCTTCGTTCGAGACAAGAACTTACACCGGATTGGATCAGCCGCCGTCACCATTGACCGCTCCTACTACCGCCTCCAATGTAAAAACGGGACTCATTTCCTTTATGGAGGCGGGGAACTCTTGAGAAACCCTAATTGGACCGAAATCGAAAAAGGAGGGGCCACATCGTCCTACACTGACACAACTGACCCCTCGGACAACCTAATTTTCGGGTTCCAATGCCTCCTCATGGCCCCGGAACCCCGAAAACCCCAGCTTCAAGGACTTTGCCTGAGGGGGTTCTGCTGCCTTTGGAACCTCGGAGCCACCCACGACTGGAAGGGGGCAGAATACCTAGAAGGTTGGTACCACCCAGCACACCCCTCTCGCCCCCCCACGTGAGATACCGCTGGACCTTTGAGATGTGGGGGCATAGCCAGAGACCGGCGACTCCTCAGTACCACCGACCCACTTCATCCTCTCGGCACGGCACCTCGTCAGCTCGGCACCGACGTCTCCCTCCCGGGAGAAGATCTCCTCTCCTCCTGGGAACAGAACTCCTATATCAAACTCCTCAGCCGGGTGGCTCAGGAGGCACCCTACCCGGAATGCTGGGTCTGCGCCCATGCACCCAGCCACCTCTAGCAAAGCCTTCCCCTCGTTCCGGTTCCAGTAACTATACAACAGTTCCAGTCTGGGGACGTCGCCTCTTGGAATCTAACTGCATTGAACTTGACCCACCAATACCTTTATCTGACTGGCCCTACAAAGGGACCCCTTTGCCGCACCTTTACCGGAGAAGGGACATTCATTGGGTCCAGTACCTGCACCTCCGACTTGGAACTTTTACCCACCGGCCAAGCCACCGTCACCGATATGACAGGATCCCGGACTTTCCAAAATCTTACTCTCGCTTGGGCCGCTGTCATAGGACACCCTCCAACTTGGCAACCTAAACACACTGACTCCCTGTTATTACAAGCCTTTGCCTCAGGAAGAATGGAATCCTACCTCAGCGGCTTGTTTTGGGTATGCGGCCACCGCGCATATACCTGGGTGAGTCCACATATGTCAGGTTCCTGCTTCGTGGGTTACATCGTCCCGGGCATAAGAGTAGTCCCTCATCTGCCCCCAGGGAGGCAGAGGAATAAAAGGGACCAGAAGGAACTGTCAGACCTATCCGACGTCGCTGCAAACGGAGAGACCGTAGGTCGAGCACTCTTCCCCGCCTACGGGGCAGGATCTAACCACGTCGACATCCTTCAACTTACTGACATCCTCCTTAAATTTATGCAAGAGACAACCCAAATCACAGACTCCCTGATGTCAGAGTTGTCTGAGGTGAGACAGATGACCTTACAGACCAGGATTGCGACGGACTTTCTGCTGTCCAGCCAAGGAGGGACGTGTGCATTAATAGGTACAGAGTGCTGTACATATGTGACTGACCAAACCCTGAATATCACCGGACATCTGAATAATATCCATGAGCTGGCAGGGAGGTTAACCGAGATACAGCATGAGGGGCTGTCCGATGTGGACTTGTGGAGCTGGTTGCCCAAGCTAGGATGGCTCAGACAATTGATCAAGGTTATGTTTTTTATTATCCTTATTGTTATTCTTTGTATTATAGTCTTCTGCTGCACTATACACTGCGTAACCCCTTGCTGCTCTGTCCTTCGCTGTCCTACTCAACCTACTCCTCTTTCCCTCTGGGCCTACTCCCGTTCACGTAATGCCCCTGTATTTCCTGAATATGTACAGATGAGACACTTGGGGGAAGGAGAATATGAAATCACAGGGGTATAGGGTGAGGAGAAAGGATTTGCAAGTTCTTGCAGAACTTTGACGCAAATCTATCTCCGAATGGGGGACTGATACGGAAAAGGGGGGTGGGTATCTTCCCTCACCCCTCCAATAGTCACCAGGGGTCCGAGGCAATGACCTCAAGGGCACCCGGCCCTAGCGACCCCTCGTCCCCACACCGTTGCATAAGCACCACACTATACCCCTGGCCCCATAAGCATAACGTCTTCTCTCTATCCCTACCTCTACGGGCGAAATAAGCCTACCATTTTCCTGACTTTCTCTCCCTTCATTCATAAAACTGTCAAACCCCCTCCATTCATAAACCTGCCAGACTGTAGCTAGTTGAACCTTCCATTCGCTACAATGGCCGCGTTCTACCCAATCAGGACCATGCATTCGCTCTGCAGAGACCAGCTCAGCGAGCTCTTGCACGCCTCATTTAACCTCCTGACAAGCTGCTGACGGCTCCCTGCTGCGAGAACAATGGAACCGAAACCAGCGACCTCGTAAAGCTGTCAAACTCTGGTTACAATGTATCCATTCCATTTCCCTTTTCAATCTCCTATATGCACTTGACCGGCAAGGTACTAGAACTTTGGAAAATGATATAAAATCAACCACAACTCCGATTTCCTCCATCTTGGAGTCATTCAACTCAGTGGTCCCCAGACTCCATGATGCTACCCTCAGCGCCATAATCCCCGAACCGACAGGTCACGTACACAGGAAAACCTTAATCCTGTCAGATGGTCCAGTCAAGCCCTTCCTCCGGGCAATGCCAGGTGGCAGACGATGCATATCTGCGCCATTGTCTTGCCATCACCTGTACTCAGGAAACGTTTATCCATGTTTATCTATGCATATCTCTTTACTCTGCATATTCCCCCTCCCTTCCTAAAGATGCTAATCCATGTAACCCCACCTTTCTGTAATATATTCATGATGTAAGCCGTGAAACCCAACCTTCCCATAATGTATTCATGACGTTTGTTGCACTGTATTCTGGGACTTGGAGGGAACTTTTAAAAGTTTATGTCGCCCCATTCTCGGGGTTCAATCTCGTCTTGAACCTGTTGCGCAATAAACTCGGATCTCCGCATCTTGCTCCGTCTCCGGCTGAACTCATTTCTTCCGCTAGGACCCGCGGACTTAGTCCGACGAGCTGGGTGGCAGGGCAACTCCGCACCCGGAATTTACCGTAACACTCTGAATACCTGAAAAACCCAGTGGTGCAGGACCCCCCCCCCCCCCGGAAAAAGAACCCATAAACAACACCCCAACCCTCTTTATTAAGTGTAAAAGAGAAACCCCTTGTTTTAATTTTACAATCTCCCCGTTTCCACTTTAAGAACTCTCAGTAGATTAACCATTTCTCTTTATCCGTCACCCTTTTGTCTATAAAAAGTGTCTTCTGGTGAAACCCAAAATAGAGTTTTTGTGTATAAACTAACTTTATATCTATTTTCAGATTCTTAATACGCCACACACGTCTAATACAGTGGTTCTCAAGATGCGCATTTACTCTGACTTGATCTACCACAAATATCCAAGCCATCTAACCCTGAAATCCTAACCTTCTAATTCCAAGTCTCTTCTTTCTCAATATCCCCCATTCCGTTAACCGCACCAAGCAACAAGCTGTCAAATGCAAGTTTAAAACGCAAGCTTTCCTTTGCATCTCGCAGAACTTTAAATGTAATTCGTGGTTTTTTTCACCTGTCCTCCAAACTTCTGTCTTTTTGCCATCCTTTAAATGGGAAATCAGTAGTCGAGCCATACTTTTTGGTAAAACGTTCGTCTGGATTCCGGAAGTCCTACCTGAGAAGAACAATGGGAGTGTCCGCTAGCGCCAGCCACTTCTCCTTCTGCAAGCAGCGCCACCCGAATTCCCACCTGGGATGAGCCGCTAAACCGAGCCGCCGGAGAAAGACTGGGGTGGGCGGCAAGTGGGAGGGGGAAGTCGTGCGCTTCTGTCCCGTCAGAAAAGTGCTGCTCCTCCCCGGAGGCAGCCTGCTTGCAGAGAAGGGGGCTGGGCTGCCTCAAAGCCCATCAAGGCCTGCTAGGGTGCGTGGTCTTAAATGCTGGCCTTGGCAACTTGGCTGAGCTACCTTGGGCCAGTCCTTGGGCCAGCTTAGCCTCCCTCACAGAGGGTTGTTCTGAAGATAAACTCAGGAAAACACCCGAGGCATGAAGAAGAAGAACGAGGAGAGTCTGGAAAGGAGGGTGGGGAGCGCTCCCACCCCAGCCGCTCCAGGATGGGAAGTGCGTCCCGGGGGAAGCGGGGAGGAGGACGTCGGGTTGGGTGGGGGTTGCCAGGAGCAGCACAATGTCCCTCCAACCCCGGCTTCCACTCTTCAGGCAGGCACCCAACATGGCCAGCTGGCAAGGGCTCTTTCTTACTCCAGCCTTGGCGTGCAGATCCCGGGTTCAGCCCCAGATCCAGGTTCTGATATTATGAGGGAGAAAACATTGCTCTGCCCCTTTCCCACATCATGCATACTTCTATGATGTCCCCACTTTCCCCCCTCTCGCAAAGCCCCAAAGCCTCCTACATTGTTAGCCTTCCTTACAGGGGAATCATCAGAACCACCTGTGCTGCAGAGCTTCTGGCTGAAAGGCGATTCATGGAGATTTGCAATGACTGCTGCAATGCACCCCTAATGATTCAGATTGTATCATTATAGCCTTATTGTGTTTATTTGTTGTTGATATATTATATTCTATATATTATATATATATTATATTATATTATATATATATTATATTATATTGCAGGTTTTGGTGTCCTCGGGTGTCTTCCCGTGTAAAAGTTGGGGTGTCTAGGCGACGTTTCGACGAGGTCTCACTCGTCATCTTCAGGCTGGTGCTTTCGGCTTCTTGTTACTGGAACAGAGCGGGATCTCAATGTTTGAGTTCCTATAAATATTATATTCTATATATATATAGAAGCGGTGTGGCTGTGAGTACCATGAAGGGAGCCTGCACTTTGTGATTTGCAGGTTAGGAAGGAGGAAGAAGCAAAGATCCTTTCCCCAGTAAAACATGTTTGCACCCATGGTGTTTCCAGACTGTCAGTATTTTGTGGGAGGGATTCAGGTCCAGCCCAGAACTTCAGCTTTTCCATTGAGAATGGATTAAAGCACTCTGACCATTCCCTTAGTAGAGTCTAACCACTGTGTTAAGTTTTGGGCAAGCAAGACATGAACGCAAAGTAAACAAGTGGTCGTCTCCTCCGGAGGAACTCCTGCACTGTGTGGAAATGACTGTGTGGAAATGACTGGAAAAAGAGAAAAAAGGAAAATCAAGGTTTTTGACTCTTGGTTTCCTGGAAGATGATCAAAAGACTCCCCTGGACTAGAAGAGACATCTCATTAACAACTGGAGAAATGCCAAAGAACTTTGGATATCTGCTTGGGAGGTTTCTGATGCAGTATTAATTTAACAAGGAGCCAGGAGTGAAACTGAAAGTAGACTGACCAGCTAGCTGAATCCAATTATATTGCTATGGGGTGGGGGGGGGAACCTCTAACATTTTACGTTTCAATATTTGTACTTCCAGGTTGAATTGAATGGGTGGAGGGGGGGTGGAGGAGCGGAGGAAAGAAGAGCTAACTTGTCTTTTTTAAAAAAAATAATATTTATTCCAGATTTTAAAAGTTACAAAAAAAAGCAAGAGCAATACCAAATACAAAGAAGAAGAAAAAATACAACAACAACAACAGATAAACAAGAAAGAATAAAGATACATTCTCTTAATAAAAAAAACACAAAAAAAAAAACAATATTAAACCTTTATATGACTTTTTTCCTTTACTTCTTTCCTTGACCTCCTCACACCTCCCAATTTTGTATTCTAGTTCAAATCATTGTTTCAGCACATCCTTCCAAGAAGAGCTAACTTGTCCGTGGCTGGGGGCGCAATCTGGACAGTTCTGCCGGGGCGCAAGATCACCTAACTACTGCTCTGCGCCTCTGGACCAGGGGTGGATGGTGCTCATTGGGACTGGGAGGGTGGAACGCAAGGAGGCCAACAGTAGGTGGCGCCAGAGCCAAGGAGTGGCAGAGCAAATGCGTTCTGTATCTGAGATGGAGTGGGAAGGGGCTGGTGGCCACCACAGCCATCCCCTGTCTGCCCTCATGGACCGGCCAGAATCCGCTGGGCAAAAGCCCATCTTGCCAGAGTCTGGGTCTTCTGCTGTTGCTCTCTCAGAAACCATGCCCAGGTGGGATGCTTCGTTTTTCGTAGCTGCTTCATCCCTGAGGAAGTTGGAGGTGACGCAACTCCTGCATCTCTGACGTGGGAAGGTTTGGAGGTATTTCAAATTCCACCCTTCTTCCTTGGCTCCCTGGAAAGAAGGCATCTTTACATTTTGAGCGCATTTCACAGGCCAGGAGCCAAGCACCCCTTCCGGAGGGGGAGAAGAGGCCCAGAAAAGATGAGCCCTTCCCAGCCCAAAGGCATTCCCCTGAGATTCAGCTTCCGGGCTATGGCTAACCAGGTTAGGAGCAGGAATATTGGGAGCAGGAAGGAACTGATGTCATCTGCCAGAGCAGCTGGCTAATTGAAGGGAATGAGGTGATAACAAGGCTTTCAAATCTGAACTCTTGTTTGCAGCTGATTAGGATAGAGGGAGGTGGAGAACAAGGGCAATCGGATGCAGACTCTGGGTTCCTATGTCACACCGGCAGTTTAAATGGCAACACTCCTTTGCAAGATTGTCCGCCTTTTTAATTGTTTGTTATGGAAAATCAATAAAATGATAAGTTGCCCCTGCCCAAGGGTTGCATGACATCTGGCTGAAGACTTTTTGTGCTATGCTGGTGTGTGTGTGTGTGTGTGTGTGTGTGTTCCCGTCCGTCCATCCGTCCGTCCATGTGGACACTTCAAGCCACCTGCTGAAATCAGGAGTGGGGAGAAAAGACCTCTTCTTACCTTCTGAGCTTTCTCATGCATCAGAGGAGCACACATCATGGTGCCATTCAGTTAGACCTGGAAATTAGCCAAGCTTCCCCCCAATTCTGGGGACATTAGCTTGTCTCCCTTCCAGTCCAACCCCCAGCTTGAGCTGGGGTTGGGTGGACTCCTCATCTCTTAACTCCCGGGTTTCAAAACATAGAAGGTGGGTTTGGTACCCTATGACACATGCCCTCAAGGAAACCATTCCTGCACATCAGAATCTCCAGGGTTTGTGTTGCAACCTTGCCATGGGCAGCTTTGTGCAGGAATGTTTGAGTGTGATGGATTTTTCTCACTCCAGAGCAGATGTGTTTAAGCTGAAGGTCACAAGAAATACCAACAGTGGAAGACTGGCAGATGAAGATGATGGACTTTTCGGAGCTAGCTGACCTGACTGAAAGAGTCCATGATCAGAAGAAGGAGGACTACCAGGAAGAATGGACGAAATTTAATGATTATTTGGTTAAATATGTTAAGATTAATTAATTGGAAAAGCTTGCAAATATCAGATAGGCTTAGGATTTAAATATGTAATGTGATAAATTATAGATGAAATTGAGATTAGGAAAGAAAGAAAGATGTTATGTGACCAAGTTAATTTTATGAGAATATAGGTTTTGGAAAACCAGTAAAATGATATACACTGAAATTCAACCAAGGGGATACCAGGAAGTTGCTTAACAATGTTAATTAGATTGGTTTTAATAAGGTTAGGATTTATGTTTGCTTGTTTGTGTGTTTAAAATATTTGGAAAACTAATAATTTTTTTTGAAAAAAATAAATAAAAATGAAGGTCACCAGGAACTCATGCATGTGTTATCTCCAAAGCTAAATCCCTCTGCGTTCAGCAGGGCTGTGTATTCACCATTCCACCCCCTCTTTTACAGTGCTACAATTCCCAGCACCCTTAACAAACCATTGTTCCAAGGACTTTTTGGGTGTGGGTGGGAGGAGATGTGCTTTACATGTGCGGTGTGCAGGCATCTCCCAGCACATGTGTGTGGGGATTCAAGACTAACTCTTATGCTTTTCTTCCTTAGACCAGCTTGATGTTGAACGAGAGGTTCTCTGGGTTGAGGAACACACGCCATTTCACAGCGAAGCAGAACACAGGCCGAATGGTCACTCTGCCATTGCATTTGGTGAAGTCAGACTGGCTTTGCAAAGGAGCTTGCCCCTGAAGCCAGTTGGTTGCCTGCCTGTGGCTGGCTGGTGGCTTGGCATCACCAAAACACAAAGAGACAGCCCCATGCAACCTCACACCCAAAGATTTCTGCCCATGCTTCAGACATGCAGCCCTAAGAGCAGCTCTGACTCCCACTCTAGGCCCCTCTGCCCCAGTCTTCTTCCTGATGTAGGCTACAGGATCTGGGAAGTCTGATCCAGCTTTGAGGTGTGGTTCCATATGGCCGTTAGTACTGTTGTGTTTTTGCCAGAGAGCCACCTGGTAAGGAAGATCTCCAAGCACGCTTCCTAGGAGGTCCTCTTTAATCCTCAAATGTGCCCACAAAGGCATGATCCAGCACCCTCATGCCACAGCTGCCTCTGGAGTGACCCTCCCTCCGGTAAGAGGCATGCCTCACAGCTGAGTGCCTGGTTGTTTGTGTAGGGCGGAGGCTGGGAATCTTGTGGGCTCCCAGATATTGCCAGATCCAATGGCCTTCTGCCTCAGCCAGCATGGCCGACGGTCAGGGGTGATGGAATCCAACAACATCTAGAGGGCCACACAATTCCCCATCCCTGGTCTAGTGAATTTGAGGTTCTTGGTTTCTCTCCCTCTGCCCCCTTTTGCCTGGAAAAGCACTTTGGCAGATTCCTTTGGAGGATTTGGGTGTGACAAGCTGTAGCAGCGCACTGAATAAAACATCTCTGAGAAGTTGAAACTCCAGGCTGTTTTCTTTTCTAACAAAAATATTCACTGTGCAGTTCACAGGCACAAAACACAATCTTGATATTGTCCAGGAAATGGGTTTTCAGTTGGAGGGCATGGGTTGCATGAGAGCATGTTGTACGGGATAACCAGTCTCATATAACCAACATGCTTCAGTCTAATTAATGCATGAAGGGGTTAACACCATAGAGTAAGCTGTCCTGCCATCTTAGCCATGTCTCTTCCCCTTACCTTGGGAGTGAGTTCTGATCTATTCTGGTATTCACTTCTTCAGCGTTTAATGTACTGTAGGTTTTTCCTGATTTTATGGTTTTATTTTTCTTTAAACGGCTTTGATGTTTCCTACCATCTGGTAGTGTATAAATTTTATGAAATAAATAAATAATTTTGAATAAATAAATAAACAAACAAATAGGAAGATGTAAAACCACAACCTCCGAAATGAAAGCTACTGTCTACGAAGTTGAAAGGAATGTGCAAAGATGTTTTAGTAAAGAAATACAGCAAAATTAATCAATGATGGGGGATTAGAAGATAAGTGGATAGCAGCGGTAATGGTTGATTTAAAAGAAATTAAGCAATATTAAAATCAGTCAAAATAGAGGAAGAATTTGCTGAAACTAAATTGGAAATTGGAATACAGAAAAGGGAGGTGTGAGGAAGTTGGGAAAGTAACTTACATGAAATTAAGAGTTGAACTTATATATTTTTGTTTGATTTTTATGTTTTATATTGTTTATTGTTTGTTACTGTGTTGTCTATGGGACGCAGGTGGCGCTGTGGGTTAAAGCCTCAGCGCCTAGGACTTGCCGATCGAAAGGTCGGCGGTTCGAATCCCTGCGGCGGGGTGCGCTCCCGCTGCTCGGTCCCAGCGCCTGCCAACCTAGCAGTTCGAAAGCACCTCCGGGTGCAAGTAGATAAATAGGGACCGCTTACCAGTGGGAAGGTAAACAGCGTTTCCGTGTGCGGCTCTGGCTCACCAGAGCAGCGATGTCACGCTGGCCACGTGACCCGGAAGTGTCTCCGGACAGCGCTGGCCCCTGGCCTCTTGAGTGAGATGGGCGCACAACCCCAGAGTCTGTCAAGACTGGCCCGTACGGGCAGGGGTACCTTTACCTTTACCTTACTGTGTTGTCTTGTTTTGTTTGTTATGATAAAATTTGTTGAAACCTTAATAATTTTTTTTAATAAAAAAATAACTGTTCCCAGTCAGCCATCATAATGTTGTGCCCAACATCTTGAGCCCATTTAATCATAACAGATTTCACCGTTTCATCCTGAGTGTTCCATTTCAACAGCAAGTTATACATTCTTGACAAATTCTTAGTTTTGGGATCTAACAATTCTGTTTCCAGTTTTGATTTTTCCACCTGGAAGCCAAGTTTTTTGTCCAAATTATATGCCTCCATTATTTGGTAGTAGTGGAGCCAATCTCGCACTCTATTTTTTAATTTTTCAAAGCTCTGCAGTTTTATTCTGTCTCCATCTTGTTCCAGAATTTCCCAATATTTCGGCCATTTGGCCTCCATTTTGAGTTTTTTCTGAGCCTTTGCTTCCATCGGTGACAACCACCTTGGGGTTTTATTTTCAAGTAGGTCTTTATATCTTATCCAGACATTAAACAATGCTTTCCTGACAATATGGTTTTTAAATGCTTTATGTGCCTTGTCGTACCACAACCTTGTCGACTTGTATACCTTTAACCAATTGGTCCCTTCTAATCATGTTTAAGAGAACCTCCAGGACCGATATAAAAAACAATGGCGAGATTGGGCAACCTTGTCATGTTCCTTTCTCTATCTTAAATTCTTCCGTCACTACATTATTCACAATTAATTTAGCCTTTTGTTCTGAGTAAATTGCACCTATACCATTTCCAAAGCCTTGACCAACCCCCTTCCCCTTTAAATTCTTCTTCATAAAACTCCAAGAAATATTGTCAAAGGCTTTCTCCGCGCCCACAAATATCAAAACTGCTTTGGTATTAATATTCACTTGTAGTTTTTCTAAGATATTAATTATGTTCCTCGTATTGTCAGACAAGTGTCTGCCCGGGAGAAAGCCCGCTTGATCTTTATGGATTTCTTCTACAAACACCTTTTTTAATCTTTTAGCCAAAATGTCTGCCAAACTTTTATAATCCACATTAAGCAGCGATATGGGGCGGTAATTCTTAAGCTGTGTCTTTTCAGTCTCTGTTTTCGGTATAAGTGTAATATAGGCTTCCTTCCACGACTCTGGTGCCCTTTTCCCTTCCAGTATTTCATGGCAGACTTCCTTCAGTGGTTGTATTAACCATTCTTTCAAAGATCTGTAGTATCTTGAAGTCAAACCATCCGGTCCTGGAGATTTACCCAATTGCATGTTCTGTATGGCCCCTTCCACTTCCTGATCCGTTATTTTATAATTCAAAATTAACTTGTTTTCCTGAAAGATTTTCTGTAGTCCATTTATTTTCAAAAATCGATCAATGTCCATTTCTTTCTGCTTCTCCTGTGTATATAGTTGTTTAAAGTACCTCTGGAAGCACTTTCTGATCTCCACTGGGTTCTGTATATTCTTTCCTTCCACTTCCAAATTTGTAATAGTATTAAGTTTTTGTCTTTTTTTCATTTGCCAAGCCAACAATTTTCCACACTTATTTGACGATTCAAATGTCTTTTGTCTCATCTGTTGGTGGTGTTGGTGTCACATTCACTGGGCGGTCCAGTCCAAAGGATAATGTTGCTATATCCACTATTCTTCTATTTGCTGATCTTCTGTCCAATGCTCTTTGCTCTAGTCCTCTGTCTGGTGATCTTCTGTCTGATGCTCTTGGCTCTTTTCCAAGTTCCTTCTGCAGATCTTCTTCGTAGTTATTCAAAAACTTTGCTTTATCTTCTACTGATCTTATTTTTATTTTCCTTCCTCTCAGCAGGGCAACCAAATCTCCATAAAGATGTTTCGGGATGTCTTTAAATATTTCCACTCTTGACTGTTGTACTTCCAAAGTCTTCTGGTAATGCCACCACAAAATTCTGTCTCTCTCTTCTTTAGTTCGGAGGGTGATCAAACAGTCTCTTATTCTGTTCTTCTGTTTCTTCCCTCCTCTTCCAAGTCTGAAGGCCCTCACAATTCTGAATTCCTCTTGCTCCAAGTCCAAGTCCCAAAAATCTGCAAACTCCTGCGTGAGAAAGTCTATCAAACTATCCTTCTCCAGTTCAGGTAAAGCTCTGATTCTCAAATTCGTCTGTTTTTCCTTAAGCTCAATCATAGAAAGCGTTAGCTAGTGGTCCTCAAGTTGCCTCTGTAGGGCTGGGACTCTCTCTCTTTCCAGTTGTGTTATTTTACCTTCCACAGCAGCCACTTTTTCCCTAGCTTCCTCCGTGGTCTGTCGTATCGAGGTAGATTCCTGTATCAGTTTCTCGATGGTTTCTGTATTAGTATTCACCTTTTGTCCTAAATTATTTAGACTTTCTGTATTTAAATCAATTTTACTAGTTGCAGCATCCACTTTCACATTTGTCGCGTCTGCTTTCTTATTAAGCTGTTCCAATGAGTCATTTATCTTACTCAATGCAAGCGCTAAGGCCTCTTCTGATAGCATTCCTCTTGGTTTAGGATGTGCTGGTACAGCCGCAGAGGAAACAGAGGGACCAGATGTTGAGGCTCTCCTAGGTTGCTGCCAGGTCTTCCCAGACCTTGTTGTTTTTTCTGGGATTGACGAATCTATTTTTTCCTTTCCATCTGCCATAACACTTAAAAAATTCAAGGTCAGTCCCACAGTCCCACAGTTTTTATCTTACAGCTGGAAAATCCCCTAATCCAGCTCTTGTAACAGTTTCAAAAGCTTCCTCTAGGGGGAAACAGTTGCTATTTGTATTAATCCGTAATGTTGCCTTTTAAAATACAGTTCAAACAGTAAAGTTAGTTTCAGTTTTCAGCTACTTTTACTCCTTTTTAAAATCAGACGGAGACAGTTAAAACAATGTATCTCTCTTATTTTGCTAGCTGTCAGCGAACGTTCTGTTCACAGTCAATTAACATTCCAATGCACGTCAGTCTTATTAGCAGCCCGTTTCCAGGTTCTGAGCGGTGGTATTATAGCTTCCCTCACTCCCTCCTGCAGGCATATACAGTCCAATTCCTCCCCCCTCTTCTCCTGCTTCCAAGGGGGGGGGGGTTAATATTTTTTACTGATGGAAGTTTAGTCCTTTACAGTAGGCTTTCCAAGACTTTAGCTTGCAGCCTCTTTGCTTCAGTCTATTTACAAAAGGGGAAGGCGGACTTCCTGTTTTGAGCCTCCCCGTTTCGGTGCCAAATTAAGACTTTTAAAATTCCAATTCTTCACTCTACTCACGGGTAGTTGCTTTTAGATCAAATTGTTCACAGGAAAAAGTCAGCGCTCTCCGGCAACGGCTGTGCGGCTTCGCTCTGTGGAAAAAGCAGTCAATTCGAAGCACCGCGCCACTCACCCTACCTCACTCCGGATCCCCGAAACTGGGTTTCCCCGTGAGTAGGGGAGGCGCAAAAGATGCCCCCCAAATCCCACGTTCACAGGCTTCACCCGCCTGTGATTTTTGAAGGGTCTCCGCCTTTGCCGTGACGGCCAGACCCGGATTTCCATGAGGCAAATTCCTCCCGGTCAGAGGAATTCCGCCATTACCCAAGGCGCTAACCCGGAAGTGGCATTTTTCCATCTCCGCCAAGCTAAGCAGTTGGCTCCTTACCTCTCTTGCCCTGACCTAGCCACTGTGATCCACGCGACGGTCACCTCCAGACTGGATTATTGTAACTCGCTCTACGTGGGGCTGCCCTTGAGACTGACTCAGAAACTCCAGCGGGTGCAGAATGCTGCAGCGAGACTCCTTATTATTATTATTATTATTATTATTATTATTATTAAGGCCAGTGGAAGTGATGATATTCCAGCTGAACTATTAAATTTTGTTAAAGATGATGCTGTTAAGGTGCTACACGCAATATGCCAGCAAGTTTGGAAAACTCAGCAGTGGCCAGAGGATTGGAGAAGACCAGTCTACCTCCTTTAGAGGAAAAGGCCTTGAGGGGAGGACCTCTTGCCTCCACAATCCTTCCTAAACATGCATAAGCTGAGAGGCAATTGTCCGGCAAATGTGGTGCTGTGGGGAGGCAGGAACATTTTCCTGCAGTCAAGTATTTTCTAAGTTCCTTTCCCGAAATGTCCCCAAACAGTTCTGAAGCCTTTCTAAAATCAGAAGTCTTTTCCTCTCTCGGGAATTCTGGGATTTGAGGATAACTTCATGGAGAAGGAAAGAAACCTGCAGAATCAGCAAATGAGTGCCCGCCGGGAGCCTCCACCCCCACCGCTGCCACCAAGCAGGCTGTAAGTTGCCTTAGAGGTGTACTGTGCCCTCCCGCCTCCTTGCTTTGAAGGACTACTTGAGTTCTGTTCTCATCTCCCTGAGGCGTATCCGTGACAAGGAGAGCATGAGCAAGAAGCAACCCCAATGACCCACACTATGCGCCAGCTCTTTGTGCCTTCCACACATCCGCAGTCCGGACAGAGAGAGGGACTCATCCAGCACGTCCTTGCCAAGAGAGAGAAGGAATATGTCAACACCCAGAATTTCAGCTCAGATCATGCAAAAGTGCAAAGACCAGTGGAACCTGTATCAGAGTTGGGGCTGGAGAAAGCGACATCTACATGACAGCTTTATTGTTGGGTGCCAGGCAAAGTCTGTCCTGTTCACTCTGAAGAATGTTTATTGCTCAGATAAGCCTTGGCGTCCAGCCCACTTCAGCTGTGCAGTTCTGCTAGGCCTCTGGACTTCAAAGGCCACATTCCAAAGGGTCTGAGCAAACGCAGAGTTTAAGCAGCGGTCAGAGAAAGCTGCAAGCTCCAGTGCGTTCTTCAGTGTGCTTAAATAAAGTCCACTCAGGATCTTAGCAGCTAGAAGCAGTTTTTATTTACAGCAGACAATCCATTGTCTATCACAGCGAACAGCATCGTGAAAACACGTCCTCTCTCCTCAAAAGCTAAAGTAGAGAGTGTACTTAAATACCTTTTTCAGCTCGTTATATATCATTTCCCAGAAAGCCTTCACTCTAGGGCACGTCCACCAGAGGTGAAAGAATGTTCCTTCGGCCTCTTTACACTTCCAACATTTATTATCAGGCAAATGATATATCTTTGCAAGCTTGACTGGGGTCATGTACCACCTGTATATCATCTTCATAATGTTTTCTTTCAGGGTATTACATGCCGTAAATTTCATACCAGTGGTCCATAACTTTTCCCAGTCAGCAAGCATGATGTTGTACCCTATGTCCTGTGCCCATTTTATCATAGCTGATTTGACCGTTTCATCCTGTGTATTCCATTTTAGCAGCAAATTATACATTCTTGAAAGTGTCTTAGAGCTGGGTTCTAACAGTTCTGTTTCTAACTTTGATTTTTCCACCTGGAATCCTAATTTTTTATCTGACTTAAAGACTTCTTTAATCTGAGCGTAATGTAACCAATTTCGCACTTTCCCCTTTAGTTTCTCCATACTCTGCAGTCTCCAGTTGTCACCATCTTTTTCTATTATTTCCCAATATTTCGGCCATTTGGCCTCCATATTGAGTCTTTTCGGGGCCTTAGCCTCCATTGGTGATAGCCACCTTGGGGTTTTATTTTCCAATAAGTCCTTATATTTTGACCAGACATTAAACACTGCTTTTCTGACAACATGGTTCTTGAAAGCCTTATGTATTTTAACCTTGTCATACCACAGATATGCATGCCAACCAAACACATTATTAAATCCTTCCAAATCTAAAACATCAGTGTTTTCAAGAAGTAGCCAATCTTTCAACCAGCAAAAGGCTGCTGATTCATAATACAACTTTAAGTCTGGCAGGGCAAAGCCCCCTCTTTCTTTAGCATCAGTTAATATCTTAAACTTGATTCTGGGCTTTTTGCCCTGCCAGACAAATTTAGAGATATCTCGTTGCCACCTCCCAAAACACTCCATTTTGTCCACTATTTGCAAAGTTTGGAATAAAAACAACATCTTTGGCAATACATTCATCTTGACAGCAGCAATACGTCCTGACAAGGAAAGTTTCAATCTTGACCAGACATCTAGGTCTTTTTTAATTTCAGACCAACATTTTTCATAATTATCTTTAAATAAATTTCTGTTCTTCACTGTTATATTTACCCCTAGATATTTGACTTTTTTGACCACATTTAATTCTGTCTCTTTTTGAAACCTTTCTGACTCTAAAGAAGTCAAATTTCCCCCCAAAACCTTAGTTTTTTGTTTATTAAGTTTAAATCCTGCCGCTCGACCAAATTCCTGAATCAGTTGCAGTACCCTTTTAGTACTAGGCTCTGGCTCCTGTAGGGTCAAAACTAGGTCATCTGCAAATGCTTTCAGTTTATATTGTTTCGCTCCGACCTGGATACCTTCCACCAACCGGTCTCCTCTAATCATATTCAAGAGCACTTCCAGGACCAAAATAAATAATAAAGGGGATATAGGGCAACCTTGTCGTGTTCCTTTCTCAATTCTGAACTCTCCTGTCACCACATTGTTGACTATCAATTTTGCTTTTTGCTCTGAATAAATTGCCTCTATCCCATTATAAACCCCCCGCCCCACTCCCATTCCTTCCAAATTTTTCTTCATGAACTTCCAAGAGATGTTATCAAAGGCCTTCTCCGCATCTATAAAGATTAAAACAGCTTTTGTATTAATATTTGTTTGCAAAAGTTCCAAAATGTCAATAATGTTCCTTGTGTTAGCAAACAAATGTCTACCTGGGAGAAAGCCTGCTTGGTCCTTATGGATTACTTCATTTAGTACTTTTTTAAATCTTCTTGCTAAAATGTCTGCAAATATTTTATAATCCACGTTTAAAAGGGAGATGGGGCGGTAATTCCTGAGTTGCGTCTTTTCAGATTCTAGTTTGGGTATCAATGTGATGAAAGCTTCTTTCCATGACTCCGGTGCCTTTTCCCCTTCCATAATTTCATTGCAAACCTCCATTAATGGATGCATCAAATAGTCTTTCAATGTCTTATAATATTTGGAGGTAAGCCCATCTGGCCCTGGAGACTTGCCCAGTTGCATGTTCTGAATGGCCTCCTCAATTTCTAATTGTGTTATTTTATAATTCAGGATTGTTCTGTTCTTAAGAGACAACTTTGGTAAACCATACTTCTGTAAAAACTGATCTATCTCTGAATCATTTTGCGGCCCTTGTGTGTAAAGTTGTTTGAAGAATCTCTGGAAGCACTTTCTAATTTCCATCGGGTTCTGAATATTTCTTCCCTCAATTTCCAAATTTGTTACTGTGTTCAGCTTTTGTCTCTTTTTCAGCTGCCATGCTAGCAGCTTTCCACATTTATTTGCCGATTCAAAGGATCTTTGTTTCATTAGCTTGATCTTCCATTCTACTTCTTGGTTCATCATTTTTGCATATTGTACTTGATAATGTTTAATTTCTCTTAAGATCTCCTTTGATTTCGGTTTCGATCTTAACTTTTTCTCACCTTTAATTTTCTCCAAGATCTTGTCTTTCTTGTCATTCTGCACTTTTTTCTTAATTGTATTCTGCTGTATCAGAAACCCTCTCATCACCGCCTTACTTGCGTCCCAAACAGTTCTTTTTTCCACTGTAGTATTCAGGTTTATCTCAAAATAGTCCTTCAAAGCTTTTTGGGCCTTTTTAACAATATCCTGATCTCTAAACAAGTTGTCATTCATCCTCCATCTGAAGGAGCCGGTTGGAGTTAGTCTCATATCCATCTTGACAGCGTTATGGTCGGAGCAGGTTCTTGGGCAGATTTCCACTTTTTTTATTTTGGGGGCCAGGCCTTTAGTTGTCCAAATTTGGTCAATTCTTGTCCATGTCAGTTGGGCTTCAGAAAAGAATGTTCCTTGTCTTTCTAGGGGATTCTTTGTCAAAGTAGCTGTCAAAGCAGGAAAATAAAGAGAGAACTTTGTTACGATGGCTTTGCTGGTTAGATTTGTTACAACTTGGACATAAATTATTGGAAATAAAGGCAACAAGTTATTTGACTTTTGGGTCTGATCTGGAAAGAAATTAAGTTACCATATTCCCTCTAGAGGGAGGCCGGGACATTGCAACAGTAGCAGCAAGTGGAAAAATACTATGAATTTGAGCAGGATTCGTTATCTCTTGGGAAAGCTGTAAAAACGAAGCATTATTTTGTCTACAGAGGTCTTTATACCAAAGGAGACAATGGATTTATCTATTGAAGAAAGGAAGGGACTTGACGTAAGTTTATGTTCCTGAATAACAAAAGCCTCTGTGGAGAACAAGAAGTTTCTAAATAAGTTTCTGAATTAGAAGGTTTTTGCAGCAGAACAGGAAAAAGAAACCTGAAGAATAAGAGCTGGACTAAATTTGAATTTGGAGCATTTGGGACATCCAGACTTTAAAAGGATCAAGAAACAGAATCTGAGTTATACTCTTAAACATAGAGGTCTGGATGGAAGAAGAATGATTTTTTCTGAGAGTTTCTCCGAGATTGGACTTTCTGAAATTAAAAGCTATCAAAAGATGGCAAAGTGGAACTGAGACATGGGCGTGGATTCACCAGGCTGGCAGTAGACGATGGATGAACTCTGGGGATCGGAACCGGGGAATGTGGGGGGTGGGATTTGGAACCCAAAGGCTGTAAAATTACATATTCTTTCTTTCTTTCTTTCTTTCTTTCTTTCTTTCTTTCTTTCTTTCTTTCTTTCTTTCTTGTTTGTTGTTTGAAAATAGGGGAATTCGTGGAAGGGATCTGGGGTCGATCTTAGGGAAGTATATAAAATATAAGGAGAAATGGTTAAAAAAGATAAATAAGATAAATTAATTTGGAATAAATGGGTTATTTAAAATTACAATAAGGCTTTAAAACTCGGGGTAAGAAGTTGTGGAATTAACGTAAGGGAAATGGAATACAACAGGGGGAGGGGGGGGGAGTCCGGGAAAGATGTTAATGATATTAAGTGTAAACTATATTTTTCTCTTCTTTCTATCTTTCCTTCTTTATTCTGGAAAATTTAATAAATATTATTTTTTTTTAAAAAAAGATCTTGTGTCTTCCAATACTTTGCGATCAGTATTCTTGCTGCTGTTGTAGCGTACATAAAGAAAGTTCTATCCTTCTTTGACACCAATTGGCCGACCATGCCCAGGAGAAAGGCCTCTGGTTTCTTCAGAAAGGTATATTTAAATACCTTTTTCATTTCATTATAGATCATCTCCCAGAAAGCCTTAATCCTTGGGCATGTCCACCAAAGGTGAAAGAATGTACCTTCAGTCTCTTTACATTTCCAACATTTATTATCGGGCAAATGATAGATTTTTGCAAGCTTGACTGGTGTCACGTACCACCTGTATATCATTTTCATAATATTCTCTCGTAAGGCATTACATGCCGTAAATTTCATACCTGTGGTCCACAACTGTTCCCAGTCAGCAAACATAATGTTATGTCCAACATCTTGTGACCATTTTATCATAGCAGATTTCACCGTTTCATCCTGAGTATTCCATTTCAACAGCAAGTTATACATTCTTGATAATATCTTAGTTTTGGGATCTAACAGTTCTGTTTCCAATTTTGATTTTTCCACCTGGAAGCCAATTTTTCTGTCCAAATTGTCCAGATTGTAAGCCTCCCTTATTTGATAATAATGAAGCCAATCTCGCACTTTATCTTTTAGTTTTTCAAAACTCTGCAGTTTCAATTTATCTCCTTCTTGTTCCAAAATCTCCCAATATTTTGGCCATTTGGCCTCCATATTGAGCTTTTTCTGAGCCTTCGCTTCCATCGGTGATAACCACCTTGGGGTTTTATTTTCAAGTAAGTCTTTATATCTTATCCAGACATTGAACAATGCTTTCCTGACAATATGTTTTTTAAATGCTTTATGTGCTTTGACCTTATCATACCACAGATATGCATGCCACCCAAATACGTTATTGAAACTTTCTAAATCCAAAATGTCTGTGTTCTCAAGAAGCAGCCATTCTTTCAGCCAGCAAAATGTGGCTGATTCATAGTAAAGTTTAAGGTTTGGCAGGGGAAATCCACCTCTATCCTTTGCATCAGTTAATATTTTATATTTTATTCTGGGCTTCTTGCCCTGCCAGACAAATCTAGAGATATCTCTCTGCCACTTCTTGAAACAATCCATTTTGTCCAAAATTTGCAATGATTGAAACAAAAACAACGTTCTTGGCAATACATTCATCTTTATAGCAGCAATACGGCCTAGCAAGGAAAGCTTCAAGTTTGACCATATTTCTAGATCCTTTTTCACTTCTGACCAACATTTTTCATAGTTTTCTTTAAATAAATTTAAGTTCTTAGCGGTCATATTAACCCCTAGGTATTTTACTTTCTTAGCCAATATTAGACCTGTCTCCTTCTGTAACGTCTCTTTCTCACTCGGTGTTAGATTTTTCTCGAGAACCTTAGTTTTTAACTTGTTCAACTTAAATCCTGCGACTTGACCAAATTCTTGAATCAATTCCAATACTCTTTTAGTACTAGATTCTGGCTCCTGTAATGTCAGTACTAAATCATCTGCAAATGCTTTCAATTTGTACTGTTTGGCTCCGACCTGTATACCTTTAACCAACTGGTCCCTTCTGATCATATTTAGCAGAACCTCCAGGACCGAAATAAAAAGCAATGGGGAAATTGGGCAACCTTGTCGTGTCCCTTTCTCTATCTTAAATTCCTCTGTCACCACATTGTTAACAATTAGTTTAGCCTTTTGTTCTGAATAAATTGCACCTATACCATTTTCAAATCCTTGGCCAACCCCCATCTCCTGAAGATTTTTCTTCATAAAACTCCAAGAAATGTTGTCAAAAGCTTTCTCCGCATTCACAAATATTAAAACTGCTTTAGTATTAATGTTCACTTGTAGTTTTTCTAAAATATTAATTATATTTCTCGTGTTGCCAGACAAGTGTCTGCCCGGGAGAAAGCCAGCTTGGTCTTTATGTATCTCTTCCACTAATACTTTTTTAAATCTTTTAGCCAAAATATCTGCAAAAATTTTGTAATCCACGTTAAGCAGGGATATGGGGCGCTAGTTCTTAAGTTGTGTCTTTTCAGACTCGGTTTTCGGTATAAGTGTAATGTAGGCTTCCTTCCACGACTCTGGTGCTTTTTTTCCCCTCCAAAATTTCATTGCAAACTTCCTTTAGTGGTTGAATTATCCAATCTTTCAAAGATCTATAATATTTTGAAGTTAAACCGTCCGGCCCTGGAGATTTGCCCAGTTGCATATTCTGGATGGCACCTTCTACCTCCTGTTCCGTTATTTTGTAGTTCAACATTAACTTATTTTCTTGAGAGATTTTTTGTAATCCATTTGTTTTTAAAAAATGATCTATATCAATCTCTTTCTGTGGCCCTTGTGTATATGACTGTTTAAAGTATCTCTGGAAACATTTTTTCTAATTTCCACTGGATTCTGTATATTCTTTCCTTCCACTTCCAAATTTGTAATGGTGTTGAGTTTTTGTCTTTTTTTCATTTGCCAGGCTAACAATTTCCCACATTTATTAGCCGATTCAAATGTCTTTTGTCTCATCTGTTTAATCTTCCATTCTATTTCCTGATTCATCATTTTCATGTATTGGACTTGATGTAACTTTATTTCTCTCAGAATCTCTTGTCATTTTGGTTTCGCTCTCAGTTTCTTCTCACCCTCTTTTATTTTCTCCAAAATTTTGTCTTTTTTCTCATTTTGAATTCTCTTCTTTATTGCATTCTGTTGAATCAGAAACCCCCTCATAACCGCTTTGCTTGCGTCCCAGATTACTCTTTTTTCAATGGTAGTATTCATATTTATCTCAAAATAGTCTCTCAGAGTTTTTTGGGCCTTCTTGGTAACCTCTTTGTCTCTAAACAAGGTGTCATTCATCCTCCATCTGAAGGAGCCAATTGGTGTTAGTTTCATCTCCATTTTCACAGCATTATGGTCGGAGCAGGTTTTAGGGCAAATTTCCACTTTTCTAGTCTTTGGAGCCAGTCCTCTAGTTATCCAAATTTGGTCAATTCTTGTCCATGTCATTTTGGCTTCAGAGAAGAAGGTTCCCTCTCTACCCAAGGGGTTCTTTGTTCTCCAAATGTCAACTAAGTCCATATTGTCAGTCATCTCAAAAAAGGTCTTTGGTAGTCTGCCGTCCTTAGTAACTACCTGTCTCTGCGCCTTGTCCATATTTGTAGATACCACTCCATTCATATCTCCCATCATAATGATATTGTAGTCCAGATAGTCCAACAATGTCTCATGCAACTTTTTAAAGAATTCAGATTTCCCCTCATTTGGTGCATAAACTCCTACTATCAAAAATGTCTCTCCTTGTGTTTGAATTTCAATTGCCACAAATCTTCCTTGATCATCTTTAAAGATAAATTTCGGTGATAGGCTCTCTTTTGCGTAAATCACTACTCCTCTTTTTTTAACCTTGTCCGATGAGATAAACTCTTGGCCCAATCTTTTACTGATCAATACTTTTCTATGTAGCCTTATCACATGTGTTTCCTGTAAACAAATCAAGTCCAATTGTTCCTTTTTAAATAAATGAAATACTTTTTTTCCTTTTCTGCGGGGAGTTAAAACCATTAATGTTCCAACTTAATAGTTGCAGAGCCATGTCGTAGTTGCTTTACTTTTCCTCCAACTGCACCCAGTAATTGTTCTTGTTCTGTCGGTGGTATCACTTTCTCTGAGTTGTCCAATCCAAAGGGTAGTGTTGCTATGTCTAGTATTCCTGGTTTTAGTGCTCTTGGCTCTTCTCCAGATTCTTTCTGCAGGTCTTCTCCGTGATCTTTCAAAAATCTTTCTTTATCGTCCACTGATTTTATTTTTATCTTTCTTCCTTTAAAGCTAAAGGATAGTCCTTGGGGAAATTCCCACCTGAAAACAATTCTATTGCTTCTCAGCAGGGCAACCAGATCTCCGTAGTTGGACCTAAGATCCAGAAGGTATTTCGGAATGTCTTTAAATATCTCCACTCTTGAATGATGTATTTCCAAGGTCTTCTGAAAATGCAGACTCAAAATTTTGTCTCTCTCCTCTTTTGTTCGGAGGGTAATCAAACAGTCTCTCACCCTGTAATCAAACAGTCTCTCACCCTGTTCCTGATAGCACTTACTACCTTAAAATCTTGATTCTCTGAAGCTATGTTCCAAAAGTCTGCAAATTCCTGCATAAGAAAGTCACTTAGGTTGTCTTTCTCAAGTTCAGGTACGGCCCTGATCCTCAAATTTGTTTGTTTTTCCTTCAATTCAATCATAGACAACATCGACCTATGGTCCTCAAGTTGCCTACATATCGGTGGTATCTTCTCCTCTACGGCAACTGCTTTTTCCTTTGCTTCTTCAGCTGTCTTTCGGGTCAAAGTAGATTCCTGTAGCAATTTCTCAATAGTTTCTGTATTAGTATTCACCTTCTGTCCCAAATTATTGATGCTTGTAGTGTTTTGGTCAATTTTAATTGATGCTTCAGCTACTTGTTTACTTAATTTTTCCAAAGATTCATTAATTTTACCTAATGCCAAAGCTAAAACATCTTCAGATGCCATTCCTTTTGACTTAAGTTGAACAGATGCTGCCCCTGGTGGTGCAGAAGGGCCAGATGCTGATGCTCTTTGCTGCTGCCACGATTTACCAGACCTTGTTGTTTTTTCTTGAAGCGAGTCTATTTTATCTTTTTCATTTGCCATAACACTTTATCTGGAGCTCAAGGTTGATCCCACGGCCGGAGTTTGTTTTGAAATGGAAAATTTCCCTGACCAGTTGTAACAATTTCAAACTTCCTCTAGGGGGACACAGTAACAGTCAATACTTATTGCATTCAAAAAAACTCTTTCTAGTCCCCCATTTAACAAAATAAGCAACAGTTTCAATTTCAGTTAGTTTTCAATTGCCTTAAAGTCAGGAGCAACCAGTCAGAAACAAAGTATCTCTCTTGCAGAGTTAACTGTCAAAAAGTTACATTGTCCATAGACAGCGCGTTTCACAAAGCGGCAATCTTATTGTCCTTTGACAGCCCGTTCACAGGCATTAAGCGGTGGACTTTTGTTTCCTATCCTCTCTTTTTGCAGGGAAATATACTTCTCCCTTTTCCCTCCCCTCTCCTGCAACTCAGGGAGGGAGATCTCTTGTATTGATGTTAGGATTCTAGTCCTTTTCAGTCGAATTTCCAGGTCTTAGCTTAGAAGTTCTTTACTTTAGTCTGTTTACAAGAAAGAGAAGGCGGACTTCCTGTTTAAGCCTTCCCGCTTTGGTACCAAATTAGAGCTTTTTCTTCCCTTTTTTCAGATCTTTAAATTTAACCTACTCACGGGTAGTTGTTTTGATAGCCGAATTGTCACAGGAAAAAAGTCAGCGCTCTTTGGCAACAGCTGTGCGGCTTCGCTCCACGGAAGAAGCAGTTGACTCTCAGCACTGCGCCGCTCACCCCGTTTCGCTCCGGAGCCCGGAACCGGGTTCCCTTGCAAATTGGGGGGGGGTGCTGAAGGTGCCCGCCGAGTCCCACGGTCACAGGCTTCACCCGCCTGTGGTTTTTAGAAGGGTCCCCGCTTCGCCGTAGCGGCAAGACCCAATTTCCGCAGAGCTGAATCCCTCAAAGTTAGAGGGAATCCGCCATTACCGATGGCGCCGACCCCGGAAGTTCCAGGGAGTCTTCTCTTCTCATGAGGTGGCCAAAGTATTGGAGCCTCAGCTTCAGGATCTGTCCTTCCAGTGAGCACTCAGGGCAGATTTCCTTCAGAATGGAGAGGTTTGATCTTCTTGCAGTCCTTGGGACTCTCAAGAGTCTCCTCCGGCACCAGAATTCAAAAGCATCAATTCTTCGGTGATCAGCCTTCTTTATGGCAGGCAGCATAGTGCTCGCCAAATGTTGATAGACCAAAATTCCCATAATTGCTAACAATTGGCCTTGCTGACTGGGGCTCATGAGAGTTCCACTTCAGCAACACCAGGAGGGTGCAGTGTCGGCGATCTCTGCTGCTGCAGCTGCACCAGTAAGGTTTCTTCTAGAGCAGCCAGTAGAGAGCAACATAAACCGAGTGGCAGAGATGTATTAGATTAGATTATAGCATATGTGGGCAACTTCTCCAGTGATCGGGGTCGGAGTTGCAGTTTGTTAAGGGCAGTAACGTGAAAGCAGAGTGGCCATTTTGCATGGAAAGGGTTCCCGGCTCAGTCATCAGTGTGTGCAGATCAGGCTGGGCATGATCTCTGCCTGAAAGCTGCTGCCAGTCCATGTAGTCCGTCCTGAGCTTGATGGGTCAATGGTCTGCCTCAATATAAGGTCGCTTCCTATGTTCCTGTGTACTACAGCAGGGTTTGGAGGGCCACAAGCGCCCTGCCCATGAATTAACAAACCAGGGGAAATTCTAAAAGTCTTTGCTGAAAGGACATCAAAGCAGGGGCCAGGTGAACCTCTTTGGGAGATTATTCTGAAAGGTCGGGTGCCATGACTGAAAAGGCCCTGCCATGCTTGAAAGAGCAGGAGTTCCCTGGGAAAGGGATTCTAGTCAGTGGAGAGGCAGTGCAAACATGAGTGGGCCTTCTTCTGGTACCCTTTCCCCAAACCTTGAAACACTTGAAAGGCCAAATGGGATGCTCTGAATTGGGCCTGGAAGCAGTTCAAGAGCCAGTCTAGTTCACAGAGCACTAGCCTAATATGATCATACTGCCCAATCCTAGTTATCAGTCTTACTACATATTGCAGGAAGTGGCAGCAGGCTGCCCCCCGCCCCCCGCCCCCGTGAGCTAGCCTGTAGCTGTGGTTGCTTTGCTTTTTTCCAGCATTGTCATCTGATCACTAAAAATGAGCTTCAGAGACTTCTGACCTACGACCAGGTGAGAGACATCTTTGTGTTATATGTGGTGGTTTAGGATATTGCCCTGTTTATTTCCTTTGTCTGGGATACCCCAGCCTAGGCTAGAGGAGTTAGGAGCAAAGTGTAGCTATAACATAGGATGACTGCGACTTCTACAAATGTTTTTTAAGGTTGCAGGTTTGTGCAACCTGAATTAGAAGCAAGTCTCAATTAAGTTGGAGGGTTGCCTTGGAATAAGTAGGACTGCTCTGCAGTTTCCCAGTTAGAGGACTTTCCTAGCTCAGCACACGCTCCAGATGTTGTTGGACTCCCATCAGCCCCAGCATAGCTGCTGTCCAGCAATATTTAAAGGTCTAAGGTTTCCTGCTCTAGGTTTTGCATCGATATGGAAAATCTGCGTTGCTCACATGTTCTTATCAGCAGAGACTTCCATTAAGTCCAATTAAATTGCTGATGCTTTTTGTTTTACATTTTTCTCTCCAAGGTTTGTGTGTTCATCATGTTGACGACCTTTCTCCCACTTGGCATAAGGATCATTGGTATTTTGTGTTGAAACAGAGGCCTGATTGCTGCACCTTACGGTGGATTTAAACTCTGTGAGCGTAGTCATGCCTTAGCCCTTTGAGAAGGATGCTGCAAGGAAGGCAAGGGGGGGTGCAGCCTCAGACTTCCAACATATGCAAAACTATCATAAAACATTCAAAACTTCCCTAAAGGCTGTATAGTTACTTATCTCCTTGACATCTGACGGGAGGGTGTCCCACAGGGCAGGTGCCACTACTCAGAAGGCCCTCTGCCTGGTTCCCTGTAACTTCGCTTCTCACAGTGAGGAAAAGGCCAGAAGGCCCTCGGTGCTGGACCCTGATGCCTGGGCTGAACAATGGGGATGGAGACACTCTTTCAGGGCTGAGGCCATTTAGGGCTTTAAAGGTTGGCACCAACACTGAGAATTGTGCTCAGAAACGTCCTGGGAGCCAACGTAGGATGCAAAAGGATGGTTTTGCAGTTGTTCATAGTGTCGGGGGTGTATTCTGGTGGTGGTTAACAGTTTGTATGAATTAATGGTACATATAACATTGCATATTGTAGGTATGGCTAACCTGTGGTCTGCCAGATGTTACTGAGCTGCAGTTCCTGTTGGCTCCAGCCATCATGGCCAGTAATCAGGGATGATGGGAACTGGAGTTCTGCAGCATTGTGAGGGCCACATGTCTGCTACTCCTGAGTTAGAGGATTTTCCTGTCATGTGATGCAGCAAAGTAATTTAAGATGACATGAGGCAAAAATGCACACGCATCCTGTACCTTTAATAATTGTGTATAAGATAGGATTTCAGCAGGTATACCCCTTTTTTTGCACTTGGCTAACCTACTAGTAGGGACGCGGGTGGCGCTGTGGGTTAAAACACAGAGCCTAGGGCTTGACGATCAGAAGGTCGGCGGTTCGAATCCCCGCGACGGGGTGAGCTTCCCTTGCTCGGTCCCTGCTCCTGCCAACCTAGCAGTTCGAAAGCACGTCTAAGTGCAAGTAGATAAATAGGTACTGCTCCGGCGGGAAGGTAAACGCCGTTTCTGTGTGCTGCTCTGGTTCACCAGAAGCGGCTTAGTCATGCTGGCCACATGACCCAGAAGCTGTACGCCGGCTCCCTTGGCCAATAAAGCGAGATGAGCGCCGCAACCCCAGAGTCGGTCACAACTGGACCTAATGGTCAGGGGTCCCTTTGTTGTTGTTGTTGTTTAGTCGTTTAGTCGTGTCCGCCTCTTCGTGACCCCATGGACCAGAGCACGCCAGGCACTCCTGTCTTCCACTGCCTCCCGCAGTTTGGTCAGACTCATGTTTGTAGCTTCGAGAACACTGTCCAACCAGGGGTCCCTTTACCTTTACCTTTAACCTACTAGTACTTCACCTTGGTCTTCCAGCACAACAGTGGCTGTTAATAGACTCCATTGTCAGGCAACAGGGGGTCTTTTGCTTCTCTGCTGATAAGCGATTTCTTTTTGGCTTTAGCTAAACATTCAGCGTACCCAAAAGACAGCTTTTGCTGATTTCAGAGAGGGAGAGATCAAGTTCATCCTGACGTACAAATTTGACTCTAAAACAGATCCTGCTTGATAGTTGAGCCTTTGTAAGTAAGTCCTCTCAATCATTCTTCTGCAAGGCTTGTTTGTTTTTCCTAGTCTGCTGAGATGCTAGTAGTGTCCTGCCTTTCCATCCTCCTGAGCAGGCTAGTAAAAAATATATTTTAAACATGGCTTTCTGCTAAGCAAGCTGGTGGAGGAGGGCTAGAGTTGAGGGCTGGACGGACTTCCTTTCCTCTGCAGCCAGAATGGACACCAAGCCATGGAGGAAGAGAGAGATCCAGCTCTCCTTCACCTGCTCACTTTGCTTGCATGGAATTCCTGGTTACCAAAGGCTGCTAGGCAAGTTGTGAAATGCAAGGCTGTGATATGTTGTCTTCCTCAAGCCATCCCTGCTCTGGGAATGTTTTGGCTTCTTTTCCCCACATTTGTCCTGATAACCAGCATCCTCTGTTTCATGGCGTGTATAAGCGGTGTTGCAGTTCCTTGAAAGGTGCAGCAGGCTGAATGAGAATCCTCTTTGTGTCAAGGAAGTCTGGGAATTAGACTTGGTGCTCTCTCAAGATGAGTCTGCCAGGGCATAAGAGCATGAGAACAGCCCTGCTGGATCAGGCCATTGGTCCATCTGGCCCAGCATCCTGTTCTCACATTGGCCAATGAGATGCCTCTTGGGGAGCCCACAAACAGGACCTGGGTGCAACAGCACGCTCCCCTCCTCCAAGCCATACTGCTTCTCTTGGTGGAGTATGTTCTGAGGCCATTATGGATAGTAGCCATTGAGCCTCACCATCCATGATTTGGCATATTCTTGTGGTTCTTGACAACTGTCAGAAGCCACCTAGGCCTGCTAGTTTCATTGCTCTTGCTGTGGTAATGGGGAAATCAAAAGGACAGGTGGAACAGGTAGTGACGAAGCCGGAAAACGGCAGGCTCCTTTGGGCAGCATTTCAGGTGCCAGAAAGGGTCTTTTGGATCACTGAAAAAATAGTGTCTGAACAAGAATAACGGGGCCCCTTGCTTTGGGGAAGGATCATCATTTGGTGGTGTGCCATATGCTTTGTATGCAGAGTCTCAAGTTGAAAGGCACCTCCACCTGAAAAAGGATTGGGCCACAGAGAGCTGCTGCCAGCCAGAGGAGACTTAATTAATGAATTGTGGGGTTGGAAGGGATCACGAGGGTCATCTATTCCAACCCCCTGCAATGTAGGAATCCAACCTGGGGGAGGTCAGAAATTCATTCTGACCTGGTAGAAGGCAGCTTTTGATTTCCTGACAACTCTCTCCATGAGGCAAAATGCCTGCACACCCTTCAGAAGTTGGACTCCCAAGCCCCATCATCTCCAGCTGTTGACTGTGGTCAAGATCACAGGCCGTGTGTGGAGCCAAAGTTTGACTGTGTGAGCCTTGTGTGTTGCCTCAGCCAGTCCAACAGTCCTGGTGTCTCTCCTGTCTCCTTGCAGTGGGAAGTGCCATGTGCCAACATGGTGTGAGCCAATCCCCTGGAGAGGAGGCAGCGTGAATCAGCTCAGCTACCGAAGCCACATGGAATTGAAAAGGAGCGACCACAAGCCCGTCAGCTCCCTCTTCCTCACAGGGGTAACATCTGCCCTGGCCAGGGCTGTCGTCTATTCAGGGTTTTTAGTTGCCTGCTATGTGGCACCTCCTCGAATCTGGGCAGGCCCTGACCAACAACCAGGCCCCTTTCCACAGAGCTCTTCCTTGGCCAATGACTTCCGGTGCAAGGAGTGGGCAGGTTTTGGCTCTGTTAAATCCCTAGGCTTCCATTTTCCACTCTTCTGAGTACACGCTGCTCCTGTAGGCATGGCAGACTACATGGGCTGAACTGTATACCTTAACCGTTGGCTCTATTCATCCAATGGAGCTTCTGTGGTACTTGGCTTGGAGCATTTGGCTTCAGCCCATTGGCTCTGGAAGTCACAGCCGCTGCCATCCTGGGGAAGCTCTCAGAGTTACAGTACTTGCCTCTTTCAGGGCTGGGAACAGGGGGGTGCATCAGGCCTTTCTGCTCTTAACTCATACCCCGCCCCCTTTCAGTCCATAGCTCCAACAGATGTGCTCTGTCCCCCGTCCCCCCCATAGGTGAAGTTTGTGGATGACCGACGGTACCAGAAAGTGTTTGAGGATATTGTTCAGTTGATGGACAGGATGGAGAACGAATTCCTTCCCTCCCTGGAGGGAGGTAAAGACGAATAGGATCCTCTCCAACCCCTTAAAGAGGGTTTGTAGCTTCTCTAAAATATTAATTATGTTTCTCGTATTGTCAGACAAGTGTCTACCTGGGAGAAAGCCAGCTTGGTCTTTATGTATCTCCTCAACTAATATTTTTTTCAGTCTTTTGGCCAGAATGTCAGCAAAAATTTTGTAAACCACGTTAAGTAGGAATATGGGGCGGTAGTTCTTAAGTTGTGTTTTTTCAGACTCAGTTTTCGGTATAAGTGTAATATAAGCTACCTTCCACGACTCTGGCGCTTCCCCCCCCCCCTCCCAAATTTCATTACAAACCTCCTTTAGTGGTTGAATTAAGCAGTCTTTCAAAGATTTATAATATTTTGAGGTTAAACCATCCGGCCCTGGAGATTTGCCCAACTGCATATTCTGGATGACACCTTCCACCTCCTGCTCTATTTTATAATTCAACATTAATTTATTTTCTTGAGAGATTTTTTGTAATCCATTTGTTCTTAAAAACTGGTCTATATCAGTCTCTTTCTGTGGCCCTTGTGTATATAGTTGTTTGAAGTATCTCTGGAAGCACTTTCTAATCTCCACTGGATTCTGTATATTCTTTCCTTCCACTTCCAAATTTGTAATAGTATTAAGTTTTTGTCTTTTTTTCATCTGCCAAGCTAGCAGTTTCCCACATTCGTTAGCCGATTCAAATGTCTTTTGTCTCATCTGCTTGATTTTCCATTCTATTTCCTGATTTATCATTTTCATGTATAGTACTTGGTATAACTTTATTTCTCTCAGAATCTCTTGCGACTTTGGTTTCACCCTTAATTTCTTCTCACTTTCTTTTATTTTCTCCAAAATTTTATCTTTTTCTCATTTTGAGTTCTCTTCTTTATTGCATTCTGTTGGATCAGAAACCCTCTCATGACCGCCTTGCTTGCGTCCCAGATTACTATTTTTTCAACCGTAGTATTCAAATTTATCTCAAAGTAGTCTCTCAGAATTTTTTGGGCCTTCTTGGTGACTTCTGCATCTCTGAACAAGGTGTCATTCATCCTCCATCCAAAGGAACCAATTGGTGTTAATTTCATCTCCATTCTCACAGCATTATGGTCGGAGCAAGTTTTAGGACAAATTTCCGCTTTTCGAATTTTGGGAGCCAATCCTCTAGTTATCCAAATTTGGTCAATTCTTGTCCATGTCATTTTGGCTTCAGAAAAGAAAGTTCCCTCTCTACCCAGGGGGTTCTTAGTTCTCCAAGTGTCAATTAAGTCCATGTTGTCAGTCATGTCAAAAAAAGTTTTCGGTAGTCTGCCATCTTTAGTAACTACCTGTCTTTGTGACTTATCCATATTTGTGGGCACCACTCCGTTCATATCTCCCATCATAATAATGTTATACTACATATAGTCCAACAATGTCTCATGCAACTTCTTAAAAAATTCAGATTTCCCCTCATTTGGTGCATAAACTCCTACTATCAAAAATTTCTCTCCTTGAATTTGTATTTCAATTGCTACAAATCTTCCTTGGTCATCTTTAAAAATAAATTTCGGTGATAGGCTCTCTTTAGCATAGATTACAACTCCTCTCTTTTTAACTTTGTCAGACGAAATAAACTCTTGGCTCAATCTTTTATTGATCAATACTTTCCTGTGTAGCCTTATCACATGAGTTTCCTGTAGGCAAATCAATTCCAATTGTTCCTTTTTCAATAAATGGAAAACCTTTTTCTTTTTCTCCGGGGAGTTAAGACCGTGAATGTTCCAACTTAATAGTTGCAGAGACATGGTATGGTTATTATGCTTTTCCTCCAACTGCTCCAAGTAATTGTTCTTCTTCTGTCGGTGGTGTCTCTTTCTCTGGTTTGTCCAGTCCCAAAGGTAGTGATACTAACTCTAGTAATCCTGGTTTTAGTGCTCTTGGCTCTTCTTCTTCAGCTTCTTTTTGTAGGTTTTCTTCGTGGTCTCTCAAGAATTTTTCTTTATCTTCCACTGATCTTATTTTTTTTCCCTTTAAAGGTAAAAGAAAGGCCTTGGGGAAACTCCCACCTAAAAACAATTCTGTTTCTTCTCAGCAGAGCCACCAGATCTCCGTAGTTAGCCCTAAGATCCAATAGATGTTTCGGAATGTCCTTGAAGATCTCTACTCTTGATTCTTGTATCTCCAAAGTCTGCTGGAAATGCAGGCTCAATATTTTATCTCTCTCTTCTTTCGTTCGGAGGGTAATCAAACAGTCTCTCACCCTGATTTTTCTCCCTCCTCTTCCAAGTCTAAAAGCACTTACTATCTTAAAATCTTGCTTAGCATCCAGGTTCCAAAAGTCTGCAAATACCTGCGTAAGAAAGTCACTTAAGTTGTCTTTTTCAAGTTCAAGTACTGCCCTGATCCTCAAATTAGTCTGTTTTTCCTTAAGTTCAATCATGGACAAACGCTCCCGGTGGTCCTCAAGCTGTTTACATATTGGTGTTATTTTTTCCTCTACAGCCGAAGCTTTTTCCTTTGCTTCCTCAGCTGCCTTTTGATTCGAAGTAGATTCTTGCAGCAGTCTTTCAATAGATTCTGTGTTTGAGTTCACCTTCTGCCCCAAATTGTTGATGCTAGTGGTATTTTGGTCAATTTTAGTTGTTGCTTCAGTAAGTTGATTGCTTACTTTTTCCAAGGTTTCATAAATTTTACTTAGTACTGAAGTGAATCCCTCTTCAGATGCCATTCCTTTAGACCCAGCTTGTGCAGGATCTTTTCCTTGTGGTGCAGAGGGGCTGGATACGGATGCTCTGCGCTGCTGCGATACTACGCTGGTCTGCTGCAGTCTGACCTTACCCGATCTTGTTGTCTTTTCCTGAGGCAAGTCTGCCATAACACTTTATCTGGGGATCAAGGTTAGTCCCACGGCTAGTAGCTTGTTTTGCAGTGGAAATTTCCCAAACCAGTTGATAGTGGAAAATTCCCCTACTAGTTGTAGCAATTTCAGTGTTCCCTTTAGGGGGACACAGTAACAGTCCATGGTTACAATAAAGTGTCTTTCCCAATTCCAAAGTCCCCCTTCAACAAAATAGGCAACAGTTTCAAGTCCAAAGAAGCCCTTCAGAGTTAAAGTATCTCACTTGCAGAGTTAACTGTCAAAATGTAACATTGTCCATAAACAGTGCGTCTCTCAGTACAGCGGTTTTATTAAGCCTGGCAGTCCGTTCCTAAGGATTAAGTGGTGGTCTCCCTTTTCTCTCCTTTTTTTCTTGCAGGCAAAAAGTACTTTCCCCTCTTCCCTCCCCTCTCCTGCAGTTTAGGGGGGGAATTCTTTTGGTCTGATGTTAGGATTTAAGTCCTTTTAAACGCAACTCTCCAGGTCTTAGCTTAAAGAGTCTTTTCTTTGATCTCTATACAGAAAACGGAAGGCGGACTTCCTGTTTACGCCTTCCCGCTTCAGTGCCAAATTAATCCTTTTTTTTTCTTAAATTCCCCGATCTTTAAACTTGACCTACTCACGGGTAGTTGTTTGTTAGCCGAATTGTCACAGGAAAAAGGACAGCGCTCTCCGGCAACAGCTGTGCGGCTTCACTCCACGGAAGAAGCAGTTGACTCTCAGCACCATGCCAGACTCCCCGTTACGCTCCGGAGCCCCTTGCGGGGTTCCCTCGCAAATAGGGGGGCGCTAAGGGTGCCCGCCGAGTCCCACGGTCACAGGCTTCTCCCGCCTGTGATTTTCGAAGGGGTCCCCGCTTCGCCGTAGCGGCAAGACCCAATTTCCGTGGAGCTACTCCCTCAAAGTTAGAGGGAATCCGCCATTGCCGATGGCGCCGCCTCCGGAAGTCCTTACACTGCTTTAAATGATAGCCAGATTCTGCAATTTTTTACCACAACAGAAGTAAAAGCACGGGGCATTAATAAGTTTTTGAAAAATCATGCACTTCATTTGTAGGCAAGGGAAAGCTTTCTGAAATGTACACACAATCTGTTGAAATGACCAAGCAGCGGACGAGATTCGGGGCAGTGGTGTGCCACCTGGGGAAATGTTCCTTTCCATCACCTTAAGCAAAGATGTGGTGACCTTGTGCATCCATAAATAACTTTCAGAAATGTATTTCATTACTTCCCAAAGCTTCTCAATGGGCTACCAAATGGCATTTCTTTCTATTTTGGATGAAACTGGAGAAGCAGCTTTAGAAGAAGGGGTTGCTGACATTCACTGGCCTGGAAAACACCTGATGCCAATATGATGGCAAATTGTGGGTGGTGCATTGATGGAGAAACTAAGGCAACAAATGGGGACATGACGCCACCGGTGTTCTAAAGATACATTTCATGTAAAGATTATGATGGGCTTCTTCAAATGCCCATAGCCTCTTACAAGCAGAGGTTTTAGATCAATTTTCTGTAAACCTCTGTCATAAATAGTTGCTTATAGATCAAATGCATGGATCATGCAGCTGCAAAGAGGTCTACCCAGCCGCTCCCACAGGCAACATGGAATTCTTCTGTGCAATTTACTGTGTTGTTGTTGTTGTTAAAGATGTAAGACAAGCCTATATTGCACTTCATTAAAAATGCCAGGTCACTTCACAACAATATACTGATGGACTCAGTAGAATCAGCAATCAGTACTGGGGCAGGGGCCTTGGCTGGCACCCGGAAATGCACGGCCCCAGCGCCAGTCCTGAGGAGGCTCAAGGCCAGGGGTCAGCAACCTTTTTCAACTGTGGGCTGGTCCACCATCCCTCACAGCATGTGGGGGGCCGGACTATATTTTTGGGGGGGTGGGGGGAAATGAACGAATTCCCACAAAGAACCCAGAGATGCATTTTAAATGAAAGGACACATTCTACTCATGGAAAAACACATTGATTCCCGGACTGTCCGTGGGCCGGACTGAGAAGACAATTGGGCCGCATCCGGCCCCCGGGCCTTCGGTTGCCTACCCCTGCTCAAGGCAATCACTTCCTGCACTTCACGTTAATGCAGAAGACGGCCCAGTTGTGCTCAGATGCTCAAAATTCCCTTTTCACCTTTGAATCTTTGGAGGGTCTGTTTCAGTTGGCATCAGGACAGCTCACCTAGCAGAGCAGCTGCCTTTATTTCAGAGGCAGGAACTTTCCTTCCTTTCATATTCTGGATTTCTGTACTCACATAGAAATAATAAAATGGTTTCTGCTGTTTGTTAAAAGTCATGAATGAACTCTCACAACTCGTTGATAAGGTAGCTTGCTTGTGTTTCGAGAAATCGTATAAGAGGAGCATTCATAGGAAGTTGCACTTGACAGAGTCAATCTAGCCTAGCACTGCCTACACTGACTGGCAGCAGCGCTGCAGGGTTTTCAAACAGGGGGCAGTCCCAGCCCTGTCTGGTGTAGATCCTGGACTGAACCTGGGATCTCCTGCATGCAAAGCAAGGCCTCCCTCACCTCGGGAGGCGTGAGTTCTCTACTGTATTTCAACAAATGCTTTCACTTTATCATTTCATTTTCATCTGTATATTTTGTGCACATATTTTCCTGTATATTTTAGACAGAGAGGAGTAGCAATAGGGTTAGGGCAAGGTTCAGAGTCAGTGTTGTGTGAGCATTTTGAAGCAGTTGAGTTTAAACAGGAGGGGATTTCACCTGAAGAGATGGCCAGCATCGTGAATCTGTAAGTAGGATTTCTTCTGCTTCTTTTTTTAATCTTCTGGGGCGAGGGCTTGGGGTCCCCCACATGGCCAGCATCCCCATGGAATTTATTTTTTTTTTTTTTAATAAAATTTTTATTAGGGGTTTTTACAGAATAGAGTACAAAGACAATAAACAACCTTGCTTTTATCTCAACAGAGTTTCATAACTTCTTTGGACTTCCTCACATCTCCCGCTGCCATTTTCATCATCATAAATTTTTTTCCATGCAATTTATCATCTAGTTTGCAAATTTTATAACCGCTTATTTAAATATAGTCCTCTGCAAATTTATTTCTCTTAATCTCACTTTACATCCCATTCCAATCCGATTTTGTGGTGGCCAATTATTTATGATCAAACATCCTACTTAACTTTCCACCAAATCACAATATTTTTGTAAATAAGTCTTAAATTTCCTCCAATCTTCTTCAACCCTCTCTTCTCCCAGATCTCGAATTCTGCCAGTCATCTCAGCCAGTTGCATATAGTCCATCAGCTGCATCTGCCATTCTTCCAGCGTGGGTAGATCTTGAGTTTTCCACTTCTTAGCGATAAGTATCCTTGCTGCTGCTGTTGCGTACAAAAAGAATGTTCGATCCTTCTTTGGCACCATCTGGCCGACAATGCCCAAGAGGAAGGCCTCTGGTTTCTTAAGGAAGGTATACTTAAATACCTTTTTCAGCTCATTATATATCATTTCCCAGAAGACCTTCACCCTGGGACAAGTCCACCAGAGGTGAAAGAATGTTCCTTCATTTTCCTTACATTTCCAACATTTATTGTCTGGCACATGGCATATTTTGGCAAGTTTAACTGGGGTCATGTACCACCTATATATCATTTTCATTACATTTTCCTTCAGAGCATTACATGCCGTGAAGTTCATCCCCGTGGTCCACAACCTTTCCCAATCCTCAAACATAATATTATGCCCAATATCCTGTGCCCACTTTATCATGGCCGACTTAACCATTTCATCTTGTGTATTCCATTTCAACAGCAAGTTATACATTCTTGAGAGTACTTTGGTCTTAGGTTCTAACAATTCTGTTTCCAACTTCGATTTCTCCACCTGGAATCCTAACTTTTTATCGTTTTTAAAAATTTCTTGGATCTGAGCGTAGTGTAACCAGTCTCGCACTTTGTCTTTCATTTTTTCCAAACTCTGCAATTTCCAATTATTACCCTCTTTCTCTATTATTTCCCAATATTTCGGCCATTTGGCCTCCAAATTGGGTCTTTTTCGGGCCTTGGCCTCCAGAGGTGATAGCCATCTTGGAGTTTTATTTTCCAATAGGTCTTTGTATTTTGTCCAGACATTAAACACTGCTTTCCTGACAATATGATTCTTAAAGGCCTTATTGATCTTAACTTTATCATACCATAAGTATGCATGCCAACCAAATGCATTGTTAAAACCTTCCAGATCTAAAACATCA
The DNA here is from genome assembly GCF_964106915.1 of Podarcis gaigeae. Lineage (NCBI taxonomy): Eukaryota > Metazoa > Chordata > Lepidosauria > Squamata > Lacertidae > Podarcis > Podarcis gaigeae. The sequence continues at coordinate 9,153,618 of NC_139695.1, read as the reverse complement.
GTGTCCTCTAGAAGTAGCCAGTCTTTTAGCCAGCAGAAAGCTGCGGCTTCATAGTACAACCTTAAGTCTGGCAGGGCAAAGCCCCCTCTTTCTTTCGCATCAGTTAATATCTTAAACTTAATTCTGGGCTTTTTGCCCTGCCAGACAAATTTAGAAATATCTCTCTGCCACTTCCTGAAACACTCCGTCTTGTCCACAATTTGCAATGTTTGAAACAAAAACAACATCTTAGGCAATACATTCATCTTAATAGCAGCAATTCGGCCTAGCAAAGAAAGCTTCAATTTTGACCAACTGTCCAAGTCTCTCTTAATTTCAGACCAACATTTTTCATAATTGTCCTTAAATAGACTCAGATTTTTTGCTGTTATGTTTACCCCTAGGTACTTTACTTTTTTAACCACAGTTAGTTCTGTTTCTCTCTGAAACCGTTCTGACTCTGCATCTGTCAAGTTTTTTCCCAACACCTTAGTTTTCTGTTTATTTAGTTTGAAGCCCGCTACCCGACCAAAGTCCTGAATCAATTGTAACACTCTTTTTGTGCTAGATTCTGGCTCTTGCAATGTCAAAACAAGGTCATCTGCAAAAGCTTTAAGTTTATATTGTTTCGCTCCGATCTGAATCCCTTGCACCAACCGGTCCCCTCTAATCAAGTTCAAGAGCACCTCCAGGACAGAAATAAACAACAAGGGGGAAATCGGGCAGCCTTGTCGTGTCCCTTTTTCAATCTTAAACTCTTCTGTAACCACATTGTTAACTATCAGTTTTGCCTTTTGTTCTGAGTAAATCGCATCAATCCCATTTTCAAAACCCCGCCCCACTCCCATTTCTTTTAAATTCCCCTTCATAAATTTCCAAGAGATGTTATCGAAGGCCTTCTCCGCGTCTATAAAAATTAAAACTGCTTTAGTGTTAATATTTGTTTGCAAAAGTTCCAAAATGTCAATAATGTTCCTTGTATTAGCAAACAAGTGTCTTCCTGGGAGAAAGCCTGCCTGGTCTTTATGAATTATCTCATTTAAAACTCTTTTGAGTCTTCCTGCCAAAACGTCAGCAAATATTTTATAATCCACATTTAAAAGGGAAATGGGACGGTAGTTCTTAAGTTGTGTCTTTTCAGTTTCTGATTTTGGTATCAATGTGATGAAAGCTTCCTTCCACGATTCAGGCGCCTTCTTTCCCTCCATAATTTCATTGCTGACCTCCATCAGTGGTTGAATCAAATAGTCACTTAATGTCTTATAGTACTTGGAGGTCAAGCCATCTGGCCCTGGAGACTTGCCCAGCTTCATATTCTGAATGGCATGTTCTATCTCTAATCGTGTTATTTTACTATTCAGGAGTGATCTATTTTCTTGTGATAGTTTTTTAAGTCCATTTTTCTCCAAAAATTTTGCAATCTCTTCCTCATTTTGTGGCCCTTGAGTGTATAATTTCTTAAAATATTTCTGGAAACATTTTCTAATTTCCACCGGGTTCTGAATATGTCTTCCTTCTATTTCCAAATTTGTTACTATGTTCAACTTTTGTCTCTTCTTCAACTGCCAAGCCAGCAGTTTCCCACATTTATTAGCCGATTCAAATGTTTTTTGTTTCATTAATTTAATCTTCCATTCTATTTCCTGATTTATCAGTTTGGAATATTGTGCCTGATGGAGTTTAATTTCTCTCAAGATCGGCTGTGACTTCGGGTTTACTCTTAGTTTCTTCTCTAACTCTTTGATTTTCCCCAAAATCTTATCCTTTTTCTCATTTTGTAGTCTTTTCTTTATGGCGTTCTGTTGTATCAAGAACCCTCTCATCACAGCTTTGCTTGCGTCCCAGATTGTTCTTTTTTCCACTGCAGTGTTCAAATTTATCTCAAAGTAGTCCTTTATTGTTTTTTTGGCCTTCTTAATAATCTCCTGATCTCTAAACAAGTTGTCATTCATCTTCCATCTAAAGGAGCCGGTTGGTAATAGTGTCATGTCCATTTTCAACGCGTTATGATCGGAGCAGGTCTTTGGGCAGATTTCCACTTTCCTAACCTTAGGAGCCAGACCTCTAGAAATCCATATTTGGTCAATTCTTGTCCAAGTCAGTTGGGCTTCAGAGAAAAATGTTCCTTCTTTCCCCAAGGGGTTCTTTGTCCTCCATATATCAATCCAGTCCATGTTGTCTGTCATTTCGAAAAAGGTCTTTGGTAGTCTGCCATCTTTAGTAACCTTTTGGCTTTGTGACCTATCCATGTTCGTTGAAACGATCCCATTCATATCTCCCATCATGATGATGTTATCATAGTCCAGATAGTCCAGCATAATCTCATGCAACTTCTTGTAAAATTCTGATTTCCCTTCATTTGGAGCGTAGATTCCTAATATCAAAATTTTCTCTCCTTGGTGCTGTATTTCAATTGCCAAAATTCTTCCATGTTCATCTTTAAATAGAAATTTTGGTGAGAGGCTCTCCTTTGCATATATCACCACTCCTCTCTTCTTAACTGAATCCGAAGATATAAATTATTGGCCTAACCTTTTATTTACCAATATTTTTCTGTGGAGCCTAGTCACATGTGTTTCTTGTAGACAAGTAATGTCTAGTTGCTCCTTTTTTAATATGTGAAAGATTTTCTTCCTTTTTTCCGGGCTGTTACAGCCATTTATGTTCCAGCTTAAAAGTTGCAGAGACATCCTGGATGGATCTGTTTAATTTCCTTGGGATGGTGTTTTGTTCTGTGAGTCTTCAGGGTTCTGTGGTACAGGTACCTGTGGTGGTTCAGGCCCTGAGGGTAGTTCAAGTCCTTTATGAAGGTCCTCTCCGTAGGCAGTCAAAAACTTATCCCTATCTTCCAAAGTTCTAATTTTAATCTTCTTCCCTCTAAAGGTAAAGGATAATCCTTGGGGAAAGTCCCACCTGAAGATGATTGAGTTGCTTCTCAGCAGTTTTACTAAGTCCAAATATTCAGATCTGAGGTCCAACAGCTGTTTAGGAATGTCCTTAAAAATCTCAATTCTTTTGTCCGAAATGTTCAGGGATCTTCCGTAGTGCAGGCCCAAAATCTTGTCCCTTTCCTCCTTTGATCTCAACGTAATCAAACAGTCTCTGGGCTTCTCTCTCTTTATGAGTCTTCCAAGTCTGAAGGCTGACACAATTTTAAAGTCTTCCTCCTCTAGACCCCAGAACTTGGAGAATTCTTTGGTCAAAAACTCAGCTAGATTGCCTTCTTCCACTTCTGGTATCGATCTTATCCTTAAGTTAGTCTCCCTGTTCCGAAGTTCCAACATAGAGAGGTAGGTCTGGTGTTCCCCAACCTGCTTGCTGAGCGGCCTTACTTCTTTTTCCAACTCTCCCACTCTTTGGCTGGTCTCTTCGGCCAGTTTCTGATTTTCACCTGCAGCCTCCTTCAGTTGTCCGATTGCTTGTGCATTCTGTGCAACTTGCCCAGATAATTTGTTTAAAGTTTCTGTATTAAGGTCAATTTTCGCAGTTTGTTGGTCAACTTTCCTGTCCAAAGACTCCAATTTCTCAAGAATTCTCTCTAATACAGAACCAGATCCTCCTGAGGCCATCTCTTCCAGTTGTAATTCCTCAGTTTCTCCCTCCCCTGCCTGTGACAGGGAGGTAGCTTTTTCCTCCGAGGGCAGAGTAGGCACAGATGATCTGCGTGTTTGTGAGGCTGCAGTTAAGGTTGTCAGAGTTGTTTGTCTAGTTCTTAATCCCTTTCTTTTTGCGCCACTCATTCCAAAGTTATCTAGCAGTCAAGGTCAAGCTGAGTTGTTCCCATGAGAAAGCTACGGCCCAGGTGGTAGCAGTCAGACAGAGGGCCGGGAAATAGAAAGTAAAACAATGTTTTTGTTATAAATCCTCAATCCTCTAGGGGGAGCATAAAATGTCCTAAGAAGAAGAGTCCATTCCAATCATACAAAATCTGAACCAATACTTAGGGATCTTCACAAAAGTAGTTTTAGCAGAGTTGGTTTTAAGTTTGCCACAATATTTCAAGTTGTGCTTACTGGAGTTCCATAGTGCAAGAACGTAACCATTCTGAACTCCCTCAGACTGTCTCAAAGTTTAAACACAATGTATCCAAATTTGCAGTCTGACAGTTCTACTGCTCAGGCAGTTCTGACACCTGGGCTTCTTTAGTAAAGTTGTAATTCACAAAGAAGAGGATATATAAGTCCTGATAAAAGTCCAAAAATCAGTTGCTTACAGTCTTTAAGGGGATTGAAAGTAATTTCTGCGGGTGCTCAATCTGAGCTGTCAAAAGTTCTCTCTGTGCCTCCACTCCTCCTGCTCTTTGCTTTAAAAGTCAATGGCTGCGGAAGACGGACTTCCTTTTCCTCGTCACTCCGCTTTCAGCTTGTTTTCAGTATTTTTAGTCCCAAAATTTAGTAAAGTCCTCAGTTACTCACGGGTTGTTGCGTTTTAGAATCTTGTGTTGCAGGAAGAAAGGTCGGCGCTCACCGGCAACAGCAGCGCGGCTTCGCTCCGCTGAATGCGCATAGACCCACAGCGCCGCTGCCCCCTCTGCGATCCGGAGCCCCTTACGGGGTTCCCTCAACGTTTCGGGGGTTGCTCCTGGCGCCCGCCGGGTCCCGAGACCGCAGGCTTCCGCTGCCTGCGGTTTTCCAAAATGGGTCTCCGCTTCGCCGTAGCGGACGACCCTTTTCCAGCGGAGCTTCCCTCTCCCGGTTAGGAAAGGGCAGCCATTACCGTTCGCGCCGCCTCCGGAAGTGCATCCCCATGGAATTTAACCCCTTCCTGAACAGCTTAACTTCTCTTCCCACCCGCCTTCCCATTCTCCCTCAAATCCCCCCCCCCCCATACATGAGATGCACCACTGTGTTCCTGTGGAGAGCCGTTTGGGGTCTGTGGGTGCAAAAAAACCCAAAAAAGCCCTATTGCGTGGCGAGTTCCCGCCACCAGCTAAGTGGAAATAAAGACACATGACACAATTATTTCAGGTTAATGGGCTAAAAATGGCCACAACTTTATTGGTTACAGGTGATGGGTGGTATTGGCTTAGGCATTGGTCCTAACCGACTATCTGGCTTCAGCCCGTCCGCTTGAAGTCAGGGAAGGGTTAACCACCAGTAGGGGGAGTCCAGCTGATGCACATCAACTCGCAACCCCCCCCCCCCCAGGTAGGCAAAAAACCAAGTCCGGCAAAAGAGGGAGATCCCTGGCCGCGCCAGCGATAAATAGGGCTGGTCACGCCCCCTGAGTCAGCCGATTCCCTCAGTCGCACTTTCCAGACTAAGGAGAGCCCACTCAGTAGCTGCAGCATCCTTGCTTGATGCAGACCTCCTGGGTCATGTGGCTGTGAAATCCTGCCACAGCACAAAGATGGCCAAACTGCAGGCTTGGAAGGACAGGATCCATAAATAGAACCCCAGCCCTGGAAGCCACCTTGTAAATAGGGTGGAATGGGGGCCAGGTCAATTTGGTGAATCAGTAAATGTGGCAGAAATTCATCTCTCTTCTCCTTCATTCTCTTCCAGATGACATAAGACTTGATGTCAGTTTCGATTATGGGGAGAAGACACAAGTTTCAAGGCTCAGCGATGATGGAGTGGCAATTGTTGCTTGCTGTTTCATTGTGTCTTGTTCCTAATTGTGATCATTGCTGTTGTTTTAGAATTCTTCCCTATGCAATATTAGTTTTTTATTGCTTTTAAATTGTTGCTTTTTAAGTTGTCCTTGTAAAGGAAAGTGTTCTGCTAATGTTGATTGTATTCTGAATTGCTTCAAGAAGCCTCATAGCAATGAATACTATTAAGAGTAATAATTATTTTACCTGCCTTAATTATAATAAAGCATTGACATGCATATTTTAAATTAGCGGTTAAGGTCTTAAACTACACATTTTAATAGTTTCACATCTGTATTCTTTACTGTGTTCTAGCTTATAGATTTTGATTTTAACCTACATATATATGAGAGCCAGTGTGGTGTAGTGGTTAAGAGTGGTAGTCTCGGTATCTGGGGAACCGGGTTTGCGTCTCCGCTCCTCCACATGCAGCTGCTGGGTGACCTTGGGCCAGTCACACTTCTCTGAAGTCTCTCAGCCCCACTCACCTCACAGAGTGTTTGTTGGGGGGGGGGGAGAATGTTAGCCGCTACTCCTTAGGGTAGTGATAAAGCGGGATATCAAATCCAAACTCTTCTTCTTCTTCTACATGATCTCTATCTCTGTATAAGTCCATATTCTGGTTTGTGGCTGTAATAAATTGATTCGTTCATTCAATAAAGCTTCGGTGGTTTTGAAATTCAGTAAATTGTCTCTGCCTCCATTTTTTGGTATTGAGGGAAATGCTCTATAAAATAATCAGAAAACATCAGGGTTGTAGTCAACATCAGTCCTTTCCACAGCAGACCTATTTAAATTGATGGGCACAAATTACGTGGCTGTGTTGATTTTGACACATCTCTTCTGAGTAAAACTCAGTTGACTACTGTAGGGATAATTGCGGAGTGGGCAGTGGGGTCCGGAGGGAGCACACTCCCCACCAGCAGGCAGCCACAGTCTGCCTGCACGCGTGACCCTGGGGTGCGTAGCATACTCCCCCTCACAGACAAAGTCATGGCTGTCTGGAACATCGTTCCCTCTGTCTGACCTTTTGCGGTCTCAGCAGTCTGCGGTGTCCCATCTGTAACCTTTGTCCCTGAGACCTTTTGTCTCCTTCGTCATACACTGTGCAAGGGGAAAATGATGCGGTGGAAACAGGTGCCAAAATAACTTTGTACCACCCCACGATCTCGGGACCAAAGGTGTGTAAAGGTCACAGCCCAAAATGTATCTGCCTAGCTTGCATATTTGTCTCAATAAAAGGAGGCTCCACAGGACTGGTCAGCAGCTCGCTTCAGCCCACCTGTGCGCAGCTCACATGATGATCAACTCCTGTCTTCTGCCTTCACTTCAGACGACTCCTCACAGGATATCATGGAATTGTAGAGTTGGAAGGGACCACAAGAGTCATCTAGTCCACCCCCTGCAATGCAGGAATATTTTGCCCAACGTGGGGCTCCAACCCACGACCCTGAGATGCAGAGTCTCACACTCTACTGACTGAGCTATGGGCAGATATCTTGTTTGATAAATGTGTCCCTTTGAAACATTTTAGTTTTATCCTCTCTGCAGGAGTTGCTATGCCTGATCATTCCATCTAGTTCTGTCGAAAGAGAGGTGGGGGTTGTTTTCTGATTTCTTAATTGTGAATATTTGGGGGGGGGAGGGGAGGCATAGGTGGAAAGGAGATACTCAGATGGACCAGAGTGAAATGGGGCCGAGTGAAATTGGGGCTTCGGGATGGCTTGGGGAATTCTCAAAGTGTCACATCCAAACCAAAACTCTTGGTTGTGGGATGCCCCTGCCTTCTGTCATCATTTGAGCTTTCCTCTGCTTCCCTTTCAAGCTGCTGTCTGGAAGGAGGCCAAAGCCCACTTAAACATAAGAATGATTATAAGAAAGCATTCATTCAACAGCCAGAGTTGAATGAAGACGATGTGCTAGGAGGAGAATGAGCTAATTAAACCATTCTGCAACACACACACACACACACACACACACACACACACACACACACTGCAATCCGAACCCCAGTGCTGTTATGAGGACAATGGTCACAACCACACATTTCAAGAAGCATTGCACTAAGAGTCACAGATTCACCCAACACATCCTGGGAACCTCTGTTTGCTACAGATCTAACATCTCTCAGCACCCTTGGCAAACTACAGTTCCCAGGATTCTTGAGGGAAAGCCTGGACTCTTTCAAGTGGTGTAAGAGCTTTAAATGTGTGGTGTGGAATTCCTCCAAAATAATCAGGGAACTGTGTAACCCTCTCTCTCTCAGGCTACTGTCCTGCCCCAGGCTCAGGAGGAAGAGGAGGAGAAGGAGGGCTCTTTATTAAATTAGGTTTGTATCCTGCCTTTCTATTTTCATGCTCAAGGCAGCTAAACCGTCAGAACTACATACCGTATTTTTCGCCCTATAGGACGCACTTATGGGAAATGTGTGTGCGTCCTATGGGGCGAATGCAGGCTTTCGCTGAAGCCTGGAGAGCGAGGGGAGTCGGTGCGCACTGACGCCTCTCACTCTCCAGGCTTCAGGAAGCTATCCGCTAGCTGTGGGAGACCCAGCTCTCCCAGGGCTAGCGGAGAGCTTGCCTGCACCCAGAAGCTTGGGGCGCGCTGAGCTCCGCACGCCCCAAGCTTCGGGATTAGCGCAGAGCACCTGGGGGGGGGGGGGAATACATTTTTTCCCTTTATTCCCCCCCCCCAAAAAAAACTAGGTGTGTCCTATGGGCCGGTGCGTCCTATGGGGCGAAAAATACTTAAAATCAATTATAATAATCAATACAATAAGAATAGCAATAAGAATTATTTACCAAATCTAAATAATCTGATAGAAAATTGAGGGAGAGGTGATCTCTCCATCGGCTGCAGTCTTTGGACACAACATTTCAATGAACATTATTGTTATTGTTATTATTATTATTTATTTCATTTCTATAGCGCTTTATATTTTCAAGAAAAAATTCAAAGCAGTTTACAGCATATTAAAACATAAATAAAACAATCTGAAGAATGTCAAATATAGAGTATACAGTTAAAGCAACATAGTTAACCAAAAACTGAAATATTAAAGATTTCAAAATAAAACATTACAAAGGAAGTCAACTACAGAATACATATTTAACACAAAGTTAACAAAAACAAAACAAAAAGCTTAAGCATCCCCCCCAAAACCAACATTGCTAAGTAAAGTCAAATATAAAATGCACATTTAAAACAGCAGAATTCCCAAGAGAATAAAATATGATTAGCAGGCACAAAAAGATGGGGAAAAGAATCTAATAGTTTGGGTTTCTTGTCAGGCCGAGCGAAGTCCCTCTGGTCTCACCAGGAGCCTCTTTAGTAGAGCTGGTGTCTGGGCCCTGCCCCCCAGGCCAGGTGGAAAGGGCCTTGCAGGAAGCGGCCTTCACAACTCACAACCGGGCAAGGCCATCATGATGACACACAGTTCAATAGGGCAAGGTTTCTGGCAGGTGGGCATCTAAAGCCTACCAGACTGTCCACGCAGACCTTGTTGGTCCACTTGCAAAGTACTTCATGGTATTGATTGATGCTTTTTCCAGGTACATTCATGTGTTCATGCTCAAGCAGAAATCAGAAGCGTTTCCGAGGTTCAAGAAATTCTGTGCTTGGTTGCAAAATGTCCATGGAAAGCAGCTGCAAAACCATTGGTTGGCTTTGTGGGAATGTTCAGGGATGCAGGAGAGGATATATTGTGAGATTATATCCTAGTCCAACTTGTGCTAACAAGTTCCCAAAATATCAGCAGAGTTTATAACATTCCCCCTTTTAAGTTCGCAACGGTAACGTCTGCACAGGTTTGCTAGAACCTCTATAATAATTACTCTGGTAATTTCCTCCTTTTGATCCCTCTTAAAATACAAGACACAACACAGTCTTTATAAAAGTATAAAAGAGTTTACTCACGTTCTGTTCACAATATGATCCCAGAAGGCAGACAGGCTTAAAAAGGTAAAAGAAAGGAAGAAAGTCCTATCCTCCTCTCTTGGCTGAGAGCCAAGAGGGCATCCTGCTTCTTCGAAAGATGAAGATGAGAGAGGCAAGAGGCAAGAGAGATGGCTGCCTGCCCTGTTCTTTTATCATTTACCTGCACAGGTGAGGCCACACAAACCTCTGGTCACATGTGGAGGAAGTCCGTCCCCAGGAAGTTTACCTGCTTGCTGGACAGACATCCCTCCCCATGTTCTAACATGTACACTCTAGGAATGTTGACATTGACTGCTCCTGTGTTTACATCCCACAGGCTTTCATTGAGTTCTGTGGACACAGTAAAAAAAAGCTGCCCTCTGGTTTCTCTCTGGATGTTCGGATTGTTGAACACAGATTTGCTCTCCACCGTAACCATGTCTCTCAGCATACCACTTTATTTCCCCCCAGATAGGTGGCTACCATTCACTTGTAGGAAGATGTGCTTATTTAGATTACAACATTGCAGTGGGAGCAAAAGCCACCTTTCTTCTCTCAAGAGGGTTAGTCGAGTTTCTGTTGTTATGGAAAAATCCAGGTGGGAGGCTGCTCAGAGTGCGTGGGTCCCTGCGGAACAAAGAAGGAGTCCCGCCACCAACCAGAGCAAATAGCGGAGACCACAGTTTATCGCGCAACAGGTTCAGAGAGGAATTGAATCCCGAGAACGGGGTGACAAGGACTTTTAAAAGTTCCTATCTTATCCCAGCAGACAGTTTGCTAAACATCACCACTCCATCAGAAAAGGGGAGGGTTATACATGGTTAACATAGGAGGAATGTGTTGGGGTAACATGCAAATACAGGATATGTCTTGGGAAATCCGCTCCACTTCCCAGTGGGGAGGAGTTGTGGTGGACCACCTGGCCACCCACTCCCCACCAGGGGCGGGGGACTCTGTCCCCCGTTGCCTATGGGATCCTGGCCACATCAGAGCCCGGCCAGCCAACCCCCAGAGAACTTCCTCTTTGGCTCGCTTCCTCAATCACCCGCCCTCCCTCCCTATTTTGCAGGTTAGGCAATGGCCTTCCTGTGGAGTTTGGTTGGTCGCCTTGGTTGTCCGAGGGGCCTGGTAGGAATTTTACGACTTGGCAAATTGGCACTGGACACTTGGTTTTTGCCTACCTCGTAGCAATCATCACAACTTTGTTAGGGTTGCGGTTAGGCATTGTTTGACCTTGTGGGGGGGAGGGGAGGTGTGGCCATCACCTGCCCCTCCATGCTTAAGGGTATTCCGTTAAAGGAATCCGGGGGTGTTGATCTAGTCTGAAGCCCGGCTGGGGGACTAAGGCCTTGACACGACCCGGACGGGAGCACCAGGGGGAGCTTGAGTTGGTTCGCATCGACAGGGCTCCCCCTACTGGGACTTCCTGCACAATGGGCAGGAGTCAGATATAGTCAGGTCCAATCAATGCCTAAGCCAATACCGCTCACATTCGCCGAAGAATTGATGCTTTTGAATTCTGCTGCTGGAGGAGACTCTTGAGAGTCCCATGGACTGCAAGAAGATCAAACCTATCCATTCTGAAGGAAATCAGCCCTGAGTGCTCACTGGAAGGACAGATCCTGAAGCTGAGGCTCCAAGACTTTGGCCACCTCAGGAGAAGGGAAGACTCCCTGGAAAAGACCCTGATGTTGGGAAAGATGGGGGGCACTAGGAGAAGGGGACGGCAGAGGACGAGATGGTGGGACAGTGTTCTCGAAGCTACCAGCATGAGTTTGAGCAAAGTGTGGGAGGCAGTGGAAGACAGGAGGGCCTGGCGTGCTCTGGTCCAGGGGGTCACGCAGAGTCGGACACGACTAAACAACATCTAGTTTTGATTGGATTAACAGGGTAACGAGGTTTCGATTGACTCAGTCCATTGTTCATTCATAAAATACATCGATCGTGTATAGCATCGGGATACGGGGTCAGAAATGGCACTTTTGTGTGGTGCTTGGTGCAACGTTGTGACGGGGCGAGGGGAGTCCTAGTGTGGCAGGGTTCCCTTGAGGTCATCGCCTCGGGCTCTACGTCTCTTACTCGGGGGTAAGACTTCGTTCATATGCCCCCCCCTCCATTCCGTAACACTCTTCATATGGACTTCAAGGAGTGTGCACTACTGCAGGGTCTGCTTCCAGAAACTACTATTGGAGATGTATATATTTTGGCAGAAATGGTTTACAAATATACACGATGGCAAGCAGGCAGACAGGATCAACCTTGGTCCTGCCTAGCCTGGAAGCTGTTCCCAAATAGTGAAATGGAAACCTTTACAACCATCTACAAACCCCGAAGTTTGTATTTTCTTGAGCTTTCTCTAGAGAAGGGGCTGTTTTGCATATTAGAGCAGAATAGTGTATTAGCTCTCATGTTTTGTGAAAAGCAAGCCCTTGTTAAGTACCGTCAGCTGAATTGGGCTTGTGCCCAGATCTTACCACACTAATCGATAAAACAGGTGAGGGTAACCTCTGGCCCTCCAGACGTTGCTGAACTACAATTCTCATCATCCTGCCCATTGGCAATGCTAGCTGGGGCTGAGGAATTTCAAGGAAGCTTTCGACTTGCCCCGACCTACACCTACCTACCCACTGAACGAAGGAGCAAGAAAGCAAAAGGCAAGTTCAGCATTCCAGAGTTTTCCAAATGCCATGGCATCTCAATGGGGCTCCCTTGCCAATTGATGGTAAAGCAAGCCATTGGACAGGCCATCATGCATGAGGACGGTTTTTCGAATGGATTTGAATCACACTTTGACTTTTTTCTAATTCAAGATAGTGCCTCACGGAAGCAGGGAGCTTTGCAGAGTCCTTTGGAGACTGTGGAAAAGATTGTGCAAGAGAGAGGCTTGGCACCAGAAGAAATTCAGAACTTGCTGAACATTACACTCAGTGCCAAGCTTTGTAAAGAAAACATGTTTTGGCTTCTTTTTCCCCTTGGCAGCAAAGTATGTCAACAGAGCTGCATTGCCCTGCCTTCTCCCGTAACAAGAACTGGGGCTTCTTCGAGCTTGTGAGAAATTATCAAGAGTGAAGATGTTCAGAAGGTTAAGCAGTGTCTTTCAATGTCTTGCAGGCACAGTGATAAGCACTAGGCTACTGAAGACTCTGATTCCCATTTCCGTAATAACAGAGGATTCTCTTATTTCAGCTGTGTCTTGGCTCTGTGCTCGCAAGTGTTCTAGTGACTTTCAGGTAACTTGGAAAGCATGGTAATGATGTCTTGGTTCTGAAGAATGATATTTCCCCCAGTCTGACTTAGTTATCCTGGTGATGATTCAGCTAGATGTTGTACACGCTGACCATATTCCAGAAGGGGTTTGTTGTCTTGGCCTTGCTTTGGCTTACTGAGATCTGTCTTCTCCCTATAGGTGCTCATTCTAAAATGGATAATTGTAATGTTTGACTTCATTGATCAGAAGGAAAATATGAATGCTCTCTATGGTTTCTTCTTCCACTTCTTACAATATGAGAAAATGGTAAGATAAATAGGAATGTGTTATTTTGAAGGAACTCGCTTTTATTCTGACATTTATTTGGATACATTTGGATACATTTAGAAAAGTAATAATAATAATAAATTTTATTTATATCCCGCCCTCCCCAGCCGAAGCCGGGCTCAGGGCGGCTAACAACAATCAAATAATCAAACAGTCAAATAATCACACATTCTAAAAATATTTCATTATAAAAATTAATTAAAATCAAATTGATGGCAACCGATTAAGCAAAATTCTGTGCAGGTTGCCAGAGGAGGGAGTCAGGCTGCGCCCTGACCAAAGGCCTGGTGGAACAACTCTGTCTTGCAGGAGCTGCGGAAAGATGTCAGGTCCCGCAGGGCCCTAGTCTCTTGTGACAGAGCGTTCCACCAGATTGGAGCCGCAGCCGAGAAGGCCCTGGCTCTAGTTGAGGCCAGCCTAACCTCTCTGAGGCCTGGGACCTTGAGGATGTTATTATTTGCAGACCGTAGGTTTCTCTGTGGGGCATACCAGGAGAGGCGGTCCCGTAGGTACGAGGGTCCTAGGCCGTATAGGGCTTTAAAGGTTAAAACCAGCACCTTAAACCTGATCCTGTACTCCACCGGGAGCCAGTGCAGCTGGTATAGCGCCGGATGAATGTGATCTCGCAGCGAAGACCCCATAAGGAGTCTCGCCGCGGCATTCTGCACCCGCTGGAGTTTCTGGGTCAGTCTCAAGGGCAGCCCCACGTAGAGCGAGTTACAATAATCCAGTCTGGAGGTGACCGTCGCATGGATCACAGTGGCTAGGTCAGGGCGAGAGAGATAAGGGGCCAACTGCTTAGCTTGGCAGAGATGAAAAAATGCCGCCTTTGTTATAGCTGTAATCTGCGCCTCCATAGAGAGGGAGGTATCGAAGATTACACCCAAACTCTTAACGGACGGTGCTGGCACTAACTGCACCCCCGCAAGAGATGGGAGTTGCCCCCTCAATCCCATATCGTCCCGCCCCAGCCAGAGGACCTCTGTCTTCGAAGGATTTAACTTCAACCGGCTCCCACGTAACCATCCAGCCACAGCTTCCAGACATCTGGTCAGTGTGTCTGGGGCCGAGTCAGGATGGCCATCCATCAACAGATAGAGTTGGGTGTCATCAGCATACTGATGGCAACCCAGCCCAAAACTCCGGACAAGCTGGGCGAGGGGGCGCATAAAGATGTTAAAAAGCATCGGGGAGAGAATCACACCCTGAGGCACTCCACACACCAAGGAGTGGCGCGATGACAATTCCCCCCAAGTGCCACCCTCTGTCCCCGACCAGAGAGAAAAGAGCGCAGCCATTGAAGGACTGTGCCCTGGATCCCCACGTCGGCAAGGCGGTGGTCCAGGAGTTCATAACCGACCATGTTGAAGGCTGCTGACAGATGTAGAAGAGTCAGCAGCCCCAACCCGCCTCGATCCAGCTGCCTGCGGAGATCATCTGTTAGGGCGACCAGAGCCGTCTCGGTCCCATGACCAGCGTGGAAGCTGGACTGGAATGGATCCAGAGCAGATGTTTCATCCAGAAACCTACCAAGCTGTTCAGCAACCGCTCTCTCAATCACCTTACCCAGGAATGGAAGATTCGAGACCGAGTGGTAATTGGATAGATGGCGCTGTGGGTAAAAGCCTCAGCGCCTAGGGCTTGCCGATCGAAAGGTCGGCGGTTCGAATCCCCGCGGCGGGGTGCGCTCCCGTTGCTCGGTCCCAGCGCCTGCCAACCTAGCAGTTCGAAAGCACCCTCGGGTGCAAGTAGATAAATAGGGACCGCTTACTGGCGGGAAGGTAAACGGCGTTTCCGTGTGCAGCTCTGGCTCGCCAGAGCAGCAATGTCACACTGGCCACGTGACCTGGAAGTGTCTTCGGACAGCGCTGGCCCCTGGCCTCTTGAGTGAGATGGGCGCACAACCCCAGAGTCTGGCAAGACTGGCCCGTACGGGCAGGTGTACCTTTACCTTTTTAAGGGATCTAATGATGTTTTCTTTAAGAGCGGACGCACCACTGCCTCCTTCAGTTCCCCTGGGAATATCCCGGTGCCAAGGGACAAATTGATGATATCCCCCAGGGGGGCCCGCACCTCATCTGGACACGCTCTAATCAGCCATGACGGGCACAGGTCAAGAGGACAGGTGGTGGGCTTTCCAGCTCGGAGGAATCTGTCCACATCGGCTGGAGATATCCGGTCAAAGTGGTCCAATACTGGACCCGAGGACAGTCGAGGGGCCTCCAGTTCCTTTATTGTATCCAAATTGGCAGGGAGGTCATGGCGGAGCAATAGGACCTTCTCCGCAAAAAAGCTCGCAAATGCCTCACAGCTGCGTGTCAGATTGTTATTTAAATTTGGCTGTCCTTCAAGGGACGTTAAAGACCGAATTATACTAAATAATTGCGCCGGGCGAGAGCTAGCGGATGCAATGGAGGCCGAGAAGTAAGACTTCTTAGCGGCCTTCACTGCCATCTCATAGGTTTTCATAAAAACCCTATAAGATGTTCTTGAGGCTCCGTCACGGGCACCCCGCCATACTCGCTCTAGCCGTCTGAGGTCCCGCTTCATTTTCCGAAGCTCCACGGTAAACAAGGGAGCCCGGTTTCTGCGGGGTCGCAGAGGGCGCTTAGGTGCGATCTCATCGATGGCTGCCAGGAGCTGGGTATTCCAGCCCTCAACAAGCTCAGTCAATGAGTCGCCAGGGGGAGCAAGGTCCCGCAAGGCTTGACGGAATCTATCAGGGTCCATCAGCCTCTGCGGGCGAGCCCAAATCGGCTCACCACCTAAGCAGGGTGGGGGTGGAAAGTCAATCCTGGCTTTCAGAGCGTAGTGATCAGACCATGGCACCTTCATCGAAGGAGACATGATCACATCTATACCGGCGCCAAAGATCAAATCCAGTGTGTGGCCTGCTTGATGTGTGGGGCCCGAAACAAACTGGGAGAGCCCTAGTGTCGCCATGGAAGACACCAGGTCCAGAGCCTGTGAGGAGGGAGTGGCATCAGCATGGAAGTTGAAGTCTCCCAATACCAATAGGTTAGGGAACTCCAAGGCCCAGCCGGCCACCGCCTCCAGCAGGCCTGACAGGGTGGCTGCTGATGCCCTAGGTGGCCGGTACACCAGCCAGACAGCCAAGCTCTCCTCGGAGCCCCACGTAGGCCAACACATTCAATGCCGGGGATCGATGGCGATGGTAGAGCCCTGAAAGAACAATCTTCCTGGATTAATAATGCCACCCCTCCCCCCCGGCCCACAGTCCGTGACTGGTGGAGGACGGAGAAACCCGGGGGCGCCATCTCTCGTAAGGTAACAGTTACCCCTTCGCGCACCCAGGTCTCCGTCACACAAGCCAGGTCGACCCCCTGCGAGGTAAAGAAATCTCGCAGGGTGGCGGTTTTGTTGCCTATAGACCTGGCATTGCACAACACCAGTGAAGGAGGTGAGTAATACTTGCTCACCCTACCCTTGTCTCTCGGGATGGGGTGCAGACTGGAAGGGGTACGAGCATATCCGTATCTCGATCCCCTTCGCCTATAACATCTGCCCCCACCGCCATACCTCCCTCGCCCCTCCACGGTAGCAATCCCAAGCCTCATACTAACCTCCATTTACAAAATAGAAAAACGAAACAACCAAAAACAATTATGCCCAAACAAAACCAATCCCCACCCCACTCAATACCCAACCCCAAAACAAAACAAGACGAAACAAAACAAAAATACATAAATAAAAACCACCATTCATGGTGGTACAACAAAGTAAACAATAAAAATACCTTTAAAACACCTTAAAATATATAAAAACATCTTTAACATTTGCTGCAGCAGCACCAGAGTCCAGTCTTGGGAGTCCGCCCGAGCACCATGGTCACGCCTGCATGTGGACTTCGCTGGCCCCTTTCAGGGGAAAACATTCTTCATAGTGGTGGACTCCTACACCAAATGGCTGGAAGTCGCACTGGTACCGTCCACTTCTATGTCCGCAGCCATCCGGGTACTACGCAGGCTGTTTGCAACCCACGGGCTCCCTGACACTCTCGTCTCAGACAACGGGACTGCATTTACGTCAGGAGAATTTCAAACCTTCACAGTGCAGAACGCCATCCGCCACATCCGTTCAGCACCATTCCACCCGGCCACCAATGGCCAAGCAGAACGCATGGTGCGGACCACCAAGGACACCCTTCGCCGCATGACGCAAGGGGATTGGGAGTACCGCCTTGCCACATTCCTTCTAGCACAGCACAGCACCCCCAGCTCAATGACTGGCCGGAGCCCCGCTGAACTACTAATGGGTCGGCGCCTTGCAATCAGATTGGACCACCTTCACCCCGATAGAGCTCAGGATGAGGTAGTGGTGGGGGAAGGCAGGAACCCCCGGACCTCCGAGGCCCAGGACCCAGTGTACGCAAAGAATTTTGGGGCAGGCCCTGCATGGGTACCCGCCACAGTCACCAGGGTCACGGGCCCCGTGTCGTACGAGGTGCTAACAGATGGGGGGCAATGCTGGCGCCGCCACTGCGACCAGATACGGCGACGATTCCCGGGAGAAAACCAGGAGGAGGAGGACAGGTCAGAGGAGTCCCAAGGGAACAGTGGGGCAGTGAGGCCCATAGAGCAGCAGGGGCAAGCAGGAGAGGCAGAATCAGTAAATACAGAGAGGACGCGTGAGGCCGAAAAGACACCGGAACCAGAACCACGACTGAGCGAGCCGGTTGCGCCAGACCAAACAGCCCCATCCTTGGAACACGAGCCAGAACCTGAACCCCGGACCAGGGAACACCCCAGGCCGCAACGCACACGTAGGCCACCGGCGTACCTTGAGGACTATGAATGCGACCTTCCGGGCAGGACTGGAACTTAGAGGGGAGGGGTGTTATGTACTGAGTTGAATAGGATCCAAACTGCAGCACTCTGATTGGTCCTAGAACCAATCTGAGGACAATGAAACAATCGTTGAGACGGCTAGAGCGCCGGTGGCGGATAACTCATTCCGAATCTGACCGGACACAGGTTAGAGCTCAACGTCGAGCCTACCAAGTGGCGATAGCGACAGCGAAGAAGACTTTCTTCACCGCCTCTATTGCATCTGCAGAAAACAGCAGCAGGAGATTTTTTCAGGTGGTTCACAATTTAGCGGAACCACCTGCAACATCGGGGCCCAGTACGGGCCACATGTTCTCCTGCAATGATTTTGCAATTTGTTTTGCAGATAAAATCGCTCAGATTCGGGAAGAAGTAGACTCCACCGTGGGAGCAGGGCCGGGGCGGGAGAGTGCTAGAGTCCTGTCTAGTCAAGTTGTGTGGGATCAATTCCAATCGGTTACCTCCGAGGATGTGGACAGGCTGCTTGGACGAGTGAAGCCAACCACCTGTCTCCTGGATCCTTGCCCATCCTGGCTTATAAAAGCTAGCTGGGAAGGACTGGGCGATGGGCTTTGTGGGGTGGTGAATGCTTCCCTCTGTGAGGGAACATTCCCAGACCCGCTGAAAGAGGCGGTTATTAAACCGCTTCTTAAAAAACCATCTTTAGATGCGGCCACGATGGCCAATTATCGCCCAGTCTCAAACCTTCCATTCTTGGGCAAGGTGATTGAGCGAGTGGTTGCTGAACAACTCTAGGCACGCCTGGAAGAAGTAGACCATTTGGATCCCTTCCAGTAGGGATTCAGGCCTCATCATGGGACTGAAACTGCCTTGGTCGCACTGGTTGATGATCTCCGGCGGGCTAGGGACAAAGGTGAGAGCTGTTTCCTAGTTCTGCTGGATCTCTCAGCGGCGTTTGATACCATTGACCATAACATCCTTCTGGACCGTCTTAAGGGGCTGGGAGCTGGGGGCACTGTCATACAGTGGTTCCGCTCCTTCCTCCTGGGCCGTGTTCAGAAAGTGGTGGTGGGGGATGAGTGTTCAGACCCCTGGGCTCTCACTTGCGGGGTGCCTCAGGGTTCTGTCCTCTCCCCCATGCTTTTCAACATTTACATGCAGCCACTGGGAGAGATCATCAGGAGGTTTGGGCTGGGTGTTCATCAGTATGCAGATGATACCCAGCTCTACCTCTTTTTTAAATCAGAACCAGTGAAGGTCCTGTGTGAGTGTCTGGAAGCGGTTGGAGGATGGATGGCGGCTGACAGATTGAGGTTGAATCCTGACAAGACAGAAGTACTGTTTTGGGGGGACAGGAGGCGGGCAGGTGTGGAGGATTCCCTGGTCCTGAATGGGGTAACTGTGCCCCTGAAGGACCAGGTGCGCAGCCTGGGAGTCATTTTGGACTCACAGCTGTCCATGGAGGCACAGGTCAAATCTGTATCCAGGGCAGCTGTTTACCAGCTCCATCTGGTACATAGGCTGAGACCCTATCTGCCTGCAGACTGTCTCGCCAGAGTGGTACATGCTCTGGTTATCTCCCGCTTGGACTACTGCAATGCGCTCTATGTGGGGCTACCTTTGAAGGTGACCCGGAAACTACAACTAATCTAGAATGCGGCAGCTAGACTGGTGACTGGGAGTGGCCGCTGAGACCATATAACACCGGTCTTGAAAGACCTACATTGGCTCCCAGTATGTTTCCGAGCACAATTCAAAGTGTTGGTGCTGACCTTTAAAGCCCTAAACGGCCTCGGTCCAGTATATCTGAAGGAGCGTCTCCTCCCCCGTCGTTCTGCCCGGACACTGAGGTCCAGCTCCGAGGGCCTTCTGGCTGTTCCCTCACTGCGAGAGGCCAAGTTACAGGGAACCAGGCAGAGGGCCTTCTCGGTAGTGGCGCCCTCCCTGTGGAATGCCCTCCCATCAGATGTCAAAGCGATAAACATCTACCTGACATTCAGAAGACATCTGAAGGCAGCCCTGTTCAGGGAAGTTTTTAATATGTGACATTTTAGTGTATCTTTTATCTTTGTTGGAAGCCGCCCAGAGTGGCTGGGGAGACCCAGCCAGATGGGCGGGGTACAAATAATAAATTATTATTATTATATTATTATTTCATAGTCACGCCCAAGAGCCTTTCCGCTCCAGAGATCTGGGGCTGAACCCGGGATCTGCATGCCAAGGCTGGAGTAAGAAAGAGCCCTTGCCAGCTGGCCACGTTGGGCGCCTGCCTGGAGAGTGGAAGCCGGGGGTTGGAGGGACATCGTGCTGCTCCTGGCAACCCCCACCCAACCCGACGTCCTCCTCCGTCTGAATCCCGCTTCCCCTGGGACGCACTTCCCATCCTGGAGTGGCTGGGGTGGGAGCGCTCCCCACCCTCCTTTCCAGACTCTCCTCGTTCTTCTTCTTCATGCCTCGGGTGTTTTCCTGAGTTTATCTTCAGAACAACCCTCTGTGAGGGAGGCTAAGCTGGCCCAAGGACTGGCCCAAAGTAGCTCAGCCAAGTTGCCAAGGCCAGCATTTAAGACCACGCACCCTAGCAGGCCTTGATGGGCTTTGAGGCAGCCCAGCCCCCTTCTCTGCAAGCAGGCTGCCTCCGGGGAGGACCAGCACTTTTCTGACGGGACAGAAGCGCACGACTTCCCCCTCCCACTCGCCGCCCGCCCCAGTCTTTCTCCGGCTCAGTTTAGCGGCTCATCCCAGGTGGGAATTCGGGTGACGCTGCTTGCAGAAGGAGAAGTGGCTGGCGAAAGCGGACACTCCCATTGTTCTTCTCAGGTAGGACTTCCGGGATCCAGACGAATGTTTTACCAAAAAGTATGGTTTGACTACTGATTTCCCATTTAAAGGAAGGCAAAAAGACCGAAGTTTGGAGGACAGGTGAAAAAAACCACGAATTACATTTAAAGTTCTGCGAGATGCAAAGGAAAGCTTGCGTTTTAAACTTGCATTTGACAGCTTGTTGCTTGGTGCGGTTAACGGAATGGGGGATATTGAGAAAGAAGAGACTTGGAATTAGAAGGTTAGGATTTCAGGGTTAGATGGCTTGGATATTTGTGGTAGATAAAATCAGAGTAAATGCGCACCTTGAGAATCACTGTATTAGACGTGTGTGGCGTATTAAGAATCTGAAAATAGATATATAGTTTATACACAAAGACTCTATTTTGGGTTTCACCAGAAGACCCTTTTTATAGACAAAAGGGTGACGGATAAATAGAAATGGTTAATCTACTGAGAGTTCTTAAAGTGGAAACGGGGAGATTGTAAAATTAAAACAAGGGGTTTCTCTTTTACACTTAATAAAAGAGGGTTGGGGTGTTGTTTATGGGTTCTTTTTCCGGGGGGGGGGGGGGGTCCTGCACCACTGGGTTTTTCAGGTATTCAGAGAAATTGTGGATTTTAGGACTTAGAAATGGGTCAGCAGCTTCATTTGGCAATGCCAGAAAAGACTGCCCCTTCAAATTCTGTTTCTAACGCGTATAATAATTTAATAATTATATTTTTTAATTATTTCTACCCAGCCCATCTGGCTGGGTTTCCCTAGCCACTCTGGGTGGCTTCCAGCAAAAGATTAAAAATACATTAAAACATCAGTCATTAAAAGCTTCACTAAACAGGGCTGCCTTCAGATGTCTTCTAAATGTCATATAGTTGTTTATTTCTTTGGCATCTGGTGGGAGGGCGTTCCACAGGGCGGGCACCACTACTGAGAAGCCCTCTGCCTGGTTGCCTGTAACTTCGCTTCTTGCAATGAGGGAACCACCAGAAGGCCCTCAGCGCTGGACCTCAGTGTCCGGCCTGACCGATGGGGCTGTATTAAAGCACAATAGGGGGTGGTGTAGGGACTTTGCGCAGGTGATCGATGGTCAAGAAAAGGCAACCTTTGTGCTGTTTTATGTCAGGAGTTGGGAATTCTAGAAGTAGTACTCCTTTTTGCACGTTCTTACTTCCTGTACTGCTTGAATGGAAGAGGAAAACTTCACTTCCTAATTAATTATGTTAAGCGAGGCAAATGTTAGGGTCAGGAAGTTCAGCGCAGTATACCTGAAGGAGCATCTCCACCCCCATCCTTCAGCCCGGAGGTCCTCCTCCGAGGGTCTTCTGGTGGTTCCCTCCCCGCGAGAAGCGAGGTTGCAGGGAACCAGGCAGAGGGAGGGCCTTCTCGGTGGTGGCAGCCTCTCTGTGGAACGCCCTCCCTACAGGTGACAAGCAGATGAGCAACTATCAAACCTCTGGAAAGCAGCCCTTTATAGGGAGGCTTTGAATGTTTGTTGTTTTAATATGTGTTGGAAGCCGCCCAGAGAGGATGTGGTTGGCTGAAATGAAGTCCAATCCTGTACAGATAAATCACTAGTGGAAGCGCCAACAGAAACGTCTACAGATTCCACACGATCATGAGGATGCCTGAATCTGGGCAGGACCGGGGGGGCCACCAGGTGGCGCGTTGGAAGATGGCTGACAATAACATCTTTCAGGGGTTCAGAAGGAGAGACACAGGAGGGGGAGCAAATGGAGAGTGAGGAGGAGGAGTACGAGGGGGGCGCAGGCAGTGACAGTGGCCAGAGTTATTCCACAAGCCTCTCTAGCGAATCGGAGGACTCACAGAAGGGAGCGCCGGTGGCCAGAGCGAAGGGGGGTCCAGGGGGGAAGCCCCAGGAGGAAGGGGCCAGCGGGGAGTCCCTGAGCAGCAGCTGGAAATCAGGACCAGCGTCTCCACCAGAGCGCAGTGGGGAGGGGGAGTCCCAGGAGTCGGGACCAGTGTCCTCACCACCAGAGGGAGGAGAGGAGTCAGGTTTGGCAACACCCACATCAGGAAGCGGGGAAACGGTCAGAAGGAAAGTCACCGGCTGGGCGCGCGCGCCAAGTTCAAATGTACAGGAGCGCGGCACAGCGGGGAGCCCGGGAAGGGAGCCAGGTCCTAAAGCCCGCCGGAGGGAGGGGCAAGACTCAGGAGGCTCAGCGTCAGAGGAGTCCAGAAAGGAGGGAACCCCAGAAGGCAGAAGGACCCAGCGCAGGAAAGAGCAGCGCAAGAGGTGGAGCCGGGCTAGAATCTTAAACTGGTGTGGGTGGAGCAGTGAGTCAGAGGGGACTTAGCCGGTCTAGCGTCGAGACGTGGGTCTGCGCGCCCAGAGCTTGGAAATGGAAACTAAACTTTAATAAAGACTTTTGTATATAACATCCACTGGGCGTTGGTCCTCTGTGAGCTGGGACCTAGCGGCAGTCCTGACAACATCTCTCTGACCCATACGAGGTACTAAGGGGCTGCTATGGGAAGTATGCAGTCTTCCTAATCACATCAGGATGTGAGGTGAAACTGCCCTGCCAGCGGTGTTCACAATGCACCCCCTGAAACGAGTGATGGGGGTGCAGAACACTTGGCACAGGCCCTCGGTGAAGTCAGATCTTCCTGACGCCGATTCCAATTAGCGCGTGCTGGTTGCTGCAGCTTGGAATTATAATTGGAAACATATATTTGGAAATGAAGCTGAAAGCACATACATCAAGTAAAGCTCGACTGATAAGGCTGCTGACTAATGGATCTCTGCGACCAGGAGTGACGGATGGATAAGTAAATCTTCTGATGAATTACCAGAAGGAGACTGTATGTTTGGAACGAAGGGGGGGGGTGGAGGAAAAAAAATCCCCCCCCCCTGCATGATGTGACATTAATAACCCTTCACCCCAGATAGAAACAAGATCGTCGCGTTTCTATGAATCACAGGCAGGATTTTAAGACCTATGTGGGACGGAGCATAACAGGAAAGAAGACTGGAGAACGGTGAGAAAAGAGGAAAATTACTTATGACGCAGTTAAAAAATGGCGTCTCGCCATGAGAGGTCTGCTGGCGGAAAAAGGACTGGGGGAGGAGATTCAGGATTGTTTGAATGAGAAGGAATGTTGGAATGTAAGTTTGACCTGACAGAACCCCCAGAATCATTTGATTTATTCCGTAAACCTGAGAAAAATAAAGCACAGATCGGAGATTAATTTTGTTTATGGAAGCGTTGTACAGAGGCTGTCCCGGATTGATATGATTTTTGAAAGAGTACAAAACCCACATAGAATGCCAGCTTCTAACCTGCTTGTGAAAATCATCAGAGATCGCAAAGAAAGGAATTTATGATAACAACAAGAGGAGAAAGGAAATAACAAAGGACTATCCGGATCAAACTGGACAGAACTGTCTAATTAAGGCAGTAAGACAAGTGATAGTTTTGGACTTGAGCGGAGCTTGATGTATGGGTATCCCCCCCCCCCCAAAAAAATTTAAAATTTGGCTGTATAATTTGGAATCAATGCGATATGGACAATGTGATGTGATTGGCCTGTTAACAAAAATTATTTTAAAAAATTTAAAAAAGAATCTGGGCAGGACCTTGTCTCTTTGCCTGTCATTTGTGGCTGCTCCACCCAGGTCTGAGATGCCTTCCGGAGTGAAACAGTGATCGGGGGACGGGGGAGGCAAGAGGATGGAGCCGTCTAAACCCCTCCGCGGGTACTTTGAAAACAGACTCCTTTTGTCTGGATCTTCCTTGCGCAAAGATGGGTCTGTATGCATTTTGAGCAGAGGAGGAGGGTCTGTGGAACTGCTCACCACTGTTCCCAGAATATATATTTTTTTTAAAAAATAAAATATTCAAAGTTATAACAAGACATATTATCCAAAAACATATCCTTATTCCCCCCTTTTTCCTCCCTCCCCCTCCCCCTCCCCCCTCCCCCACAGAACCCACCTCCCAACTTCCCTCAGTTCCAGTCTTTGGTTTCTCTAATATTGCTATTTTCTGCATGTTACAAAGTTATATAGATCCTCAAACTGTATAGCTGATTATTATCAGGAAAAAAAAATTGTGGATGTTTATTCAAAACCTGCCAAGGCGTCCAATTCACTTTGTTGCATCTTCAGAGACTTTGTGAAAGGTTCCCATTCATCCTTAAAGTCATAGTTATCCTTGTCCTGTAGCTTATATGTCAATTTTGCCACTTCTGCATAGTCCATCAACTTTTCTCGCCATGATTCTTTAGTTGGGGTTTCTTCAGTCTTCCATCCTTGCGCAACCAGAACTCTCGCGGCCGTTGTCGCATACATGAAGATGTTTTTCAACTTTTTTGGCAGATCTTTCCCTACAATCCCCAACAAAAATGCCTCGGGTTTTTAAACAAATGATAAATGGGACATTTTCTTCAATTCATTGTATATCATTTCCCAAAATGTTTTAATTACCTTACACTCCCACCACATATGATAAAATATTCCCTCCTTTTCCTTACACTTCCAACATATATTTGAACTAGTTTTGTACATTTTCCCTAACTGCACTGGTGTTGTATACCATCTGTACATCATCTTCATGTAGTTCTTCATGTACTGTTCCCAGGATAGGTAAAGATCATTCAACAGTTTTCAAATTGAAAAACGGTGTTTCATTTTGAGACCCTTTGTAACACCATCCAGTTCGTTTAACCACAACCTACAACCCTTGAGGTTTTTACTGAAGCAAAAGGATTGATTCCATCCCTGCATCAAACAGCTGTGATTTGAGGATCGTCTGTTTCATAGCAGCTCCTGTGCCCCTTCCCTCTGCTGCATTTGGCATGAAATTGCCGGTGATTTCCCCAGGAGTAAAAAGGCCTACCTACTCTGGGCTTATTCTTGGGAATTACTTTGCAACAAAGAAGAAAGCTTTTCGTCTTCTGTTTTTTTTTCATTTTTATGTTTTCAAAATGCTTGATATCTGACACTGATTTCTGTATATTATGTTTTCTTTGTTTTTCAAGCTTTCATAAAAAATAGCCTTTGAAACCAGCTGGTACAGTGGTCAGAAGACTTGCCTTCGTGTCCACAGAATGCAGAAGAAAAGTTCGCCCAACGAATCCCTGGGTCCGACCAAAGAGACCTCCGGCTCCCACCTGGCTGAGCCTTTTCACTGCCAGCTCACTTCGATGCCCTCTGTTCCCAGAGATACCACTGGAAAAGCTGCTTCCCTTAGCCAGGAAGAGTCGGGGTCCCAGCAGCCTTCCCAGCAGGCCTCCCACATTTCCTCCTCCTTGGGCAGTGCTCCATTGCAGGTCCCCGAGCAGCTTTCTGAAGAAAGGCCCCATGGCACTGGCCAAAGTGCTTCCCTCCCATCTCTGAATGAGGTTTCTTCTTGCCGGTGCACCACCCAGGGAATGGGTCACCAGTGTGGAGCGACGTTCTCTAGCCTGCAGTCTGGGAGTAGGAAAAGTATGATCAGCTTTGAGGGCATCTCCTTTGAGAGTGCTCTCCAGGGGACCCAGGCTGTTTCCTCTGCCTCTAAGTCTCCAGAGGGGTCTGTCCCAGCTCCAAGCACAGCTGATCTGGCTAAAGGCGGCCAGGGGCAAGGCCAGGTAAGTCCAGATTGAGAGGTAGGGAAAGGGCTTTGAGGCTGTAATGCCCTCCTTGAGTCTCTCCAGCTGCTTTGGACAACTGCCCCCATCCCTGACCCCTGGCCATACCGCCTGGGCCTGGTGAGAGATGGAGCCCCAGAACACCTGGAGTGCACCAGGCTGGGGAAGGATGTCGTGAGGTGGAAGGCAAAAGGAAAGCAGACAGCCCATCCCGGGGTCGGTCCTTTTCCTCCTTCTAGCTTAATGGCTCACCTGAGCCGCCATCCTTTAAACTGGGGAAGCAGCAGCGGCTCATCAGAACTCACAAGTTAGGAAGTCCTATGCTATAGTCCCCATCTTCTTGTTACGTCCTGTTGGTGGGGAGAATCGTGCCGTTTTCCTGTGGGTGGGCAGCCAGCCAGCAGCAGGCTGGCAGGTGGGCCCAGGGAAATGGCTTTGTTGGGGGAGCCTCAGAACTCGTCCTCTGCATGTTTGTTCCCTGTTGCCCCAAAGTGGGAACTGTTTTGCAATTCAGGCTTGTGGCACACAGGTAGAGAAGGGGAGCCGTTTGTCTCTTCAGATGCCTGGGAGAAGAGAGCAGTGGGTGGGGGCAGCCTCTGCTCCCCCTTCTAGAAAGGAGGCCTTTGCCAACATGGGTGCAATTCTGCTCCATGTGGGGAAAGTGTTTATCCATCATGGATTTGGGGGGATGCTGCTGCCAGCCAATATGGGCTTTGAAGGATTTTTTTTTTTTTTTTACTGTAGGCCTGTTTATTCTGCTGCATTTCAATGTTTGGCTATTTTCGGACCTACTTGTAAAGTACCTTGAGATTCCCACATAATAGGTTGCAGGTAAATACTCTAAAAATAAGAACTCCCCCCCCCCCATCATGTCACAAAGTCAATTGACACAGAGCCTAAAATAATGCCAACGAGCTCTTCTACCTGGAAGTGCAACATCAGCCCTTCAACACATCAGCATGATGTGCAGTTGTCACACGGCTACGACTCATAAGCCATGAATGCAGGTCTGAATAGTGCCCCTTTGAAAGTCTGCACACTGACACACACTGTGTCAGGGAACTGCCATCGGAGGGACAGGTGGTGGAGAGGCTCCAGGAGAATAGGAGAGACTCTACAGCAGAAGAAGGAACCAGTAGGGGGAGAGCAGGAGTTCCAGCGGAAAGGGAATCGGGGGAGAGGCTCTGGGATACTTCTAGTGAGAACAGTGAGGAGGTAACAAGACCCCCTTTAGCAACCCCCACCCCTCGCCAGAAGCTGTCACGCAGAGAGTCCAGGAGGCGTATGTCCGTCAAACAGCTTTTATGTTGGAGTAAGTTCCGTAGACGCCCACTGTCGGATTCTACCAGCGACTGACGGAGTCATGCTTTGGGGGCTCCGTTAGTGCCTAGGTTTGGGTGACCAGCCAAACCCCAGAGGGATCAAGCTTTTACGCACAAGCAGCTCATTATCCCATCACAGCAATCCGACAGTCTTTGAAAGCAGCTTGTGCAAGCAGAGGGCATCATGAGCGAACCAGCCGGAACCGGAGGAGCTGGAGCTGGAGCAGGTCCAAGCCTGGAAGAAAGGTACAGGGCGTTGGAGGTCCAGCTCGCGCTGCAAACGGCGAGGCTCGAGGAGAGGAGGGCTCAAGATGCAGATAAGGGAAAAACCACCCCACTTGCCAGAAAGGTGCCTAGATTGGTGCAGAAATTTGGGGGGGATCCCAGGAACTATCAAGCCTTTAGGACAGAGATGCAATATGCTCTCAATCTACTGTTTGATGACTTCCCCGATGAGAACTCTAGAGTGGCGTACGTGATTGGCCATCTAGAGGGAGGGGCGAGGGACTGGATTAGGCCCCTGATGGCAGCCAATAATGAAATCTTAAAGGACACAATGAAATTTTTTCGCGCCATGGACTTGATGTTTTCCAGCGAGATTGAGCAAGGGGTGGTGCGCAGGCAGTTAATGGCGTGTAAACAGGGGAGCCGATCTGTACGTGAGTACTGGACTGAGTTCACCATGCTGATTCATAGACTGGGGTGGGACCTTGCGAGTGAAGCTATTCAAATGCTGTTTGAAGAAGGGCTCTCTCCGGCAGTGAAAGATGAACTTTCCCGGGCGCCTAGGGCGGAGTCTATGGACCATCTGACTAAATCTGCGCTGTCCATAGGAGCGCGCCAGGAAGCCAGAGCTTTGGAAAAGCGGGAAGGAAAGGGGGAACGTTGGAAGGACTTCCGCATTCCGGAGATTCCGGAGCAGCCTTTCCCGCCAGCAGAGCCGATGGAACTTGGAACAGCGCGCGCGCGCGCAGTTTCAAACACCAGTGAGGGGCGGAAGAAGGAGGGAAAGAGCGCCAAGAGATGTTATCTCTGCCAACAGCCAGGTCACTTTGCCAGAGTCTGTCCGCAAAGGAAGGAATGGCAAGGGATGGCGGGAACTGTTGGGGGAAAGGAGGAAGAAGAAATCAAGGAGCAAGTAAAAGCCAACGCCTGGTTGCCAACATCAGGGCACAGCAGCCAGGCCAGGGAGTAGTGAATGTGCCCACGCCGGAACCTCCAAGACCAGCGCTTGTGATAGAGGTGTTGCTGGAACTGTCAAACGGACACCCACTAAAGATAAAAGCGCTATTGGATTCAGGCAGCTCCTGTAATTTCATGAGTAAGGAGTTTGCAGCTGAACACCAGATACAGACTATCCCATTAAGTAAGCCTTTGCAGGTTACCACGATTGATGGGAGGGAACTGTTGGGAGGAGAAGTGAGCCAACAGACTGTACCAATGATAATGAGGGTGGCAAGACATACAGAACTGATAGCGTTTAACGTAGCCACCTTGGGAGGAGCTCCTATTATCTTGGGAATGAGCTGGCTGGCACTACACGATCCGCTAGTAGGCTGGCATCAGAGAGTGGTTTCCTTTGGATCAGCACATTGCCTAGAACACTGCAAGGAGGGAGAGGCTCAGGCAGGGGCCAGGGCCACTCTAGCAGGGATGGAAGTGATGGACAAGGGGAAGGTGCCACCACAATACGCTGACTTGATTGACGTCTTTAGCGAAAAGGAAGCAGATAAACTGCCCCCGCACAGACCCTTTGACTGTCAAATTAACTTACTCCCAGGAGCACAATTGCCAGTGGGCAAGCTGTATGCAATGTCAGACAGTGAGATGCAGGAGTTAAGGGAGTTCATTGACAAGAACCTCAAGCGAGGTTTCATCAGAGAGTCACGAGCGGTGGGGGGCAGCCCAGTGTTCTTTGTGGACAAAAAAAACACGGGTAAACCCAGGCTTGTGTGTGATTTCAGGGGCCTAAATGCAGTGTCAGAACCAGTGACGTTCCCTATGCCTAGAATTGATGACATTCTGACACGGGTGAGAAAAGGGAAAAAAATTTACCAAGCTAGACCTTAGAGGGGCATATAACTTGATACGTGTGAGAAAGGGGGATGAGTGGAAAACCACTATGTTCACCCCCTTGGGGGCCTTTGAGTACCTCGTTATGCCCTTCGGTCTACAGGCGGGCTCGGCCTGTTTTCAATCGTTCATGAATCACGTCCTGGGGCCATTGCTCTACAAGAACTGCGTAGCGTTCTTAGATGACGTCCTGGTATACTCAGAGAATGAGGAGCAGCATGTGCGAGATGTAAGAGAAGTACTGAGCAAACTGCGAGAAAATCGGCTGTGGGTGAAACTGGAGAAGTGTCAGTTTCATACCAGGGAGGTGGAATTCCTGGGGTACCGGTTGTCTGACAAGGGATTGGCCATGGATCCCAGCAAGGTTCAAGCGGTACTGGAATGGAAAACACCAAAGACCAAGAAGGACGTGCAAAGATTCCTGGGCTTCGGAAACTTCTATAGGAAGTTCATCAAAAACTTTGCCCATTTAACAGCGCCCATCACGGATTGTCTTAGCAGCAAGAAAAAATTTGTTTGGACGGAAGAAGCGCAGCGGGCGTTCGAACACTTAAAGCAGGCGTTTGCGTCGGAAGAGCAACTGTTGCACGTAGATCTACAACAACCAATGAGGGTGGAGACTGACGCGTCAGACCGAGCGGTGGGGGCCGTGCTTCTCCAGCCGGGAAAAGATACGTCCGAATGGAGACCGTGTGCGTTCTTCTCGCGGAAGTTGAACAAATCCGAGAGGAACTACACAGTATACGACCGAGAACTGCTCGCCATTCATGAAGCATTCCGGAGATGGCGGCACTTGCTGATTGGGGCGCAGCACAAGGTTCAAGTCCGAACTGACCACAAAAATCTGGAATACTGGAGAACAGCACGAGTGCTGAACCAGAGACAAGTGCGATGGGCCCAGGAGTTCTCCAAATTCCACTTTGAGATTCGTTACGTGCCAGGCTCCGAGAACGTGAGGGCGGACGCTCTCTCCAGGAAACCTGAGTACTTAGAGGGGGAGGGAGCGCCTGAGGCAAGGCATGTAATCCCTGAAGACCGCTGGGTGTGTGGGGCGGCATTGGTGGGGCAGAGGGAACTGATAGAGGGTACTGAGAACGATGAATACGCCCAAGAGAAATTCAGAGAACTCAGGAGGACAGAGGAGAACACAGGGGGGTTTGAAGAAAAGAACGGGGCGTTGTATTACAAAGGGGCACTGTACATACCAGATGGGGAACTGAGGGGCAGAGTACTCAAGCAGTTGCATGACAGCCCCACAGCGGGGCATTTTGGACAGCACAAAACCATGTGGTTGGTTACCAGAGAGTTTTGGTGGCCCAAGGTGAGGGAGGACGTACGGGAATATGTCAGGGGTTGCGACAGGTGCCAGCGAGCGAAAGGGGAGAGGGTGGCACCAGCGGGGCTATTACAACCCTTACCCACACCAGAAAGGCCATGGGAGGCAGTATCCATAGATTTTATGACGGACCTGCCAAAATCCAAGGGCAAAACAGCTGTCATGGTGGTGGTAGATCTATTAACTAAGATGTGTCATTTTATAGCCTGTTCCCATGCGGTCACCGCGGAGGAAACCGCCAAGTTATTTGTAGAGCATATTTTCAGGTTGCATGGCGCCCCCTTGAGGGTGGTCAGCGACAGAGGGAAACAGTTTACTTCCAGGTTCTGGAGGAAACTTATGAGCTTACTGCACGTGGAACTCAATTTCTCAACTGCCCGGCACCCAGAAACAAATGGGCAAGCGGAAAGGGCAAACGGGATTTTACAACAATACCTGAGGTGTTATGTAAATGACAGAGAAAATGATTGGGTAGATAAGTTACCTCTGGCAGAATTTGCCTACAACAACGCGGAGAACGTGTCCACAGGGATGAGTCCCTTTCTGGCAAATTATGGGTGTCATCCCCGGGCATTTCCAGGAGAAGGAGGGGAGAGGTGGAGCGTGCCGGCGGCGGAACACTTTTTTGAAGAGATGGAAGCGATCCACCGTCAGCTTCAACTTAACTTAGAGAAAGCCAAGGAAGAATATAAGAAACAAGCAGACAGAAATAGGAGGGAAGGTGAAACTATAAGGGTGGGAAACCGGGTGTGGCTATCCACCCAAGGACTACCGTTCAAGGGAGGGAGTAAGAAATTGAGACCCAAAAGATTGGGACCCTTTGAGGTCATACAGCAGGTCAACCCAGTAACATTCAAACTCAGACTGCCCAGTCACATGAAATTGCACCCAGTATTTCACAGGTCATTACTGTCGCCGTACCGAGAGGGACGTGAGTGGGGGGAGCGTGAGAGAGAGGTCACCCAAACACCCGTGATAGAAGAGAGAGAACGCGACATGAACGTGGCAGGAATCATTGATTCCAGGTGGAAGGGGAATCAGGTGGAATATCTGGTAGAATGGGAGGGGGAAGTTGAGTCGGAAAACACTTGGGTACCAGCAGAGTTAGTCAAGGACGAGGTTTTAATAGAAACATTTCATCAGCGTTTCCCAAAAAACCCGCAACCCGTGGCACGATTTAAAAGGGAACACTTTGGGACCACCGATGAGGAAAGGGAGTTTGAAGGGTTCCCAGAGTCAGGGGTGGGTGAGGAAGCCGACTCCGACGAAGAAGAGGAAGACAAGGAGAGAGACGGTACGCCGTGGTTAGAAGTGTTTGAATCCTCGGACGACGAGGAGAGTTCCTTCCGGGGCTTTCCGCCCTCACCGCCAGTGGGAGAAGAGGCGGGGGGGTGAAGGGGGCCCTGGGGGGGGAGGTGGATGTCAGGGAACTGCCATCGGAGGGACAGGTGGTGGAGAGGCTCCAGGAGAATAGGAGAGACTCTACAGCAGAAGAAGGAACCAGTAGGGGGAGAGCAGGAGTTCCAGCGGAAAGGGAATCGGGGAAGAGGCTCTGGGATACTTCTAGTGAGAACAGTGAGGAGGTAACAAGACCCCCTTTAGCAACCCCCACCCCTCGCCGGAAGCTGTCACGCAGAGAGTCCAGGAGGCGTATGTCCGTCAAACAGCTTTTATGTTGGAGTAAGTTCCGTAGACGCCCACTGTCGGATTCTACCAGCGACTGATGGAGTCATGCTTTGGGGGCTCCATTAGTGCCTAGGTTTGGGTGACCAGCCAAACCCCAGAGGGATCAAGCTTTTACGCACAAGCAGCTCATTATCCCATCACACACTGTGACGCACTTCTCTGCGTCAAACTCCTCCCAGATACAGGACACCACGGAGTTTTAACCCTGTCAGTTCCAAACTCCACACCCCTCTTGTCTTGCATCTGGGGACAACAGCCAACAATGCTTTCCCCATACACAGACCCTCACAGAACTCCTCGTGCTTCTGGAAGGTCAATGGTTTTGTGAGACCATCAGCGACGTTCTTTGTTGAGAGACAGTATTTCAGAGCAACTAGCCCCTCATGAACGCTCTGACATACATTCCGGAAACGTAAGACCAAATGTTTGGTCCTCGCCTTGAATTGCCCCGTCTCAGCCAATTTAAGGCACGGTTGATTGTCTTCATGCACCACAACGGGCAGACAATTCTCTCCACAGATTTCCTCGACCAAACACACATAGAACTCCAGCTCTCTGCAAACCTCTGATAGCGCACTGAACTCAGCTTCAGTAGATGAAAGCGCTATGAGACTTTGCTTCCGGGACCTCCACCCAACTACTGAGTCCTCAAACTTCACCACTAGGCCTGACACTGATTTGTGGTCCTCAGAGTTAGCCCAATCTGAGTCCACAAAGCAAGTCAGTTTGACTTCTCCTTGAGCTGGCAACCTAAGACAAAAATCTTTGGTATCTTGCAGGTAACGCAGCACCCGCTTTATACCATTCCAGGCCTGCACACTAGGACTTGAAGCCTCTCTACTGAGCAGATTGACAGCAAATGCAATGTCTGGTCTGCTCCACTGTGACAGATACAACAGACTACCCAGAGCTGACTGAAAGAGTTCAGTATTTTCGAACACCATGCGTTCTTCTTGCTGACACTCCTTCACGTATCCAGTCTCCATGGGTGATCTGGCACCTGCACAATCAGGCATCCTGAACTTCTCAAGCAACTGTTCAATCTTACCTTTCTGGCGAAGCAAAAAGCTTGCATCACTTGCTCTTGTGATCTCTATGCCTAAATAGGACTTGACATCTCCAAGCTGCTTTAGCTTGAACCGCTTTCCAAGCTCCCTAGCAAACTTTTCCACCTGTTTGCCTGTCTGTGCCATGATCAAAATATCATCAACGAACACCGGAACCACTTGCTGTTTTAAGCCTGAATCTCTAATGTAAAGACAACTGTCTGCAAGAGATCTCTTAAAACCTAGCTCTTCTAAGGCTTCATGTAGGCACATATTCCAATTCCTGGCAGATTGGTGTAATCCATAGATGGATTTGTGCAACCGCCACACGACGCCTGGCTCACTGACTTCAAACCCTGGAGGAGGAAGCATGTACAACTCCTCCTGGAGATCTGAGTTCAGGTAGGCGACATCTACATCAAAATGGTTCACCTTCCATCCTCTCTGTGCTGCTATCGCCAAAAGCGTTCTTAGAGTCTCCGCTCGTAACGTTGGCGAATACACTTCCGTGAAGTGGACACCCTTTTTCTGTGTGAATCCCCGGGCCACTAATCTCGCTTTATACTGTGGTTCTCCCGCTTCTGTGGGTTTAAGACGGTAAACCCACCTGCAACTAACAGCCTGCTTTCCTGGTGGTAACTCTGTAAGTGAGAACACACCAAGAGACTCCATTGAGTTCATCTCCTTTTGCATCGCCTCACACCATTTGCTGGCTTCTTCCTGAGGCAACTTTTGAACATCCTCAAAGGATTCAGGTTCACATCTAGCCACACCAACCCAGACACTTGTGGCTTCATACCTTTCAGGTGGCTTCCCTTTGGTTGATCTTGCTGACCTCCTCAGCGTGAATTCTGGAACTGCGCCTGATTCACCTGGATCAACCCTACTATCCTCGGTGTCAGAAACATCCCCCTTTGACCTGCTGCGCCGTTTCGGGCTGGTTCTGCTGGCGAGGATGGTTCACTCCTTTGCTCAGACTTGACAGAGACCTGTGGAGGGGTCCTGGGACTCCCTTTTGGAGAGATACGGAGCCTCCCCCTTGGAGATCCCTGCTCTGGACTCTGTGGCTGTGGACTGTGCACCTCAGCAACAGGTTCAGCCTCATCCTCCTCCTCTTCCTCACCTGAGTCTAACAGAACATCCGGGTTCCCGTGAAGACGTTTCCACCCACTCTGCTCGCAAAACTCAGCACTGCCGCTAATAAGCAGCTTAGACTGGTTGCCAGTAGGGTATGCGAAACGCCACGCCTTTGAACCCGGCTCATAGCCTACAAAGATCATCTTCCTAGACCTTGGCTCACCCTTTCTGCGCATGGCCTTTGGAATGAGAACCCAAGCCTGGCAGCCAAAAACGTGGAAGTAGTGCACTTTCGGCTTCCTCTGATGCAACAAGAAAAACGGTGTGTTGCCTACACTGGAATTGTACACCCGATTTTGCAGAAAACATGCTGTTTTATAACTCTCAGCCCAAAAGCGCTGTGGCAAACCCGAGTCTGCCAACATAGCATTCGCTGATTCCTGCAGTGTGCGAAATTTTCTCTCTGCAACCCCATTCTGCTGCGGAGAGTGGGGGGCCATCAGTCGATGACTGATACCCTTCTGCCTGAAAAACGATTGCAGCACAGAACCTGTGAACTCCCCCCCCCCCCCCGCGATCAGATTGAAAGGAAATCACCCTGGTAGAGAACCGTAGCTCTACCGCTGTGATCCAATCCCTGATCAGTGGAGCTGCCTCTGATTTCTGTTTAAGCGTAAAAAACCCTGAATGCTTTGAAAAATCGTCAATCAGAACCAGAACCCATTTAGACCCAGCTAAAGAAGGTGTTGGCATGGGCCCTGACAAATCTGCATGCACAAGTTCAAAGGGTTTGCTGGTTCGCCTCTCTGACCTGGGGTATGTGCATGTTGTGACCTTCGATTGCTTACAGGCTTGACAATCTAGGTATTTGTCACATGCCTTGAACCTACACCCAATGGTGTTCTCTGCAGCTCTTCTCACAAGTGACCACCCAACGTGCCCAAATTTCCTGTGCCATAAGTGTATACAATCATGGTGTGGTGGGACATTTGCACACTGCACTTGGGCGTCTTCAATGGACTCTCCACTAGCCCCATTTTCCACCAGCCCCATTTTCCACCAGTCCCATTTTCAATGGGCATCTCCACCAGAAAGAGCCTGTCTTTTCTCTTAACACTGTAGATCTTCTTCCCATCCCTGTAGAAGGAACACAAATTGTTAGAGAACCGAATTTCAAACCCATCAGCAGTGAGCGATGACACACTTAAAAGAGAGTGGGCAAGCTCTGGAACCACATAAGCTTGCACCCAATGATCTATAAAAGAACAAAAGAAAAACCCAGATTCAGTCAATGGTATCTGAGACCCGTCCGCTAATTTAACATAACGTCCAGTTTTAACTGTCTTGCAGTTCCTCAGGAGTTCCCGTGATTTCACGAGACAGTGAGACGCGCCTGAGTCGATGATGAGAGATAAAGTGTCTCTCTGGCTGTCTTCCAAAGCTGCCATGGCGTTGCTCGCACCCCCACCGGTTGCCATGGCCACAGCCTCCCCCCGACTAAGGCTTTTGCCTTTTCTCAGAGACACCATCGCAGCTGTGAGGTGATAAGACGCCTTGTCTTTGTTTTCCTCCTGGCCTGCTGCTTTCCCACGTCTTTGCTGGGAACCGGCCCTGGGAACCTGCTTTGTTGACATTCCACGCCAGCTGGTGTCCTTGGCAGCCTGGGCCTCTAGCGGATGCTTCCCAGCGCTGTTGGACGTCGCAGCAAAGCACAAACAACTTTCGGAGACTTTCGCTTTCTCAGAGCTCTTGCGGCCTGCACCCCCACTCCTGGGTGCACTGCTGCCTGAGGAACAGACTGCTACTGCCTTCCTCTTCCCAGCTCTCAGCCTCTCTCCAGCACGCAGTCCATCACACAGACGTGTTGAAGCATTGCAACAGCTTCCCAACACAGTGCCAGCCCCCACTGGGCTTTCTGGGCGTCCGTCAGCCCCTCCTGGGCCTCCAGCCCCCTCTGGTCTGGCTCCCACTTCAGCCCAAGGCTTGTTCCCTTGGCCTTCGGCATCCTCACGGCCCTTGGCTCCCGCTGAGCTTTCGCACAGACTCCTCAGCACCTGCCAGGCGGCTTGAGCCGATTTAACGCCCTCCAGATGGGGCAACAAGAAAGTGTCCACAGATGCTTGCAACATGCAGAGCTGTCTCTGCTCTCTCTCACTCAGCAGAGCAGTAGCTTGCGTGGGTGGGGCCGGCTCCTTCTGGACTGGACTCCAGAGCCCTGTGGCCACAAACCACCCCCTTGTTCTTCTGGACCAGGCTTCCCAGTTGGCCCCATTCAGTCTCTCACCGGGGTAGCTGTCTTGGCCCTGCTGTGCCTGTGCAGCAGCCATTCTCCTCCCACCGGGGCTTCAAACGTACTCACACTGCCAGCAACTGGTCCTCTCCGAAGCAGCCGTCTCTCTTGGCTCTTGGCTCCGATCACCAGCATCTCCCACTGCCCTTCCTGGCAGAAGATCACAGCAACTCACCGCTGGCAGTCTTCCTCCCTTCTCACACTTGTCAGGAATTGCGGAACTCCCATAACCTGTTCGCGTAAATAAAATGAATCCTGCGTCCAGTCACTCTTCCCTGCGTGGACTCTGCTGGGAAAGCTGACCTGGCAGGAGAGCAGAGTAGCAGCGGTCCTGCGTCCGTGTGAGAAAAAGGGATAAATTAAGTCCAGAGACAGTTCGTTCTTATCTCTAGTAGCGTTTATTTACAAAGCAGTAAATCCATCTGAAACCTCCGCCATTCTCTGTGCTTTCCAAAAGCATTCTCTCGCAGCTTCTGTGCTGTGCTGCGTGTCAGCCAGAAGCGAAAGCAAGTCTGCACACTGACACACACTGTGACGCACTTCTCTGCGTCAAGCTCCTCCCAGATACAGGACACCACGGAGTTTTAACCCTGTCAGTTCCAAACTCCACAGAAACCTCCACCCTCCATGCAGAAAAAGAGCATCTGCCCCTGAAATCCTTTCAGTATAAAAGAAAGAGGGGTGGCCACTTCCAATCTACCAGGAAGCATTTTTCTGCTGGAGAAACAGTTTGCACCAGCAGAGGGAGGCAGCACTCCACAGAAAACCTCTCTGTCATACAAGCAGTCCTCTACAAGGAGACCCTTGGGCTGGGAGGGGGCTGGAAGTGACCATATTCCAGATGAGGAGGAGCATGAAGCCAGGCTCTGGGCTTTCGTTTCATGTTGGAATGGAGATGTAAAATCACTTCTTTTGTATTCAGGTCAGGACAACAGATCCTCACCTGGGAGCTTGTCAAAAGTTAAGCTCCCAGGTTTCTATAATGACTGTTAAGCACCGGTTTCTATAATGACTGAAATGTGCTTCATTTGCAACTAAGTAGAGCCTCTCTGCTAATGCAGAGCACAATCCACAGCTTCAGGCAAGGCCATTTATATACCCAGAATCCAGAGCAGCCTATTCTCATACTCCTCTGAAGTAAAGGAACTGAACCCGAAACTGTAAAGGAACCCCGTAAGGGGTTCCGGAAAGTGACGGGGCTGGCGCGGTGCTGTGAGTCGATCACTCTTTCCGTGGAGTGAAGCCGCGAAGCTGTTGTCGGTGAGCGCTGACCTTTTTCCTGGGACTATCTGGCTAAGAAACAACTACCCGTGGGTAGGTGAAGTTTAAAGAATTTGTCCCTTTTGAGAAAAGAAGCTTTAATTTGACACTGAAACGGGAGGCGCAACCAGGAAGTCCGTCTCCCGGCTTTGTTTAAAGATTTAAAGTAACGACGCTTAATTTGCTCTTGCCAAAGAAACTGCGATTTAAAAGACTGTTATCTGAACATCAGACAGAGAACGTTATTTTATTTTAAGGTGGAAGAGGAAGAATTTGGCTTTTCCTCTCCACGTCTGGATTTATAAAAATATATTGAACTCCTGGCGATCGGGCTGCCAAACTACTAGAGCTGTCAGGCTGCATGAACTGTCATTTTGTAGCCCGCACTTCTTGGAGACACTGTAACTTTCTATGACTAACTCTGCAAAGTAAAGGATCTGTAAGGTCCTCTGGAGATTTGCAACTGTTATAAATTTGAAGGGACATTTTGTAAACTTGGGAAAAGACTTTATAAACTGTGACTTTCTAAGAAAAACATTGTGTCCCTCTAGTGGAATATTGAAGTTGTGCAATTACTGGGTTTTTTTCCCCATCTTTAGACCTGGGGATTTCCATGAGAATTGCAAACCGTGAGACTGACCTTGGCGCATAGACAGCAGTGGGATGAGTGGGAAGACAAGATCAGGCAAAGCCAAAACACAACAATCTACTATAATTTCACAGCTGCGCAGATCATCTGTTCCCATTGTTTCTGTGGCACAAGAGGAAGATTTAGAGCAAGTTAGGCCTGAAGGAATGGCCACAGGAGGAGATACCTCAGTGCTAGATAAAATCCTCGGGAAATTGGATGACCTGTGTAAGCAAGTGACTGAACAATCATTTAAAATAGACCAAACTACAGCCAGTGTTAATAATTTGACTCAACAAGTTAGTTTAAATGCACAATCTATTGGGAAATTGTTGGAAGTCACTACAGAAAATTGCAAAACAGCTGAGGAGGCTAAACAGAAAGTAGAGGCCGTGCAAGAGGAAATAAAACCTATGCGCAAACAGATTGGCGAACATCAGGCATATCTGTCTATGATAGAATTAAAAAGTAAGGAGAATAATTTGAGACTGAGAACTTGAAAAGGGAGATTTAACTGAATATTTGACAAAAGAATTTGCAGAATTTGGGCCTTTAGAAGAAGATAAAGATTTTAAAATTGTAAGTGCATTCAGACTTGGAAAAGGAGGGAGGAAGGTTAAGTCTAGGGACTGCCTGATCTCCCTTAGAACGAAGGCAGAAAGAGATAAGATACTGAGTGCGCACTTTCTAAAAACTCTTGAAATCCAGGATTTTAAAGTGGAAATCTACAAGAATATTCCGAAACATTTATTGGAACTTAGATCTAACTACGGAGATTTGGTGACATTATTGAGAAGCAACAGAATCATCTTTAGATGGGAGTTCCCCCAGGGACTATCTTTTCCTTTTAGAGGGAAAAAAGTCAAAATCAAAACAGTTGAAGACAAGGAAAAATTCTTGAGTGACTATGGAGAAGACCTTCAGAAAGGGACTGAAGGAGAACCAAGAGCCTTAGGATCTGGACCACTAAGTTCCGTACTTACACCCTGGGGTCTTGAAGAGCCTGAGAAAGTGATACCACCGTCAAAGGGAGAAGATCTTTTGGGAGCTGTAGGAGGAAAGTAGAACTATCTCAACATGTCTCTGCAACTATTAAGTTGGAATATTCATGGTTTTAACTCCCCTGAGAAAAGGAAGAAGATTTTTCATTTATTAAAAAGGGAACAATTAGACCTAATTTGCCTACAGGAAACGCATGTGATTAGGCTCCATAGGAAAGTTTTAATTAACAGGAGACTAGGCCAAGAATTTATTGCATCTGACAGAGTGAAGAAGAGAGGAGTTGTCATCTACGCAAAAGAAAGCCTGTCACCAAAATTCCTTTTTAAAGATGAGCAAGGAAGAATCTTGGCAATTGAAATCCAATTACAAGGAGAAAAATTTTTGATTTTGGGAATTTACGCACCAAATGAGGGGAAGTCGGAATTTCACAAGAAGTTGCATGAGACAATGCTGGACTACATGGACTATAATATCATCATTATGATGGGCGATATGAATGGGGTGGTATCTACGAATATGGACAAAGCACAAGGACAAAGTATAACGAAAGAGGGCAGGCTACCAAAAACCTTTTTTGAACTAACTGACAATATAGACTTGATTGATATTTGGAGAACAAAAAATCCCTTAGGAAGAGAAGGGACATTCTTCTCTGAAGCCAAAATGACATGGACTAGAATTGACCAAATATGGATAACTAGAGGATTGGCACCCAAGACTAGAAAGGTGGAAATCTGCCCAAAGACTTGCTCCGACCATAATGCTGTAAAGATGGAAATGAAATTAACTTCAACTGGTTCCTTCAGATGGAAGATGAATGACACCTTATTAAGAGATCAAGAGATTGTCAAGAAGGCCCAAAAGAATTTGAGAGATTACTTTGAAATAAACTTGAATACTACAGTGGAAAAAAGAGTAATCTGGGATGGAAGTAAAGGGGTTTCTGATTCAACAGAATGCAATAAAAAAGAGAACTCAAAATGAGAAAAAAAACAAAAAATTTTGGAGAAAATAAAAGAAGGAGAGAAAAAATTAAGATCGAAACCAGTCACAGGAGATTCTGAGAGAAATTAAATTACATCAAGTACAATATATGAAATTGATAAATCAGGAAGTCGAATGGAAAATTAAACAAATGAGACAAAAGACTTTTGAATCGGCTAATAAATGTGGAAAACTGCTAGCGTGGCAGTTGAAAAAAAGACAGAAGTTGAATACGGTTACGAATCTTGAGATTGAGGGGAGAAACATCCAGAATCCTGTAGAGATTAGAAAATGATTCCAGAGATACTTCAAACAACTTTATACACAGGGGCCGCAGAAAGAGACTGACATAGACCAATTTC
Organism: Podarcis gaigeae; assembly: GCF_964106915.1. Classification (NCBI taxonomy): domain Eukaryota; kingdom Metazoa; phylum Chordata; class Lepidosauria; order Squamata; family Lacertidae; genus Podarcis; species Podarcis gaigeae. The sequence continues at coordinate 9,112,309 of NC_139695.1, read as the reverse complement.
TAAGAATTAATGGATTACAAAAATTATCCCAAGAAAATAAGACAGTATTGAATCACAAAATAACAGAACAGGAGATTGAAGGTGCCATTCAGAACATGCAACTGGGTAAGTCTCCAGGGCCAGATGGGTTAACCTCCAAGTATTATAAGACTTTGAAAGACTATTTAATTCAACCATTAAAGGAGGTGTGCAACGAGATTATGGAGGGGAAGAAGGCATTGGAGTCGTGGAAAGAAGCTTTCATCACACTTATACCAAAATCTGAAGTTGAAAAGACACAACTCAAGAACTACCGTCCCATATCCCTTTTAAATGTGGATTACAAAATTTTTGCAGATATTCTAGCTAACAGATTAAAAAGAGTGTTAAATGAAGTGATACACAAAGACCAGGCAGGCTTTCTCCCAGGCAGACATTTGTCTGACAACACAAGGAACATTATCGATATTCTGGAGTTACTGCAAATGAACACTAATACAAGAGCAGTTCTAATTTTTATTGATGCGGAGAAGGCCTTTGATAATATTTCTTGGAATTTTATGAAGAAAAATCTTAAGGGAATGGGAGTGGGACGGGGGTTTGAAAATAGTATAGAAGCAATCTATTCAGAACAAAAAGCAAAATTGATAGTCAATAATGTGGTGTCAGAAGAGTTTAAAATTGAAAAAGGAACACGACAGGGCTGCCCTATCTCTCCATTGCTATTTATTTCAGTCCTGGAGGTGCTCTTGAATATGATCAGAAGGGACCGGTTGATTAAAGGAATCCAGGTCGGAGCTAAACAATATAAACTTAAGGCCTTTGCAGATGACCTGGTTTTGACATTACAGGAGCCAGAATCTAGTACGAAAAGGGTTTTAGAATTGATTCAAGAATTTGGTCATGTGGCAGGATTTAAATTAAACAAGCAAAAAACTAAGGTTTTAAAGAAAAATTTGACAATAATGGAAAAAGAAAGGTTTCAGAAGGAGACAGATTTAAATGTGGTTAAGAAAGTGAAATACCTAGGGATTAATATGACAGCTAAAAATTTGAATTTATTTGAAGATAATTATGAAAAATGTTGGTCAGAAGTTAAAAAAGATTTAGAAATTTGGCCGAATCGCTGCTATAAAGATGAATGTATTGCCAAAAATGTTGTTTTTGTTTCAAACTTTGCAGATTGTGGACAGGATGGATTGTTTCAAGAGGTGGCAGAGATATTTCTAAATTTGTCTGGCAGGGCAAAAAGCCCAGAATAAAATTTAAAATATTGACTGATGCTAAAGAAAGAGGGGGGTTTGCCCTGCCAGACATGAAGTTGTACTATAAATCAGCAGCATTCTGCTGGCTGAAAGACTGGCTACTTCTTGAGAACACTGACATTTTGGATTTGGAAGGGTTTAACAATGTGTTTGGGTGGCATGCATATCTGTGGTACGACAAGGTCAAAGCTCATAGAGCATTCAAAAACCATATTGTCAGGAAAACAGTGTTTAATGTCTGGACAAGATATAAAGATTTATTAGAAAACAAGACTCCAAGGTGGTTATCACCGATGGAAGCTAAGACTCTGAAAAGACTCAATATGGAGGCCAAGTGGCCGAAATATTGGGAGATATTAGAACAAGAAGGAGACACATACCAGAGTTTTGAGAAACTAAAAGATAAAGTGTGAGATTGGTTGCACATACCAGGCACCAATTTTAATGGTGGTTCTTTGGCTTTTCCTTCAGGTGAGGAACACAAGGAGGAGGAGGAGCAGCAGGAGGAGAAGGGAAAATAAAGAAAATGGGGGGGGGGATATATATTTTCCTATATATTTCTATTATTAGTTCTATGTATTGCTTCTTTATTTAATAAAATTTATTTTAAAATGCCTTCAAAGTGGTTTACCAAAACAAAAAACAAACAAACCACCACAGCAGTAAAATCAAGAAAAATCAACAATCCTACTTTAAAACATACAAAAGCTAAAATATTAAAAGAGATGAAAATTACTTCAACTTCCTAAGCTTCTAGGTATGCTTGCCTAAACAAGAATGCTTTTAGCAGGTGCCTGAAAAGCGTCTAGCAAAGGCACGTGCTTTGTTGCAAGAGGCGGGGAGTTCCAAAGGGCAGGTGCTGCCACACTAAACCATGCAGTACAGATATTATGCGGAACCTGTGGTAGCGCTTGAAACTGTTAGAATTCCAGCTCCATGATTGCAGTCATGGGATTGTTGTCTATGTTTTGACTCCACAGAGTGGGAAGTGACGGCGACAGGATGTTTGTGTTTCTGTGTTCCGTGAAGTGGGACTATTGTCTTTTGTTCTTTTTCTCTTTGCTGTCTGATGCTAGAGAGAGAGGGAGCCATGTTGCAGTGCTCCATGTGTGTGTTGATATGTAAATAAAGTTGATTAGCCAAAATGCTGAGTTGCTGAGGTCTGTCACGCATGATGCACAAACTCTGCGGATCCCTAAGTGTGCCGGTGTTGCTTGGCATCGGTCGCTGTGATGTTTGGGCTGAAGAAAGCTTATGAAGCTCCTAAACGATCAGCCAGGAGGGAGGGAACATGCCAGTCGGGCACGTGTCTCTGCCAGGGTGCTACTTGAGTGTAGGCTGAACTCCTGACAGAAACTACGGAAGGGGAGGTTTTAGTCATGGGGATTTCACCATGCTCTGAAAAGGAAAACATTGATTTCAACAGCAGGCCTGCACAGCAGCAATCTACTCGCCTGCGAGTCTCATCATGATCAGTGGGACTTCTTCCCGAGCCGGCGGTGCATAAGATGGGCTGCACCCCTTGCACCCAACTTGTACCTAAAACTCTGCACAAGCCTGCACCAGAGAAGAGTGGAGCTGGAAGGGACCCCTGAGGGTCATCAAGCCAACCCCCTGGGGCAATGCAGGAATCTCAAGTAGACTATCCCTGACCGATGGCCCCCCGTCTTCTGTTTTTCCTCTCAGCCAGGACAAACAACAACGGAGACTGGAGGTGGGGGGAAAGATAAATTTTGACGAGGTAAAGGCAATGGGGCCAATTTGTCAGGCGCACACAGGCACAGCTTGAAGACTTTACGCAGAGAGGAACCCCACACGGGAGACACAGATACACAAGCACACAGAAGTCAATAACCCAAGAGTGGCTTCTAAGTGGGGGGTTGGCTGAGGACAAGGTGGGGCGGAAACATGTGGAGCTTTGCAGAGGGGAGGCAGAAAGCGTTTGTCAGAGGGAAACTCACTTTCCCTTTTTAGAAACCGGCCAAGATCCCTTCTGCATTTGCAGCGCTGCCCCCAAAGTGACCCTTTCAATCCACTTGGTAGTCCAGTTGTAGGCGCTGGTCTTCCAGGCAGAATGAAAGGCGCACCCACCGATCCCGCTTCCTTCCTCTCCCCTTCCTGCCCCCCTCCGTTCTTTGCTCACCTGCCTCCTTCCCGTCCTCTCCCCTGCCTGCCTCCTCCAGCCGGGAGCGCCCACCCACGACCCCCAGCTTCCCAAGCCACCAGTGAATGCCCCCCCCCCCCCGCAGGTGCGGACCACCCCCACCCTGCTCCGCCACTGCTCTGGAAGAAGCTGTTCTGCTGAGAGCAGGACATCTCTGAAGACTCGACTGGGGTTCTGTAATCTCTGGTGATACATCCCATTGGCTGAGGTGTGGTGAGCTGCAGACTGACTCCCACAAGTCACCAGCTGAGAGGTCCATGGTCCAGATGCCACTACACCCCTAGGTGCTGAAAAGTACCAACTTGAACGGCTCTGAAAGGAAATCAGACAAATTCAACCTTGACATTTCTATGCAGTAAAACACCCCAAAATCTTCCCTGTACCGAAGCCAATTGGATTGACTGTTGAATCTTCTTCCAAGTACTTTGGAAAGGACAGGAGCTTTCCCTGGACTTGAGAGCAGTCAGCTGACGTAGGGGTACAGGCCAGGCCACAGGGCACTCCCAGCTCAATCCCCTCACCTCAGCATCGCCGCCTGAGGCAGCTGCCTCACTCTGGCTCATCAGAGGTCCGGCCCTGCTTGGGAATATGAGTGGGAGAGGGCCACTGCACTCAGGTCCTGCTTATGGGCTTGTTGTGAGCCTCTGCTGGGCGACTATGGGGAACAAGGTGCTGGACTAGATCATCCATTGGTCTAATCCAGAAGGACTGTTCTTACATCCGGGGTGGACTGGAGGCAACTCCAACTTGCAAAAAGCCCTGGAACACCAAGAATTGCAGACTCCACACTAGCAAGCAAATGAGCTATTGCTTCGCTCATTAAACCAAAAGAAAAAAACAAACCCCTTTTGCCAAGCTTGGCGACCACGTCCAGTAGCAAACAGACCAATGAAAGTTGCATTTTTGCGTGGGTAGGAAGGGTGTCATTTTCCTTGGGCTGATTTAGGTCCTCGGCTTTTAGACTCCAGAACTGGCACAAACGGGGATGGAAATCTGCTTCAGTTCAAAGGGAGGTATGATTGGCAGGCAAGGTGACACAGCCAGTTATGTGGAAGGGAGGAGGAGGAGGGTGGGGAGGTCACAAGGGAGGAAAGAGCTCTGCACCTCAGCTCGGAATTATTTTGGAAGAGTGGAGGGGAGCAGAGGAAACCTTTCTTCCCTTTCAGTCTTTTCTCTCCCCCCCCCCTTTTCTTTTTTTTCTTTTTCTTTTTTAAGAATATGCTATACAGAATTTCTGAGGGGGAAATTCGCTAGGGATCTCGCCTTCCCCAGAAACCCCTCCACATACCTAGGGCACGAGACAATGAGCTCGAGAAAGCCCTTTCCTTCCCCTGTCGCACCAAGCACCACATCTTTTTTTATGAATAAAAGACCCTGCTTCCCTCTTTCTGGTATGAAACCGTATCAATATGAACGGGGACTTGGGCATGAACTCTGTATTTACATACTGCTGCGTATAGCCCAATCAAAAGCATCGGATTTGGACAGCTAGCCAATAGCGGATAGCGGCCTCTAGTGGACAGAATCTTTCTTGTACCGCTGCCTGTTTCCGTTCTGCAGAGCAGCGGAGCTTCGCCAGCTTGACTGAGCTCCTGAGTGGCCGCCAGCTGAGAGAACAATGGACTCAGTCCATCAAAAGCCCATTAACTGGTTTCTATTGCGAAAAGTGATCCTTTGTTGCAAGAAATCTGTCAAGCCACTTCCCTTATGGACTGCCGGCTTAGGAAAAGCCCCTCACTTCAGAAAATCCACCCCTGCATGAATTTCCTCCATTCCAACGCCATTCTTGCCCTTAAGGAAAGGACTCTTTCCCCCTCTATCTCCCGCCATAATCCCTCAAGCGTGAGGACACGTGTACACCCAGGGAAGTGCCCAAAGGTGACAATTACTGAGCAGTTAGTTGGCCAAAGAAACCAAGAGCCCATCCCCAGACTTGCCCCAGGGTATGGATGTGCAGGAGGGACGCGGGTGGCACTGCGGTCTAAACCATAGAGCCTAGGGCTTGAGGATCAGAAGGTTGGCAGTTCGAATCCCCGTGACGGGCTGAGCTCCCGTTGCTCGGTCCCTGCTCCTGCCAACCTAGCAGTTCGAAAGCATGTCAAAGTGCAAGTAGATCAATAAGTGCCGCTCCGGCGGGAAGGTAAACTGCGTTTCCGTGCGCAGCTCTGGTTCGCCAGAAGCGGCTTAGTCATGCTGGCCACATGACCCGGAAGCTGCACGCCGGCTCCCTCGGCCAATAAAGCGAGATGAGCGCTGCAACCCCGAGTCAGTCACGACTGGACCTAATGGTCAGGACTCCCTTTACCTTTAGCTTTACTTAAGAGGTGCCTGGACATGTTTGCCTGTGTTAAGCTTGTACTGAGTGAGAAGTCTGGACATGTTTGCCTATGGCCTGTCCACCGTCCCTCAGACCTGTGGGAATGTTCAGGATGCAGGAGAGGATATATTGTCTGATTATATCCTTATCCAACTTGTCTTAACAAGTTCCACAATTTAGCAGAGTAACATTCCCCTCTTCTAAAATTGGCAGCGGATGCGTATGCTCAGGCTCGCTAAAGCCTCTATAATAACTGTTCTGGTATTTCCCCCTTATTCCCCCATAAAAGATAAGACATGACACAGTCTTCTATAAAAGTATAAAAAGAGTTTGCTCCCATTCTGTTCACAATCGGATCCCAGAAGGCAGACTTAGCTTAGAAAAGTAACATACACTTGAAAACTATTCCATAAGAAGACAGTCCCTTTGTCCTCTCTTGGCTGGAGGCCAAGAGGGCATCATTGGCTAAGCAGATGTTGCTTCTTCGATGCATGTGGTGAAAGAGAGAGAGAGATGGCTGCCCTGCCCTGTGCTTTTGTCCTTACCTGCACAGATGAGGCCACACCCACCTTTAGTCACATGTAAAGGAAGTTTGTCCCAGCCCAGATTCCTATGCCCCACAAATAACCCAGAGATGCATTTTGAGTCAGAGGATACATTCTACTCATGTTAAAACACGCTGATTCCTGGACCATCCGCAGGCTGGATTGAGAAGGCGATTGGGTCTGTATGCAATGTATTCTGGGTGACCGTGGGAAGTTTTAAAAGTCAATGTCACCCCATGTTCGGGGTTCTTACTCCTGTGGGAACCTGTTGCGCAACAAAAAAGGATCTTGGTCTACTGACCGCTGTTTTGCTCCAATTTGTGGCTGGAATCTCCTTCATTTCTGACCGCAAGTACCTTCTGCCCGACGAGCTGGGCTGTTGAGTAGCCTCACACCCCGGAATTTTCCTCATCAATGCCAACTCACCCATAGAGGCAAAATAGGAAGCCAGCCCTCCAGGACTTGCTCCTCTGCTGTAAACATAGTTAAAGTTGAGCTGCAGCTAGTAAGACCAAGCACTGGGTGCCTCTCACAGAATCTGTTGGGTGTAGTGAAGGGTTAACCTTCTGTGCCTCGAGCCTGAGAGGAGGCGCGTATAAGGGAAGTACGCCAGGATGTGACGAAAGCAGCTTGGAATGCTGTGTGCTGAGTGAAAAGTGAAACCAGCTTTGTTGCGTAGCTGCAAACAGAGGGAGAAGATGCAGCTTAAATCAGATGGAAGTTCTTGTTTGTAAATATGCTACTCTTGAGCAAATAAAGTGATATTAGGACAGAAGAAACGTGTGGGACTTGTTCACTGCTCCTTCGACACACACGACCGCTGTGCAACTATGCTATCTGCTAATTGCTTTACGACCTGCAGAGGCTCGCAGGGGGAAGCGTGCTGGACGCCGAACAATAAAGCAATAAATCTACTCCGAAGAGGTTATGGGGCGACACGAAGCGTGTGAGAAAGGGCTTTGGAAGACTTCAAAAGACTGAACGTCAGCTTGAGCGACTGCCAAGGCTTCAGAGAGAGCAGAGGGCAGATCGGAGGAGGCTGACGGAGAGGGAGCTGAGAGCCACGTCGTTCAGAGTGCCCGGTTTGGCTGCTGAGTGAGTACTCTTGCAAAAGGCCAACAGAAGGGAGTCAATGGCTCAGCCCCGAGAACATGGCTTTGAGCTTAAGCTGCCATGTCAGAAACTGAGTAGCCAAAATTGGCTGCAGTGGAGCTTTCAAGCAGAGCTGTTGCTGGTGGGGGAGCAGCTGTGGGACGTAGTTCACCCCCCACAGAAGGCAGCTGGGAAAGCAGAGGCTGAAAGGGCTGCAGAGCAAAGTGAAGTGCAGAAGCGTGTCCTTGCTTTTTTGGCAGAAAATGTGGATGCTCATCTAGTGTCTGTTGTCCTGGATGCTAAAAGGCCAGAGGCCGCTTGGCTAGCACTCCGAGAAGCTTGTGGAGCTGGGGTGGGAAGCAAGGGCCGAGATGTGGTTGCATCCGAAGGGGAGAGGCAAGATGGCGCCGGCCACATTCTTGAGAGCCGACACACAGCTGGGAGGAGCTGTGAGCCCCCAAGGGGGGGGGGGGCGAAGGGACTGTTGCTGGCAATGCTGCTGGTGCTTTTGCTGAGCCTGGGAGCTGTATGGATGCTGCAACGTGTCTGTGTGAGGAGCCAGGAGAGAGGCCAAGAGTTGGGAGCCCTTTACCCATCAGAGGGGGTGCAGGGAAACGTCCTGGGAGCCCCATGAGCAGTGGGGGGGGCAGTGAGCAGTGAAAGCTCAGAGAAGCCTCTTTCTCCAAAAGCTGCCAAAAGTTGTTTACGCCATGAGCTAAAGCCTAGCCGTGCTGGAGGCTTCAAGGCCGGCCACCTGCAGCAAGTAGAGATAAGAGCTGTGGAGTTGTGTGGGAACACTGAGACAAGTCCGGTCTCCAAGGCAACTGAAAGAGTTGCATCTACGGAAGCTGTGAAGGTCGTTGGCAAGTCTTCCTGCCGGGGGGAGTCTGTTGCCGTGACAACCAGAGAGGACATCTGCAGAAGCCCCAAGGAGGGGGGTAGCGAGAAGATTGTTGCCATGACGACCCAGGAATGTAAACAACAAGACTTTCTCACTGTAATAATCGACAGTGGAGCCACCAACTCGCTGGTGCCATCTCCTGGTCTTTTGAGAAATTGCAGGACAGTAGAAACTGAGAAATATGTGACAATTGCTGATGGAAGCAGAAAAAGGCTGACTGAGACAGGTTTTTTCTTCTGTCCTTTCCTTAAGCATGAAGTCAAAGCTTATGCAGTGCCCGGTTTAACCAACTGTTTGTTAAGTGTGCATGATCTACTTATCGATGGTTTTCATGTTTCTTTTGCAGGTGACAAGTGTGAGTTTTCCAAGGATGGGAAACACGTGTACACAGTACAGTCTAAAGATAATTTGTTTGCTGTAAATGTGCCTTTTTCTACAGGAGAGGATGACACCGAAGATGCGAAGGGCCAATGTGTGAATGTAGCACCCCACCATGGTTGTTCACATATTTGGCACCGACGCTTCACCCATTTGAATTGGAAATATCTCCAGAAAGCACCAGAGCTGACAAAAGGGTGCAAATTTAATGTTTGTGACAAATTTTTAGATTGCAATGCATGTAAACAGGCGAAAGTTGTGACATGCTCATATCCAAAGTCAGAGAGGCAGACCACACAACCCTTTGAATTAATTCATGCAGATTTGTGTGGACCCATGTCTGTTGAGTCACTGGGAGGGTCGAAGTATTCTCTGCTTTTGATTGATGATTTTTTGAGGTCTGCTTGGACCTTCTCTCTGAAAACGAAAGGGGAGGCGGCTAAAATGATCAGGGATTGGATCACCGCAGTTGAGGTAACCTTTTCCACTAAAGTTCGTGGTTTTCAAAGTGACAGAGGTTCTGAATTCACTGGTTCTGCTTTGCAGGATTTCTTTTGGGAGAAGGGGATTAGCCACAAACTGACCGCTCCTTACTCTCCGCAACAGAATGGGGTCGCAGAGAGACGGAACAGGACGGTGCAGGAAGCTGTGTCTGCGATCCTGTGGGATGCAGGACTACCCCAGAAATATTGGTCTGAGGCCTGGCGCTATGTGGTCCATACAGACAATAGAGTATACAACTCTAGTGTAAGAAATACCCCGTATTTCTTACTGCATGGAAAGAAGCCTAAGGTACACTACTGTCAGGGGCTCAGGAGCAGAGGCACAGGGGAGAGAGGAAATGGAGAGCGAAGGGGAAGGATCGGAAGGCAGCGTAGGGGAGTATGACAGTGGCCCGAGAGATTCCATGAGCTTCTCCAGCGAATCAGAAGATTCCCAGAAGAGGGCGCCGATGGCCAGGGCAAGGGGGGTCCCAGGGGGGACGCACCAAAAGCAAGGGGCCAGCGGGGACTCCCAAAGCAGCAGCGAGAGATCAGGCCCAGCTCCCCCACCAGAGCGTAGTGGGGGGGGGGGGAAGAGTCTCATGCTTCAGGGCCAGCGTCTCCTCCAGCGGGGGGAGAAGATGAGTCAGGGCTGACCACGCCTCTGTTGGAGAGTGAGGGAACGGAGGGGAGGTCAGGCCCAGCTAGCCCCCCCGAAGGGGGAAGCAGTGAAAGGAGCAGTGTAACGGTCAGGAGGAAGGTTGCCGGCTGGGCGCGGGCACCAAGTTCAAATGTACAGGCGCGCGGCACAGCAGAAAACCCGGATGGGGAACCAGGTCCTAAAGCCCGCCGGAGGCAGGGGGAAGACTCAGGGGAGTCAGCGTCAGAAGAGTCCAGAAAGGACAAGACCCCAGCGGACAGGCGGACCCAGAGGAGGAAGGAGCAGAGGAAGAGGTGGAGCAGGGCTAGAGTCTTAAACTGGTGCCTGGGGGGAGGAGATTCAGACGGAGCTTCAGCGGTCTAGAGTTCAAGACGTAGAGCTGCGCGCCGCGGCTTTGAAATCGAAACTGAACTACAGTAAAGACTTTTGTATATAATGAGAACTGGCGTTGGTCCTTTGTGAGCTGGGACCTAGGGCAGCTCTGACAACTACCTTCGTGTGTTTGGTTGTGAGGCTTGGGTGCTTATTCCAAAGGCTCTATGCAAGAAAGGTGAGCCAAGATCTAAAAGAATGATCTTTGTAGGGTATGAGCCTGGCTCAAAGGCCTGGCAGTTTGCGTACCCAAGTGGAAACCAGTCAAGGTTGGTTATCAGCAATAGCGCTGAGTTCTGTGAGCAAGCTGGTTGGAAGCGTCTGCACGCTAATCCAGACATGATTCCACAGCCGTTCTATGACTCAGACGTTGAGGAGGAAAAGGAACTTGTTGCTGGGGACCATGGTCCAGAGCAACAGAGTCCAAGGCAGGGACAGCTCAGGATCCCTCAGAGGGGGGAACCTAGAACACCTCCTCAGGCAAGTGTCAAGTTTGAGCCAAAGAGTGAGCCTTCTTCACCTGCTGGACCAGCTGTAAGGCCCAAGAGGCGCAGCAGGTCAGAGGGGGAAGACATTGAAGTTGAGGATGATTTAGTTGGACCCAGTGAAGCAGCAGGGTCACCAGGATTCACACTGAGGAGATCAGCGAGGACAAGGAGGCCTCCTGATCGGTACGACGCTTCAAGCGTCTGGGTAGGTTCAGCCAGATGTGAACCTGAATCCTTCAAGGATATTCAGAGTTTACCTGAGGAAGAAGCAGATAAGTGGCACAGGGCAATGGACAAAGAGATGAAGTCCATGGAAGACCTAGGTGTGTTCTCACTCACAGAGTTGCCACCAGGAAAGCAGGCTGTGACTTGCAGGTGGGTTTACCGCTTGAAACCCACTGACGCTGGAGAGCCACAGTATAAAGCCAGGTTAGTTGCTCGAGGATTCACTCAGAGAAGGGGAATACACTTCACAGAGGTGTATTCGCCAACGTCACGAGCGGAGACTCTGAGAACGCTTTTAGCTTGTGCAGCACAGAGAGGCTGGAAGGTAAACCACTTTGATGTGGATGTTGCCTACCTAAACTCAGATCTCCAGGAGGAGCTATACATGATTCCTCCTCCGGGGTTTGAGAACTTGAGACAGGATGTTGTGTGGAGATTGCACAAATCCATCTATGGATTACGTCAATCTGCTAGAAACTGGAACATGTGCCTGCATGAAGCCTTAGAAGAACTAGGTTTCAGGAGAAGTGTTGCGGATAGTTGCTTTTATTTGAGAGGTTCAGGTGCAACACAACGAGTATTTGCAGATTTGGGTGGATGACTTGTTATTCTTTTCAGAGACGGATGAACAGGCAGAGAAGTTTGCCAAAGAGCTAGGTAAACGGTTCAAGCTTAAACAGCGTGGTGCTGTCAAAACCTATCTAGGTGTCAGTGTCGAGCGTGCACAGGATGGAAGTTTCTTGCTCAGCCAGAAAGGCAAAATCGAGCAATTGCTTCAGAAAATGAGGATGAGAAAATGAGGGTGAGTCCTATGGAGACCCCCTTCATGGATCACTGCCTTGCCGTGGCGAAGGGGCTTGAAGAACTCAGAGAAGCTATGAACTATGCCGAGCAGGGCACCCAAGATGAACAGGTCATAGTGGAGAGTTTTGACCAAACGTGATCCACCTGGAGGAGGAACCGGCAAGCCACTCCAGTATCCCTGCCAAGAAAACTCCATGGACAAAGACAACAGGCATATAAATACAATCTAAGTCAGGCATATAATACAATCTAAGTCAAATCCCTTATGAATACACAGTGGAAGTGAGGAACAGGTTTAAGGATTTAGATTTGGTGGACAGAATGCCTGAAGAACTATGGATGGAGGCTCGTAACATTATACAGGAGGCAGCAACGAAAACCATCCCAATGAAAAGGAAATGCAAGAAAGCAAAGTGGCTGTCCAATGAGGCCTTACAAATAGCGGGGGAGAGAAGGCAAGCAAAATGCGAGGGAGATGGTGAAAGATACAGGAAATTGAATGCAGATTTCCAAAGAATAGCAAGGAGAGACAAGAAGACCTTCTTAAACGAGCAATGCAAAGAAATAGAGGAAAGCAATAGAATGGGAAGAACCAGAGATCTGTTCAAGAAAATTGGAGATATGAAAGGAACATTTCGTACAAATATTTCCATAATAAAGGACAAAAGTGGAAAGGACCTAACAGAAGCAGAAGACATCAAGAAGAGGTGGCAAGAATACACAGAGGAATTATACCAGAAAGAAATGGATGTCTCGTATACCCCAGGTAGTGTGGTTGCTGACCTTGAGCCAGACATCCTGGAGAGTGAAGTCAAATGGGCCTTAGAAAGCACTGCAAATAACAAGGCCAGTGGAAGTGATGGTATTCCAGCCGAACTATTTAAAATTTTAAAAGATGATGCTGTTAAGGTGCTACACTCAATATGCCAGCAAGTTTGGAAAACTCAGCAGTGGCCAGAAGATTGGAGAAGATCAGTCTACATCCCAATCCCAAAGAAGGGCAGTGCCAAAGAATGCTCCAACTACCGCACAATTGCACTCATTTCACACGCCAGTAAGGTTATGCTTAAAATTCTACAAGGAAGGCTCAAGCAGTATGTGGACCGAGAACTCCCAGAAGTGCAAGCTGGATTTAGAAGAGGCAGAGGAACCAGAGACCAAATTGCAAACATGCGCTGGATTATGGAGAAAGCTAGAGAGTTCCAGAAAGACATCTACTTCTGCTTCATTGACTATGCAAAAGCCTTTGACTGTGTCGACCACGGCAAACTATGGCAAGTTCTTAAAGAAATGGGAGTGCCAGATCACCTCATCTGTCTCCTGAGAAATCTCTATGTGGGACAAGAAGCTACAGTTAGAACTGGATATGGAACAACTGATTGGTTCAAAATTGGGAAAGGAGTACGACAAGGCTGTATTTTGTCTCCCTGCTTATTTAACTTATATGCAGAATTCATCATGCGAAAGGCTGGGCTGGATGAATCCCTAGCCGGAATTAAGATTGCCGGAAGAAATATCAACAACCTCAGATATGCAGATGACACAACCTTGATGGCAGAAAGTGAGGAGGAATTAAAGAACCTTTTAATGAGGGTGAAAGAGGAGAGCGCAAAATATGGTCTGAAGCTCAACATCAAAAAAACGAAGATCATGGCCACTGGTCCCATCACCTCCTGGCAAATAGAAGGGGAAGAAATGGAGGGAGTGAGAGATTTTACTTTCTTGGGCTCAATGATCACTGCAGATGGTGACAGCAGCCACGAAATTAAAAGACGCCTGCTTCTTGGGAGAAGGGCAATGACAGGCCTAGACAGCATCTTGAGAAGTAGAGACATCACCTTGCCAACAAAGGTTCGTATAGTTAAAGCTATGGTTTTCCCAGTAGTGATGTATGGAAGTGAGAGCTGGACCATAAAGAAGGCTGATCGCCGAAGAATTGATGCTTTTGAATTATGGTGCTGGAGGAGACTCTTGAGAGTCCCATGGACTGCAAGAAGATCAAACCTCTCCATACTGAAGGAAATCAACCCTGAGTGCTCACTGGAAGGACAGATTGTGAAGCTGAGGCTCCAGTACTTTGGCCACCTCATGAGAAGAGAAGACTCCCTGGAGAGGACCCTGATGCTGGGAAAAATGGAGGGCACAAGGAGAAGGGGACGGCAGAGGACGAGATGGTTGGATAGTGTTTTAGAGGTTACCAGCATGAGTTTGACCAAACTGCGGGAGGCAGTGGAGGACAGAGGTGCCTGGCGTTCTCTGGTCCATGGGGTCACGAAGAGTCGGACACGACTAAACGACTAAACAACAACAACAACCTATGGAGACTAGTTTTGTGAAGGACAGCCAGCAAGTAGAACGTGCTGCGTTCGAAAATACTGAAGTGTTTCAGTCAGCCCTAGGGAGTTTGTTGTACTTGTCCAAGTGGAGCAGACCTGATATAGCTTTTGCTGTCAATCTGCTCAGCAGGGAAGCTTCAAACCCTAGTGTGCAAGCCTGGAATGGCATCAAGAGAGTTCTGAGGTATTTGCAGGAAACCAAAGACTTGGATGGAGGTCCAAGAAGCAAAGTCTTATAGCGCTCTCATCCACTGAAGCTGAGTTCAGTGCTCTTTCATAGGTGTGCAGAGAAGTAGAGTTCTATGCTTGCTTGGTGCAGGAACTCTGCGGAGTGGATTGTCAACCGATACGTGTGTTCGAGGACAATCAACCATGCCTACATTTGGCAGAGTCAGGTCAGTTCAAGGCGAGAACTAAACACCTAGACATTCGCTTTCGGAATGTGTGCCAGAGTGTTCAGGAGGGATTAGTTGCGCTGAAGTATTGTCCCTCTGCCAAGAACCTCGCTGATGGGTTCACGAAGCCACTCACCTTCCAAAGACATGGGGAGTTTTGCGAAGGTCTGGGTTTGGGACGACCAAGGGTCGATTCTCCCCTCAGGCGCGAGACAAAAGGCTAAAATTGGGTCGAGTGCTTCTCTCCAGAATCTCTTTCCAGGATTATGGCTTCACATGCCTCCTTCTAATAGCAAATTCATCTGGGGAGACCCGACAGTCGGCGGCCAAACACACGGAAAGCACATTTGGTAGTGGGGAACAAGAGGGTGCTGCTCCACAAATCTTAAAAAGCACCCTCTCCAATGGCATGGCACTTGGATGACCCTGAGGTTCTACCCCTAGGGCTGAGGGTGATGAAACAATTCCTGAGACAGCTAAAGTGCTGGTGGTGAAAAACCCACTTCAAATGAGACCAAACACGGGTTAGAGCTTGTGGGATGTAAACACAGGAGCAGTCAATGACAACATTCCTAGAGTGTACATGTTAGAACATGGGGAGGGATGTCTGTCCAGCAAGCAGGTAAACTTCCTGGGGACGGACTTCCTCTGCATGTGACCAGAGGTGGGTGTGGCCTCACCTGTGCAGGTAAATGATAAAAGCACAGGGCAGGCAGCCATCTCTCTCTCCTCTGCCATCTGTCTCTGCCATCTTCCTTTGATGAGGAAACATCTAAGGATTCTCTCTTGGCTCCCAGCCAAGAGAGGAGATAAAGACTATCTTGCTACAAGATAGATTCTAAGTGTATGTAACCTTTTTAAGCCTGCCTACCTTCTGGGATCACATTGTGAACAGAACGTGAGTAAACTCTTTTATACTTTTATAAAGACTGTGTCGTGTCTTGTATTTTAAGAGGGAACAAAGGGGAAATTACCAGAGTAATTATTATAGAGGTTCTAGCGAACCTGTGCACACGTTACCGTTGCAAACTAAAAGGGGAATGTTTATAAACTCTGCTCATATTTTGGGAACTTGTTAGCACAAGTTGGATAAGGATATAATTAGTCAATATATCCTCTCCTGCACCCCAGAACATTCCCACAAAGGGTTATGGGCCCCAGTATTGCATATTTCTGCGTATTTTTGAAGGATTGCATTGGATTGTGATTTTGAGTTGAGTAGTATTTTTCTGAGTTAACTTCCTGGTAAGCACATGGTCCTTTGTTCCATTGTGCAGTGGGGATTAAGCACCCCCCCCCCTTCCCTCAGAGTTCACAGTGACCCAAGGCAGTGAAGAATTGTTTTGTATTTTGAGATTTTTGAGATTTTGATTTTAAAATTTTGAGAAATTTTGAAATTTTGAAGAATTTTCAAATTTTGGATTTTAAGATGGCTAGAGCAGCTTTTGATAGTGATGCAAAGCTAGGAATGCCTTCGCTGAATGAACACAATTTCATACACTGGAAGCAGCGCTTGATAGCATATTTAGATTATAAGCACATTTTGGAAGCTTTAAACCCTCAACCTACGGGATCGTCTGAGGAAGCTTTAGCCAAGATAAGTGCTTGGAAACACATGAACAGCGAAGCTAGACACATAATTTTGAGTGGACTTCGTGATGAGCAGCTATCATTAATAAATAGTACAGATGATGCTTCTCAAATCTTAAGAGATATTGAGCGTGTGTATGGAGAATCTAGCATAAACTGCTTCAGAAACTTGGTGTGTAAATTAACCAGAGTGAGGATGAATTCAAAAGAGGATTCACAGAGCACATCAACAAGTTTACTGAGATTATTCAAAGAATTGATCTGACTCCCAAAGCTTTTGATGAAGATACAAAGATAGCATTTTTGTTATCATCACTTGGACCACACTTTAGCGCATTTGTAAGTTTGATGGATCATAGACAAGGTCTGACTTTTAAAGACTTGATTGGTTATTTAAAAGAAGAATACAGAGATAGAGCTGAATCTCCAGTGAGAAATGCTAGAAGGAAGGACAGCAGTTATGCATCTAGGCAATGTACAAAGTCCAAAGAGATGCCTAAGAGAGTGATTTGTTTCAATTGTAACAAAGAAGGACACATTGCAAAGAATTGCAGGGCTCCTAAAGCCAAGAAACCCCACCCCTTTCAGCCAAAAGTGGAAAAGAAGGGGAAATGTGAATGCACATGGCTACTGCAAGAAAGGAACTTAGCTGTTCAGAATCATGAAAATAGACGTAATAAATGGATTTTAGATTCAGGTGCCAGTTCTCATTTTTCATATAAAAAGGACTATTTAATGAGATAAATGATGAAGAAGGATCTGAAATTGAGATTGCAGATGGCAACATTGTTAAAGCAAAAGGTGCAGGTTCCATGAGTCTGAAATGCAGTATAAACAATGAATGCATTGAGAACACAATCTCTAGAGTTTTGTATGTTCCAGAGCTGAGCTGCAATTTAATCAGTGTGTCCACATTGGACAAGAAAGGTTTCCAGATCACATTTGGAAATGGAGAATGTAAAGTGACTAGAAATGGCAAAGTGTTTGCTCAAGCAAAGCTAATAAATGGTGTATATGAGCTTGATCTTTCAGAGAACCAGTCTGCAAAGGTGGCACATTCCAGAAGGATGAAGCAGATCTGGACCTATGGCACAGAAGGCTTGGACACAGAGACACCAGCGTTATTCTGGATCTACAGAAATGAGATCTTGTAAGAGGTTTGCAGGTAAAGCAGAGCAACAAAGCTCCAGCAAAGTGCATAAGCTGTATTACTGAGAAGGCTGTAAAACCTTCATTTCCACGTTGTGCAGAACAAAGAAGCAACAAAGTGCTTGACATAGTGCACACTGACATATGTGGACCCATGAATGTTCCCTCACTGGGAAAGAACAGATATATTTTAATATTTCTGGATGACTTTTCAAGATTTTGTGTTGTATATTTCCTCAAAGAGAAGAGTGAGACAGTGGACAAGCTCCAGGAATACATTGCCATGGTCAAGAACAAATTCCAGAGAGCTCCAGCTGTGCTAATGAGCGACAATGGAGGTGAGTACTGCTCAAATGAAATGCAGGCTCTCCTGGCCGAGGAAGGAATTGCACACGTAACCACAATTCCTTACACACCACAGCAGAATGCCATAGCTGAGAGAAAATTTAGGTCCATTATGGATATGACAAGGTGCATGCTAAAGGATGCATGTTTGCCACAGAAGCTGTGGGCCGAAGGAGTATACACGTCGGTCTATTTGCAGAATAGACTGCCAACTAAAGGTGCAGAGCGCACACCATTTGAACTTTGGCATGGGAAAGCTCCCAATCTGTCACACATACGTGTGTTTGGAAGTCCGTGTTACTTCCACGTGCCCAAGGAACACAGACACAAGCTTGACTCCAGGGCAAAAGCAGGTATCCTTGTGGGATACGCCTCTGGAGGCAAAGGATACAGAATAATGGACTTACAAACTGGTAAGACAAATGCATACCATGCGGTTTATTTTGATGAATATGGAAAAGTAGACACCAAGAACACTGTTGTGGATTCTTCAGATGAGTCAGAAAGGACTCAAGAGTTTGTATATTTCCCTTTTGAGACCCCACAAAGTAATAATCTGCCTTCGAGTGTTACAGCGCCCCCTACAGGCGACGCACCAGAAGACGCAGAGGACCAGACCCCTGGTGGCACCAGAGACGAAGATGAGGACTCAGATGGGGACATGCCTGCGTTGGAGGAGGATGAGGAAGCTGATGTGGTCGCAGAACCAGAGGTCAGACGCTCGTCCAGAACCAACAAAGGTGTCCCACCATTACGGTTGTCCTACTTTGCAGGGTCGGCGTTTCCACAGGAACCTTCCACTTGGGAAGAGATACAGGAGATGCCAGCTGCTGAAGCCAGTCTCTGGAGGAAGGCCGTGCAGGAGGAGATGGATGCACTGCATCAGAACAAGACCTGGACACTCACTGAACTGCCTCCCGGTAAGAAGGCCATTGGCAGTAAATGGGTTTTCAAGGTTAAGAAGGGGTCAGAAGGAGAAGTGCAGCGCTACAAAGCTAGACTTGTAGCACAGGGATTTTCACAGCGTTTTGGTGAAGACTATGATGAAGTTTTTGCACCAACCGTGAGGTACAGCAGCGTAAGAATGCTTTTAAGCATTGCAGCCTCCAAGAAAATGAGAGTGAAACACATAGACATTGCTACAGCTTTTCTACATGGGCAGATTTCTGAGGAAATTTACATGAAACAGCCCAAAGGTTTTGTGAAACCACATGAGGCACATTTAGTGTGCAAACTCCAGAAAGGACTTTATGGACTTAAACAGGCTGCTAGAGCCTGGAACCAGAAGTTGCATAAAATGCTGACGCAACTTGGGTACAAGCAAGGCGATGCTGACAAGTGCTTGTACAGTAAGTCAATTAATGGACAATTCTCATATATCCTAGCATTTGTTGATGACCTGATTATTGCCACAGCAAGTGAGAAAGACTATACACAGATAGTAAAACACCTTAGCAAAGAGGTGGAGGTCAAGGAGCTAGGAGATGTCCAGTACTACCTCGGGATCCAGGTGGAAAGAGAAGAGGACGGCTCATTTCTTCTCAGCCAAAGACAGAAGATCCACGAGCTGATTGAGCACATGCAGATGCAAGACGCACATCCAGTTGCTACACCGATGGCTACTGACTTCCTGAAGAATCAGCAGGATTCGAAGCAGTTGCCAGACAACAATGACTACAGGTCGGCGATTGGTAAACTTTTGTATTTAGCTACCACATGTAGACTTGACTTAGCTAATGCTGTGGGGATTCTTAGCAGAAAAGTGAATTCTCCCACTGAGCATGACTGGGCAGGTGTAAAGAGGGTGGTGCGATATTTGAAGGGTACCATGAATTGTAAATTAAGGTTACCAGCCGTCAGAGACCCTAAGTTGGTTGGGTATACTGATGCGGATTGGGCTGGGGATAATGCTGATTATAAGTCAACAAGTGGTCATGTTTTCATGTTTGGGAATGGACCTGTTGCTTGGGGCAGTTATAAACAGAGCTGTGTAGCATTATCTTCCACAGAATCAGAATACGTTGCAGCAACAGAAGCCTGCAGAGAGATCGCCTGGCTTGATCAACTCATAAAGGACTTTGGGTTGGTGAGAAAAGGGCCTGTCAGCTTGCTAGAGGACAATCAAAGTTGCCTGAAGCTGACACAGAGTGAGAAGTTCCTGGCCAGAACAAAACACATTGGGGTTAAATACCACTACGTACGCCAGATGATCCAGGATGGACTTGTGGAGCTATCCTACTGCAGCACCCAAGAGATGACTGCTGACATCCTGACGAAACCCCTACCAAGAGAGAGTTTCCAGAATCTACGTGTCAAGCTGGGACTCTGGGTGGTTGAATAAAGTTGTTTATGTTTTGTGTATGTTGTATTGCCTGAGAAGGGGTATGTGGGATGTAAACACAGGAGCAGTCAATGACAACATTCCTAGAGTGTACATGTTAGAACATGGGGAGGGATGTCTGTCCAGCAAGCAGGTAAACTTCCTGGGGACGGACTTCCTCTGCATGTGACCAGAGGTGTGTGTGGCCTCACCTGTGCAGGTAAATGATAAAAACACAGAGCAGGCAGCCATCTCTCTCTCTTGCCTCTCTCATCTTCATCTTTCAAAGAAGCAGGATGCTCTCTTGGCTCCCAGCCAAGAGAGGAGATAAAGACTATCTTGCTACAAGATAGATTCTAAGTGTATGTAACCTTTTTAAGCCTGCCTACCTTCTGGGATCACATTGTGAACAGAACGTGAGTAAACTCTTTTATACTTTTATAAAGACTGTGTCGTGTCTTGTATTTTAAGAGGGAACAAAGGGGAAATTACCAGAGTAATTATTATAGAGGTTCTAGCGAACCTGTGCACACGTTACCGTTGCAAACTAAAAGGAGAATGTTTATAAACTCTGCTGATATTTTAGGAACTTGTTAGCACAAGTTGGATAAGGATATAATTAGTCAATATATCCTCTCCTGCACCCCAGAACATTCCCACAGAGCTCAACACCGAGCCTACCAAGTGGCGATAGCGACGGTGAGGAGGACCATTGTTGCTGGATCTGTTGGTGAAAACAGTACCAGGAGACTCTTTCAGGTGGTTCATAGTCTAACAGAACCACCTTTGCCATCAGGGTCTGATACAGAGTCCAAGATCTCCTGTAATGACTCCTGTCATGAGTTTTTTTGCAAATAAAATTGCTCAGGTTTGGAAAAAGGTAGACTCCACCAAGGTAGGAGGGTGCCAGAGCTCTGCCTAGTCAGAGACATAGTATGGCTTGCCAGTTCTCGTGGCCATGTGGAGGGGCGGGGGTAGGAGGGAGGGAAACAGACGGAGTATGCATGCGCATTCGACTGCCTAATGGCATCCACATCACCCAGGGGATCACAGCCACAGAGATAAGAAAAGAAGAGCCACCCCATTGTCTGGAGAGGTCACTTACCTGATCGCATGGACAAGCCGTTGTCATCGGACCCCAGTGATGAAAGCGTGCAGCTGTATTGAGGCAGCACCAGGTGCTGAAATTGTGCACCTCTAACAATTTTGTGCCTGGGGCAACTGCCCCTGTGCCCCGCAGCCCACTACGCCACTGGGTCTAGTCAAGTAAAGTGAAGTTGATCCTCCACTGTGGGTTACTTTTGTTCAAAGCAAGATTCCTCAGGAGGGAGAGGATGTTGTAAAGTAAGTCAGAGGCAAAGCAGCCCCAAGCCAGGTTCTGTGTTTGCACACATGATTTGCAGTGAGCCAAGGGCTGAATTGCTGCTATTGTTTCATAGCCCAGAACAGCAGGTGTAGGCGAAAGGTCTAAAGTTAGACAACCAGGTCTTGGTCAAGGCATCCGCTGACCAGCAGGCCATAGAGAAGAGGAACGTCAGCATTTCAGCTCTGAGCCAAAAGTTTGGCTTTTGCTATTTTTGGACACCCTTGGTCATGAGCCAAGTGTGATTCTCGAACTCTGAATGCTGACTTTGCCAAATCCATACAGGCCCTTTTCATCTCTCATGCTCAGCAAGTAGCAGCCACAGCTCAGGAGAGGATTTTTCATTTGCTCCTTTTCCATGGGGTGGGGAACACTCAACACTTTTAATCTTGTCTTCTTTTTATGCAAATTGCGTGGTCCAAAAGAAGGAGACTTATATCTGCACCCTCTCTTTAGCACAGATGGCCTGCAGGAGAATTTCCTGTCCTTAAAAGTAAAACTGAACTTTTTTGGCAGTGCAACTGCAGGGAAGGCATTGTCTGCCACGTTTGCATTGAAGGCAGAGCTGGGGGGGGGGCAGGAATGTTCAGCAGAGGGCAACCAAAATTATCAAGGGGCTGGAGCAACTCCCAGATGAGAAGCTAAAACATTTGGGGCTTTCTAGTTTAGGGGGGAAATGAGTAAGGGAGGACACGGTCAGCGGTACACGCCTGGTGTAGAGAAAGTGGAATGCTCACAAGGCTGAGGGACTAGGCAAGACCAAGGCTATTTCAAAACCAGTTTTTAGGTGCATGTAGCTTTGTGTTCTATAGCTTTTAGCCCAATATTGATTGGTGGGGAATTTGTGGGAATGTTCTGGGGTGCAGGAGAGGATATATTGTGAGATTATATCCTAATCCAACTTGTGCTAACAAGTTCCCAAAATATCAGCAGAGTTTATAACATTCCCCCTTTTAAGTTCGCAACGGTAACATCTGCACAGGTTCGCTAGAACTGTTGTGACGTGGGGTTTGTGATTTCAGCTCTCTTGACATAATATGCTGGAGACAGTTCTCTAGTAACACTTCTTTATTAAAGCAAACAAGACTGAGACCTGAGGAGGGGAGAGCTACATTTATAGGGACAGGGAACTAGCTAAAAAGGATACATTTTGGAGGGAACAATATCAGGCAATCACAGTCCTGCCTTTTGGAGGAAACCAATAAGACAGAGGATCCAAATACAGCAGCTTAAATGAACCAATAGTAGCTGTACCTTCTGGAACCAAAAGGCAGTTACTTTACCCTAATGCAAATACAGACAATAATAATACAGATATAAAATCCTTTGACTCAATACACAACAAGAACCTCTATAATAATTACTCTGGTAATTTCCCCCTTTTGATCCCTCTTAAAATACAAGACACGACACAGTCTTTATAAAAGTATAAAAGAGTTTACTCACGTTCTATTCACAATATGATCCCAGAAGGCAGACAAGCTTAAAAAGGTAAAATACATTCAGAATCTATCTTATAGGAAGATAGTCCTATCCTCCTCTCTTGGCTGAGAGCCAAGAGGGCATCCTGCTTCTTTGAAAGATGAAGATGAGAGAGGCAAGAGAGAGACATGGCTGCCTGCCCTGTGCTTTTATCATTTACCTGCACAGGTGAGGCCACACCCACCTCTGGTCACATGCGGAGGAAGTCCGTCCCAGGAAGTTTACCTGCTTGCTGGACAGACATCCCTCCCCATGTTCTAACATGTACACTCTAGGAATGTTGTCATTGACTGCTCCTGTGTTTTACATCCCACAGAATGGAGGCTTATTTTGGGATGGTTTGTGGTGCACAGCCCTGTCTTGTCTTGTCTTGTCTTGTCTGTGTGTTTGTGTGTGTGTGTCTTTTTCCAAGGGCTTTTTGCTTGTTCACTGGGATCCTTCAGAAGGAAGATACAAAAGAGGAGTAGTGACATTTTCCTGCAGGTACCATCTTATCGGGGGTCCCTTCTCTGCTATCTTTTCAATGCCTACTTCCTCTTTCTCTTTCAATAAGCCTTCTAAGGAGAGATTTTTCTTAGTTTGCTTCTGTGTAGGAACTGTTTTTGGATGTTTTGTTTAACTGTTGTGTGTTTGCTGCCCTGGACTCCTTTGGGAGGAAGGGTGGGATATAATGATGCCGAGTAGTGCCTCCTGCCCATACCTGAAGGTTTTGTGGAGGCGCCATAGCCTCAGTGTGTCAGCACCTGCATTGCATGCAGAAGGTCCCAGGTGCAGTCCCTAGCACCTGCAGTTAGAAGCTCAATGTAGGTAGGAGCCTCTCTCTGCCCAAGACCTTGGAGAGCTTCTGCCACTCAGGCCAGAAGTGGGCAATACTGGGCTAAATGGATCAATCGGGTTTAGGATCAGGGACTTCCTTCTCTTAAATGAGCTACCTTCCCAGGTGGATGAGCCCCACTGCTCTTCATTTCCCTCTACTGCACGGGCAGAAACCCCCTTCTTGACTGTTGGACCCCCTAGTGGTCTCATCTTCTCAATTGGCCGGAGCCTGGCTGTCAGGGCTGATTCAGCTGAAGTTCAGCATCAAAACTCAGAGATGAGCAGTAAGGTGGACTCTTTCTTCAGAGAGACAAAACCCGACAGAGAAACTCCACAGGCAGGACTAGCCCCAGTTGCCAGAACGGAGGATCTTAGCCTCCTCCTAAGGTAGGGCTATCAGACATCAACAGCTTCTGGGTCTTCCTTTAAGAAGCTCAACAATGTGGGGGTCTTCCTAAAAATAGCTCCACAGCTTTCGGGGTGTCTTGGTTTCTACTTTTAGAAATATGGCATCACTATCCTAAGGCTCCTCCTCAGTCGGCTGACTTCCCAACAGTCGTGGAGGGGCTCTCTGTGCCTTTTGTTCTGCTCCATGTAATGCCTCCCTTGTTCCTGGGGACAGAGGAGGAGGGGAGAAGGGAACAGTGGACATGTCAGGTGCCTGGGGATCTGTTGCAGCCTCAGCCTCCACCTCCTTCTCCTCCTCCTCCTCAGCTGCCTCAGTCTCCCTTAAACCTGTTGCTTATTTAGCCACCAAGCCATCTGCTCCCCCTTCTTCTTCTGACCTGTCTCCTGCATCCCACCAGCAGTCTCCTGGCTTGGAGCCTTCCCACTTTGATGCTTCCCTGGGGGGTTCCCTGGCTGTAGCCTCCTGACATTCCTCCTCCTCTAGCCAGTACCCGACACTAGCTTTGCATGCAGGGGAAGCCCCTAACTCACTGAGGGTTTGAGACCCATCAACTCCCCTCACCTGGTTAGCCTGCCAGTTGAAGCCATTCCTGGGGTGTGGCTGCTGCTGCAGGCTGACAGTTTCTAAGAGCCGCAGGTGAGAGCTGTAGTGACCAAAGGTGGACAAACTACCCCAGAAGGAGCACAATGTGCCCCCCACCAGAGGTACTACCCCTCCCCTTGCAACCGTGAGTCATGAAGGACAGAGAGTGGATAGTTGAATGTGTGTAGAAACCAGCCTCCCTTAGGAAACCAAAATTTACATTCATCACTCCACCCATTTTCACCTGTGGCCCCTTCCACCACAGGCACACGGCCCCTGGAAGGTTTCCCAGAGGAGAATATGGCCCTTAAGACTGAAAAAGAGTCCCCAACTCCGAACTAGTGATGAACTGCCATTGATGGCTCCAGCTGGATGTTGAAATCTCCCTCTTAGCTCCTTCTCAGATCCATGTTCCCTTTCAACAACTGGCTTCCTCCTGCAGGTCAGACAGTCCCCTCAGTTCAAGGACCCATTGTTTCTCCATGTGCATTGTCAGCAGCCTCCCATGTGACTGCCAGTGATATCATTTTTCCCATCCTCAGATTTTGCCCCACCCCTGGCAGCCTAAAATTCTAATCAGTTTATATCTTCAAAGGAAATAAGACATCTCCAGCTGAGCAAGACCTGGTATTTTCCCCTCTTCAGATAGCTCTGGATCTTCAGCTGCGGAGGGGAAATGCCCACACTCCTTTTAAAATTTCCAATGTATTCGTAGGAACTGTTGGCTGTCTGCAGTATGGTAGCGCTGCAGAGAGCTTGCTGGGGAGACCATGCATTAAAAAGAAACGGACTCAAAAATAACTTAAACAAGGTTTTAATTACAAAAACAAAAACTCCTTATACACTAAATACATTAACAACAAACCAGACCCAACCACCAACCCATCCCCCAGAGCAGGGGTCTGCAACCTTTAAGACAAAAAGAGCCACTTGGACCCGTTTCCAAAGGAAAAAAAAAACTGGGAGCTGCAAAACTCGTCATTATAAAAATAACTTTTTTTGTCACTTTTTTATTATTTCTTTGTTTGACCCCTCAGAATTATTCCTCCTCATAGAAATAAACATTAAATTAACAAGTTACCTTTTTTTTGTGTGTGTGTTCTTCACTCCCCTTCAAAACAGTGACCAGCGTACATGCCCCCTTTCAATGTAGCGGGCGGGCGGGAAGGTGACGTCGGGACGGTGCGTGACTAACGCACGCACTGCCCCCATGCGACGTCACAGCCAGTACAGCGCCCGCCACAGTGGGGAGTGTCGGGGGGCACAATGCGCCTCCTCCCCTCGCTAGTATCCGCCCCGGAGCCGCGGCAAAGGTGTAAAAGAGCCACATGCTGCTCCGGAGCCGCGGGTTGCAGACCCCTGCCCCAGAGTAATGGGAAAGCTAGGTGCTGCTCCTTATATACTACACCCAAATGCTGACACGCCTTAATCAAATACAACTCAGCAGCACCTGCTATGTTTCACAGCTGTAAAGCTGGGTCTCGTTATCTTGCTCTGGCCCTTGCTCTGGCCCCTTAAAGACATACACATCGAGTGGAACAATGATGAACCTTTACATTTAAATAAACCATTCAACCATTCACCTGTCTTGGCAAAAAGGAAGGAACAAATGGAACTTCTGGAGGCGGCGCGAACGGCAATGGCGGTCCTCTTCCTTCGGTGAAGGGGAAGCTCCGTGGGAAACGGGTCGTCCGCTACGGCGAAGCGGAGACCCACGTCGGAAACCCACAGGCAGCAAAAGCCTGTGGTCTCGGGACCCGGCGGGCGCCTTAAGCAACCCCTGAAACGTTGAAGGAACCCCGTAAGGGGCTCCGGAACGGGGAGGGGGTAGCGGCGCTGTGGGTCGTTTCGCAAGCTACGGAGTGAAGCCGCGCTGCTGCTGCCGGTGAGCGCTGACCTTTCTTCCTGAAACTTTCTGATTTGGAAAAGCAACAACCCGTGAGTAAAGAAGGACTTTATTAAATTGGAGACTTAAAATTTATTGAATTTGGCTGAAAGCGGAGCGACGATAAACAAGAAGTCCGTCTTCCGCTGTCATTGAACTTTAAAGCAAAGAGCTGGAGGAGTGGAGGCAAAGAAAAAACTTTTAACCTAACGGATCTGAGCAACCACTGAACTTTTCAGTAAGCGAATAAGGACTTTAAGCACTTGATTTTATGCTCTATACTTGCATCGTGATACCTTTCTTCTATTGGAAATATAAATTGAGTAAGGAACCCAGGTGCTGGAGCTGCCTGAGTAACTGAGCTGTCAGTCTGCAGATTTGGTTACTTTGAATTAAAAATTGCAACAATCTGAGGGGAGTTTGGACTTGTTACTTTGAAGCATCATCTGAAATACCAGTATGCACTGTCTGAAACAATGTGGCTGCTAATACTAACTCTGCTTAAAACCTGCATACTGAAGGTTCCTGGACTTTAAATTTGACTTTAGCAATTTTACTAGAATTGATCTCTTCCCTAAAGACATTTTAAGCTCCCCCTAGAGGATTTGGGATTTACAGCAGTGACATTATTTTACTTTCCTTTTCCTGGCCTCCTGTTTGACTGTTACCATCTGGGCCGTTGTTTTCTCATGGGAACAACTCAGCTTGACCTTGACTTTTAGATAACTTTGGAATGAGTGGCGCTAGAAAAAAGGGACCAAAAACCAGACAAACAACTTTAACAACTTTAACCTCAGCTTCCCAGGCACGTAGATCATCTGTACCTACTCTGCCTTCAGAGGAAGAAGCCGCTTCTCTGCCAAAAGCAGGGGAGGAAGAAACTGAGCAATTACAATTGGAAGATATGGCCTCAGGAGCAACTACTTCTATCCTAGAGAAAATTTATGAAAAATTGGAATCTTTGGATAAGAGAGTGGAATCTCTGGATAAGAAAGCTGATGAGCAAACAGCTAAAATTGACCAAAATACAGAATGTCTAAATAGACTAACTGGACAAGTAGCACAGAATGTACAAGCAATTGGAGAATTGACGGGGGCCACATCAGAAAATCGGAAATTGGCTGAGGATACTAGCCAAAGACTTGGAATTTTGGAACAAGAGGTAAGACCACTCTGTAAACAAGTAGATGAACACCAGACCTATTTTTCTATGATAGAACTGCGGAATCGGGAGAGCAACTTAAGGATAAGGTCGATACCAGAAGCGGAAGAAGGCAACTTAGCTGAGTTTTTGACTAAAATTTTTTCCAAGTTTTGGAACTTAGAGGAAAAGGACTTTAAAATCGTTTCAGCTTTTAGGCTTGGAAGACTTGTAAAGAAAGAGAAGCCCAGAGACTGTTTGATAACATTGAGATCAAAGGAGGAAAGGGATAAGACTTTGGGCCTACACTACGGAAAGTCACTGGACATTTCGGACAAAAGAATTGAAATTTACAAGGATATTCCTAAACAACTGCTTGACCTTAGATCTGACTACCTTGAATTGGTTAGACTGTTGAGGAGCAATTCAATTATCTTCAGGTGGGAGTTCCCCCAAGGACTATCTTTCACTTTTAGAGGGAAGAAGATCAAAATCAGAACATTGGAAGACAGAGACAAATTCTTGACTGCATACGGAGAGGACCTTCAAAAAGGAATTGAATTACCCCCTGGGCCTGGAGTACCAGCGGTACCTGCACCCTTGGAACCAGAAGATCCAGCGAATAAGATACCACCCCCAGGAAAATAACCAGATTTATTCAGGATGTCTCTGCAACTCTTGAGCTGGAATATAAATGGCTGCAACATCCCAGAAAAAAGGAGGAAAATTTTTCACATATTAAAAAAGGAACAATTGGATATTATTTGCCTACAAGAAACACACGTGATCAGGCTCCACAGAAAAGTGTTAATAAACAAAAGACTTGGCCAGGAATTTATATCTTCGGATAGAGTAAAGAAGAGAGGTGTGGTGATATATGCAAAAGAGAGCCTGTCACCTAAACTTCTATTTAAAGATGAACATGGAAGAATTTTAGCAATTGAGATACAACATCAAGGAGAGAAGATCTTGATATTAGGAATTTATGCACCAAACGAAGGGAAATCGGAATTTTATAAGAAGTTGCATGAGACTATGCTGGATCATCTGGACTATGATAACATCATCATGATGGGAGACATGAACGGGGTCGTATCAACTAACATGGATAAGTCACAAAACCAAAATGCTACAAAAGATGGCAGACTACCAAAGACTTTTTTCGAAATGACTGACAATATGGACTTGATTGACATTTGGAGAACGAAGAACCCCTTGGGAAGAGAGGGAACATTCTTCTCTGAAGCCCAGCTGACTTGGACAAGAATCGACCAAATATGGATATCTAGAGGTCTGGCACCTAAGGTCAGAAAGGTGGAAATCTGCCCAAAGACCTGCTCCGACCATAATGCAGTAAAGATGGACATGACACTACTACCAACCGGCTCCTTTAGATGGAAGATGAATGACAATTTGTTCAGAGATCAGGAGATCACTAAGAAGGCCCAAAAAGGAGAGGAACGGAAAGGGGGGAGCGGAAGGAGGAGCCTCAGGAGAATCTGAATCAAAAGAAGAGGAGGAAGGGGGAGGGAGTGGACCGGACGAAGAGACAGAAGGAGAGCCAGAAGAGGAAGATCCAGGAAATTTATAAAGATAAGGAAAATTTAAGGGAACAATAGAAACAATGGGGTTAAAAATCTGGAGTTGGAATATTAATGGGATGAACGACAAAAAAAAGAGGAATAAAATTGAACAATATCTGAAAAAGAAAAATCTAGATATTATTTGTCTCCAAGAAACGCACGTAGCAAGAAGGCACAGGAAAATACTGATTAATAGGAGGTTAGGAAATGAATTTGAGTCTTTGGACAAAGAGAAGAAAAGAGGGGTGGTTTTTTATATCAAAAATAAGATTGAGGCTAAACCAATATTTAAAGACGAAGAGGGCAGAATAATAGGGGTCCGTATCAATTGGCAAGGAGAAAATTTGGTGGTAATTGGGGTATATGCCCCAAATGATAATAAGTCGGAATTTTTCAAAAAATTGGAAGAGAAAATATGTGAATTTGTCGATCAGAAAATTATTCTAATGGGTGATCTGAATGGGGTGGTCTCTCTAGAAGCTGATAGGTGTAGGGAAGGAGGAAGTAAGAATGGGAAGCTACCAAAATCCTTCTTCTCAATGGTAGATAACGGTAATTTGATAGATATTTGGCGTCTTAAACACCCACTGGATAAACAATTCACCTTCCACTCCGAACCAAACCAGTCGTTGTCACGTATTGATCAGATATGGATCTCAAGCGAATTATGCCCAAGAATTAAACTAATAGAAATAAGACCGAGTGTATTCTCAGATCATAATCCGATGGAGTTGGAATTAAAAAGCCTGGAGCCAAGAACTTTTAGATGGAGATTAAAGGATTATCTGCTGGAGGATCAAAAAATTGTTGAGATAGCGCAGGAAAAACTAAAGCAATATTTCATGGAAAACCGCGGTAAAGGAACAAAAGCTAACGTAGTATGGGAAGCAAGTAAGGCAGTAATAAGAGGTTATTTTATCCAGCAGAATGCAATCAAAAACAAGAAGAGAGAGAAAGGGAAAGATGAGATTTTGAAGCAGATAATGGCAAACGAACAGAAATTATCCCAAAAACCCAATTGCCAGAAAGCAAAAGAAAATATAAAAAATTTACAAGCTCAATTTGCCACAATAATAAACAGAGAGGTTGAATGGAATATAAAAAAATTAAGACAAAAAAACTTCGAGTTTGCAAATAAGTCAGGCAAGTGGTTAGCATGGCAAATTAAAAAGAGGAAGGAAAGGAGCACAATAAACAAAATAAAGGTGGGAGAGGAAGAGAAATCAGATCCTAAAGAAATTAGGGGAGAGTTTCTCAATTATTATAGAAGATTATATTCCAACAAAGAGAAAATTAGTTTAAGGAGAATAGAGAGATTTCTGAAGGATAAAGGGGCGAAAAAAATCTCAATGGAGGAAAGACAACAGCTGAATACCCCAATAGGAAGTGATGAAATAGAAGACGTAATTAAAGAGTTAAAGAGGGGAAAAGCCCCAGGTCCTGATGGATTCACCGCAGGTTATTACAAAGAGATGAAATCCATTTTGGTGGGACCTCTGAAAGAAACTATGGATAACATTTTAAGGAAAGGAGAATTCCCAGAGACCTGGAAAGAGGCATACATTACGTTTATCCCCAAGCAAGACGCAGATTTAACTCAGGTTAAAAATTATAGACCGATCTCACTGCTAAATGTAGATTATAAAATATTCGCGGGGATCCTTGCAAAAAGACTGAAGAGGCTACTATCAGAGACTATTCATAGGGATCAAGCGGGATTCCTGCCAGGACGGCAGATGAGAGACAATACAAGAAATATAATTAACATGCTAGAGTATTTATCTGTCAAGATTAACAAACAGGCCATAATGATGTTTGTCGATGCCGAGAAGGCATTCGATAATGTTATTTGGGACTTTATGTTGAAAAATTTAGAACATATAGAAGTGGGGGAGGATTTCTTTAATGGAGTAAAAGCCATATATACAGATCAGAAAGCCAAGCTGATTATCAATAATATAGTGACAGAAGAGATAAAGATACGAAGAGGAACAAGACAGGGCTGCCCGCTCTCCCCGCTTCTGTTTATAATGACCTTAGAAGTACTACTAAACTCTATAAGGCAGAACCAAAAAATAAAAGGAGTGTTAGTTGGGCAGAATGCATATAAGATCAGAGCCTATGCGGATGATGTAGTAATAATGACAGAAGAACCATCAACTGCAACAGGAGAGATATTAAAGGAATTAGATCAGTTTGGAGAGGTAGCAGGGTTCAAATTAAATAAGAGTAAAACAAAAATAATAGGTAAAAATTTGGATCAGAAACTAACAGAAACAATTCAACAACAAACGCAAATAGAAGTGGTTAAAAAAGTGAAATATCTTGGCATTTGGATAACACCTAGGAATATAGATCTGTTTAAGAATAACTATGAATCGACGTGGAGGGAAATAAGAAAAGATTTGGAAATTTGGGGAGGGCTGAAACTGTCGTTTTGGGGAAGGATTAACACAATTAAGATGAATGTGCTGCCGAGGTTGATGTTCTTATTTCAAATTATCCCTATAATTAAAGGAAGCCGAATCTTTAAAGAGTGGCAACGAGTGTTGTCGAGATACATATGGCAGGGAAAGAAACCTAGGATTCAGTTTAAACTATTAACAGACATAAAAGAAAGGGGGGGCTTCGCCTTGCCGGATGTGAAATTATATTATGAGGCAGTTTGCCTATGTTGGGTCAAAGATTGGGTAAGGCTAGAGAACAGGGAATTATTAGACTTGGAGGGTTACGATAACAACTTCGGCTGGCACGCCTACTTATGGCGGGATAAATGGAAGATACACAAGGGATTTGGGAATCATATTTTCAGAGGACCTTTAGTTGAAATATGGGATAAATATAAAAATCTGTTGGAACCAAAAACCCCACATTGGCTTTCACCTCTAGAAGTCATGTGTGCGAGGACTATTAATATGAGAAGTAAATGGGCAACATATAACCAGTTAATAATTAAAGAAGATGGGAAATGGATTGTACGACCATACGACCAGGTTAAAGAACATGTCTATGACTGGTTACACCATCTCCAGGTGAACCAAATGTTCAGGAAGGATCTTAAAGAAAGAGGCTATGCAGAGAAGGAATCTAAGTTTCAGACGGAGATTATAAACAAAGAAAAAAAAATTGTTTCGAAAATGTATAGGATACTGTTGGATTGGAGTTTAGGGGATGAGGAGGCTAAGTGTGTAATGATTCGCTGGGCAAAGGATGTAGGACATAATATACTATTTGAAGATTGGGAAAAACTCTGGAAGGAAGGACTAAATTTCACGGCGTGTGTAACGGTAAAGGAAAACATAATGAAGATGTTTTACAGATGGTATTTAACACCTATGAAATTATCGAAAATGTATAAGGTGGATAACAAGTGCTGGAAATGTAGGGTTAGTGAGGGTTCCTTCTATCACATGTGGTGGGAGTGTGGAAAAGTTAAACAGTTCTGGGAAAAAATCTATATAGAACTGAAGAAGATTTTAAAATATACGTTTCCAAAGAAAGCAGAATTTTTCCTACTAGGTATATTGGGTTATGAGATAAGAAAAGAAGATCATAGATTAGTATATTATGCAGTTACAGCAGCAAGAGTAATGCTGGCCCAGATGTGGAAAAAGCAGGAGACACCAACGGTGGAGGAATGGAGATTTAAGCTGTTGGATTATATGGAATTGGACAGACTTACAGGCAAAGTAAGATACATAAGAGACCAAAAGTTCACTGAGGATTGGGGAAAATATGTAGATTACTTGGAACTTATTAGTCAAGGGAAAATAACGCTAAAGGGATTTAGAGACGCACTGTGAAAGATTGTGAGTTATTGTTTAAAGAGAATAGGAGACTAAATAATATGTAAGGTTAATATACACTAAGAAACGTATATAAAAAGGTACAATGACAATATATACTAAGAAATGTGTAATTTAAAGTGTTACTCCGAATGATTTTCGGGAAAGCTAAAGGAAGTTTTGAAAATGAAGATTAAGAAATGTGACCAAAGTGAAAATTAAGTATTTATATATTTTTCTTACTTTTATTTCTTTCTGTATCTTTATTTGTCTGTGTAATACTTTTACTTTTGTATGTTTATATGTGTGTGTGTGTACATATTCTTTACTTCCATGAAATAAAAATTTAATAAGGGCAAGAAGGCCCAAAAAGTTTTGGAAGATTATTTTGAGATAAATTTGAACACTACGGTGGAAAAAAGAATAATCTGGGACGCAAGCAAGGCTGTGATGAGGGGGTTCTTGATTCAACAGAATGCTGTAAAGAAAAGGACACAAAATGAGAGGAAAGACAAAATCTTGGAGAAAATTAAAGAATTAGAGAAGAAATTAAGATCAAATCCGAAGTCACAGCCGATTCTGAAAGAAATTAAACTTCATCAAGCACAGTATTCTAAATTGATAAATCAGGAAATAGAGTGGAAGATTAAATTAATGAAACAAAAAACTTTTGAATCGGCGAATAAATGTGGAAAACTGCTAGCTTGGCAGTTGAAGAGGAGACAAAAACTAAATACAGTTACAAATTTAGAGATTGAAGGAAGAAACATTCAGAACCCCGTGGACATTAGAAAGTGCTTCCAGAGATACTTCAAAAAATTATATACTCAAGGGCCGCAAGATGAAGTTGAGATTAAACTATTTCTGGAAAAAAATGGGCTACCAAAATTGTCACAAGAAAATAGATCAATCCTGAACTGCAAAATAACACGACAAGAGATTGAACAAGCCATTCAGAACATGCAATTGGGCAAATCTCCAGGGCCAGATGGGCTGACCTCCAAGTATTATAAGACATTAAAAGACTATTTGATACAACCACTGATGGAGGTCAGCAATGAAATTATGGAGGGGAAGAGGGCGCCGAAATCGTGGAAGGAAGCTATTATCACATTGATACCAAAATCGGAAGCTGAAAAGACACAACTTAAGAACTATCGTCCCATCTCTCTTTTAAATGTGGATTACAAAATATTTGCAGACATTTTGGCAAGTAGACTTAAAAAAGTTTTAAATGAAGTAATTCACAAGGACCAGGCAGGCTTTCTCCCAGGTAGACATTTGTTTGCTAATACAAGGAACATTATTGACATCTTGGAACTTTTGCAAACAGATATAAACACAAAAGCAGTGTTAATTTTTATAGATGCGGAGAAGGCCTTCGACAATATCTCCTGGAAATTTATGAAGGGAAATTTAAAAGAAATGGGAGTGGGACGGGGTTTTGAGAATGGGATTGATGCAATATATTCAGAACAAAAGGCTAAATTGATAGTCAACAATGTGGTTACAGAAGAGTTTAAAATTGAAAAAGGAACACGACAAGGCTGCCCTATCTCCCCTTTGTTGTTTATTTCGGTTCTGGAGGTGCTCCTGAACATGATTAGAGGGGACCGGTTAGTGGAAGGAATTCAGGTCGGAGCGAAACAATATAAACTTAAAGCTTTTGCAGATGACCTAGTTTTGACCCTGCAGGAGCCAGAATCTAGTACGAAAAGAGTATTACAATTGATTCAAGATTTTGGTCGGGTGGCGGGATTTAAATTAAACAAACAGAAAACTAAGGTATTGGAAAAAAAATTGACAAATACAGAGTCAGAACGGTTTCAGAGAGAAACAGAATTAAATGTGGTTAAAAAAGTAAAGTACCTAGGGGTAAATATATCAGCAAAAAACCTGAGTCTATTTAAGGATAATTATGAAAAATGTTGGTCAGAAATTAAGAGAGACTTAGATAGTTGGACAAAATTGAAACTTTCTTTGCTAGGCCGAATTGCTGCTATCAAGATGAATGTATTGCCAAAAATGTTGTTTTTGTTCCAAACACTACAGATTGTGGACAAGACGGAGTGCTTCCGGAAGTGGCAGAGAGACATCTCCAAGCTTGTCTGGCAGGGCAAAAAGCCTAGAATTAAGTTTAAGAAATTAACCGATGCGAAAGAAAGAGGGGGCTTTGCCCTGCCAGACCTAAAGCTATACTATGAGGCTGCAGCTTTTTGCTGGCTAAAAGACTGGCTAGTTCTGGAGGACACTGACGTTCTGGATCTGGAAGGTTTTAACAATGCTTTTGGTTGGCATGCATACTTGTGGTATGACAAGGTTAAGATCAATAAGGCCTTTAAGAACCATATTGTCAGAAAAGCAGTGTTTAATGTCTGGACAAAATATAAAGACTTACTGGAAAATAAAACTCCAAGGTGGCTTTCACCGCTGGAAGCTAAGGCCCGAAAAAGACCCAATATGGAGGCCAAATGGCCAAAATATTGGGAAATATTAGAAAAAGATGGAGACAATTGGAAATTGCAGAGTTTGGAGAAAATGAAGGACAAAGTGCGAGACTGGTTACATTACGCTCAGATTAAAGAAGGTTTTAAAAATGACAAAAAGTTAGGGTTCCAGGTGGAGAAATCGAAATTGGAAACAGAACTGTTAGAACCTAAGACTAAGGTACTTTCAAGAATGTATAACTTGCTGTTAAAATGGAATACACAAGATGAAATGGTTAAATCGGCTATGATAAAGTGGGCACAGGACATTGGACATAATATCATGTTTGAGGACTGGGAAAGGTTGTGGACCAACGGGCTGAACTTCACTGCATGTAATGCTTTGAAGGAAAATGTGATGAAAATGATATATAGATGGTACATGACCCCAGTTAAACTTGCTAAAATATACCATTTGTCTGATAAAGCGTGTTCTCATTAAAAAGAGAGCACGTGTTGCGGTTGGGGCCAGCAAAAACATCCCTAGTTGCCAGCCAGGCTGTGGCAAGGGAATTGAATGGATTGGTGGCTGTTGTTACTAGGGTAAATTTCATGTTGCCAATTAAGGGGTGGGATCAGAGGTTATTTATACTGGGTCCACAGAACGTTCCTTTCTCTTTCGCTGTGGACACCGGATCACATGGAGCGCTTGGACTGTCTGGAGGACAGTAATGCAATCTTCTCATTGTCTGGTTACATTTATTTATTTTCCCCTTCTTTTAATCCTCTTTAGTCCCTTAAATAATTTAATTCCCCCCTTTTCCTGTTCGATTTCCCACCCCACCCCTTACCCTGCCCTGTGGGAAGATTCCCCCTGTATCTGTGGCTTGTCTTTCCCAATAGGGAGAGGGCCCCTGGTAGGGGCTTTCTTTCGCAAAAAGGTTTCCCCCATTTCTCCTGTTGTAAATTGCGGGGCTAGTCAGGGCTGTTCCCAGCTTAGCTGGAATCATTTTCGTTTATAGCACCCCCAAAGGTTGGCTTTATTTGAGTGTGTGCAGCGCTGTTGCCAAATATTAATCTAGCCTTGGGCAGGAGCACTAT
Source organism: Podarcis gaigeae (assembly GCF_964106915.1). Classification (NCBI taxonomy): domain Eukaryota; kingdom Metazoa; phylum Chordata; class Lepidosauria; order Squamata; family Lacertidae; genus Podarcis; species Podarcis gaigeae. The sequence goes on along the minus strand of NC_139695.1, from coordinate 9,075,928 downwards.
TTTGAGTTCTTTTAATATTGCTAGGAGACTAAGATTCTCAAGAGCAGAGGCGGGGAGGCCTATTTGGCCTGCACATAACTTCCAAGCCTAAGTCTGCTACAGGTAGCAGTTAATTGTTAAGTCTCTGACCTCTCTATAAGAATGTACCTGCTTGCAGGCTCAGTTGCTGCTAATGTATATCTGAGGCAGACAGGGCGGCAGAGGCTCCCTGTGCCTCCAATGACTATGAGCACTCTGTATATGCTCTTGAACTATGCTGTTTCTGAACAAGTTTATTTTCGTTGAGTTTGTTTTGCCCTGATAGTGGCGACTGCCATTTTAGAGACGTGACTTAGTGGCTAAAGTGTAGGACTAGGACCTGGGAGACAGGGTTCATATCCCCCTCTTAGCCATTGTTATCACAAAACAAAACAAACTGCTCCTTTTGGGCTATTCTGTAGTTCGGCCCATTTGTGGTAAAAGAACTTTGGGTTTCTTGAAGGGGTGCTTCCCTCTAAAAGGGCAAGCAGGGGTACCTGGACAGGCTGTGGGCTACCTCAACTCTGCTATTTCACTGGAGACATTTATGCCTGGCCTAGCAGGTGATCCTAGGGCTTTGCCCTAGAATTCGATGGCCTGGAAGCGTTTCCGGCCTGAATAGTGTCCCCATGTGGTCCATGAAGCATTGGTTTCACCGGTTCCCTACATGGTTTAGTTTTTGCAGACTATGACAGGATCTCTACAGGGGTCAGGGTGAGGCTGTCCTGCGTCTTTAGGGATCATCCTGGATAGCTCAGCTGGTCAGTGCATAGTGCCGGTAATGCCTAGGTTGCAGGATTGGTCCCTATATGGGACAGCTGCATGCTCCCCCATTGCTCTACCTGGACACTTAGGCCCAGTGTTGAGGGCCTTTTGGTGGTTCCCTCACTGCGAGGGATGTAACAGGCGCCACGTTTGCAATATGCAAGCGGGAGAAAGCACCTTTGCGTGCCCGCATTGCAGTTTGCTCTGTGCATTGCAGGGCACAGCACTGCATGGGCTGCATTTGCATTGCATTGCATGAGAGATTTGCATTTGCATTGCACAGAGGTGTGCATTGCACGGAGGGTGTGTGTGCATTGCACAGAGTGTGTTGTTGCATTGCACGGAGTGTGTGGGTGTGGGCACATTGCACGGAGTGTGTAGTTGCATTGCACCAAGTGTGTGAGCATTGCACGGAGTATGTAGTTGCATTGAACGGAGGGTATGTGCAGCGCACAGAGTGTGTAGTTGCATTGCGCGGAGCTTGTTGTTGCATTGCGCGAAGTGTGTAGTTGCATTGCATGGAGTGTGTGTGCATTGCACGGAGGGTGTAGTTGCATTGCACAGAGTGTGTTTTTTGCATGGCACAGTGTGTAGTTGCATTGCACGGAGTGTAGCTGCATTGCATGGAGGGTAGTTTCATTGCTTGAAGTGTGTTTTTGCATTGCACTGAGTGCGTTTTGCATTGCACGGAGTGTGTAGTTGCATTGCACGGAGTGTGTAGTTGCATTGAACGGAGTTTGTAGTTGCATTGCACGGAGTGTGTAGTTGCATTGCATGGAGTGTAGCTGCATTGCATGGAGGGTAGTTTCATTGCTTGAAGTGTGTTTTTGCATTGCACTGAGTGCGTTTTTGCATTGCACGGAGTGTGTAGTTGCATTGCACGGAGTGTGTGGTTGCATTGCATGGAGTGTAGCTGCATTCCATGGAGCGTAGTTGCATTGCACAGAGTGCGTTTTTGCATTGCACGGAGTGTGTAGTTGTGTTGCACGGAGTGTAGTTGCATTGCATGGAGTGTGTGTGTGCTGCATGGAGTGTGTTTTTTGCATTACACAGAGTGTGTGTCTGAAAAGGAAGCTGGCTCGGCGGCAGCTTTGTCGGAACTTCTTTAGGGGTTCTGGCCAGCATCGGCCCTGTAAATTTACGTATTATGATGGCAGCACAAGATGCCCCCTGCCCAAGCGGGGGCTGGAAGCTGGCAAGCAATACCTCAATACCTTTTGCCATATTCCCATTTTATTCGGGGATCCAGATGGATATCGTTGCTAAAACATACCACTTGCCTATGGAGTAGCTGTCTGCCTTGAAGGAATTTATTTTGTAATACTTCCTCTGTAGCAAGTGATGCTTCATCAGATCCGATCTTGCTGGGTCACTTAATTAATCTTGCATGCAGAGTGGTTGCCCCAGGCCGCCCCTTCCCTTCCCACTAGGCCAGGTTGCCTGCGGCCTGAGGTCCTGTGGCATTTGAATATAGACTGCATTTTTAATCAAGACTTATATTGGCTTATATCTTGATCAGGTTCCTAAATTAAATGGGCTTAGATTTTCAAATGTTTCATGCCAGGCAGAAAGAACCTTGGCAAGAGGTTTTTCTCCTAAGACAAGGGGGCCCCATTGATTTATAGTAGAAAAACAATTCTCAAAGTCATAAAAAAGGGAGAATTACATATGCTGCCCCAAGGCTGAGAAAACACAATTAAAGGCAAGGGTAAATAGTAAAATAATACCAATGTGCCTCTCAGTAAAATGAGCCAGATCTTCTTTCCAAGGTTGAAAGGCCAAGAGCAGTGAAAAAGGCAACTGGCTTGGCTAGAAGAAAAAAGAGCATTTTTGGGAAATTTTCTAAAGCTGTTGGGAAGAGCTAATGGGAGAAGCATCTAGCTGGCTGGGAAAGGAGGGGGAAAGGGGGGAGGTGTAAACTGAAGAGGCTTCTTTTTAAAAGCTGTTTTTTACTGAGTTCCTTTTTACTTTACAAAGGCTTTATTCTTTTAAAAGGCTACCTATGATAAGTGAATGAAATATATTAGCTTAAATATATTGGCTTAAATGTAATTATGCAAAGGATTTAAGGAATGCTAGATTCTTATTTCATATGGTTGTAAGAGTTGTATTTATCCTGAAATTAAGTCAGCCACCAGCCTAGCCCCCCTGCTAGACAGAAGACGCCATCCAAGCACTCTTGATATATATATGGTTGTCAGGCATTTGTTTAGAAACTTTCAAATGAAGGAAATCTTTCAATATTGATGTGAAACTCAAGATCCTTGACATCTGTTGAACATAAAAATGTAAGATTAAACATTTGTTTTAGAAGGCAATAGGGCAAGGAGGGCAAGAGGTGAGCTGGTAATTAAGATTCCATGTAAGATATATTATTACTTATTTGTCATTTATATATAGCTCTTTGTCTCCCTTATAAGGGCAAGGAAGTGGGTGTATCTTTTGTGGGTGTATCTTTTGTGATTGGTTCTACCAAACAGCCAATAGGAATTTCAACCAGGCTGATTGGACAGAGGCAGCCACAGGAGGAGCAAAGGGGGCTGGATTAAGGGAATATAAGTGCTGGCCAGGATGGCAAGAGGCCAGGCCAGAGCTTGGTAACCATATACCACTGAGCCTCTCATTTATTTGTCTGACAAATAAATTATTATTTTAATTTCTCTATTGCTGCGTTGAATATTTCATTCCAGCTAAGCGTTAACCACAAGCAGGGTGCTACATTTTATGGTGCCACTGTGACTCGGATAAGTGGTCTGCTGGAACGCAGCCCCTTCGCCCTACTGGGCAGGGTACAAGAGAGAGGACCACTGCTTACCCAGCGCGCACTGGTAAATTTTTCCAGGGGGAACGCAGAAGACTCGTCTGTCTGATACCCTGCTCACTGGCGGCGACGGACCGGGGGAAACAGGGAACCAACCAAGGGTAAGTGCACAAAGGGATTTTTGGCCCTCCAATTAATTGGGAGGAAGAGAAGTCTTGATCAAACTTCTGCGTCTCAGTAAGGGGAAACTGAGTACGCTAGGTGGTTGGGTACATCAGATGTTGGTCTGGTGGAGGAAAAGGGAAAATTGGGAGGTAGAGTGTGGTGAAGTATCTAGCGCATTGTATGTGTGAGAAAGTACAGAGCAATCTGTAGCTGACCTGAGTGTGGAGTGGGCAGTACTTCGGTTCTTAGTAAGGCGACTTCACTAGGCAAGGAAACCCACAAAGCGTGTGTGTGAGTGACTGAGTGGATACTTCACAGGGCCATACAATGGGAGTTGGGGGTTCAAAGGGGGAAAATACACCTCTTGAGTGTATGTTAAATAATTTTAAGAAAGCCTTCTCAGGGGCATATGGAGTCAAAATGACGCCAGAGCGCTTGAGAACGTTATGTGAACTAGAATGGCCGAAACAAAATACTGAATGGCCATCTCAGGGAACTTTTGATATAAATTTAGTAAGCAAACTTTGGTCTAATATCGCCAAAGAAACTGGAGGGTGCCCAGAACAATTTCCATATATAGATTCCTGGCTGAGCACATTAAATAAAAATCCTCCATGGATAAGGGAATGCAAAGTCAAACGATGCAAATTATTGGCTGTAAAAGCTGAAGCTAGGAAAGGAATCTTGCCAAATAAACTCAAACCCATTTTTGAGGGACCAGAGGAAGAGGTGCTTCCACCTCCACCCTATGCTCCACATCGAAGGGAGCTTAATTCAAACACTCCGCCAGTTGTAACCCCAAGGCAAGAAAGTGGAATGAATAATGGGAGTGGAGTCACAGAGCTTGATTCCTTGATAGATTATGATAAATATCTTCAGGAGGCATTGGAGTCCTATAATAAAGCCCAAGCAGAAGTGGTTATTCCACCTGTGACTCCTAATAGACCTGCATCTACAGTCTCCTTTAGTGGAACAACTGATTGCCCACCCCAAACCCCTGTACATCCAAGTCCTAGAGAATTATTACAGAAGTTACAGGGAGACCTTAATCGGTCAGCAAGCAATACAGCCAGGCGTATAAAGCTGCTAAAAGAACGCCTTGGGACAAATACCATCCCCTATGATTTGAGGCCCCTAGAGCAAAGCGAAGAGAAAGATCACGTAGTAGCCCCTCTTAGAAGAGTATTTGATGCACTTGAGGAGCCTGCGCTGGTTAACGGGCAACCCGGACCACGGCCACCTCGAACTTCGACCCTGCAATATATTCCATTCACAACTACAGATTTGATGAATTGGAAAACACACACCCCATCTTTTGCAGAAAAACCTCAGGCTATGATGGACTTGGTGACTTCAATAGTAAATACTCATAGCCCTACTTGGACAGATTGTCGCCAGCTCCTAAATACTCTTTTCACCACTGAGGAAAGGAGAGACATAATTGAAAAGGCACAGATATATTTGCGTGAGCAGGCCAGAGTGGGAAATATTTTTAATATTGACCGTCATCTCCAAGATAACTTTCCCTTGGAAGATCCTAATTGGGATCCAAACAATGGAATTCACCTGGCCAGACTTACCACCTACCGCCAGACGCTTGTGCAAGGTATCCGCAGGGCATGCCAGAAGCCCACTAATATGTCTAAAGTCTCAGAAGTAGAACAGAAACCAAATGAGAGTCCAGGAGACTTTTTAGAGAGGCTGCAAGAAGCCTATCGTATATGGACTCCTTTTGACCCTGAAGCCCCTGAAAACAGCAGAATGATTACTGCTACATTTGTGGCCCAGTGCGCTTCTGATATTCGTAAGAAAATTCAGAAATCAGAAGGATGGGAAGGGATGCTGATGAGCCAAATTATGGCCATTGCACGCCGAGTTTATCGGAATAGGGATGAGGCTGAGAAGCAAGAGAAGAAGAAGTGGCAGAAGGAAAAGATGGTAATGCTAGCCACAGCAGTGAAGCAAGACCACCGCCCCTTAAATGGAGGGAGAGGGCGAGGAAGGAATCCACCACTGGGAAGGAATCAATGTGCAAATTGCAAGAAGGAGGGTCATTGGAAGCGGGAGTGTCCTGAACCCCTGAGGTTGGAAGAAGTACGCCCAGGCCCAGGCCCAGGCCCAGGCTCCGGCCCAAGAAACCAGGGACGGGGACGGGGAATGATCCGAAATGGAAGATATCAGAGACCAGGACAAGGACAGAATAGAGACAATTTCATTGGACTGGCAGAAGAGGATTTTACTCAAGACTAGGAACGACCGGACTCCATAAAGTTAGGCTTCCAGGAGCCCACGGTCACGATTCAATTAGGGAGCCATTTAATAGACTTTATGATTGATACTGGGGCTGAATACTCAGTACTCCCAGAACTATTGCAGAAAAAGGCATCCAAAAGTGTAGTCATTAAAAGTGCCACTGGACAGTCAGCTAAGAGGTCTTTCCTCCAACCTTTGGAATGCCAGATTGGGGGACATCGTTTAACCCATCAGTTTTTGTATATACCTGAGTGTCCAATACCTCTCTTAGGCAGAGATATGCTGTCCAAATTGCAGGCCCAAATCACCTTCACTCCTCGAGGTCCAGAAATGAAACTGCCATCAAAAGCAGCAGGAATAATTACCCTCTCAGTACCTAAGGAACAATCATGGCGCCTAATGTCAGCCCTGCAAGTCCAACCCACATTGGATACAGAATTAAACAAGCTCCTCCGAACTCTACAAGTGCCACCAGGAGTATGGGCCGAAAATAGCCCACCAGGAATGGCTAAGAATATAGCTCCAATTGTAGTAACCCTAAAACCTATGGCTACCCCCGTATCTGTAAAGCAATATCCCTTACCCCGGCGAGCAGCAGAGGGCATCCAGAAACATTTGGACCGCCTATTAAAATATGGTCTGCTTAAGCCTTGCCAATCAGAATGGAACACACCCCTTTTGCCTGTTCGAAAACCTGGGACAGATGAATACAGGCCAGTGCAGGACTTGAGGCTCGTAAACCAGGCTATCGAGACCTTGCACCCAAATGTACCAAACCCATATACCTTGTTGAGTTTGATCCCACCAGAAGCAACATTTTTTACTGTATTGGACTTGAAAGATGCATTCTTCTGTTGCCGGCTGGCACCACAGAGCCAACCTATATTTGCCTTCCAGTGGGAAGACCCTTTGACAGGAACAAAAGGCCAGCTAACCTGGACAAGATTGCCCCAGGGATTTAAAAATTCCCCAACTTTATTTGGCACTGCCTTGGCGAGGGATCTAACAAGTTACCCCTCAATACCGGGAGAAAAGGTGGTTCTGCAATATGTAGATGATCTTATACTAGCGGCAAAGGATTTTAATACCTGTAAAGAAGGGACAGAGGAACTGCTCCACTTGCTCTGGGAAGCTGGCTACCGAGTTTCCCAGAAAAAGGCACAGTTATGTTTAGAAAAGGTCAAATATTTGGGCTTTGACATCTCACACCAACAACGAGCATTGAGACCAGAGAGGAAAGAAGCTATTTGCCTTATCAAGGAACCTACCACAAGAAAACAACTTAGAGGATTCCTGGGAACAGCAGGGTTTTGTAGACTATGGATACCTGATTTCAGCAGTCTGGCCAAGCCCTTACATGAAAGCACTCGAGGTGCAGAAAAGGACCCATTCGTATGGGGACCTGAGCAGAAACAAGCCTTTTTAGTTATCAAACAACGACTTATGGAGGCCCCAGCCCTTGGATTGCCTAATTCGGAAAAACCCTTTCAGCTGTATGTACATGAACAGAATGGGATTGCAGCTGCAGTCCTGACCCAGAGATTAGGAAGTTGGAACCGCCCAGTAGCTTATTTGTCTAAACAATTGGACTCAGTAGCAAAAGGATGGCCTCCATGCCTAAGGGCAGTAGCGGCCACTGCAAGCCTTGTCAAAGAAGCTGATAAATTTACCTTCGGCCAGACGATGTATGTGAATGTACCTCATGCTGTTCTGACACTCATGGAATATAAGGGTAGTTATTGGCTAACGAACCCAAGGATGGCTAGATACCAAGGCCTATTGTGTGAAAATCCCAGGATTCATCTACGAGTAGTGAATATGCTCAATCCAGCGACTTTGCTGCCCCTACCAGAGGTAGATGATGAGGAATCACATGATTGTCTCCAAGTAATGGATGAAGTTTATTCCAGTAGACCTGATCTGAAAGATGAACCATTGAAAAATCCAGATGTTGTATATTATACGGATGGTAGCAGTTACCTTCATGAAGGTGCCAGACGAGCAGGATATGCTGTGGTCACCAATGAGGAAGTTGTGGAAGCTGAAGCTTTGCCTGCTGGCACATCAGCACAAAAAGCTGAACTTATAGGCTTAACTAGAGCTCTGCAATTGGCAGCTGGATGTAAGGCAAACATCTATACTGATTCTAAATATGCCTTCTTAACCCTGCATGCACATGGAGCTCTATGGAAAGAAAGAGGTCTAATAGGAGCCCACGGGAAGGCCTTGAAATATGGACCTGAAGTAGAAATCCTGTTAGAAGCAGTATGGGCTCCAGAACAGATTGCTGTAATGCACTGCAAAGGTCATGGACGAGGAAGGGATCCAATAACCAGAGGAAATCATGCTGCTGACAAAGCAGCCCGAGAGGCAGCCCAAAAGCCTGTGGGAGGATTTATAGCAGCCCTCATACCAGAGGTAGTTCCAGAAGAAGTTAAACCTCACTATACCCCAGAAGAGAGGAAGTGGGCTGAACAGGAAGGAGCGGTTGTGAAGGACGGTTGGATGATCCTGCCGGACAATAGGATTTATGTACCTCATCATCTAGCAGGCACAATTGTAAGAAATTATCATGAATCTACTCACCTTGGCGGTACTGCAACCAGAGAGAGTCTCAGTCGGAAGTTGTATATTATTAATCTATCACAATTAGCAACTTGCATTTCACAGAAATGTGTTCTTTGTGCTAAAAACAATCCCAGGCAGGGACCAGTACAACCTCCTGGAATTCAACATGTGGGATATGTCCCCATGGAAAGTCTAATTGTGGACTTCACAGAGCTGGTCCCTTCTAAGGGATTCAAGTATCTCCTTGTGTTTGTAGATACTCTTACCGGATGGGTTGAAGCTTTTCCCACCCGAACTGAAAAGGCACGAGAGGTAACTAAGAGACTCCTCACTGAATTGATCCCAAGGTTTGGATTACCTAGATGCATTGGAAGTGATAATGGGCCAGCGTTCATTGATCAAGTAGTACAAGATGTATGTCGAGTCCTACAAGTAAAATGGAGACTGCATGCAGCATATAGGCCTCAGAGTTCAGGGAAAACTGAAAGAATGAATCGGACTCTGAAAACCCAATTGGCAAAATTAACCCAGGAAACGGGATTGGGATGGGTAGATGTGTTACCCATAACACTGTTTCGTGTTCGGTGTGCACCCACAAAAAGACTTAAGTTGTCACCTTTTGAGCTCCTGTATGGGAGACCGCCCTCCTTTGTTCAGGATATTCCAGCTGACCTTAAACAAATAGGAGATCATGTGACACAGGGACAAGTGCAATCTCTCTCCCGTGTTTTTGTTTCTCTTAACAGGTGGGCCCTCGAACGCACGCCGTGCAGCATTGCCGAGCCGATTCATCAGTTCCAGGCTGGCGATAGCGTATGGGTGAAAGAGTGGAAACGTGATCCACTTGCACCAAAGTGGCGTGGACCTTACACCGTCTTGCTCTCTACTCCAACAGCGGTGAAGGTAGCTGAGGTGACCCCCTGGATTCATCACTCTCGTTTGAAGAAGTCCGAAGGCAGTTGGATGTGCAAAGGTGACCCCTCTAATCCTTTAAAACTAACTCTCTCCAAAAACCCCTGTATCTAGCCCTACCGGGAACGGGCTAGGTCACGGGCAACATTTGACGACCGGCCTGCTGCAGCCACAACCTGGAAGCTGGCTGACCTGCGCACGCCTGAAGCTTGAGGAGCGTCTGAACCAGCGACTGTGAACGGAAAGATTCTCTAATACAATTGATTGACTGCCCCCTTGTGGAACAATTATCAGAGATATTACTCATTGGGGATCCTCGGGATATATGTTTTGGTCTTGGTGGTACCCCATTTCTGTCACTGGGGGAATTATATTGGGGCTAATAATTATTTGCTATCACAATAAGGTAATCTTTTGTGGAAGGAATGCATATACTAGACATCAACATGATTTTATTATTAATCCTGATCCCTTGGGAAGGGGAAGGGTCCTTGAATCTGACCAAATTGGCTAAATATGGATTCAGCCATGACCACAATATGTGGGTAGGCTTAGCTGAGATGGTAGCCAATGTTGCAAATAGGACCAATTGCCTTGTTTGCTCTCTTGGGCCAGATGATTCAGAGGGAGGTATGCCCTTATTACCGATACCATTAGATGCCATTGGTATGGTAAGCGAAATGCCACACCAAACAGAAATACAGAATTTCCCCGGATGGAACTCAACTAAACCATTACGAGTTATACCTGTACAAGGGGAATTCTGTGTACATAAATCATCAGATGCAGCTGATTCTCCCATGATAGGCTCTTCTCATTGTCACTATACTTGGGATTATATTAAGAATAGTCATACCTGGGCACACGGTACTACCTATCGAACTCGGAATACCTTGCCCTGTGCACCTCCTTTTATTCACGCATGGAAAGTGGTGTGGAACATAACTGTGACAGAAAAAGGCAATCTAACATACTGCACTGTGAACTCTCTACCTCTTTTGGTATTTCGCCTTCTGTACTCCACGTACCAAAAACCTCAGACCCGATGGTTGTGGTGGATATGTGGAGAATGGGCATACAAAAAGCTCCCTTCCAAATGGAGTGGGACTTGTTTCTTGGGTTGGGTATTACCACCAATGTGGATTATGCCCACTAGTTCGGCCAGGCGAACACGAAGGAATGCTGATATTTCTCATATAGCAGGAGGAAGTACCCAAAGTTGGAGCGGTACTGATGATTGGCCGCCAGAGCGCATTATAGCCTATTATGATCCTGCCTCCTGGAATCCTGGTGAGCTCATACAAGGGGCACGGGATCCTATTTATAATCTAAACAGAATAATTCGATTGCAAGCAGTAGTGGAACTTGTAACCAATGCAACGGCCCAGAGTTTGAGACTTATTGCACAACAGTTGGATGAAAGTAGAGCCGCCATTTTGCAGCTGAAAATGGGAATGGATTATGTACTTGCCAGGCAGGGAGGCCTATGTGGAGTCTTGAACTTGACAGGGAATGCCTGTTGCTTTAACATTTCAGATAATGGTGAGGCAATCCGTGTGTTGGCCACAAAGATGGAGAATATAGCACATGTCCCAGTACAAACATGGGAAGGATGGGATATGGGATGGCTCACCAATTGGTTACCTAATGTCACAGGACTCAAAGGGATACTATTGTCTTGCTTGTTTTTCTTGACAGTAGTGGTAATGGTTTTGTGTATGATGCCATGTATCATTTCATGTTTTAGAAGTACAATTAGCAAGATGGTTTCAAATGAAACTCTACCTCATATCATGGCCCTATACAGAGCTTTACCTCAGGAATATGATGAAGGTCAAGCTATCAAGGACACTTGGGATGAAGGTCCTTGAGCTTGAAAGGGGGGAATGTGGCATTTGAATATAGACTGCATTTTTAATCAAGACTTATATTGGCTTATATCTTGATCAGGTTCCTAAATTAAATGGGCTTAGATTTTCAAATGTTTCATGCCAGGCAGAAAGAACCTTGGCAAGAGGTTTTTCTCCTAAGACAAGGGGGCCCCATTGATTTATAGTAGAAAAACAATTCTCAAAGTCATAAAAAAGGGAGAATTACATATGCTGCCCCAAGGCTGAGAAAACACAATTAAAGGCAAGGGTAAATAGTAAAATAATACCAATGTGCCTCTCAGTAAAATGAGCCAGATCTTCTTTCCAAGGTTGAAAGGCCAAGAGCAGTGAAAAAGGCAACTGGCTTGGCTAGAAGAAAAAAGAGCATTTTTGGGAAATTTTCTAAAGCTGTTGGGAAGAGCTAATGGGAGAAGCATCTAGCTGGCTGGGAAAGGAGGGGGAAAGGGGGGAGGTGTAAACTGAAGAGGCTTCTTTTTAAAAGCTGTTTTTTACTGAGTTCCTTTTTACTTTACAAAGGCTTTATTCTTTTAAAAGGCTACCTATGATAAGTGAATGAAATATATTAGCTTAAATATATTGGCTTAAATGTAATTATGCAAAGGATTTAAGGAATGCTAGATTCTTATTTCATATGGTTGTAAGAGTTGTATTTATCCTGAAATTAAGTCAGCCACCAGCCTAGCCCCCCTGCTAGACAGAAGACGCCATCCAAGCACTCTTGATATATATATGGTTGTCAGGCATTTGTTTAGAAACTTTCAAATGAAGGAAATCTTTCAATATTGATGTGAAACTCAAGATCCTTGACATCTGTTGAACATAAAAATGTAAGATTAAACATTTGTTTTAGAAGGCAATAGGGCAAGGAGGGCAAGAGGTGAGCTGGTAATTAAGATTCCATGTAAGATATATTATTACTTATTTGTCATTTATATATAGCTCTTTGTCTCCCTTATAAGGGCAAGGAAGTGGGTGTATCTTTTGTGGGTGTATCTTTTGTGATTGGTTCTACCAAACAGCCAATAGGAATTTCAACCAGGCTGATTGGACAGAGGCAGCCACAGGAGGAGCAAAGGGGGCTGGATTAAGGGAATATAAGTGCTGGCCAGGATGGCAAGAGGCCAGGCCAGAGCTTGGTAACCATATACCACTGAGCCTCTCATTTATTTGTCTGACAAATAAATTATTATTTTAATTTCTCTATTGCTGCGTTGAATATTTCATTCCAGCTAAGCGTTAACCACAAGCAGGGTGCTACAGTCCCCTTACCTTTATCATGCAGTGGTTGCAATTCCTAAATGTTGAGGTCCCCTTGCCTTTCTCATGCAATGGTTGCAATTCCAAAATGTATGCAATAGTAGTTGGCCATGGCAGGATACCTGGAACTTGCACAGGGATTTTCAGGTTCATGCTGATGCTGCTGGATCCTTGCCCTTTGGTTTTATTTATTTATTTATTTATTTATTTATTTATTTATTTATTTATGTTTTATTTATTTATTTATTTATTTATTTATTTATTTATTTATTTATTTATTTCAGGAGCTGCTGGTGTGCAAAGCCATGGCCTCAAGCCTGGTGTGGTGAGGCAATCATGTGACCTAACTTTTCTTGAGTTTTTCCCCATTGTAGTAGCAGTTCACATGTGGCCCTAGGAGTTCAGTGAACATCGGATCTGCTTTTGGTCTGATAACCAGGCAGTGGTGAGCGTCTTGGCAAAACGGTCCTCACGCTCTAGCTGAGTCTCCGCCCCTCCGCTCATGCTTTTGAGCTGCGCCGCTTAAGGTTCAATATTGTGCTTTCTGCTCCTGATTACGGGATCCTCTAATGATGTCGCTGACACTCTATCCCATTTTCAGATGGAGCGCTTCAGACACTCAGCTACTGCCAGACTTTTCCAGACCACCTGTGGCATTTTGACAACAATTAGTAATTACAGAGAGCAGCAGCTTCCATTTCCCCTTCTGCTTTTAGCTCTTATGGGAAGGCCTGGATGGATTTCTTAGCCTTAAGCTGGCAGTCCTTTTTTTTTTATACATTTTTTATTGCTTTTTTAAAGATACAGAAATACAGAAAAAAGAATAAAGAGTGGTTATATGAAAGAGAGATATAAATAACAAATTTCCATATTCTTTTTCCATCTAACCTATAGGACTTCCTCACATCCTCCGAACCCTGCGTTCTCTGTCTTATAAGGCATCAGCAATTTGTTAACTTATTTCAAAACTTATTGTAACTTCCATTTTATCATGTTCCCTATTTTCAATTTTACTGTCACTCAATTCTTATATGTTTTATATTAAACACAATAAAGTTATTTCATTATTTTACCTCTAAATTCTTGTGTCTTAATTTTCATTCCAATAACTTACATTTGCTGAAGCTAGAATTTCCTGAAAGGTGCATTTTTTTTTTTTAACATTCATACAACTTATAGTGTTTTTTCAAATAGTCCTTAAACTTTTCCCAATCCTCCTCAGTTGTTTCTTCTCCCGCGTCTCGGATTCTGCCAGTCATTTCAGCCAGTTCCATATAGTCCATCAACTGCGATTGCCATTCCTCCAGCGTGGGTAAATCTTGTATCTTCCAGTATTTTGCAATCAGGATCCTTGCTGCTGTGGTAGCATACATAAAAAAGGTTCTGTCCTTCTTAAGCACTCTCTGGTCCACCATGCCCAGAAGGAAGGCCTCTGGTTTTTTAGGTAAGGTAAATCTCAATACCTTTTTTAGTTCATTATGGATCATTTCCCAGAAGGCCTTCACTTTCGGGCAGGTCCACCAGAGATGGAAGAATGTCCCTTCCGCCTCTCCACATTTCCAACATTTGTTGTCAGACAGATGATATATCTTGGCTAACTTGACTGGGGTCATGTACCACCGGTATACCATTTTCATAATATTTTCCTTCAAGGCAGTACATGCCGTGAATTTCAAACCGGTGTTCCATAACCTTTCCCAGTCTGCAAACATAATGTTATGCCCCACATCCTGAGCCCATTTTATCATAGCGGATTTGACTGTCTCATCCTGTGTATTCCACTTAAGCAGCAAGTTATACATTCTCGAAAGTAGTTTACTTTTTGGCTCTAACAATTCAGTCTCTAGTTTCGATTTTTCCACCTGGAATCCAACTTTTTTATCTATTTTAAATACCTCTTGAATTTGCGCATAGTGCAACCAATCTCGTACCTTAGTTTTCAATTTCTCCAAACTTAGCAACCTCCAATTGTCTCCAGTTTTTTCAATTATTTCCCAGTATTTAGGCCAATGGGCCTCCATGTTGGGTCTCTTACGAGCCTTGGCCTCCACCGGTGAGAGCCACCTCGGAGTTTTACTCTCCAATAAGTCTTTGTATTTTATCCAGACCCTCCAAATTGCTCTTCTGACAATATGGTTTTTAAACAATTTGTGCACTTTAACCTTGTCATACCACAAATATGCATGCCACCCAAACGCATTGTCAAACCCTTCCAGATCCAGGACATCAGTGTTCTCCAATAAAATCCAATCTTTCAACCAGCAGAAGGCTGCAGATTCATAATATAGCCTCAAGTCTGGCAGGGCAAATCCCCCTCTTTCTTTCGCATCAGTTAATATTTTAAACTTTATTCGGGGCTTTTTGCCCTGCCAAACAAACTTAGAAATATCCTTCTGCCACTTTCCAAAACATTCCACCTTGTCCACGATCTGTAGGGCCTGAAACAAAAATAACATTTTCGGCAATACATTCATCTTTACAGCAGCTATTCGGCCTAACAAGGAAAGTTTCAGTCTTAACCATATATCCAAGTCTCTTTTGATTTCTGACCAGCATTTCTCATAATTATCTTTAAACAAATTCAAATTTTTGGAGGTCAAGTACACCCCTAGGTATTTTACTTTTTTAACCACATTCAGCTCCGTTTCTTTAGAGAACTCATCTGTTTCTGTAACTGTCAAATTTTTTGCTAAAACCTTGGTTTTTTGCTTATTTAACTTAAACCCCGCCACCCGACCAAAATCAGAAATTAATTCTAACACTCTTTTAGTGCTGGAGACTGGTTCCTGAAGTGTTAATACCAAGTCATCTGCAAATGCTTTCAATTTATATTGTTTCACTCCGACCTCAATTCCCTGGACCAACCGGTCCTTTCTAATCATATTTAGCAACACCTCCAGGACTGAAATAAACAATAGGGGGGATAGGGGGCACCCCTGGCGTGTCCCTTTTTCAATTTTAAACTCCTCTGTCACCACATTGTTTACTATCAATTTAGCTTTTTGTTCTGTGTAGATTGCTTCTATACCATTTTCGAACCCCCGCCCCACTCCCATCCCTTCCAAATTTTTCTTCATAAACATCCAAGAAATATTATCAAAGGCCTTCTCTGCATCAACAAAAATCAAAACCGCTCTGGTATTCAGATTTGTTTGTAGAAGTTCCAAAATGTCAATAATGTTTCTTGTGTTGTCAAACAAATGCCTACCAGGGAGAAAGCCAGCCTGGTCTTTGTGAATCACTTCATTTAGTACTTTTTTAAGTCTATTTGCCAAAATATCTGCAAAAAGTTTGTAATCCACATTTAGGAGTGAGATGGGGCGGTAGTTCTTAAGTTGGGTCTTTTCAGTCTCTGATTTAGGTACCAATGTGATGAAAGCTTCTTTCCACGTTTCCGGTGCCCTCCCTCCCTCCATTATCTGGTTGCAAACCTCCATCAAAGGTTGTATCAAATAGTCCTTTAAAACTTTATAATATTTGGAGGTTAAGCCGTCCGGGCCTGGGGACTTGCCAAGTTGAAGATTTTGTATGGCACTTTCAATTTCTTGCTGTGTAATATTACAGTTCAGGTTTGTTCTCATTTCCAGGGGTATTTTTTGTAATCCATTAGTTTTTAAAAATTGATCCACCTCTGAGGCTTTTTGCGGCCCTTGTGTATAAAGTTCTTTGAAGTACCTCTGGAAGCACTTTCTGATTTCCTCGGGTTTCTGAACCATTCTCCCTTCAATCTCTAGATTTGTAACCGTATTAAGCTTTTGTCTCTTTTTCAACTGCCAAGCTAGCAGTTTCCCACACTTATTCGCCGATTCGAAGGAACTTTGTTTCATTTGTTTAATTTTCCATTCCACCTCTTGGTTTATCAGTTTTGAATATTGCGCCTGGAAGAATTTCACTTCTCTTAACACGTCCTTCGACTTAGGCCTAGATCTTAATTTTTTCTCACCTTCTCTTATTCTCTCCAATATCTTCTCCTTCTTTTCATTCCAGAGCCTTTTCTTAATCGTGTTTTGTTGTATTAGAAACCCTCTCATGACTGCCTTACTTGCGTCCCAGATTGTTCTTTTTTCCACAGTAGTATTCAAATTTATCTCAAAATAGTCCTTTAGAGTTTTTTTGGGCCTTCTTAACAATCTCCTGATCTCTTAAAATAGTGTCATTCATTTTCCATCTAAAGGATCCGGTTGTATTTAGTCTCAATTCCACTTTCAAGGCATTATGGTCGGAGCAGGTTTTTGGGCAGATTTCCACTTTTCTAGTCTTAGGTGCCAGTCCTCTAGTTGTCCAGATTTGGTCAATTCGTGTCCATGTCAGATGAGCTTCAGAAAAGAAAGTCCCTTCTTTCCCTAGGGGGTTCTTAACCCTCCAAATGTCTACTAAGTCCATATTGTCTGTCATTTCAAAAAAAGTTTTGGGTAGTCTGCCGTCTTTCGATATGTTGGCACTTTGTGACTTATCCATATTTACAGACACAACCCCATTCATATCACCCAGCATAATGATGTTACTATAGTCCAAATAATCCAGCATAGTCTCATGCAGCTTCCTGAAGAATTCCGACTTTCCCTCATTTGGAGCATATATTCCTAATATCAAAATTTTTTCTCCTTGCGTCTGTATTTCAATCGCCAAAATTCGGCCATATTCATCTTTAAATAAAAATTTCGGTGACAGGCTCTCCTTTGCGTAAATCACCACTCCTCTCTTCTTAACTTTGTCTGAAGAAATAAATTCTTGGCCTAGTCTTTTGTTAATTAACACTTTTCTATGGAGCCTTGTCACATGTGTTTCCTGTAGGCAGATAACGTCCAATTGTTCCTTTTTCAAAATGTGAAAGACTTTCCTTCTTTTTTCCGGGGAGTTTCCGCCATTTATGTTCCAACTAAGAAGCTGTAGAGACATCCTGAATCAATTGACGGGTTCTACAATGGGGTATCTAAGCTTCCTCCCGATCCCGGGGGAGGTAATGCTGGTCCTGGTCCTGGTGGTATAACTCTTGGAGATGGTCCCGGTGGTGGTGGAGGCCAAGAAGCTGCAGCTCCTTTTTGCAGGTCCTCCTCGTGGTCGTGTAGGAACTTCTGCTGGTCTTCAGGTGATTTAATCTTTATTTTCCTTCCTTTGTAAGTAAATGAAAGTCCTTGTGGAAACTCCCACCTGTAAGGAATTCCGTTGTGTCTCAACAATTTGGTCAAATCTATATAGGTAGTCCTAAGTTCCAAGAGATATTTGGGTATATCTCTGTAAATTTCGGCCCTTTTACCTTCTACCTCCAAAGATTTCTTAAAATGTAGGCCTAGTATCTTATCCCTTTCTTCTCTTGATCTCAGAGCAACCAAACAGTCTCTGGGCTTGTCTTTCTTTACTGATTTTCCCAGTCTAAAGGCTGTCACAATTTTAAAGTCCTTTTCTTCCTCAATTCCCCAGAATTTGGAGAACAAAAGTGTCAAAAATCCCTCTAGATTATTTTGTTCCAATTCCGGGATAGCCCTTATCCTGAGATTACTATCTTTACTTTTCAATTCAACCAATGCCAGGTAGGCTTGTTGTTCCCCTACCTGCCTTCTCAAAGGTCTTACCTCTCCTTTAATTTCCTCCACCTTTAAGTTCGCCTGTTCTGCTTTTTGATTGGCTTCCACAGCTAATTTAAAGTTTTCTGCCGTAGCTCCTTGCAATTTCTCAATTGCCTGAGTGTGCTGCGAAACCTGTTCAGTTAATTTGCCAATAGAGGATGTAGCTTGGTCAATCTTTGATGTTTGATTGTCCACTTTTTGATTTAAAACTGCCAATTGTTCCAAAATTTGTTTTAAAACTGTTTCAGATCCTCCAGTTGCCATGTCTTCTGCAGCAGGCTGCACTAGTTCCACCTCCTGTGCTGTCAGCACAGTTGGGACAGATGATCTGCGGTGATGAGTTAGAGTTGTTTGCAAAAGTTGCCCAGATTTTTTCTCTTTTTCTTTATCTTTATCTTTAGCTGCTCTTGTTCTCCCTGTGCCGCTCATTCCACACCTGCCTCTGTTCAAGGTCAAATGGTCTTTTGTCCCATGGGAAAAACAAGTCCCAAATATAAATAAAAAGAACCACAAAAAGTTTCAATAAAGCTCAGTTCCCATGCAACTATATTTCCACAGTCCTATAGGGGGAGTATTTCAAAGCTTCAAAAAAGAAAGGAACTATTTTCCGCCATTGAAGTTCCTCAATTCCCCATATTGAGTTTTGTAATTCCCAAACACAAAAGGAAGGTTTCCAGAACTTCTAATCTCTTAAAATCCAGCCATAAAGTATCGATACAAGTCCATGCAACAATGTTTAATGTTAGTATCTCAGTCTATGCAACAATTTCGATCTCTGCAACAATGTCGTCAGTTTGACAGCAGTTTGACAGTTCTTTTTCTATGCACTGGCAGCCCGGTGACGGGGTTATCTCTTTCAGCCCCGTTTAGCCCAAAAATTGGAGGGTAGTTCTAAAGAATAAAAGTCTATACAATCCACAGTTCTTTCCTTTTTATCTTCAAAATACAGAGTCTCTCAATGCACCCTTTCTTCCACTTTTACAATCCCTTTTTAAGTACTTCAGCTCGTTTCCGAGCCCTTGCTTTGATCTAATTAGCAGAGTCGGGAGGCGGACTTCCTGTTACTCGCCTCCCGCTTTCGGCCGAATTTCTTCAGTTTAGTTAGAAAATTTAGGACCCTTACTCACGGGTATGTTGCTCCAATTCCGATAATTTCAAGAAGAAAGGTCAGCGCTCATCAGCAGCAGCAGCGCGGCTTTGCTTCCACGAAAAGAGCGATGAACTCACAGCGCCGCTCCCCCTTTCACGTTCCGGAGCCTCTTACGAGGCTCCTTCCCCGCTTCTGGGGGGGCTCCAGGCGCCCGCCGAGTCCCACGGCCGCAGGCTCACTCTGCCTGCGGTTTTTCTTGATGGGTCTCCGCTTTGCCGTAGCGGACGACCCTTTTTCGCGGAGCCCCTCTTCACAGCGCAAAGAGGACCGCCATTGCTGTTTCGCGCCGCCTCCGGAAGTCTCGGAAAAACTTTTTAACAATGTAAGTGGGAGCGGGAGACGTGAGGAAGTCCAAACGAGTTATGAAATTTTGTGTATGACATAAGCAATGTTGTTTGTTATTTATGCTTTTTTCTCATAAAAATTCTTAATAAATATTTATAAAAAAAAGAAAAGTGTTATGACATAGTATAGGATCAGAAAATAGAGAAAAGGCAGAAATGTTCTTCAACGCTGCATCTGCTCTTGCATTGCCCTCTGCTAAATACCCTGGGTGCGATGTGTACGAGCAAAGATGTGCAACACAATAAGGGAACTCTCTGTGCTGAAGTAAAGCCTGCAGGGCAAGAAACAAGGAAAATAAGTCAGAATCCAAGGAAGGAGTTATATAAGATATTGGTAAAATAGCAAAAAGGCGATATACATATTGAGTATCCACAATAAGATTGAAAGGTTGAGTAGGAAAGGATTGAAAGGCAAGAATCACAGCCGCTAGTTCAGCTCGCTGGGCATGGAGGGTAGTTTCATTGCTTGAAGTGTGTTTTTGCATTGCACTGAGTGCGTTTTGCATTGCACGGAGTGTGTAGTTGCATTGCACGGAGTGTGTAGTTGCATTGAACGGAGTTTGTAGTTGCATTGCACGGAGTGTGTAGTTGCATTGCATGGAGTGTAGCTGCATTGCATGGAGGGTAGTTTCATTGCTTGAAGTGTGTTTTTGCATTGCACTGAGTGCGTTTTTGCATTGCACGGAGTGTGTAGTTGCATTGCACGGAGTGTGTGGTTGCATTGCATGGAGTGTAGCTGCATTCCATGGAGCGTAGTTGCATTGCACAGAGTGCGTTTTTGCATTGCACGGAGTGTGTAGTTGTGTTGCACGGAGTGTAGTTGCATTGCATGGAGTGTGTGTGTGCTGCATGGAGTGTGTTTTTTGCATTACACAGAGTGTGTGTCTGAAAAGGAAGCTGGCTCGGCGGCAGCTTTGTCGGAACTTCTTTAGGGGTTCTGGCCAGCATCGGCCCTGTAAATTTACGTATTATGATGGCAGCACAAGATGCCCCCTGCCCAAGCGGGGGCTGGAAGCTGGCAAGCAATACCTCAATACCTTTTGCCATATTCCCATTTTATTCGGGGATCCAGATGGATATCGTTGCTAAAACATACCACTTGCCTATGGAGTAGCTGTCTGCCTTGAAGGAATTTATTTTGTAATACTTCCTCTGTAGCAAGTGATGCTTCATCAGATCCGATCTTGCTGGGTCACTTAATTAATCTTGCATGCAGAGTGGTTGCCCCAGGCCGCCCCTTCCCTTCCCACTAGGCCAGGTTGCCTGCGGCCTGAGGTCCCCTTACCTTTATCATGCAGTGGTTGCAATTCCTAAATGTTGAGGTCCCCTTGCCTTTCTCATGCAATGGTTGCAATTCCAAAATGTATGCAATAGTAGTTGGCCATGGCAGGATACCTGGAACTTGCACAGGGATTTTCAGGTTCATGCTGATGCTGCTGGATCCTTGCCCTTTGGTTTTATTTATTTATTTATTTATTTATTTATTTATGTTTTATTTATTTATTTATTTATTTATTTATTTATTTATTTATTTCAGGAGCTGCTGGTGTGCAAAGCCATGGCCTCAAGCCTGGTGTGGTGAGGCAATCATGTGACCTAACTTTTCTTGAGTTTTTCCCCATTGTAGTAGCAGTTCACATGTGGCCCTAGGAGTTCAGTGAACATCGGATCTGCTTTTGGTCTGATAACCAGGCAGTGGTGAGCGTCTTGGCAAAACGGTCCTCACGCTCTAGCTGAGTCTCCGCCCCTCCGCTCATGCTTTTGAGCTGCGCCGCTTAAGGTTCAATATTGTGCTTTCTGCTCCTGATTACGGGATCCTCTAATGATGTCGCTGACACTCTATCCCATTTTCAGATGGAGCGCTTCAGACACTCAGCTACTGCCAGACTTTTCCAGACCACCTGTGGCATTTTGACAACAATTAGTAATTACAGAGAGCAGCAGCTTCCATTTCCCCTTCTGCTTTTAGCTCTTATGGGAAGGCCTGGATGGATTTCTTAGCCTTAAGCTGGCAGTCCT
The DNA here is from genome assembly GCF_964106915.1 of Podarcis gaigeae. Taxonomy (NCBI): domain Eukaryota; kingdom Metazoa; phylum Chordata; class Lepidosauria; order Squamata; family Lacertidae; genus Podarcis; species Podarcis gaigeae. Next base: position 9,054,257 of record NC_139695.1, on the reverse strand, counting down.
TGGCCATTCAGATGAACTGGCCCCCATCCTCTGAGCAGATCCTGCAGTATTTGGTCCACCTGCTGCAGATTGGGCGTGCTGTTATAACTATAAGAATTCAGTCCGCTGCAATGTCTGTTATACTGAAGCTTTATTTTTCAGAGACCCTTGTATAAAGTTTGTTGTGTGCAGGGCCTTGGAAGGTTGGAATAGGCTCCAACCTCATAGGACAGTGGGCAGGAAGTCGGTCAATTTTACCTATGCAGTATCTGCAACAAGTTAAAACTTATCTGCTGGTAAAAGATCAAGGCGAGACTCCTTTCAGTATTCCATTGCTTTTTGGTGCACTGAGGGTTGGGGAAATGGTTGTTGTAGCTAGCACGGGGCTGAGAGTCAGGAGGCTTATTGCTTCAGGACTTTTCCTTATCTGCTTTGGAGCTTGTCATTAGAGTTGGGAACTCTAAAACAGACTTAGTGGGCAGGAGTGCCACAATCTGGCTTCCTGTCACAGGTAAGGAGGGCCCTTGCCCAGTTATGGATACCAGAAATATTTGGCTTTTCATTCCCTTGGGGGCTGGCCCGCTCCTAGTGCGTGAAAATGGGTTCCTGTTAGCCAGGCGTCAATGTGCTTACGTTGTGCACCAGTTATTACGGCCTGCGGCTTGCCTACCGCTGAACACACCTCATTCCTTCCGAATAGGGCTGCTGCAAAGGCTGCACACTGGGGGCCTGTCAGTAGACAGGATTGTGAAGTCATTGAATGTCTGATGCTGAGAAGGGTTATATCAGGAAGCGTCACAATGATGTCTGTGCTGATGCTTGTCTGTTATTTCCTTTTTTCATAGGAGCAGCTGTGCACATTTGGGCCACAGCATTGTACGCTGGGCTGGCAAGCGCGCTGACGAGTCTGGACTGGGCGCCATCTCAGTCTTCCTGCCCATGTGAACATATACTGGATGTCCAGATGGGGAATGCTTTGGGAGGAGATCCTTCCTTTGGCGGTCGAGTGTGACCTGTGCTGGTCCTCCCGCAGTGCTGGTGGTACAGCTGGACAAGAATGATTTGCCGTCTTCCTCCAGCATAAGTTTGCATTCCTGCATGCAAGAGGGCTTGGTTCGAGTTGATGGCAGCTCTCCCTGGACTCAAAATAATTAAAGGCATTGGTTCAAGGTGATCTGGAGGGGGGGTTGGAGCACCTGTCCCCTCCAACCGCTAGATGCGGTTGCTTTGGAATTCATTGCTCCCCCGCAATGTTTGCTTGTACTGATGATATGGTGGGGCCCAGTCGTCAGTGCTGCCCTGCTGAGGTCAGGTGCAGCTAGTCGGGAACCAATGCCTAGACAAACTACCACCGAAGAGGCCGGAAAGCATTTTAATTCTTGCCACTCATGCAACGGCGCGTTCTCCTGGCAGGCCCTCCTGCGGCAATAGTCCCACCTTCGGCGATTGTGGTGCAGCTTGGGGAAAACGATATGGTTTCCTTTGATTGCTATACGCTGCGTACTGCCATGTTACAGGACCTAAGGGAGCTGGCGGCTATGGTGCCTGCAACAAAATTGATTTGGTCACAGTTGCTTCAGCGCCGCGTTTGGCGCGGTAGTCCTTGCCCAGCGTCCACTGAGAAAGTTAGGAAGCGGATTAATTCCGCAGTGGGCAAGTTGGTGGTGAGCTTGGGCGGATTGGTGATTCCTCACCCTCGTATTTCCTTTAAGGCTGATGTCTTATACAGGGCTGATGGGGTTCATCTTTCCACGTTTGGGAATGATGTTTGGTTGGATGCAGTGGTGTCCAAGTTGAGGGTGTGGTTTGCTTTGTGAGTGGTTGGCGGCGAGCATAAGGGCTTGGGTGGCGGTTAGGCATTGGTTAAATTGGTTGGTGGAGGGGTATGGATTGGCTGTGCCTACCCCTCCAATGCTGCTGCTGCATGGGAATTCCGTTAAAGGAATTCTGGGGCTTACCATCCCCTTGTCCAAACCCCTGGAATCGGGTGCGGGCCGTGTAAGACCCCAAGGCGCAGGCAGGGAGGAACTGAAGGGTCTGTTTCGCAGCCCCAGTTGCCCTGCTTGTTCCTCCACACTGACTTACGCTGGAATCCGGGAGTCAGTGCTATCCCCCAAGGCGGGGGGGATAGCTAGTCATAACCAATGCCTAAGCAACCATTCACAATTTTGTATGATAATAAAGTTGTGGCCAAAATTATGCCAAAAACCTTAAACAAAAATTATGTGTGATGTGTGAGTTATTGGGGAAGGGATGTTTTGGGGACCTCAGCACGCAAAGCGTGTTCTCATTAAAAAGAGAGCACGTGTTGCGGTTGGGGCCAGCAAAAACATCCCTAGTTGCCAGCCAGGCTGTGGCAAGGGAATTGAATGGATTGGTGGCTGTTGTTACTAGGGTAAATTTCATGTTGCCAATTAAGGGGTGGGATCAGAGGTTATTTATACTGGGTCCACAGAATGTTCCTTTCTCTTTCGCTGTGGACACCGGATCACCCGCCCGCCCTCCCTTGAAAGGGCTTCTGCTTGACCTTGCTATGCCTGTCATGGGGTCGTTCGCCTTGGTGCGGGGGCCTGGTAGGAATTTTTCCTTTTGGCTGATTAGTGTGTGCCAATTGGGTTTTGCCTACTACGTAGCAAATCGTCACAACTTGTAAGGTTGGCGGTTAGGCATTGGTTAAATTGGTTGGTGGAGGGGTATGGATTGGCTGTGCCTACCCCTCCAATGCTGCTGCTGCATGGGAATTCCGTTAAAGGAATTCTGGGGCTTACCATCCCCTTGTCCAAACCCCTGGAATCGGGTGCGGGCCGTGTAAGACCCCAAGGCGCAGGCAGGGAGGAACTGAAGGGTCTGTTTCGCAGCCCCAGTTGCCCTGCTTGTTCCTCCACACTGACTTACGCTGGAATCCGGGAGTCAGTGCTATCCCCCAAGGCGGGGGGGATAGCTAGTCATAACCAATGCCTAAGCAACCATTCACAATTTTGTATGATAATAAAGTTGTGGCCAAAATTATGCCAAAAACCTTAAACAAAAATTATGTGTGATGTGTGAGTTATTGGGGAAGGGATGTTTTGTGGACCTCAGCACGCAACAAATGTTGGAAATGTAAAGAAAATAATGGAACATTCTTTCACCTCTGGTGGACCTGCCCTAGAGTGAAGGCCTTCTGGGAAATGATATATAATGAGCTGAAAAAGGTATTTAGGTATACCTTTACTAAGAAACCAGAGGCCTTCCTTTTGGGTATTGTCGGCCAGAAGGTGTTAAAGAAGGACCGAACATTTTTTATGTATGCAACAACGGCAGCAAGGATACTCATCGCTAAACATTGGAAAACTCAAGATCTACCCACACTGGAAGAGTGGCAGATGCAACTGATAGACTACATGGAATTAGCTGAGATGACCGGCAGAATCCGAGACCTGGGAGAAGAGAAGGTTGAAGAAGATTGGAAGAAATTTAAGATTTATTTAAAAAAGTATTGTAATTTGGTTGAATGTTAAGATGGAGGCTAGATCATAAATAATTGACCACCACTAAATTAGATGCAAATAGGATGCTAAGTGAGATTGAGGAAAAATCATAAACCTTTGGGAGAAATATTAGATTTTTTTTTAAATGAATGGGACATAAGTATGTAAACAAGATGGTAAATTGCGGGCAAGAATTGACAATGATGCAAGTGGGAGCGGGAGACGTGAGGAAGTCAAAAGAAGTGAAGAAAATATGTTATGATATGTGTTATATTGTTCATTATATTTGCATTTATGTTTAAAAATCTTAATAAAAAGGAACAAATGTCTCAGATGCAAGCCCTTTAATCTGGAATTGCTATTCTTAACTCCATGTGGCTGGGGTGTTCTGGGGCTTCTGTACCTTGAACTAATAATTTCTTGTTTGCATGTTCTACCCCAGCTGCTGCTCCCTGTTCAGTTCAGCTGGGGGATTAATTATGCCTTGTCAGTTGATTTGTCAGGGTCTGTTCCATACATGCTGGGTGGATAAAACGACTAATTCATGTCATGTCTAACTGGTTTGAGCGAAAGGCTTCTCAGAAGCTAGGGCATGTCATAAAATACGGCAATGTACAAAAGCGGGTGGAGGGTGGACATTAAAATCAGTCCAAAGAATTCAAATGTCTGGGTGCTCAGGAAATGTTTAAATGATAGCACAGAGCTGTTGGCATAGAAAAGGTCTTCAAGAGATGCCTGAAAGTCAGCATTTCATTACAGATCAGCCTTCTCACGGATTCAGTCACTTGTGCAGACAGCTCAACTTCTGCAACCAATGACCTCCTGCAGAGTGTAGCCACCAAAGAGAGTTTTGGGAGGACTGTAGGACAGGCTTGCAGTTCATTCAGGGCAGAAGCAATGGGAGAAGGGCCATAGCTTAGTGGTAAAGCAGCTGCTTACATGCAGAAGCTCTCCGGTTCAATCTGTTGTATCTCCAGCTAGAATGTCCTCTGTCTGAAACCCTGGAGAGTTTTTGCCATCCATTGTGGACAAGACTGAGCTAGATAGAGCCATAGTGGGACTCAGTATAAGGCAGCCCCCTATTGTCCCAGCAACAAGCCTTTGCCATGCACAGAGGACTCCTTTCAGACATGAAATAAATAAAGCTGCACTGGAAAGGGATGCTGAAAATTAGAAAGCCCTGGGACAACAAAACACTCAGACAGAGTGCCTTTAGACTTCCACGTTAGCGCCATCGGTAATGGCGGAATTCCTCTGACTAGGAGGGATCCGCTCTGTGGGAACCGGGTCTGACCGCCACGGCGAAGGCGGAGACCCTTCAAAAATCACAGGCAGCTGAAGCCTGTGAGCGTGGGATTCAGCGGGCACCCTTTGCGCCCCCCCAATTCGCGGGGAAACCCGACTACGGGCTCCGGAGCGAAGCGGGGTGAGTGGCGCGGTGCTGTGAATCGACTGCTTTTTCCACGGAGCGAAGCCGCACAGCCGTTACCGGAGAGCGCTGACTTTTTCCTGTGACTATTCTCTTTTTTTTGAATAATTTTTTATTAATTTACATCAAAAAATAAAAAACATATTAGTTTCACATCAAATTTTTCACAACTTATTCCTTTTCAGGACTTCCTTCAGCTTTTCAGTAAATCATCCATAGTTATTATTAAAATTACGCATTTCTTAAATTTATATTGACATTATTTATATCTTTCTTTCTATTCCCTTTAGACAATACTTCTTAATTTTTCACAGTGCTTCTTTAAATCCCTTTAGCGTTATCTGTCCCTCACTTATATGTTCCAGATATTCCACGAATTTCCCCCAGTCCTCGATGAACTTTTGGTCTCTTAAATATCTGATCTTCCCTGTCAATTTGTCCAACTCCGCATAGTCTAACAGCTTCATTCTCCATTCTTCCACAGTCGATATTTCCTGTTGTTTCCATTTCTGGGCCAGTAACACTCTTGCTGCTGTTACTGCATATTGAAAAAATTTACAGTCCTTTCTTTTTATCTCATTTCCTAATATTCCTAACAGAAAGACTTCTGGTTTCTTTATAAATGTGTATTTTAAAATCTTCAATTCATTATATATCTTTTCCCAGAAGTCTTTCACTTTTTTACATTCCCACCACAAATGATAAATAGTACCTTCTTTATCTTTACACTTCCAACACTTATTACATGTCTTATACATTTTTGCTAATTTTACGGGTGTCATATACCATCTATAAAACATTTTCATAACATTTTCTTTTAACGTCATACATGCAGTAAACTTTAAGCCTTCCTTCCATAGTTTTTCCCAGTCCTCAAATTGTATGTTATAACCCACGTCTCTGGCCCAGTGAATCATTACCGACTTAACTTCTTCATCCTTTAAATTCCATTCTAACAACAACTTGTACTTTTTGGATAAAATTTTACCATCATTATCTATAATTTCAATCTGAAATTTAGAATCCTTGTCCGCATAGCCATGTCCCTTACTGTCTTTCCTAAACATTTCGTTTATTTGGAAATAATGCAACCAGTCATATACGTATTCTTTAACCTGCTCATATGGTTTCATTTTCCATTTTCCTCCTTCTTTAAATAGCAGTTGACTATATGTTATCCACTTACTTCTCAAATTAATTTTCTTTACACTCATGACTTCTAAAGGAGATAACCAGTGTGGCACTCTAGGTTCTAATAGGTTTTTATACCTATCTCATATTTCAATTAAAGGACCTCGGAAGATGTGGTTCTCAAAACCTTTATGGACTTCCTTTTTCTCGTACCATAAATACGCATGCCATCCAAATCTATTATCAAACCCCTCTAACTCAAGCAGTTCCTTATTTTCTAGTTTAATCCAATCTTTCAACCAGCAAAGGCATGATGCCTCATAATACAATTTCAGATCCGGCAGGGCAAAGCCTCCCCTTTCTCTTATGTCTGTTAACAACTTAAATTGAATTCTTGGCTTTTTGCCCTGCCAAATATATCTTGAAATTACTCTTTGCCACTCTTTGAAAATTCTGTTCCCCTTAATTATGGGGATAGTCTGAAATAAAAATAGCATTTTTGGTAGCACATTCATCTTAATTGTAGAAATCCTTCCCCAAAATGACAATTTCATTCTTCCCCACACCTCCAGGTCCTTTCTTATTTCATTCCATACTGGCTCGTAGTTGTTCTTGTATAAATCTATATTTTTGGGAGTTATCCATATTCCTAGGTATTTCACCTTTTTAACCGCCTCTATCTGTGTTTGCTGTTGCATTATTTCTATTGCACTTTGATCCATATTCTTCACGATCATTTTCGTTTTCTTCTTATTTAGTTTGAAACCTGCCACTCCTCCAAACTGTTCAATTTCCTCCAATACTTCTTTTACTATAGTTATTGGCTCTTCAATCATTATTACCAAGTCATCTGCAAACGCTTTAATCTTGTATTCATTTTGGCCGATTGTCACTCCTTTTATTTTCTTACTTTGTCTAATCAAATTCAGAAGGACTTCTAACACCGTTATAAATAATAGTGGTGAAAGTGGGCATCCCTGTCTTGTTCCTTTTTGTATCTTTATTTCTTCTGTGACTACATTATTTATAATCAGTTTGGCTTTTTGTTCTGTATAAATTGCCCTTATTCCATTAAAGAACTCTTTGCCAATTTCCATATATTCCAGATTTCTCAACATAAAATCCCATGCTATATTGTCGAAAGCCTTCTCCGCGTCCACAAACATCATTATGGCTTGTTTATCATTCCTGGCAGACAGATATTCCACCATATTAATTATATTTCTTATATTGTCTTTCATCTGCCTGCCTGGAAGAAAACCTGCCTGATCCTTATGAATTGATTGATTGATTGATTGATCTTTATTACGGCCATTGGCCCATTACACGACAGTTTCCCATACCAACATATTATACTTAGACCTCCAGATTTAAAATCGCATAAACTTACAAAAGACAAACAGGAACCGAAGCAAAACAAAAACAAGGACGACCATCATACATTACAATAGATTTGTAACCTATACATCGCCCTCTGCTCATAAATTAATCGCGGATATCAATGGTGATATCGCTTAAAACATAGATCATGGTTTAAAACAATGGTGATATCACCTAAAACATAGATCGTGGTTTAAAGGGGTTATCTGAGCCACACAGGAGACCGTTTCTCTTCTTTAGGGATAGGACACTGATCAAGAATCTGGCAACCATGAGTGATCTTAGGGGGTCATCGTCAATTAGTAGATATCTCAGCTTGGCTTCAATCTTATTATCGGCAATTCCCTTAAGATATTGAGCAAGAAACTTGCTCCTAGCCGGTAAGTGAAGAGCACAGTCAAAAATTATGTGATGTAAGATTCCGGTGCCCCACAATTACAATCACATAGGAGCGATATCTGTCCATTGGAGAATCTATTTCTCAGCACGTTCGATGGGAAGGTGTTGAATCTTGCCTTTACAAAGGCATATCTATGAGCTGAGGAAGTTAAGGAATTCAAATAGTTTGGGAGCCTTAAGAGGGGTAATAAACCAAAATTTAGAGGTGAGCAGGTACCATTGCCCAAGACCATTTTCTGCTGTAAGTCCATCTCCTCTAGCTTACAGGTTACTGATCTTTTAGGTGGGACTATGTCCTGCTCTAGTAATTTGGATGGGGAGATTCCCATTGCCGTGATTTTCAGCTGTAAATTTTTTACCCATGGGCTCTGGAAATCATCTCTCCACATACATTGTATCAAGTACAGGTTTGGGAGATTGTGCCATAGAGATAACCAGTGACAAAGTATGTGCTTCCACAGAGCATTTTCCAGGGATACAATATTAAGTTCCATGCGTAACGCTGTATTACTTACACAGTTGGGCAGTTTCAATATCCCTCTTAAAAACTGATTTTGAATGATCTCCAGGTGAGATAGGTTGACAAAAGTCCCCCAAGTAGAGATGGCATAAGCAATTGTCGGGATCACCTTGGCCTTGAATACTTTCAGCGCCGATGGGATATGAAGGGCCCCATCGGTGAAGAAGAATCGCAAGATCGCCAAGGAGATAGCTTTGGCTCTATTTGTAACATAAGCTACATGGGCCTTCCATCTGAGGTTATGTTGTAACCAAACTCCCAAATATTGGAATCTGTGGACTTGTTCAATGACTCTCCCATCAATTCTCCAGTTATGGAGTTTCCGGCTCTTTGAGAAAATCAGGATCTTAGATTTTCCATAATTAATTGTAAGGGAATTTGCGTTACAATATGATCCAAAAAATTTTAAGGCCCTCCTGAGACCTACTCTAGAAAAAGAAAGAATGACTACGTCATCTGCATATAGTAACAAGGGGCAGCGATAAAGTGCTAGGCGGGGTGCATGAATCCTTTCTTGGGCCTCTATTAGGGGAGTCCTCATGTCGCTTATGAACAAATTGAACAGGAGTGGAGCCAGTATACAACCCTGTCGGACACCTCTATTAATGGGAATTGAATTGGTGAGATCACCCTCAGGTGTGAATCTCACTGTAGCCGCTGAGTTCTCATGGAGTTTGATTATTAGCCAGAGAAGCCTTCTGTCGATGCCCCAGCGGGTGAGTTTTTCCCAGAGGATGGTCCTGGGGATACTATCGAATGCTGCCTTTAGGTCAATGAATGCCGCACAGAGTTGGCCACCCTTTGGGGTGGAATATTTCCAGGCAAGATGTTGTAAAATTAGAATATGATTGATTGTTGACTGTTTTGGGCGGAATCCAGCTTGTTCGGGCCGAATTAATTTTTTCTCTTTGGCCCATTGGATAAGTCTGTTCAACAGGCAGCGGGCATACAGTTTCCCCACTATTGAGAGCAGACTGATGTTTCTGTAATTCCCCGGGTCATCTGGTGAGCCCTTTTTGTGGATTGGAACGATAACAGCGTCCTTCCATACTTCCGGGATCATTCCAGAGTTGTTAAATGCATCGAAGATGGTCGCCAGGACCTTGGCCCACCAGTCCGCGTGGTATTTTATAGCTTCTGCCGGGATCAGGTCTGGCCCAGGCGCTTTCCCTGTTTTGAGTTTGACGATCAAGTCATGGATGTCTTCTGGATCGGTGGGGTGCCAGAGGGGAAGCTGATCTTGAAATCCGTCTCTTGTGTTAACGATACAGTCAGTTGTGGCAAAGTAATTTTTTTAATAAGATTCCCAAACCGGGGCGGGAATAATAGTTAAAGGGTATTGTGATGGGATGATGAGCTGCTTGTGCGTAAAAGCGTAGTCCCTCAGAGTTTGCCCAGATTAGCAAAGCTCTGTCTATAGCGGAGCCCCTTAAGCATGGCTCCCTCAGTCGCTGGCAGAATCCGACAGTGGGCGTTTACGGAATCTACTCCAGCATAAAAGCTCCTTGACGGAAACGCGTCGTCTGGATTCTCGGCGCGACAGTTTCCGGCGAGGAGTGGGTGTACCTATGGGAGGTCCTGAGACTTCTCCGCTGTTATCGCTAGAAGACTCCCTGAGCCATTCCTTCGCCTCCCTCTCTCTCTGATCTCCCACTCTCCCCCTGCTGGTGCCTTCCTCCGCTGCTGAGTCTCTTCTGGCTTCTGAGAGCCCCTCCACCTCCTGCCTTTCCGATGGCAGTTCCCTGACATCCACCTCCCCTCCAGGGCCCCCTTCACCCCCTCCCGCCCCCTCCCCTACTGGCGGTGAGGATGGAAAACCCCGGAAAGAACACTCCTCATCGTCAGAGGATTCAAACACTTCTCTCCACTGCCTCCCGTCTCTTCTCCCTGAGTCCTCCTCCTCGTCGGAGTCTATTCCCTCTTCCAGCCCTGATTCTGGGAACCCTTCAAACTCCTCTTCCTCATCGGTGGTGCCGAAGTGTTCCCTCCTGAACCATGCCACGGGCTGAGGTTTCCTTGGGAACCGTTGATGAAACGTTTCTATTAAAACCTCGTCATTGACCTCCTCTGCCGGTACCCATGTGTTTTCTGACTCCGCTTCCCCTTCCCATTCTACCAAATACTCCACCTGATTCCCTTTCCACCTGGAATCAATGATTTCTGCTACATGCATGTTGCGTTGCCTTTCTTCTATGACTGTTGTTTGAGTAACCTCCCTCTCACGTCCCCCCCACTCTCGCCCCTCTCGGTACGGCGACAGTAAGGACCTGTGAAATACTGGGTGCAGTTTCATGTGGTTGGGCAACCTGAGTTTGAATGCTACCGGGTTGACCTGTTGTATGACCTCAAAGGGTCCCAGCCGTTTGGGTCTCAATTTCTTACACCCTCCCTTGAACGGCAGTCCTTGGGTGGATAGCCACACCCGGTCCCCCACCCTTATGGTTTCACCTTCCCTTCTGCTTCTGTCTGCTTGCTTCTTGTATTCTTCCTTGGCCCTCTCTAAGTTAAGTTGGAGTTGCCGGTGGATCGCTTCCATCTCTTCAACAAAGTGTTCCGCAGCCGGGACACTCCATCTCTCCCCTCCTTCTCCTGGAAATGCTCTGGGATGACACCCATAATTAGCCAGGAAGGGACTTATCCCTGTGGACACATTCTCCGCATTGTTGTAGGCAAATTCTGCCAGGGCCAACTTATCTACCCAATCATTTTCTCTGTCATTTACATAACATCTCAGGTATTGTTGTAAAATCCCGTTTGCCCTTTCCGCCTGCCCATTTGTTTCTGGGTGCTGGGCAGTCGAAAAATTGGCTTCTACGTGCAGTAAGCTCATGAGCTTCCTCCAGAACCTGGAAGTAAATTGTTTCCCTCTGTCGCTGACCACCCTCAAGGGGGCGCCATGCAACCTGAAAATATGCTTTACAAACAACTTGGCGGTTTCTTCCGCTGTGACCGCGTGTGAACAGGCTATAAAATGGCACATCTTAGTTAATAGGTCTACCACCACCATGACAGCTGTTTTCCCTTTGGATTTTGGCAGATCCGTCATAAAATCTATGGATACTGCCTCCCATGGCTTTTCTGGTGTGGGTAAGGGTTCCAATAGCCCCGCTGGTGCCAGCCTCTCCCCTTTTGCTTGCTGGCACCGGTCGCACCCTCTAACATATTCCCGTACGTCTTCCCTCACCTTGGGCCACCAAAACTCCCTGGTAACCAACCACATGGTTTTGTGCTGCCCGAAGTGCCCCGCTGTGGGGCTGTCGTGTAACTGCTTGAGCACTCTGCCCCTCAGTTCCCCATTCGGTATGTACAGTGCCCCTTTGTAATACAACGCCCCATTCTTTTCCTCAAACCCCCCTGTGTTCTCTCCTGTCCCCCTGAGTTCTCTGAGTTTCTCTTGGGCGTATTCATCGTTCTCGGTACCCTCTACCAGTTCTCTTTGCCCCACCAATGCCGCCCCACACACCCAGTGGTCCTTGGGGATGATATGCCTTTCCTCAGGCGCTCCCTCCCCCTCTAAATACTCAGGTTTTCGGGAGAGAGCGTCCGCCCTGACGTTCTCTGGTCCTGGTACGTAACGAATTTCAAAATGGAATTTGGAGAACTCCTGGGACCATCTCACTTGTCTCTGGTTCAGTACTCGGGCAGTTCTCCAGTATTCTAGATTTTTGTGGTCGGTCCTCACTTGGACCTTGTGCTGCGCCCCAATCAGCAAGTGTCGCCATCTCCGGAACGCTTCATGAATGGCGAGTAGTTCTCAGTCGTATACGGTGTAGTTCCTCTCGGATTTGTTCAACTTCCGTGAGAAGAAGGCATCTTTTAGTTCTTTTATTTACCAGGAGCCAAAATTGTCTGGAGTTCCGTGATGATGAGGCTTCTATAATTGCCCGCCATTGATTCACTTGCCATTCCAGTCTGGCACCCTTTTGAATTTGCTTGTAGGCCGATTTTGCTTGGAAGTATTCTTTTGGCAAGACCGTTGCCCCAGAGGCTCTGTACTCTTTGTAGATGTTACCAAGAAGTTGTCTAGCCTGTTTACAAGCACTGTTGAACCACAAAGCACCTATCTTCCTTTGTGTTCGATTTATTTTATGCGTCGGGACAGAGAAAAAAGACGTTAGATCTTCTGACAGATTCGAGAATAGTCTTAGAGTTTGGTCATGATCATGATAATCCTCAATTAAGCCTGAATATGCTTGTTTTAGTCCTTGTTGGAAATATGCTGAGAATTTTTGAGCCTGTAGTTCGGACCATTTTACACTTTTGACTTGCAGTACTGAATTCGCAATCAAATGTGTTGGATGTCTGTCTCCATCAGGGGTCCAGTCTATAATCATTGTGGCGACCAACGGTAGGTGGTTGCTCAGTTGAATATTTTCAACTTTAAAATGGGAAAATTTGGGGAATATATCATGAGATACCAGCATATAGTCCAGGACACTGTTTGCAGAGGAGCTTATGTGTGTGAACTCACCCGGTACGTCAGGCGGGCAGTTCCTGTTTAGAATCACTAAGTTTAAACGTAGTACCAATTGGTAAAGAAGGGTTCCTGCTTCATTTACCCTTTTGTCTTTGGAAAGTCTTTGATTATGGAGGGAGAGGTCATTAATGAATTCTGGGGTTATCCACCATTTGGCTTTGATTAAGGACTCCCAATTTGTTGCAATGCGAGCATTGAAATCCCCTGCTATAACATTGGGTATATTGGGGTGTTTGGAGTGACAAAGAATAAGATGTTCCTCCAAGATTCCCCATTTATTGTATAAGTCTGCAATATTGCCTCCAGGAGGAAGATAAACATTTGTTATAGCAAGTTCGAAGTTTTCCCCCGTAATCAGGGCTGTAATTGCAAGGGTGGAAGCATTTACAAGCGTAAGTTTTGCCCGTATTTTCAAGGAAATTGCTATAACTAATCCTCCACTAGGCCGGCCTCCTTTAGTAGACGGGCATGCCGGTAATGATATCACATCAAAACCATTAATATTTACTCTCCCCTCTTCCCATGTTTCCTGCAGGAGAATTACTTGGTATGAGTTTATTAGTTTTACAAAATCCGGGTCAGATTTTTTCCCCTTCCAACCTGCTATGTTCCAGCTTAAAAGGGAGAATGGGGGAGAATTTGACTGAGGTTTGGGTAGTCACAATGGAGAGGGGGGGAACGCTGATTTTGGTGGATTGTCAGATTTGAAGAAGTCAGTAATTTTCCTTTGGCTGATAGTAAATGACTTCTCTCCTTTTGGCGCAGGTGTGCCTCTTGAGCTATTTATAATTATGCTCTGCTCGCCCGGTCCTATAGGGGTAGTGTCCTGGTTTGGTCTAGTCTCCTCTCTGAAATCCCTTGTTTTATCAGAGAGCTTGTCATCTAGGGGAGCGGAGATTAAGTCGGTACAAGATTTAACTATTATTAGATTTTCCTTCCGTGGGTATATCATCTTATTTATATGGCCCAAGGGGTCTTCTGTCCAGTCCGTATCAATAGCAGATTGAACTTTGAAATCATCAACTAGAGATTCTCCGCCCGATAATGATGACTCCAGGTCAGGCATTGAGGAATGTGTCAAAATTTTGTTTATATTTTGCTGTTCTTTAGTAGGTATAACCATTTCAGCAGATGCAGGGAGAGCTGGTTCCAGATTAACTAATAGAGGTGGCGAGACGGTTGTCTGTATCGTTGTTTTGGCATTTATGGGCCTATTTTGGGGCTGTGGGCTGAATTTGAGAAGGTCCACTGAGCCTCCAATGGCCCTGTTGGTTTGAATTCCTTTGTTTCCTATTTTGCTTTTGGCCTGAGACATCTTCTCTCTTAATTTATCTAATTTATTTATTATTTTTTCCTTTTCTTGTGACTGTAATTCATCAAATGAGTTCATAAATGCGCTTTCATCGTTAGATATTCTGGAGCCACCCAAATTCGTCCTTGGTTGTGGACTGCAGGCGATCACCTCCGTTCTCAGTGGGGAAAACAACATCTCTTTGTCTGGTGATTTTGTAGAGCTTGTTTCTGAATCTAATATCTCTTTCTCTTTTTCCACAAGTAGTGGTTTTACTATACTGTCCGCAAAAACCCTTGTGGGTATGATTTTGGTTTTTATAAATTTCCATTTTTGTCTTATTATTAATAAGGGTAGTCTCAGCGAACGGAAGGCTAAAATAACTTTGTAAGGGCCATTTGATTGAGTTAGCGGAAGTAAAGCATGAAGATCGATATGAGCTATACTTATTCTCAGGATTTTGCTTAGGGCAGTTTTAGCTCCTTCCAAGCTTGACCAATCCCATATCTTAGACCTTATTGTTAGGCACACCTTCTTAGGTTGGAGTGTTAGATTTTGCTTACACATGAGATCGTTTAGTTTGTATTTTCTCATCCCCTTTGCCCCAAAGTTTGGCGGGGCTATCACTGGAGGTCCCCTCTGGTAGTTATTTTTGAGGGCAAATTTGGCATCCATATCCATCACTTTTTCCGTTAGGTTGGAAATTGAGCCCGTCAGAAAGTCTAACTTTTTAAAAATACAGTCCAGTGTCCTAATGACTAGTTGTAAATGGGAGGACTCATTTCCCAGCTGGTTTTCTTTGTCTTGGATCTTTTCCCCATCCAGCTCAGGCCCACCCTTGATGGGAGTGCTCATTAGATTACAAGTGTGTAGGGTGGTATTTTGGGACTTGGGAATGTTATTAGCTACATCCAAGTCACTTAGTGGAAGGAATCTATTGTATGTAATAGCTGCTGCTTGGTCTCTTCTTTCTTTAGCTTGTAGCTTAGGGCTAGGGAGAAGTAGTAATTCCTCTGCTTCTCTGAGGCGTTTCCTCTTGCCCATAGCCACAGTATATATGAGCTAAATAATGTAAATAATACAGGAGAGAAGAAGGGGACTTCTTACCACAGTCAATGATTTAGCTATACAGCTGAGTATTTAGCTCCAGGGATTTCTCCGCAGTTCGTTGAAGAGCCAAGAGCCCCAGAAGGGAAACTTCCTGTGGGCTGGTTCACTGATTCCTTCTAAGCAGTCTTTCAAGGCCTACCACATAAGGCCGGGCCCAGAACAAAATCTTGCTGAAGCCGGTTACCAAACCTCCAGAGGGTCCTATCCGATGCACTGTTGTAGAATTATTGTGTAGATTTAAAACTTCCCTCCTTCTCCAAGTACCGTTGGTCGGGTAAGCAGTTCACAGTTCTATCTTTAGGCCTCTTCTCTCTCTGCTCTCAGTACAGGCGGCAGCGTTCTCTCCTCGATCCTTATGAATAATTTCTAATAATATATTCTTCATCCTCTTCGCAAGGATTCCTGCAAATATTTTATAGTCCGTATTTAGCAGTGAGATCGGCCTGTAGTTTTTGACTTGGGTTAAATCTGAGTCCTGTTTTAGAATAAATGTAATATATGCCTCTTTCCATGTTTCCGGAATTTCTCCTTCTCTTAAGATGTTGTTCATCACTTCCTTCAATGGCGTCATCAAAATAGGTTTCATTTCTTTATAGTAGTACGCGGTGAATCCATCTGGCCCTGGAGCCTTTCCCCTTTTTAAATCTTTTATTGCTTCTTTTATCTCTTCTGTTTCAATTGGGGTATTCAATTGTTCTTTTTTATCTGTCGGGATCTTCTGCACCTTTTTATCTTTCAGAAATCTCTCTATTTTCCTCAAATTATTTCTTTCTCTATTTTTTTATATAATCTTCTGTAATAGTCCAAGAACCCCTTTCTAATTTCCTTCGGATTGGTTATCTCTTCTCCTTCCAGTATAATTTTATTTATTGTGTTCTGTTCCTTTCTTTTTTGATTTGCCATGCAAGCCATTTTCCTAATTTGTTCGAAAATTCGAAGTTTCTTTGTCTCAGTTTTTTAATATTCCATTCCACTTCTCTGTTTATTATAATTGCGAACTGAGCTTGTAAGGCTTTGATATTTTTCTTTTATTTTTGAACTATTTGGTTTCTTGATTAGTTTTTGTTCGTTGTCCATTATCTGCTTCAAGATTTCTTCTTTACCTTTTTCTCTATTTTTATTTTTGATTGTGTTCTGCTGGATGAAAAATCCTCTCATTAATGCCTTGCTTGCATCCCATACCACTTTTGTCTTTGCACCTTTATTGCAGTTGTCAACAAAATATTCTGCTAGCCTCTTTTGCACTTTTTCAACAATTTTCTGGTCGTCCAAGAGATAATCTTTCATTCTCCATCTGAAAGTTCTTTCCTCAAAGCTTTTCAATTCGAGTTCTATTGGACTATGATCGGAGATTACTTTCGGTTGAATTTCTATTTGTTGGGTTCTTGGCGTTAGCTCGCTCGAAATCCAAATCTGATTTATCCTAGACATTGACTGATTCGGTTCGGAGTAGTAAGTGAATTGTTTATCCAACGGGTGTCTAAGACGCCAAATGTCTATCAAATTACAATTTATTATCATTGAAAAGAAAGATTTAGGTAATTTCCCTTCTTTACTTGCTCCTTCTCTAAGTCTGTCCATTTCCAACGAAACCACTCCGTTCATATCACCCATTAATATAATTTTCTGGTCCATATATTCAAATAATTTTTCTTCTAGAGTTTTGTAAAATTCAGTCTTATTTCCATTTGGTGCATAGATTCCGACTATAATCAAATTTTCTCCTTGCCATTTGATTTGAACCACAATTATCCTTCCCTCTTCATCTTTGAAAATTTGTTGAGCTTCAATTTTATTTTTAATATAGATAACCACTCCTCTTTTTTTCTCCTTATCTGAAGATACGAATTCATTTCCCAATCTTTTATTGATCAATATTTTTCTGTGTCTTCTTGCCACGTGTGTCTCTTGTAAACAAATGATGTCTAAATTTTTCTTTTTAAAAAACTGTTCAATTTTGTTCCTCTTCTTTTTTTCATTCATCCCATTAATGTTCCAACTCCATTTTTTTAACGCCATGATGTCCAGATTTTAAATAAATTATATTTATATTACTATAATTTGGCTGTCTCTTCTTCTTCCTCCTCTTCTTCTTTGTCTGTTTCGTTTCCATTCTCTCCCTCTTCTTCCTCTGGTTTTAATTCTCCTGGTGTTCTTCTCCTGGTGTTCTTTTCCTGTGACAATTCGACTTCAAAAGCAACTACCCGTGAGTAGGATAAATCGGAAAAAAGGAGAAAAAAAGATCTAATTTGGCACCGAAGCGGGGAGGCTTAAACAGGAAGTCCGCCTTCCGCTTTTGTAAATAGATCAAAGCAAAGAGTCTGCAAGCTAAAGTCTTGGAAAGCTGATCGGAAAGGACTAAATTTCCAACATACACAAAAAGTGAATCTCCCCCTTGGAAGCAGGAGAAGAGGGGGGGACGTTTTGGACTATATATACCTGCAAGAGAGAGGGAAGGAAGCTAAAATCCACCGCTCAAAACCTGGGAACGGGCTGCCAATAGACAATAAGACTGCTGTACTTTGAAATGCGCACTGTTTGTGAATAGATCACCCGCTGACAGCGAGCTCAGTAAGAGAGATACATTGTTTTTAGCTGTCCTCTTCTGACCTTAAAAAGAAGGGAAAGTAACTGAAAAGTAACTGAAAATTGAAACTGACTTTCTTGTTTGAGTTGGGGGTTTAAAAGGCGTTATTTTGTATTAAGTTCAGACTGCAATTGTTTCCCCCTAGAGGAAGTTTCTGAAATTGTTACAACAGTTGGAGCAGGGAAATTTTCCACTTTTAAGATAAACTGTGTGGCCATGGGATTGACCTTGGACTTTTTTTTATTAAGTGTTATGGCAGATGGGAAAGAAAAAGTAGATTTGTCACTCCCAGACAAAACAACAAGGTCTGGGAAATCTTGGCAGCGAAGAGCATCAGCATCTGGCCCTTCTGATTCATCTGCGGCCGTACTCACACAATCTAAGCCAAGAGGAATGTCATCAGAAGAAGCTTTAGCGCTTGCATTGAATAAGATTAATGACTCATTGGAACAGCTTAATAAAAAAGCAGATGCGACAAATGCAAAAGTGGATGCCGCAACCAATAAAATTGACTTAAATACAGAAAGAATAAATAGTTTGGGACAAAAGGTGAATACTAATACAGAAACTATTGAGAAATTGTTACAGGAATCTACTTTGATCCGACAGACCGCAGAGGAAGCCAAGGAAAAAGCTGCTGCCGTGGAAGTTAAGATAACACAACTGGAAACAAAGAGAGTTCCAGACCTACAGAGGCAACTTGAGGACCACAGGTCGACGCTTTCTATGATTGAACTTAAGGAGAAACAGGCGAATTTGAGGATCAGAGCTGTGCCTGAATTGGAGAAGGACAGTTTGATAGACTTTCTCACGCAGGAATTTGCAGATTTTTGGGATCTGGATTTGGATCAAGAAGAATTTAAAATTGTGAGTGCTTTTAGACTTGGAAGAGGAGGGAAGAAGAATAGAGTAAGAGATTGTTTGATTACCCTCCGATCTAAAGAGGAGAGGGATAAAATTCTGGGTTTGCACTACCAGAAGACTTTGGCAATACAGCAGTCAAGAGTGGAAATATTCAAAGATATCCCGAAACACCTTTTGGACCTTAGGTCCAATTACGGAGATTTGGTTGTCCTGCTGAGAAGGAATAGAATCATCTTCAGGTGGGAATTTCCCCAAGGCCTATCCTTTAGTTTTAAAGGAAGAAAGATAAAAATAAGATCAGTAGAGGATAAAGAAAAATTTCTGAAAGACTACGGAGAAGACCTGCAGAAAGAATCTGGAAAAGAGCCAAGATCATTGGACAGAAGATCACCAGATATAGGACCAGAACAAATAGCATTGGACAGAAGATCACCAAAAAGAGGAATACTGGATATAGCAAGATTACCTTTTGGACTGGACTGTCCAGAGAAAGTGACACCAACACCACCAACAGAACAAGAGCAAGCATTGGGCGCTGTTGGAGGAAAATCAGAGTAACTACATCATGGCACTGCAACTATTAAGCTGGAATGTGTATGGACTGAACTCCCCTCAAAAAAGGCGAAGAGTCTTTCATTTATTAAAAAAAGAACAATTGGATTTGATTTGCCTACAGGAAACACACGTGATAAGGCTGCATAGGAAAGTATTGAGTAATAAAAGACTGGGCCAGGAATTTATTTCATCAGATAAAGTTAAAAAAGAGGAGTAGTAATTTATGCAAAGGAGAGCCTATCACTGAAATTTATATTTAAAGACGACCAAGGAAGATTTGTTGTAATTGAAATTCATTTTTTTAAAAAATAATTTTTATTAGGTTTCTGTTTAACAATAAAGAACACATAATAGCATAACATTTTCCAGTATCCACATTTCATACACTTCCTTGGACTTCCTCACACCTCTTGTTCCTGCTTTCTAAACTCAAAAATTTTAACAGCAAATTATTAACTTATTTTAATTTATATAATAAAGTTTTCCAGTATTAAGGTCTCAAATTTTAAAATTTAGCCACTCTCTTATTAGAGCTTAATTATAAAATATTGTTAATCCAAAATTTATCCTTTCTTTCAATTACATTCAAATTTATATTCCTTATTACTAATTTATTGGAGCCATGTTAATATAAATCTTACATCTTTCTTAACATTCATACAATTTGCAATGTTTTTGTAAATAATCCTTAAATTTCTTCCAGTTCTCCTCCACCAGTTCTTCTCCCAGGTCTCGGATTCTGCCAGTCATCTCAGCCAGTTCCATATAGTCCATCAGTTGCATCTGCCACTCTTCCAGTGTGGGCAAATCTTGAGTTTTCCAGCCTTTAGCGATGAGTATCCTTGCTGCTGTTGTAGCATACATAAAAAAGGTTCGATCCTTCTTTTGCACACTCTGGCCGACAATGCCCAAAAGAAAGGCCTCTGGTTTCTTAGGGAAGGTATACTTAAATACCTTTTTCAGCTCATTATATATCATTTCCCAGAAAGCCTTCACTCTGGGGCAAGTCCACCAGAGGTGAAAGAATGTTCCTTCAGCTTCTTTACACTTCCAACATTTACTGTCAGACACATGATATATCTTTGCAAGCTTGACTGGAGTCATGTACCACCTATATACCATTTTCATAATATTTTCTTTCAAGGCATTACATGCCGTAAATCTCAAACCTGTGGTCCATAACTTTTCCCAGTCAGCAAACATGATGTTGTACCCAATGTCCTGTGCCCATTTTATCATAGCTGATTTGACCGTTTCATCCTGTGTATTCCATTTTAACAGCAAGTTATACATTCTTGAAAGTATCTTAGAGCTGGGTTCTAACAGTTCTGTTTCTAATTTTGATTTTTCCACCTGGAATCCTAATTTTTTATCTAGCTTAAAAACTTCTCTGATCTGAGCATAATGTAACCAATCTCGCACTTTCCCCTTTAGTTTCTCCATACTCTGCAGCCTCCAATTGTCTCCATCTTTTTCTATTATTTCCCAATATTTCGGCCATTTGGCCTCCATATTGAGTCTTTTCGGGGCCTTAGCCTCCATTGGTGATAACCACCTTGGGGTCTTGTTTTCCAATAAGTCCTTATATTTTGACCAGACATTAAACAATGCTTTTCTAACAACATGATTCTTGAAAGCCTTGTGTATTTTGACCCTGTCATACCACAGATATGCATGCCAACCAAAAGCATTATTGAATCCTTCCAAATCTAAAACATCCGTGTTTTCAAGAAGTAGCCAATCTTTCAACCAGCAGAAAGCTGCTGATTCATAATACAACTTTAGGTCTGGCAGGGCAAATCCCCCTCTTTCTTTAGCATCAGTTAATATCTTAAACTTGATTCTGGGCTTTTTGCCCTGCCAGACAAATTTAGAAATATCTCGCTGCCACCTCCCAAAACACTCCATTTTATCCACTATTTGCAAAGTTTGAAACAAAAACAACATTTTTGGCAATACATTCATCTTGATAACAGCAATACGTCCTGACAAGGAAAGTTTCAATCTTGACCATACATCTAGATCTCTTTTAATTTCAGACCAACATTTTTCATAATTATCTTTAAATAGATTTCTGTTCTTCGCTGTTATGTTTACCCCTAGGTATCTTACTTTTTTAACCACATTTAATTCTGTCTCTTTCTGAAACCTTTCTGACTCTAAAGGAGTCAAGTTTTTTTCCAAAACCTTAGTTTTTTGCTTGTTAAGTTTAAATCCCGCCACTCGACCAAACTCATGAATCAGTTGCAATACCCTTTTAGTGCTAGGCTCTGGCTCCTGTAGGGTCAAAACTAGGTCATCTGCAAATGCTTTCAGTTTATATTGTTTCGCTCCGACCTGAATAACTTCCACCAACCTGTCTCCTCTAATCATATTCAAGAGCACTTCCAGGACCGATATAAATAACAAAGGGGATATAGGGCAACCTTGTCTTGTTCCTTTCTCAATTCTAAACTCTTCTGTCACCACATTGTTAACTATCAATTTTGCTTTTTGCTCTGAATAAATTGCCTCTATCCCATTGTGAAACCCCCGCCCCACTCCCATTCCCTCCAAATTTTTCTTCATAAACTTCCAAGAGATGTTGTCAAAGGCCTTCTCCGTATCTATGAAAATTAACACAGCTTTTGTATTTATGTTTGTTTGCAAAAGTTCCAAAATGTCAATAATGTTCCTTGTGTTAGCAAACAAATGTCTACCTGGGAGAAAGCCTGCTTGGTCCTTATGGATTACTTCATTAAGAACTTTTTAAAATCTTCTTGCTAAAATATCTGCAAATATTTTGTAATCCACATTTAAAAGGGAGATGGGGCGGTAATTCCTAAGTTGCGTCTTTTCAGATTCTAATTTGGGTATCAATGTGATGAAAGCTTCTTTCCACGACTCCGGTGCCTTCTTCCCCTCCATAATTTCATTGCAAACCTCCATTAATGGATGCATCAAATAGTCTTTCAATGTCTTATAATATTTGGAGGTAAGCCCATCTGGCCCTGGAGACTTGCCCAGTTGCATGTTCTGAATGGCCTCCTCAATTTCTAATTGTGTTATTTTGTAATTCAGGATTGTTCTGTTCTTGAGAGACAACTTTGGTAAACCATTCTTCTTTAAAAACTGTTCTATCTCTGATTCATTTTGCGGCCCCTGTGTATATAGTTGTTTGAAGTATCTCTGGAAACACTTTCTAATTATTTCCAAGTTTGTTACTGTATTTAATTTTTGTCTCTTTTTCAGCTGCCATGCTAGCAGCTTTCCACATTTATTTGCCGTTTCAAAGGATCTTTGTTTCATTAATTTAATTTTCCATTCCACTTCTTGATTTATCAATTTTGAATATTGTGCTTGATAATGTTTAATTTCTCTTAGAATCTCCTTTGATTTCGGTCTCGATCTTAACTTCTTCTCACCTTCTTTAATTTTCTCCAGAATCTTATCTTTCTTGTCATTCTGTATTTTTTTCTTAATTGTATTCTGTTGTATCAGAAACCCTCTCATTACCGCCTTACTTGCGTCCCAGACAATTCTTTTTTCCACCGTAGTGTTCAAGTTTATCTCAAAATAGTCTTTCAAAACTTTTTGGGCCTTTTTGATAATCTCCTGATCTCTAAACAAGTTGTCATTCATCCTCCATCTAAAGGAGCCGGTTGGAATTAATCTCATGTCCATCTTGACAGCATTATGGTCGGAGCAGGTTTTTGGGCAGATTTCCACTTTTTTTTATCTTGCGTGCCAGGCCTCTAGTTGTCCAGATTTGATCGATTCTTGTCCATGTCAGTTGGGCTTCAGAAAAGAATGTTCCTTCTCTTCCTAGAGGGTTCTTTGTTCTTCAGATGTCAATCAGGTCCATATTGTCAGTCATTTCAAAGAATGTTTTAGGTAGTCTGCCGTCTTTTGACACATTTTGATTGTATGACTTATCCACGTTGGTTGATACCACTCCATTCATATCTCCCATCATGATGATGTTATCATAGTTCAGATAGTCCAGCATGATCTCATGCAGCTTCTTATAAAATTCCGATTTTCCCTCATTTGTTGCAATTGAAATTCAATCACAAGGAGAGAAATTCTTGATAGTAGGCGTTTATGCACCAAATGAGGGAAAATCAGAATTTACATGAGACCTTGATGGACTATATGGATTACAATATGATTCTGATGGGGGACATGAATGGAGTGGTGTCTACAAATATGGACAAGGCACAGAGACAGGTAGTTACTAAGGATGGTAGACTACCAAAAACTTTTTTTGACATGACTGACAATATGGACGTAGTTGATATTTGGAGAATAAAGAACCCCTTGGGAAGAGAGGGAACTTTCTTCTCTGAAGCCAAAATGACATGGACAAGAATTGACCAAATTTGGGTAACTAGAGGGCTGGCTCCGAAGACAAGAAAAGTGGAAATCTGCCCTAAAACCTGCTCCGACCATAATGCTGTGAAGATGGAAATGAAACTAACACCAATTGCCAGTGTGGTCTAGTGGTTAAGAGCGGTAGTCCCGTAATCTGGGGAACCGGGTTCGCGTCTCCGCTCCTCCACATGCAGCTGCTGGGTGACCTTGGGCCAGTCACACTTCTTTGAAGTCTCTCAGCCCCACTCACCTCACAGAGTGTTTGTTGTGGGGGAGGAAGGGAAAGGAGAATGTTAGCCACTTTGAGACTCCTGAAGGGGAGTGAAAGGTGGGATATCAAATCCAAACTCTTCTTCTTCTTCTTCTTCTTCTTCTTCTTCTTCTTCTTCTTCTTCAATTGGTTCCTTTAGATGGAGGATGAATGACACTTTGTTTAGGAACGAAGAAGTGACTAAGAAGGCCCAAAAAACCTTGAGAGATTATTTTGAAATAAATATGAACACTACTGTTGAAAAAAGAGTAATCTGGGATGCAAGTAAAGCGGTCATGAGAGGTTTCCTGATACAACAGAATGCAATTAAGAAGAGAGCTCAAAATGAGAAAAAAGATAAGATTCTGGAGAGAATAAAGGAAGGAGAGAAGAAATTGAGAGCGAAACCAAAGTCGCAGGAGATTCTGAAAGAGATAAAGTTATATCAAGTACAATATATGAAAAGGATGAACCAGGAAATAGAATGGAAAATTAAACAGATGAGACAAAAGACATTTGAATCGGCAAATAAATGTGGGAAACCGCTGGCTTGGCAAATGAAAAAAAGACAAAAACTCAATACCATTACAAATTTGGAAGTGGAAGGAAAGAATATACAGAATCCAGTGGAGATTAGAAAGTGCTTCCAGAGGTACTTTAAACAATTATATACACAAGAGACACAGAAAGAAATTGACATTGATCGATTTTTGAAAACAAATCTCTCAAGAAAATAAGTTAATGCTGAATTACAAAATAACGGAGCAGGAGGTAGAAGGTGCCATTCAGAACATGCAATTGGGTAAATCTCCAGGGCCGGATGGCTTGACTTCAAGATATTATAGATCCTTGAAAGAATGGTTAGTAAAACCTTTAAAGGAAGTTTGCAGTGAAATATTGGAAGGGGGAAAAAGCACCAGAGTCGTGGAAGTAGGCTTATATTACACTTATACCGAAAACAGAGTCTGAGAAGACAAAGCTTAAGAATTACCGCCCCATATCTTTGCTTAATGTGGATTATAAAATCTTTGCAGATATTTTGGCTAAAAGACTAAAAAAGGTATTAGTAGAAGAGATACATAAAGATCAAGCGGGCTTTCTCCCGGGCAGACACTTGTCTGACAATACGAGAAATATAATTAACATTTTAGAAAAACTACAAGTGAATATTAACACCAAAGCAGTTTTGATATTTGTGGACGCGGAGAAAGCTTTTGACAATATTTCTTGGAGTTTTATGAAGAAGAATTTACAGGGGATGGGGGTTGGTCAAGGCTTTGGAAATGGTATAGGTGCAATTTATTCAGAACAAAAGGCTAAATTAATTGTCAATAATGTAGTGACGGAAGAATTTAAGATAGAGAAAGGAACACGACAAGGTTGCCCAATTTCCCCATTGCTTTTTATATCGGTCCTGGAGGTTCTCTTAAATATGATTAGAAGGGACCAATTGGTTAAAGGTATACAAGTCGGAGCTAAACAGTACAAATTGAAAGCATTTGCCGATGATCTAGTATTGACATTACAGGAGCCAGAATCTAGTACTAAAAGAGTATTGGAACTGATTCAAGAATTTGGTCAGGTTGCGGGATTTAAGTTGAACAAGATGAAAACTAAGGTTTTAGAGAAAAATCTAACAGTGACTGAGAGAGAGAGGTTTCAGAAGGAGACAGGATTAGCACTGGTTAAGAAAGTGAAATACCTAGGGGTTAATATGACTGCCAAGAATGTGAATTTATTTAAAGATAATTATGAAAAATGTTGGATGGAAGTGAAAAAGGATTTAGAAATATGGTCAAATCTGAAGCTATCACTGCTAGGCCGAATTGCTGTGATAAAAATGAATGTATTGCCAAGAATGCTGTCTTTGTTTCAAACATTGCAAATTTTGGATAAAATGGACTGTTTCAAGAAGTGGCAGAGAGATATTTCTAGATTTGTCTGGCAGGGCAAGAAGCCCCGAATAAAATTTAAAATATTAACTGATGCTAAAGAAAGAGGTGGATTTGCCCTGCCAGACCTTAAACTTTATTATGAATCAGCCGCATTTTGCTGGCTGAGAGAATGGCTGCTTCTTGAAAACACAGACATTCTGGACTTAGAAGGTTTCAATAATGTATTTGGGGGGCATGCATATTTGTGGTATGATAAGGTCAAAGCACATAAAGTGTTTAAAAACCATATTGTCAGGAAAGCACTGTTTAATGTCTGGATAAGATATAAGGACTTACTAAAAAATAAAACTCCAAGGTGGTTGTCACCGATGGACGTGAAGGCTCAGAAAAAGCTCAATATGGAGGCCAAATGGCCGAAATATTGGGAAATTTTGGAACAAGAGGGAGATAGATTAAAACTGCAGAGTTTTGAAAAACTAAAAAACAAAGTGTGAGACTGGCTTCATTATTACCAAATAATGGAGGCTTACAATTTGGACAAGAAAATTGGCTTCCAGGTGGAAAAATCAAAATTGGAAACAGAACTGTTAGATCCCAAAACTAAGAACTTGTCAAGAATGTATAACTTGCTGTTGAAATGGAATACTCAGGATGAAACGGTGAAATCAGTTATGATTAAATGGGCACAAGATGTTGGACATAATATTATGATGGCTGACTGGGAACGGTTATGTCAGGGAACTGCCATCGGAGAGTCAGTTGGTGGAAGGGCTCAAGGAGGCTAGGAGACCCTCGGATGCGGAGGAAGGAACCAGTAGGGGGAGAGGGAGAGTTCCTGCAGAAACTCAATCGGAGGAATGGCTCCAAGATGTTTCCAGTGAGAACAGCGGGGAGGGCTCAGGACCTCCGCTGGGGATGCCTACTCCGCGCAGGAAACTGTCACGCAGAGAATCCAGAAGGAGAGTTTCCGTCAAAGAACTCTTATGTTGGCGTAAATTCCGGAAGCGCCCACTGACTGATTCTGCCAGTGATTGAGGCAGCCATGCACCCATGGCTCCGCGGACTGGGAAAGTTTAGGAACTGATGGTAAAGCTTGGAGGGCTTAAACGCTTACGCACGAGCAGCCCCCTTTTCCCATTACAGGTTATGAACCACAGGTATGAAGTTCACGGCATGTGATGTTAGGATATTTCCGTTCCACCTTAAAAGGGAGCAGGCTTTGTGAGTCACAGCCTGCGTATTTCCTGTTCACAGGATGTTTTAGATAGATAGATAATACTTTATTCGGCTATAAGCCCACAAGGTAAAACCAATCAATAAATAAAATAACATTTTACATTCTAAAATATCAACTAAAATATTTCAACGCATAATCTCCTTCACATGCACAGGATGTTTATGTTTTTCTATTGCTTTCGTTTCTGTGTGTGCCTGAACACGCAAGCAGGCAGTCATGTTTTTTCTTTGTTCTGTCCAACGCTGAATAAACTTGTAAATATGCTCTCCTGCTGTGCATCTTTCACTGTGTGAATTCTGCTGATAGAGCGTGCATCAGCCCAGGAATGTGGCAATCTATTTCTGGAGCTCGTGTCGCTAATTGCTGATACTGCGTGTCTACGGGAGATCGATGGACGTCCGGAGACGACGTGGAGTCATGATGGACTTTGTCTCCCTGGCAGTATCCCAACAACAGGTTATGGGCCCAGATTCACGGCACTTACAGGAGAGTAAGACTGCGACAGGCTGCTGAGGTATGTGCAAAAGCAAATGAGGCTTTTCTGTGGGCCGCGGCAAGAGACTCAGATGTCCGGCAGGTCTAATTGGCCTGGGAGCCGAGCCAGAGGCATCGTGATTAATGAGCTGCCGAGATAAATAGTCTCTGAAGTGAAAAAGACTCACGGCTCAAGTAAAGAGCAGAAATGGAGTTTTTCCAAGCTTCTGAAGCTGCTGAGTGCCCAAAGTTAAATCAGCACAATTATGAGACCTGGGCTGTGTGGTGCGAGAGCTTGCTGCGACAGTTTGGAGTGTGGCATACTGTGAGTGAAGCCCCTCCAGTTCCTCTGACAGAGAGATGGAAGGCTCAGAATTCGAAAGCCGTAGACATAATAGTCTTGTTCGTCTCTCTGGAGGAAATTGCTACGCTAGCTGGCAACACAACTGCACGTCAGATGTGGAATGCTTTGAAAGTAGCTCATCTGCCAGTCATCCCAGCCCAGAGTTTGACTGCATCGGAGGTCCTGGCTGTTTCCCAGAATGCGAGTGAATGCAGGGATGCTGAGGGCACCGGTTGCAAGCTGCAGGGGGAGCTGACTGTGATGTCATCCCAGGCAGCATTCCAGCCTCCAGGGGGAGCCAAGGAGTCGGCAGCTGAGAGCTCTGTTTCTCATGGGAGCCAAGGTCATTGTCTTTGCACAGGCCAGAAGGCCAGAGGTAAACAAAGACAGATGCCTGCAGATGGCCCGAAGCAGAAGGGGGGTGGAAAGCCCAAGCCAGGGAAAAACAAAGCTTTGTTTGCTGGCACTGCTTCACCAAAGGCTAAAGGCAGGTTTGATGGCCAGGAGCAGGGGGGCAAGCAGCAAAAGCCCACGCCGGTGGAAAACAAGGTTTTGCTTGCCAGAAAAGCTGCTCCAAAGGCTAAGGCCAGATTTATTGTGGACTCTGGCGCCAGCCGCCATCTTTCAAAAGACCGGCGCCTGTTTATCTCCTTCACACCTCAAGACGGAGAGATCCACCTGGCTGATGGAAGGACGTTGCAAATTGCAGGAAAAGGGACTGTGAAACTTGCAAGTCTGCACACTACCATCAGAGATGTACTTTATGTTCCAGGTGCGGCAGACAATTTGCTCAGTGTCCCACACCTGACTGGGCGTGGCTTTGAGATTTCCTTCAAGAGGAGCATCTGTGTCATCAGGAAAGGCAAAGAGGACATTTTGCATGCAAAGTTTATGGATGGCTTATTCTGTATAACTTATGATGACAATGCTGTTGTGTCTAATGTTTATTCTTGTTGTGTTGCACAAACTAACAAAGTTCTTCATGCAGGAGGCATTCATGATCAACATCGAAGATTTTGTCACATGTCTTAGCAGGCGCTGGCCAAGATGCCTGAGTTGGTTGAAGGTTTGAACATCAAACCTTGTAAGTTTCACATGAAATGTGTATCTTGTGCAGAGAACAAGGTGAAGGTTGCTCCAAAAGGCAAGGAGTCTAGCAGGAAGGCTTCCAAACCCTACCAGCTAGTGCACGCAGACCTGGTTGGGCCACTTGCGCCCTCTTTGGGAGGAGCAAGGTACTTCATGGTTCTAATTGATTCTTTTTCTAGGTACATTCATGTGTTTATGCTTGAGCAGAAATCGCAAGTGTTTCCTAGGTTCAAGGCATTCTGTGCTTGGTTGGAGAATGTTCACAGTAAACGTATCGGCTGTTTGTTTACTGATCGAGGCGGGGAATTCACTTCTCAGCAGTTTGAAGCTTTCCTGACTGAGAAGGGAATCCAGCATGACTTGTCAACGCCTAGATCGCCATGGATGAATGGACTTGCAGAGCGAGCAAGCCAAACTTTGCTTCAAGGCCTAAAAACCTTGTTGCATGATGCCAACCTCCCTGAGAAGTTTTGGGGGGAAGCTCTGTCAACGTTTGTTTATTCCTTTAATCGCAGACTGTCATCACCTATTGGTTGTACTCCCTACGAGAAGATGTTTGGTAAGAAACCGAACGTCAAGCACATGAGAATCTTTGGTTCTGACATGTGGGTACACACCCCACAAAGCAACAAGCTTGGGAAGTGTGGGGCACATGGTTTGTTCATGGGGTACGAAAAAGGTGCATACAGGGTATGGATGACTAACTCTAAGTCCATTAAGTTCACCAAGAGTGTTGAGTACAATCCTAAGCGGGGGGGGAAATGTGGGAATTTTCCAGAGTTACCCAGAGGAGGATGAAGGTGACGTGAAAAAAGCAGATGATGTAGAGAAAGCTGAGGATGATGATGATGATGATGATGATGATCAGAGTTCGGATTCCAGTTCAGTTGGTGGCGCTGCTGCTGGTGTCAGCGACAGTGATGACACAGCAGACTACAAGAGCGCAAAGGCCTCAGTCAGACCATCTGATGCGTCTGACAATGAACTGGAAGAACCACTGTTCACCATTGGTCGCTTTTCTCCTAAGAAGGAGGAGATGAGTCCAGAAGACTTGCGTCTAGTTCGCAGGTCTGAAAGGGCGACCAAAGGCAGACCTCCAAAGAGATTTGCTGATGAGTTTGCTAAGACGGCAACTGCTGTTCTTAGTAACTCAGAGAAGGTGTGGAAACCTTCAAGCTTCAAAGAGGTTCAGGAGTTAACCTCTAAAGATGCTGAGCCTTGGCTTAATGCCATGAAGGCTGAAGTTGATTCCTTGAATAGGAACCAAACTTGGGAACTGGTACCGGTAGTCCCAGGAATGAGACTGGTTGGCAGCAAATGGGTCTTCAAGGCCAAGACAGACCAGAATGGCAAGGTTGTCAGACACAAAGCCAGATTGGTTGCCAGAGGTTTTTCACAGGTACCAGGACAGGATTACCACGAGACCTACTCACCCACCGTCAAATATGAGAGCATTCGACTGGTGCTCAAGATAGCTGCAGAGGAGAAACTGCATGTTCCCCATCATGACATTAATACAGGTTTTTTGTACGGGATTTTGGGGGAGGAGCTGTACATGCTTCCACCTGATGGAATGCAGATACAGAAGGGAATGGTCTGTAAACTGTGGAAATCCTTATATGGTCTCAAGCAGAGTGCCAGGTGTTGGAACACAAAACTCACTGAGACATTGCTTTCTCTAGGTTTTCACCAGGGCAAAGCTGATCCATGTGTGTTTGTCAAAGAGGAGGAGCAAAACAAACTGTATTGTTTATGTTTTGTTGATGATCTTCTGGTGTTTTGGAAGAATCAGGCTTTTTACAAAAGCACCCTAGCTCAGCTGAAGGAGCACTTTGACATGAAGGATCTTGGTGAGGTATCCAACTATCTTTCTCTGCAGGTGGAGAAGAACCAAGCAGGTAGTTTTCTGGTACACCAAACACAGAAAATTGCTGATGTATTAACCAGGTTGAATTTGGTTGATGCAAACCCAGCAGACACACCGATGGTGACAGGTTACCAGGTAGATAGTACTGCTGAAGCGTTTTCTGACACTACGCTGTACAGATGCATTCTAGGCAAGTTGAATTTCATTGCTAGATGCTCAAGACCTGACATTGCTGTAAGCACTAACCTGCTTAGCAGACATGCTAACAATCCTACTGTTCAGGATTGGAAAGCTCTGAAGCGCATAGCCCGCTATTTGAAAGGGACTATGCACTACAGGCTGAGGTTCACCAGTCAGAAGACTGGAGGTCTTGAAATCTTTGCAGATGCTAGTTTTGGAAGTGACACCACGGATGGTACAAGCACTTCTGGAGTATGCTACATGTACAACCACTGTCTGTTTGACTGGTTGTGCAAAAAACAGACGACAGTGAGCCTAAGTTCCTGTGAAGCAGAACTCAATGCTCTGTCATTTTCACTCATGGATTGTGAATGGTTGATGCAACTGTTTAAGGACATCGGAGTTTCTGTGAAATGTCCTATACAAGTGTATCAAGACAATAGATCCTGTTTGGCTTTGCTGAACTCAGAGAGTTGCAAGCAAAGAACCAAGTACTTGCAGATTAAGCTACATCGTGCAAGAGAGTGTATTCAGAAAGGACTCATTCAGGTGTCCTACATGGCAGGAAATGAAATTCCTGCTGATCTGTTGTCTAGGGTTGTTAACAGAGAACAACTTAAGGTTTACATACAGAGGTTGCAATTGGGTTGAACCACAGGTACTACAGGTTACACGGAAAGGGGGAGGATGTTAGGATATTTCCGTTGCACCTTAAAAGGAAGCAGGCTTTGTGAGTCACAGCCTGCGTATTTCCTGTTCACAGGATGTTTATGTTTTTCTATTGCTTTCGTTTCTGTGTGTGCCTGAACACGCAAGCAGGCAGTCATGTTTTTTCTTTGTTCTGTCCAACGCTGAATGAACTTGTAAATATGCTCTCCTGCTGTGCATCTTTCGCTGTGTAAATTCTGCTGACAGAGCGTGCATCAGCCCAGGAATGTGGCAATCTATTTCTGGAGCTCGTGTCGCTAATTGCTGATACTGCGTGTCTACGGGAGATCGATGGACGTCCGGAGACGACGTGGAGTCATGATGGACTTTGTCTCCCTGGCAGTATCCCAACATGTAATGCCCTAAGAGAGAATATAATGAAAATGATTTACAGGTGGTACATGACACCAGTCAAGCTTGCAAAAATATATCACTTGCCTGATAATAAATGTTGGAAATGTAAAGAGACTGAAGGTACATTCTTTCACCTTTGGTGGACATGCCCAAGGATTAAGACTTTCCTGGAGATGATCTATAATGAAATGAAAAAGGTATTTAAATATACCTTTCTGAAGAAACCAGAGGCCTTTCTCCTGGGCATGGTCGGCCAATCGGTGCCAAAGAAGGACAGAACTTTTTAATGTATGCTACAACAGCAGCAAGAATACTTATTGCAAAGTATTAGAAGACACAAGATCTACCCACCCGGGAAGAATGGCAGATGAAAGTGATGGACTACATGGAACTGGCGGAAATGACTGGCAGAATCCGAGACCAGGGAGAAGAGTCGGTGGAAGAAGATTGGAAGAAATTTAAAGTTTATTTACAGAAACATTGTAAAATTAAGGAATGTTAGAAGGATGTTGGAATGAAGTTACGTGGTTTTAGCAGAAATGTTATAAAGGATTAAGTAAAAATAGATTGTTAATTGGTGAGAATGTAAAGTTACATTATATTAAGGTAAATTATTAGGAAAAAAACAAAGATGGAAAGGATGTGAGGAGAACCTGAGCTTACAGGGTTAAACAGCTCAGAGTGTACGCCCTGCCTACAAGTTGGGAGGGGGGAGACTATGCGTCATTTCCGAGAGTCTCCAGCCTTTGTTCTTTTTTCTCTACTTTCGCTTTTGAGGAGAGAGGACGTGTTTTCACGATGCTGTTTGCTGTGATAGATAATGGATAGTCTGCTGTAAATAAAAACGGCTTCTAGCTGCTAATATCCTGAGTGGACTTTATTTAAGCACACTGAAGAAAGCATTTGAGTTTGCAGCTTTCTCTTACCGCTGTTTAATCTCTGCGTGTTGCTCAGAGCCTTTGGAATGTGGCCTTTGAAGTCTGGAGGCCTGGCTAGTAACTGCGCAGCCGAAGTGGGCTGGACGCCAAGGCTTATCTGAGCAATAAATATTCTTCAGGTTATGGACGATAGTTACTGCAATTAGAGGAAGCTGCTTTGAAGCCTGCTTTGAAGTGCTGTGTGCTTAAAAAGGCTGTGAAAGTTGAGAAGCTGCTGTTTTTGCTGCCAGAAGAGAAAAGTCCTGCTTTGAGGCTTTGCCTGGGAGAAAGCAGGGAAACTGGCTGAAATGCTGTGTGCTGCAAAGAGCCACTGGAGGCCTCTCCTTTGAAGCTGGCTGGTACGCGTGAGTACTTCAAAGCCCCAATGAGAGCACTGGGGGAGGAGATGGCTGAGCTCCAGGACTTTT
This sequence comes from Podarcis gaigeae, assembly GCF_964106915.1. Classification (NCBI taxonomy): domain Eukaryota; kingdom Metazoa; phylum Chordata; class Lepidosauria; order Squamata; family Lacertidae; genus Podarcis; species Podarcis gaigeae. The sequence continues at coordinate 9,020,970 of NC_139695.1, read as the reverse complement.
ATGATGTCCCATTTGAAAAGCTCACAACCCAGTCCTGGGATATCTGGGTTAGGAGAGTAAGGGGGTGGTTTTTGGCCACAGGGCTCTGGAGTATAAGCCAGAAGGAGCCGGCCCCACCCATGCCAATTGCTACTGAAGATGGCGCAGCACACCTGGAGGCTGCTTCAGAACAGAACGGGATTGCGGAAAGACGGAACAGGACTCTAGGGGAGATGTCCGCAGCTCTTTTGTTTGATGCCGGGCTCCCACAGCGTTTTTGGGGGGAGGCAGTGCTCCATCTTCCCCGACAGGTTCAGCTGAGAAGTCCAGAAGGCGCAATAAGTCAGAGGGGGAGCTCTCTGATGCCAAGGATGTTCTGGCTGGCCCCAGTGGGTCAGAGGGGGTTCCTGAAGTAGTGCTGCGCCGTTCAGCTCGGACGACCAAGGGGAAACCTCCTGAAAGGTTTGCCGTCACTAGCGTGTGGGTCGGAATGGCACAGTGTGAACCCGAGAGTTTTGAGGATGTTCAGAAACTGCCTCAGGAAGAAGCCAGGAAATGGCATGAGGTGATGCAGAAGGAAATGAGCTCAATGGAGTCTCTAGGTGTGTTCTCCCTCACGAAGTTGCCGGTGGGGAAACAGGCCGTGGGTAGCCGCTGGGTTTACCGTCTTAAGCCCACAGCGACAGGAGAACCGCAATATAAGGCCAGATTAGTGGCGAGAGGATTCACACAGCGCAGGGGGTTGCATTATACGGAAGTTTATGCTCCCACCTCTGGAGTGAATCTCTACGTTTGGTCTTGACCGTTGCTGCACAAAGAGGCTTGCTGGTGCATCATTTTGATGTGGACGTTGCTTACTTGAACTCAGACCTCCAGGAGGATCTGTACATGCTTCCTCCTCCAGGGTTTGAGGGCAATGAGCAAGGTACTGTGTGGAAACTTCACAAGTCAATTTATGGCCTGAAGCAATCGGCCAGGAATTGGAACTTGTGCCTGAATGAAGCTTTGGAGAAGCTAGGTTTCAGGAAGAGTCTTGCTGACAGTTGCCTATTCCTTAGAGGATTAGGAGACTCACAGGAATTGGTGTTATTTTACGTTGATGACATCATCCACATTGGAAAGGCAGACAAACAGGTGCAGAAGTTTGCCAAAGAGCTTGGGAAGCGGTTTCAGTTAAAGTACCTGGGTGCAGTAAAGATCTACCTAGGCGTCTGTTGGAGCCAGCCGTCACAAGTGGCAGTTGTTTAGTATAAAATAAAGACACAGAAGCCAGCAATAATTCCATAGTAAGAGAGAGCAGCCCCTCTGTCTGCCCTTCTCCGATTTATTCTCCTTTGTTCTGTCCAGCCGCATGGCTGCATTCCAATGTGATGTTACCTACATCCGGCCAAGCTTTTATTGCACCCCATCGCCATTTAGGGTCATTACATTCCAATACATTGTAAAGCTCAGAGTGCTGGTCATGAGGTCCGGAGGTACCCTGCAGCATTTACAAACCTCTGCCATGGCTTTATGACTCCCACATGCCCTCTTTCTTTATATTTTAATCAGAGCCATAAATGTCCGTTCCAATATGGTTATATCGAGATCGATAAGAAGAGTTTGGATTTGGTATCCCGCCTTTCACTCCCTTTAAGGAGTCTCAAAGCGGCTAACATTCTCCTTTCCCTTCCTCCCCCACAACAAACACTCTGTGAGGTGAGTGGGGCTGAGAGACTTCAAGGAAGTGTGACTGGCCCAAGGTCACCCAGCAGCTGCATGTGGAGGAGCGGAGACGCGAACCCGGTTCCCCAGATTACGAGACTACCGCTCTCAACCACTACACCACACTGGCTCTCACCACACTGGGATAAGCGACTCTTGTGAGACTGGAGAACCATGCAGTACATACAGAAATTAAAGAAGGAATACATTGTATATAGCAACACAAAATAATGCAAATAACTACTATAATAATCACTAAAATCAATAAATGCCGAAGCCAACTTCCATCCGGAAGCCAAGAATATAAGAATTCTGAGTCCAAGCTGCATGGTAGGCTTCCTTTCTAGTTTATTAGCCATGCACTGATGTCACTCCTATAGCACTGAGATTGGTCACTTTATGTTCCTGTAAGAGAACAAGAGCTATTAAAAGTGAATTTCAATGTATATTGACAGTTTGGATATATGCCCCATGATTCTTTCCCCTCTCTAATTTGAAAACAATTGGGGGCAGGCTCATGGAGGGTCAATTGTACTGGAGGCCAAAAGGTTTGCTTAGGGGATATAATATTAGTAAATTGAAAGGATCCATTGACAGGCACACCATGAACATTAAGCCTGAATGGCTGGCAAAAGGGGGTGTGTGCATACACAGCCAGCATCTAGAAGCATGCAATAAACTGGTAAACATAATCATATCTTGTACAAAAATATTATCCCTCCATATCTTATGATAATTTTCTCCCCTAAAAGTCTTATTCAACAAAGCTGTTCTTATAGTTCGAGAGTGGCTGAGCCATGGATGCTGCCAGCCAGAGTAGGATTCTGATGACAGCGGCTTGCCAGCTGATAAGGTGAAATATGGTGGTTTCAACTGGACTGGGTCGTCTGCTTCTCTTCCTTGTATGACGGTGCAGCAAAGGATGGCAAGGCAAATGGTTAGGAAGGCGCTTCCGCGGTTGAAGATGCTCGCCATGGCCGCACGCATCGAGCTGGAACCCACAAAGGCTTGTCCTCTACGTCCACTGCCGCGTATCCTCGTCCCCACGTAATCAGCGGGACAGATCCATGCCACGCGGGATCAGGCAAGCGTTGGTACACCACCAAGGGGCGGGGGAGTGCCTCTTCCTTCCTAAAATGCAATTCAGTGGGGGTATGGGTCCTGTTATGTGGATATAAGAGATGATTAAGCACAAAAAGAACTTGGTGAACAGTCGAAGGGATATCCGCTGTTGGTATGCTTCGGCCGCCAAGCTGTTTAAGCAATAGTGTTTTGAACGTCAGGTGTGCTCTTTCCACTATCGCTTGCCCTGTGGAGTTAAAGGGTATACCATGAATTAATTTCACATTCCACAACATACAAAATTCCGAAAATGTTTTAGAAATATATGCTGGACCATTATCAGTTTTGATGCGCGCAGGTTTACCCATGACTGAGAAACAGCGAATGGTGTGCTGAATCACATGACGAGCTGTTTCCCCCCTCATGGGCGTAGCCCATATGAATCCAGAGTGGGTGTCCACCGTGAGGTGAACCTTGGAGAGTGGAGCCAACACAGGTGTGTGTGTGACATCCATCTGCCAACACGCCAATGCAGACGTGCCCCTAGGATTGACAGCATCAAAAGGAACGGCCAGCTGAGATTTAGAACAAGTAGCACATAGGGAAACTATATCCCTTGCTTGGGCCAAGGGAATAGAAAACTGCTTAGCCAATGCTTTCGCAGGGAGATGAAAAGTGTTATGACAACTCAAGATCTACCCACACTGGAAGAATGGCAGATGCAGCTGATAGACTACATGCAATTGGCAGAGATGACCGGCAGAATCCGAGACCTGGGAGAAGAAAGGATGGAAGAAGATTGGAAGAAATTTAAAACTTATTTACAAAAATATTGTAATTTGATTGAATGTTAAGAAGGATGCTTGATCATAAATAATTGGCCACCACTAAACTAGATTGAAATTAGATGATAAGTGAGATTAAGGAAAAGACAAATCCTTTGGGAGAACTATCAGATTATATTTAAACGAGTGGATATAAGATTGTAAACAAGATGATAATTTGCTTGGAAAAACTTTTTAACAATGTAAGTGGGAGCGGGAGACGTGAGGAAGTCCAAACGAGTTATGAAATTTTGTGTATGACATAAGCAATGTTGTTTGTTATTTATGCTTTTTTCTCATAAAAATTCTTAATAAATATTTATAAAAAAAAGAAAAGTGTTATGACATAGTATAGGATCAGAAAATAGAGAAAAGGCAGAAATGTTCTTCAACGCTGCATCTGCTCTTGCATTGCCCTCTGCTAAATACCCTGGGTGCGATGTGTACGAGCAAAGATGTGCAACACAATAAGGGAACTCTCTGTGCTGAAGTAAAGCCTGCAGGGCAAGAAACAAGGAAAATAAGTCAGAATCCAAGGAAGGAGTTATATAAGATATTGGTAAAATAGCAAAAAGGCGATATACATATTGAGTATCCACAATAAGGTTGAAAGGTTGAGTAGGAAAGGATTGAAAGGCAAGAATCACAGCCGCTAGTTCAGCTCGCTGGGCAGAAGACTGTGGAGGGGTAAATAAACATTTCCATTTTCCTCCCTCCTCCCACGTCACTACTCCCCTACTTCTTGTTCCATCCGTGAAAAGGGTTAGTGCAGAGGGGAGAGGTGTGAGAGACAAGGGGGTAGCCAAAACATAGGTGACCTGTGTCAGAAATGTCAAACGGTCATCCTTTGGAGGGTTAAAAATGGTGACACCTATAAAATCAGCCAAAGCAATTTGCACGGCAGCATTTGTGATCAATAAATGCTGCTGTTCAGTCTGTGAAAAAGGCAAATAAATTGATGCAACATCAAAACCGCTCAAAGCCATAGCACGTGAACGTCCTTTAATCACAATGTCTGATGTGGATTCAATTACTGAATAAATGTTCTTTGGAGGGGTATAATGCAGATAGTCTTCTTCTTGTCCGTCTGAGCATATAAAATTCCCGTTGGCAACAATGGTGTAGCAAACACTGCCAGATGCAGCTGGTGTTCAGCACCTCTAGGTGGCGCATGCGGAAAGGTTTCAATGCTTCATCCACAAAATGTTGACAAAGTGTAGGGGAGTTCCGCATGCCTTGTGGCAGAACAACCCACTGATATTGCTGGGTGGGCTGCGAATTGTTATATACTGGCAATGTAAAAGCAAACCGTTTCTGTCTGCTGGAGCCAGTGGGATGAAGACGGTTCAATGTGGCCGAAAGTCAATTTTTCAGACATAAGCTGTTCAGAAACAAGTTGGTGCTGCTGCTGCTGATTTTTCTTTTGGTAGATGCTGTTCTACCCACCCTGGGGTATCGGTGATCCTGGTTTGCCACACTGGAAATATGTTGTATCGGTGGCTACAGGCTGGTTTTTATTCAGCGCTGCTGTTAACAGATGAGCTGCTGTACCTACAGACTGACAAATGCGAAGCATGACTGCTGTGTCTGTGGGAGGATTGTGTATTATTGGTCTTAACGCAACCTTACAATCCTCATTTGTATTTTCAAAGGCCAATTGCTTGATAATTATTTGTTTGGCTTCAGGATTTTCAATTTGGCGACTCACTGCTGTAAGCAGCCTATCCATGAAGGAGGAATATGATTCTCTAGGTTCTTGTCTGATTGAACCCCACCTAGACTGGATACTGGTGGGTTCTGGGATTTTTCTCATTGCTTGTTGAGCAGCAAGACAGTATCCCTCAATAAGATCTGCAGCAGTGTGGCTTGCACTGAAGCCTGATCAAAGGGCCCATGCCCCATCATAGCATCCATCACATCTGCAAGGGTAAGATTAGGATTATTCCCTCTTATTTGTTGTAACAACGCTGGAGCATAACCACGGCAGGCAGTTTCCCATTTGTGGGCAAACAGTACACCAGCTGATGGGGGTAAAACTGTACGTGCCAAAAGCTTGATGTCATCTGGCACCAACAGCTGGGCTAATGTGGCTTCTAAAAGAGCCTGTGTAAATGGTGCTTGAAGTCCATTTGTCCTAACTGACAATTGGAGCTCTTTCAAGATTTTAAAGTCAAAAGGTTGGTGCTGGGCTTGAGTTCCTGCTGGAGCACCAGCAGGGGGCACAATAACAGGGAATCCCATGGTATCCTGAGATAAGGAGCAGGCAAGGACTGCACGTTGAAAAGGGGTAGCTGGTTCTGCTACTGAAAGAGCAGGGTCATTTCCAGCCAGACCACTGTATTTTTGCAGGATTGGGTCCTCTGGTGAGGAACTGTAGTCTGGAGGCTTGGGGTCTGGGGGTGCTGGCAAAGCAAGTGCTGGAACACATGGCAGGACAGCAGGCTGAATTAAAGAAGCCGAAGGTTGTGTTGGCAATACAGCCATGGAGATATTTTTTGGTGATAAAGAACCCATAGCATATCGAATTTTACACCAAGCATTTAAAATTCGAATTCCTATGCTGGGATGTCCATGAAAATGAGTCCCGATCGTATCACAATGTTTTATTTCCCATTTTCCATCCAAAGGGAACCAGGGACAATGTTCATCGATGGCCAGAATGAGCTGTATCAAATCACCCTCTGGAACTTCCAATTTGTTGGAGGAGAGGAGAAATTTTAAATCTCTTAAAAATTTCTGTTGGGGAGAAGACAGACAGCTGCCCATTTTTCTAAAATCAATATAAAAGGGATCGACTCACCGGGATCTTTTTTTTAAAAGATGTAAAGCGCTTTGCAATCCTTGCCGGACGAGGTGAGCCGATGATATGCACTGCTTGGATCGAAAATCCTCTCACAGTTTCTTTTAAAATCCTCTTAGTCTGCCTCAGGCTGTTTGCGTTCAGTTGCTTCTTTTTTCTCTTATAAAAACCTTAGCCGTATCCTTTTATTCAGCCTCAGAGAGGGCACCACTTGTTGGAGCCAGCCGTCACAAGTGGCAGTTGTTTAGTATAAAATAAAGACACAGAAGCCAGCAATATTTCCATAGTAAGAGAGAGCAGCCCCTCTGTCTGCCCTTCTCCGATTTATTCTCCTTTGTTCTGTCCAGCCGCATGGCTGCATTCCAATGTGATGTTACCTACATCCGGCCAAGCTTTTATTGCACCCCATCGCCATATAGGGTCATTACATTCCAATACATTGTAAAGCTCAGAGTGCTGGTCATGAGGTCCGGAGGTACCCTGCAGCATTTACAAACCTCTGCCATGGCTTTATGACTCCCACAGGCGTCCAGATAGCGAGAACTGAGGATGGTAGCTTCTTGCTCAGTCAGAAAGGCAAGATTGAGCAGTTGCTTGAGAAGTTCAGAATGTCCGATTGTGCAGGAGTTCGGACACCCATGGAGACGAACTTCGTGAAAGAGAGCCAGGAAGCAGAAAGTGCCGAGTTTGAGAATGCTGAGTTCTTTCAGTCAGCTCTAGGTAGTCTGTTGTATCTGTCCCAATGGAGCAGACCAGACATTGCCTTTGCTACCAACCTGCTAAGTATGGAAGCGTCAAAGCCCAGTGTGAGTGCTTGGCACGGTATCTTTTTTTTTTTTTTTTATAATAATTTTTTATTATTTTTACAAAACAAAAAAAAAACAGGGAACAAGGGTATAGGAAAAACAAACAAATCACAAACAAATACATAAAACATGACTTCCCCATACCTCCCCTTCTCTGCATCATTATTTTATAATGTGTCAGCAACCCTTCAGTCAATTTCTCTATATATTCTCATTAAGTTTCCCCCTTTAATTTACGATTTACAGCTGTAGTTCTTTGTTTCTAGCCTCTCGACATCTTAACCGTCCAATATTTTACAGTAGTTCTTAAGGTATACTTTAAATTTTCTCCAATCTTCCTCCACCGCCTCCTTCCTCTGGTCACGGATTCTGCCGGTCATCTCTGCCAATCCCATATATTCGATCACCTTCATCTGCCATTCCTCCAGAGTGGGTAGTTCTTGCATCTTCCAATACTTTGCTAAAAGAATTCTTGCTGCCGTGGTAGCATACATAAAGAAAGTCTTATCCTTCTTCGGTACCAATTGGCCCACCATGCCCAGAAGAAAAGCCTCTGGTTTCTTTGAAAACGTCCATTTAAGGACTTTCTTAATTTCATTATAGATCATTTCCCAGTAGGCCTTAATTTTTGGGCAGGTCCACCAAAGGTGATAGAAGGTTCCTTCAGCTTCCTTACATTTCCAACATTTGTTATTGGGCAAATGATAGATCTTAGCAAGCTTGACTGGAGTCATGTACCACCTGTAAATCATTTTCATAATATTTTCTTTCAAAGCAGTACATGCTGTAAATTTCAAACCGGTGGTCCATAACTGTTCCCAGTCAGCAAACATAATGTCATGACCAACATCTTGTGCCCATTTAATCATGGCTGATTTTACCGTTTCATCCTGTACATTCCATTTCAGCAGCAGGTTATACATTCTAGATAGGTTTTTTGTATTGGGTTCTAACAGTTCCGTTTCTAGCTTTGACTTTTCACTCTGGAATCCTACTTTCCTGTCCAGCTTAAACACTTCATTTATTTGGTGGTAATGTAGCCAATCTCTAACTCTATGTTTTAATTTTTCATAGCTCTTTAATTTAAACTTTTCTCCATCCTTTTCTAGCATTTCATCATATTTTAACCAATTTGAGTCCATGTTAAGTTTTTTAACTGCTTTTGCTTCCATTGGTGATAACCATCTGGGGGTTTTATTTTCCATTAAATCTTTGTACCTGATCCAGACATTATACAATGCCTTCCGTACCATATGGTTTTTAAAACTCTTATGCACTTTCACCTTGTCATACCACAGATACGCATGCCAGCCGAGGTTATTATCATAACCTTCTAGATCTAAGATGTCTGTGTCCTCAAGAAGTAGCCATTGTTTTAACCAGCAGAAAGCTGCTGCCTCATAGTAGAGCCTCAAGTCCGGCAGGGCAAACCCCCCTCTATCTTTTGCGTCTGTTAAGATCTTAAACTTAATTCTGGGCTTTTTGCCCTGCCAGACAAATTTAGATATATCTTTTTGCCACCTCTTGAAACACTCCATCTTGTCCAGAATTTGTAAAGTCTGAAACAAGAATAACACTCTCGGCAATACATTCATTTTGATAACAGCTATACGGCCTAACAAGGAAAGTTTCAGTCTAGACCATATATCTAGATCCCTTTTGACTTCTGTCCAACATTTCTCATAATTGTCCTTAAATAAATTAGCATTTTTTGATGTTAAGTTTACCCCCAGATATTTAACTTTTTTAACAATTTCCAAACCCGTTACGTTTTGAAATCTATCTTTTTCTTCCGATGTCAAATTTTTCCCCAACACTTTGGTTTTTTGTCTGTTCAATTTGAATCCTGCCACTTGACCAAATATCTCAATTAGGTCCAACACTCTTTTCGTACTCTCCTCTGGCTGTTGTAATGTTAGAACTAAGTCGTCTGCAAATGCCCTTAATTTATAATGTTTCGCTCCGACCTGAATACCTTTAACCAGCGGGTCCATTCTAATCATGTTTAACAAAACCTCCAGGACAGATATAAACAGGAGGGGAGACATAGGGCATCCCTGTCGTGTACCCTTTTCTATTGATATATCATCCATCACCATACCATTCACGATTAATTTTGCTTTTTGTTCTGCATATATCGCACCTATACCATTTTGAAATCTTTGGCCTACCCCCATTCCCTGGAGATTCTTCATCATAAAACTCCAATTGATATTGTCAAAGGCTTTCTCCGCATCCACAAAGATCAAAACTGCCTTTTTGTTAATGTCCATTTCCAACAGTTCCAGAATGTCTAAAATATTTCTCACATTACTTGACATATATCTCCCTGGGAGAAAGCCTGTTTGGTCCTTATGAATCTCCCCTACTAGCACTCTTTTAAATCTTTTTGCCAGAATGTCTGCAAAAATTTTATAATCCACATTCAACAGTGATATAGGCCTATAGTTTTTTACTTGGCTTTTGCCAGTCTCTGTCTTTGGTATAAGTGAGATGAATGCCTCTTTCCACGATTCGGGAGCCTTTTTCCCCTCCAAAATTTGGTTGCAAACTTCTTTCAATGGTTGAGTCAACCATTCTTTTAACATTTTGTAATATCCTGCAGTTAAACCATCCGGTCCTGGAGGTTTCCCCAATTTCATATTCTGAATGGCACCCTCTATTTCTTGTTCTGTTATTCTCCCATTTAGGGTCATCTTATTCTGTTCTGAGATTTTTGAAAGTCCATATTTTCTGATGAATTCCTCTATTTCTTGCTCGTTTGTTGGGCCTTGTGCGTACAGTTTTTTGAAGAAGCTTTGAAAACAATTACTTATCTCATTTGGTCTAGTGATTATTCTTCCATCTTCTTCCAAAGATGTTACAGTATTCAGTTTTTGTCTTTTTTTCAATTGCCATGATAGCAGTTTCCCGCATTTATCTGCCGATTCAAATGTCTTTTGTCTCATCTGCTTTATCTTCCATTCTATTTCTTGATTCATCAGTTCCATATATTGCATCTGATAGAATTTTATTTCTCTTAATATTTCTTGTGACTTTGGTTTAGATCTTAACTTCTTCTCTTCTTCCTTTATTTTTTCCAGGATTTTCTCTTCCCTCTCCTTTTGCTTTCTTCTCTTTAGGGAATTCTGCTGAATAAGAAAACCACGCATCACGGCTTTACTTGCATCCCAGATTGTTCTTTTCTCCACATTTGTTCTTAAATTTATCTCAAAGTATTCTCTTAAAGTTTTTTGGGCCTTCTTGTAGATTTCTTCATCTTTTAAGAGGGTGTCATTCATTCTCCATCGAAATGTTCCCGCCGTTGTTTGTTTCATTTCCATTTTTACAGCATTATGGTCGGAGCAGGTTTTTGGGCAGATTTCTATCTTCTTAACTTTTGATGCCAGATTGCTGGAGATCCAAATTTGGTCAATTCTAGTCCATGTCATCTTTGCTTCGGAGAAAAAGGTTCCCTCTCTTTCTAGAGGGTTCCTTGTTCTCCAAATGTCTATTAAGTCCATATTGTCGGTCATTTCAAAGAAAGCCTTTGGTAGTCTCCCGTCCTTGGATATCACAAGTCTTTGGGCTTTGTCCATGTTTGTGGAGACTACTCCGTTCATATCGCCCATCATTACAATTTTATAGTCCATAAAGTCTGATAGAGTCTCATGCAGTTTCTTGAAAAATTCCGCCTTCCCCTCATTAGGTGCATACACCCCTACTATTAAAAGTTTTTCTCCTTGCGATTGAATTTCAACTGCCAAATATCTTCCTTGCTCGTCCTTAAATATCATTTTTGGGGCCAATTTTTCTTTAATGTACATCACTACGCCTCTTTTTTTGACTTTATCTGATGATATAAATTCCAATCCTAGTCTCTTATTTATCAGAAGCTTCCTGTGGGTTCTGGCTATATGTGTTTCTTGGAGGCATATTATGTCCAATTGTTCTTTTTTTAGAATGTAAAAAACTTGTTTTCTTTTTCGGGGAAGGTTCAAACCATTGCAATTCCAGGTTAATAGTTGCAGAGACATCTTTGTTTATTGATGGGTATCTGTTCCTCCGACCGCACCCAATAATTGTTCTTCTTCGGTTGGTGGTGGTGAAGTAAGTCCAAATGATAGATTTGAAATGTCTGTTGGTTCTCTTAGGGTCACAGTCCCTTTTTGTAAGTCCTCAAAGTTTCTTTCCAAAAACTGGTCCTTGTCCTGTATTGTTTTGATCTTTATCTTCCTCCCTTTAAAGTTGAAGGACAATCCTTGTGGAAATTCCCACCTAAATGGGATGCTATTTCCCTTCAGCAGGTCAACAAGGTCTTTAAAGTAGGTCCTTACTTGCAAGATGTAACGAGGGATGTCTTTAAAAATCTGTATCTGAGAGTTTCCTATCACCAATGCCTTCTGGAAATGTAGATTTAATATTTTGTCTCTCTCTTCTCTGGATCTTAATGTGATTAGACAATCCCTCGGCTTTTTGCCTTGTCTCCTGCCCAGCCGAAAGGCTGTGGTTATCTAAAAATCTTCTTCTCCTTCCCAGTCCTCCAACCAAAATCCATGAATATTCTCTGTGAGGAATTCCTTAAGGTCGTCCTTTTCTTCCTCAGGGACAAGTCTCAGCTTCAGATTCTTCCCTTTTCTCTCAAGTTCCATCAAGGCCAAAGTTGCATCATGTTCACCCACTTTCCTCTCAATTGGAACAAATTTTCCTTTAAATTCCTCAACCGTACTTTGAGCACTCTCGGCTATCCTCCTCGTTTCTGTATTTTCCTGTATTAATTTATTTATGGAGTCAGTATGAGATGAAATCGTTGTTGTGTTCAGGTCTAATCTTGTTGTAAGTTCTGTCAATTTTCTGGAATTTTCTGCCAACTTCTTGGAGTTGTCTGTGGATTGCTTTGTCAATGCCTCTAGAGACTGGTTTATTTTAAGCAGTGCCTGTGTCATAGAATCCATTGATGCTGTTGTTACTCTTTCCTGTGCAGCTGGTAAGCCTGCCGTGGAGGCCCTTTTCTTTTGTGCTTGTGCTTTTGTTCTGGCCCTTGTTGATATTTCCTCCACTGGATTGCTCATAGCCAAGGTCGTTCTCACAGGAAAGGTTTAAGTGGAAAATCCCACTGTTATTTTTTCCAATGGAACAATGTCTCTCTTTCCCTCTAGGGGGAGTAGAATGTATCCCAAAAGTGAAAGTCACAAAGAAGCCTTAAGCATATATCGATACAAATCCAATAGTCCAACACGAACTTTACTTTGTATCAAGGTAAAACAATCTTCTAAATAAGCCAAAACCGTTACTTTTTGTCAAATAGAGTCATTCACATCTGCCGTCCGATTTTGACAGCTCCCTTTTGACAGTTCCCCTTTTCCGGCGATACAACTCTGATCAGGCAGCCCCTACCAGGAGGGTTTAGCGGTGAGGGGGGATGACTTCTCTTAATGTTTTCAGCAGGTTAATAATGTCTCTTTTTTTCTTCTTCCCCCCCCTATTCCTGCCCCAAAGGGGGGGAGGTTACTCTCTGATGTCGGGCTTGTAGTTTTAAAAAGCACTTGTCATATAAAAACAACTTGATTTTTTCGTTGCTTGATTAAACATGCAGTTTCCGGGGGGCAGACTTCCTTGATTTAATGCCTCCCGTTTTCAGCCAAATCCAAGTTTTTAAGTCCCGTTAATGGTTGTTTTGAAGTTCTTACTCACGGGTATCGATGCCAATTGTAGTTTCAGGAAGGAATCGGCGCTCTCCGTTAATGGCGACGCGGCTTCACTCTGCGGGCTGGGTAGCGACTCTCAGCACCGCGCTCACACCCGATGCCGCTCCGGAGCCTTTAAAAAGGCTCTTTCGCAGTACCGGGGGGCGCAAAGGTGCCCACCGAGTCTCCTTGTTCGCAGGCTTCAGCGCCTGCGATTTTAGGGGTCCCCCGCTCACCGTAGCGGGTCAGACCCGAACTCGCAGAGCAGTCTCGCCTCGGAGCTCGAGGCTAAGACCGCCATTAAAACGCTGGCGCCGACCGGAAGACGGGTACTGCGCTACCTGCAGCATACCAAAGACTTCTGTCTTAAGCTGCCAGCTGAAGGTGAGGCAAAGCTCACATGCTATGCAAACAGTGTCTGGGCGAATTCGCAGGACCGCAAGTCTGTGTCTGGGTTGGTGGTAAAGTTTGGGAAGTCACTAGTTGGGTGGAAGTCCCAGAAGCAAAGTCTCATTGCGCTGTCTTCTACTGAGGCTGAATTCAGTGCACTATCAGATTTGTGCCGGGAGCTAGAGTTCTATAGATGCTTGGTGCAATAGATCTATGGGGATTGTAGCTTGCCCATCACGGTTTGGGAAGACAATCAGCTCTGTTTGAAATTGGCTGAATCTGCGCAATTTAAGGCCAGAACCAAGCATCTAGACATACGCTTCCAAAATGTGTGCCAGAGTGTTCAGTCAGGTTTGATTCGGCTGAAGTATTGTGCCAGTCACGATAACTTGGCCGGTGGATTTACCAAACCTTTAAGCTTCCAGCGTCATGGGGAGTTTTGTGGTGGTTTGGAGTTGGGGGTAAGTTCTGTACATACTTTCCCCACAGTAGTTCTTTCTCTCTACTTTTGCTTTTGAGGAGAGAGGACGTGTTTTTCACGATGCTGTTCGCTGTGATAGACAGTGGATAGTCTGCTGTAAATAAAAACTGCTTCTAGCTGCTAATATCCTGAGTGGATTTTATTTAAGCACACTGAAGAACGCATTGGAGCTTGCAGCTTTCTCTTACCGCTGCTTAATCTCTGCGTGTTGCTCAGAGCCTTTGGAATGTGGCCTTTGAAGTCCGGAGGCCTGGCTAGTAACTGCGCAGCCGAAGCGGGCTGGACGCCAAGGCTTATCTGAGCAATAAATATTCTTCAAAGGATTTGCTGAAATAGCTAATTGAACTAGAACACAAAAAAGGAGGTGGTCAAGGAAACAAGCAAATGAAAGATAAAACAAAAAAATTCCTTCCAGTAGCACCTTAAAGACCAACTACAGTGGTGCCTCGCAAGACGAAATTAATCCGTTCCGTGATTTTCTTCGTCTAGCGGTTTTTTCGTCTTGCGAAGCAAGCCCATTGACAGCTTAGCGGATTAGCGTTATTAGCGGTCTAGTGGCTTTTAGCGATCAGCTGAGAACCGGCTTATCAGCGGAACAGCTGATAAGCGGCTTAGCGCTTAGGGAAAGGGCGGAAAAAAGCGGGGGGGAAAGCAGGAACTCGCAAGACTTTTTCGTCTTGCGAAGCAACCCCATAGAGAAATTCGTTTAGCAAAGCGCCTCCAAAAACGGAAAACCCTTTCGTCTAGCGGGTTTTTCGTCTTGCGAGGCATTCGTCTTGCGGGGCACCACTGTAAGTTAGTTCTTGGTATGAGCTTTTGTGCACACGGAAGCTCATACCAAGAACTAACTTAGTTGGTCTTTAAGGTGCTACTGGAAGGAATTTTTTTGTTTTGACTATGGCAGACCAACACGGCTACCTATCTGTAAATGAAAGATAAGTTATGGAAGGATAGATTTGTCTTTTTTTAAAAAAATTTTTTTTTGTTTTGTTCTTTTTTCCCCTTTATTTTTGTAATCTTTCAAAACCTCAATAAATATATTTTTTTTTTAAAAAAAAAGAAGACAGAGTGCCTTTAAAGCACGGACCTGGGCCTAGGAAGCATGGGGCACCAGGTACCTGTGGCTGAGCCTTGAGAGACTGCTGTCCAAGGTGCTGAAGGGATTGAATACAAAGATGCAACTGTTAGCATGTCAAGGGGCATGATGGTGCTTTGAATGCATAAAGCAGATGCGGCAGAATGAACTGAACTGAGCTGGAAGAAGCAGGACTACATGGGATGTAGAACGCTATACAGGAAATGGCTCGGGGTGGCCCACTGGGAGAGGCACATGATGCAAAAAGCGGCAATTTCAACCCATTCATGGGAAAGAGAGCTCTGAAATCCTGGAGAGCAGCTGCTGGCTGTGGCAGACCATACAGAACTAAGAGAGTCTATGTACTGGTCCAGTAAATGCTTCCGCTGCGCAACCAGCAACAGTTCTCTTTGCAGAGTATTAATTAAGTCCAGTGCAGAGATTCTTGTTGCAGTACAAGCTTCAGAGTCTCAGCAGCAAAGAAATAACAACACAGGGAAGCCTGTCTTTCCAAAGACAGGTTTATTGCAGACAGATAACAGAAACACCTCCGGAGCTTTCAGACATTTTTGCTTCACGCCCCGCAGGCAGAGAAAACAAACACTCTTTATATACTGAGCAACTTAACAACTTAACGAGCTTGACTACTTAAAGTCACATGACATTGCTAACTTGCCAGCGTCTTAGGTTTCACACCCTAACAGAACTAGATGGCCCAGTGGTCTCACTGCCTTTTCAAGCCAGAACACAGCTTCAGCGCCCCCAGGACAAACCAATTTTTAATCCCCCAAACTCTTACTAATCAGAGTTTCCTTTTTAAAGCGACAGTAGTTCAAAGCATTGACTAGGGGCTTTTCAATGTTCAAAGGCACTTTGGATGCCTTGACTTGCAATCCTTACAAGAACCCTGCAGAGCAGTTCAGTGTTATCTCGAGTTGCAGAATAGCGAGGCGCGATGCCGAGGCGGACGCAGGGTGGCCCACCTAAGGAGTTCATGGTAGGGGGACCTAATGAGGCCAAACTCCGTCTTTTGCCTGGATAGCTCAGTTGGTTAGAGCGTGGTGCTGATAATGCCAAGGTTGCAGGTTCAATCCCCATATGGGACAGCTGCATATTCCTGCATTGCAGGGGGTTGGACTAGATGATCCTCAGGGTCCCTTCCAGCTCTTTGATTCCATGGATGCCTTGACTTGCAATCCTTACAACAACCCTGCAGAGCAGTTCAGTGTTATCTCGACTTGCAGAATAGCAAGGCGCGGTGCCGAGGCGGACGCAGGGTGGCCCACCTAAGGAGTTCGTGGTAGGGGGACCTAATGAGGCCAAACTCCGTCTTTTGCTCTTATTTCAGCTGTGTCTTGGCTCTGTGCTCGCAAGTGTTGTGACTTTCAGGTAACTTGGAAAGCATGGTAATGATGTCTTGGTTCTGAAGAATGATATTTCCCCCAGTCTGACTTAGTTATCCTGGTGATGATTCAGCTAGATGTTGTACACGCTGACCATATTCCAGAAGGGGTTGTTGTCTTGGCCTTGCTTTGGCTTACTGAGATCTGTCTTCTCCCTATAGGTGCTCATTCTAAAATGGATAATTGTAACGTTTGACTTCATTGATCAGAAGGAAAATATGAATGCTCTCTATGGTTTCTTCTTCCGCTTCTTACAATATGAGAAATTGGTAAGATAAAAAGGAATGTGTTAGTTTGAAGGAACTCGCTTTTATTCTGACATTAACCCAAATCAAACAATAAAGAGTACTTTCCGAACACACAACAGGATACCATGTGAAAAGTGGGGCCTTACAAATACCTCTCCTATTTCCTTCCTTTTCCTGTCTTGTTCCTTCCCAATGGGCGCCAGTCGCAGCGTCCCCCGGGGGCATGGCATGTTCAGGCAGGCAGGCAGGCAGGCAGGCAGGCAGCTATCGGATGTCGATCCCACCCGTTCCTCCCTCCACCCCCTCAAAGACATCCGCACAGGCAGCTATCCGATGGAGGGAGGGGGGGAATCCTGTTCTGCATAGCTATCAATTTGGGTGTGATAGTCTTATGTTTGCATACTTATGGGAAAATAAAACTAATTTATTTTAGATCTTGTATTTGTGTGTATTCATGGTATCATTTGTAGACCCAGTAGGTGGCAGTGTGGTGTGGAGAGTGTTTTTGGCAGCTCGTGAAAGGATAGAGGGTGGAACGTTGACCGTTCAAAGGCACTATAAGCAATATATATATATATATCTTGCCACATTTTCCTAGCTACGTTTCCCCATAAAAGTATATATTGAATACATTTGAATCAAATACATTTGGAACAAGTGATTGTTACATTTAAGGAACATTCTCTAGGCGATGAGTTTGGGGTGTGAAGGCAGAATACGATCTATTTGATATTGGTAGGGTTCTTCTCCTTCATTCCCCTCTCTGACCCTGACTCTCTTACGACACAGGGAACATCCCAGAGTGTGGTCACAACTTCTGCCGGTCCGGCCTGATCCAGTGCAGCGGGGCAAAAAGGAGGCTGGCTTCCTGTCCTCAAGGCCGAGTTGGAGTCCACAGAAGGAGCCTCGTCCGCAATCGGCAATTGGCTACCTTTGTCGAAGTAGCCAAGACTCTCAGTCTTCAAGATGGAAAAGAGGAGTCTGTGAGAAGCACCAGGAGCCCCTGAAACTCTTTTGCAAGGAGGATGAAGCCCCCATGTGTGGTTTGGGGCAGATCCAAGAAGCACCAAAACCACGAGGTGATTCCTCTGGAAGAGGCTGTCGAGGAATACAAGGTACCTTGAGGGGGAGAAATAGCTGTGTATTGTTGGTTGTTTATTACCTTAGAAGCAGCCAAGGGGAAGCCTGAGGGCTGCTGGGATGGCTGGGAGGAGGGAGTCAAAGTCTTTCTCTCTGCCAGGGGGGCCAAGGGACCTTCCCTTGAAATACAGCAGCTTCAAAGATTTGGGTTGGGACCATGGCAGGGAGAGAAAGGGTTAACCTCATCCACATCCCCCAGCAGGGTTGCTTTGTACATATTTAGCACACTACAAATGTGAATTGCACATGTCTCCTTTGGCTAGCAGGATGCCTCCTCAATACCCTGTCAAGCAGAGAGCAGCAAGGGGTCAACTGTAAGGGGGTGGGGACTGGTGGCCAGTGTTATAAGGAAAAAAACAGCTCCTTTTCCCTTCTGGGGTACCTCAGAGCCCATATAGAGTCCTTTGGTAGCTTCTCTATTGGTAGAAGAAAATAACAGAGGCAAACCAGAGAATACTGAGAAGCAAAGCAGCTAGTAAGCCAGATCTTTATTATCTGTTGCAACAGGGTGCTCACCCCCCCCCCCCACGCAGGAGGGAGGAGGAGACCCTGAACCAAGTCTAAGCTTATATAGACATTTGAAATTGCCCACCCTGGAGCCCAAGACCACCCCTCCATACATCATACATACATCACAGAAGGGGCGGCCTACAACAGACTCCTGTCTGGCAGGAAACCTGTTGATGGGTTTGTTGTGACGTGGGGTTTGTGATTTCAGCTCTCTTGACATAATATGCTGGAGACAGTTCTCTAGTAACACTTCTTTATTAAAGCAAACAAGACTGAGACTTGAGGAGGGGAGAGCTACATTTATAGGGACAGGGAACAAGCTAGAAAGGATACATTTTGGAGGGAACAATATCAGGCAATCACAGTCCTGCCTTTTGGAGGAAACCAATAAGACAGAGGATCCAAATACAGCAGCTTAAATGAACCAATAGTAGCTGTACCCTCTGGAACCAAAAGGCAGTTACTTTACCCTAATGCAATACAGACAATAATAATACAGATATAAAATCCTTTGACTCAATACACAACACCCCTCCCCCCCTAGTGAGCACAACAGACGTAATCTCTCAGGTACTGTGGGGTCCTACAACTTCTACTTGATCTCCTGACAACAGGTGTTGCCAGTTCTGGATTGGGTGTCACCTGTGGTAGGGGGACTGCTATAGGGGTTTCGTCAGGAACAGATGGAGTCCCAGACATCTCAGGGTCCCCTACCTGTACCTCGTCATCCTGAGGACTAGCAGACCCTGGTTCATTTGCTGAAGCCCCTGGTGACTGCACCTCTGGGCCATTTTCACCCTGGTCTTGTAGCTCTGCGTCGTTAGCCAGGGATGAATTATCAGACTCCTCTCTGCTGAGCGCCCGGCGCCTCAGCTGATCTATATGTCTCTTCCAAACTTGCCCATTTTCCAAGGTCACATAATAGGACACAGGTCCACTAGCCCGGGTGACCACACCAGCCACCCACCGCGAACCTCGTGAATAGTTCCTCTCCCAGACCAGATCTTCAGGGGCGAGATACCTTGTTGTGTCAGTCTCAGCCTGGGGGGTTGCTCTTGCATTACGGTTTGGCATTTTATCCGGGTGGACATAATCCAGCACCGTTACCAGTCTTCTACCCAAGAGCAGCTCAGCTGGCAACTTGCCCGTCGCAGTACACGGCGTCGCATGCTGCAAAAATAACATTCGCGCGATGCGAGCTGACCAGTTACCCTCCATTAAGCGCGCAATGGATTCTTTGGCTGTTCTTACCATGCGCTCCGCCTGCCCATTGGAGGATGGGTGAAAGGGCGCGGATGTGACCCCTCTTATGAAGTTATCAGCCAAGAATGCCCTGAATTCTTGGGATACAAAAGCTGCCCCATTATCTGATACAATGGTCTCAGGTAACCCGTGGGTTGCAAACAGCTGCCTCAACACCTTGATTACGGCAGCTGATGCCATGCTAGGGACCATCGCCACTTCTAACCATTTGGAATATGCATCGACGATAACCAAAAAGACCTTCCCCTGGAATGGCCCAGCAAAATCTAAGTGCAGCCGGCTCCAGGGAGATCTGGACTGCTCCCACCAGTGAACTGGTGCTCTGGCCACTTCTGGCCGCACCTCTTGGCATGCCTTGCATGTTCGTACCCATTGTTCTATGTTCTGGTCCATTCCAGGCCACCACACATAACATCGGGCTAGCGACTTCATCCTGACCATTCCCGGGTGTCCCATATGAAGCGTCTCAAGAACCCTGTTTCTCAGTGGTGCTGGGATGATCACCCTATCTCCCCACAGGAGACAACCCTTATGCATGGACAACTTGTGCTGCCTTGTCGCATAAGGCCTGAATTTGTCTTCATGCAGACCACCTGGCCACCCCCTCCCCACCCAAGTGAGCACACGGGAGAGAACAGCATCTTTCCTCGTTTTCTCAGCTATATCAGTAGCCGTTACAGGAGCCCCCGGAAGTGTTTCCAGCATCATTATGTGATCCGCTGGAGCAGGATCCTCATTGCTCCCGCCAGGAAGGGGCAATCGACTCAGTGCATCAGCGTGGCACAACCGCTTCCCCGGCACATGGGTCAAGGTGTACTGGAACCCGTTCAGGAATATAGACCAACGCAACATTCTGGGGGAGAGAATTTGTGGCGTTTGTTTGTTCGGGTTGAACAACCCTAACAGTGGTTTGTGGTCCGTTTCAATGGAGAAATGGCGACCGTACACATAATCATGGAACTTTTTGATTCCTGCCACAATTGCAAGTGCCTCTTTGTCAATTTGAGCATAGTTGCGCTCCGTGGCCGACAACGTACGGGAATAGAAAGAGATGGGCTTTTCCGACCCATCCGGTTCCCTATGACTCAGCACCGCCCCCAGACCGTATTGAGAGGCATCACATGCCAGGACCAGCGGCTTCGACTCATCATAATGAGCAAGGACGCTCCTGCTACTCAGCATTCCTCGCAAGGAGTCAAAAGCCTTCTGCTGCTCCTGCCCCCATCGCCACACATTCCTTTTCTGCAACAGTCTATGTAATGGTTCAGCTACCGAAGCTTTCTGGGGTAAGAACGAATGATAAAAGTTAATAAGTCCCAGGAATGACTGCAACTCCGTCTTGTTCTGTGGTCGTGGTGCCTCGATGATGGCCTTAACCTTAGCATCTGTGGGGTGGATGCCTGATGCATCAATTTTAAACCCCAAGAAATCCACAGTTGGCACCCCAAAACTGCATTTTTCCTTTTTTAGTTGCAATCCCACCTCCTTGAACTTGAGCAACACTGCACGGACACGCGCAACCAGTTCCTGTGGGTCTTTTCCAGCAATCAAAACGTCATCAAAAAATGGCAAGACCCCCGGCAGACCTCTTAACAGGCGTTCCATGAGCCCTTGAAAAATCCCTAGGGCCACACAAACTCCAAATTGCAATCTGTTAACTCTGAACGCCCCTTTATGTGTGACAATAGTCTGTGCTTCCGCTGATTGTGGGGTTACTGGCAGCTGTTGGTAAGCTTGTGCCAGGTCAATTTTGGCGAACACCTTGCCCCCAGCCAGTTTAGCCAACAGATGTGATACGACTGGAATGGGGTATGAGTTTCCCCTGAGTGCCTTATTGATAGTACATTTGTAATCAGCACAGATCCTGACTTCCCCATTTGCTTTAAGGGGCGTGACGATTGGAGTCTCCCACTTAGCGGAGTCCACGGGTGAGAGAACTCCCTGCTTGACCAATTTATCCAGCTCTGCTTCGACCTTGGGTTGCAGTGCAAATGGCACTCGCCTTGGTTTGAGTCGGATTGGGGCCACCCCAGGGTCCAATTCGAAGTCAACTGGGGGCCCTTTATAACAACCCAGTTTTCCATTAAAGAGACCAGCAAATTCTTTGCATAATGCCTCACTCATCTCAGGGCAGGTTTGGATTGAATTAAGCCCTGATATACTCAGTCCCAGGGCGGGGAACCAGTCAGTGCCCAGGAGACTGGGGCGACTGCCCTTCGCAATCACCAGTTTGAGTACCGCCTGTTTGTCCCAGAACTGTACTCTCACGGCACACATTCCCATGACATGGATGCGGCCCGCTGAGTATGACTGCAAAGTTGCCGGGAAGGGCTCCAGAGGGGCAACTTACCCCTGGGGAAGAATGTCCTCGCGGTCTGGTCTGACACGATAGTGAATCCAGATCCGGAGTCCACCTCCATGTTGCACAGCTGACCCTCAATCTTCACCTTGACGTGTGCCTTGCCTTGCGCTGGAAACTGCACGACCCTCCCGTTGATCTCCGTTACATAGTGGCAGTCCTGTAGAACGTGGGTTGCTGTGGGCGGTCTGCGATGCTCCAGTCTAGGTGCTCCTGTCGCTCCCAACGCCGCCGATCTACAGACCCTGGCGATGTGATCTGTCTTCCCGCACGTCCGGCACATAGCATCCCAGAAACGACAACTCTTCCGCTCATGGTTTCTGCCACAACCAGGGCACCTGCCTCGGTGATCTTTGTGCACTGTGCAGGCCTGACACACTGACTCGACCCCACGGACTGGGCTCTGGCTCGAAGTAGCCTCTAGCTCGTCCATGGCATGCGCAACTTCTATCTGTGGCTTAGGGGCCCTGTGACTGGCATCAAGCTCCTCTCTTTCATAATTCTCCGTGGCAGTGGCCTCCTTCAAGGCTGAAGCAAGGGTAACCTCTTCTTTAGCCGCGATGTGTCTTCTGGCTTTCTTGCTGCTCAGACCACCGATAAAACGATCCAGGAGAGTCTCTTCCAGATCTTGGAAGTCGCAGTGCTGAGCGAGCTTCCGCAGTTCAGCTAGAAATGCAGATACAGACTCCCCAGCACGCTGCTGCCTCTTATGAAACTCCATCCGCCGGGCCATCTTGGTCTCAGTAGGCGCCAAATGGCTTGTTAGGCAGGCAAGAATATCTTTGAGAGATGTCTCACTTAGCTTCGCTGGAGCAAGCAATGCCTTGGCCAGCGTGAAGATCTCAGGCCCACAGTAGCTCAGGAATGTGGCCCTTCTTTTGCTGGCATCGGTGATCCCTTGAGCCACCGTGAAGAACTCGAAGCGTTCGGCGTAGTCTTCCCACGTGTGGGGCTCTGATGGCTGGAAGGGCTCCAATACCCTTGGACTCTCCATTGTCCTGTGGGCAGGGTCGTCTTCTCAGCTGGCCAGTGAGTCTTGTTTTAGCTTCAATCCGGACTCTGAGGCAGGGCTGCATTAACCGCTCCTCAGCATTCCGGATCCCACCTTCGTCGCCAGTTGTTGTGACGTGGGGTTTGTGATTTCAGCTCTCTTGACATAATATGCTGGAGACAGTTCTCTAGTAACACTTCTTTATTAAAGCAAACAAGACTGAGACTTGAGGAGGGGAGAGCTACGTTTATAGGGACAGGGAACTAGCTAGAAAGGATACATTTTGGAGGGAACAATATCAGGCAATCACAGTCCTGCCTTTTGGAGGAAACCAATAAGACAGAGGATCCAAATACAGCAGCTTAAATGAACCAATAGTAGCTGTACCCTCTGGAACCAAAAGGCAGTTACTTTACCCTAATGCAATACAGACAATAATAATACAGATATAAAATCCTTTGACTCAATACACAACAGGTTTACCTGGCTGTTCATGGGTTTACCTGCATATTCTTTTGTGATGACAACTACTTACGGTATTTATGTATGTGTTTATATCTTAGACCTTCTAATTCTCCTAACACCAGGAATTGACCAGATGGTGCAGGATGCCCCCCCCAAGTATCTGTTGGAAGCAGATTTAGGAGTGGGGGGTGGAAGCACCTACTGGTGGGGAGAACACTTCTTCTGGGGATGCTTCCTCCTCCTCCTGCTCCTCTTCCCACTTCTCCCTGGGGCCTCAAGATGAGAAATCAGGCTGGAAGTCTCCTCGGAGAAGACAAAGGAGCAAGCATGGCTGCCTTTCCTCTTCTCCAGACCAGTTAGTTGGACTAGAAACCTTTCCCATCCCAGTTCTGCAGTGGGTTTCAAGCAGTGTGTTGTGGCAGCTGGGGTGCCTTGAATGATGGTCGGGGTGCCGCGGGAGACACTGGCCTCTGTCCCTCTTTCCTTCCCTCCCTCCTCGGATGCCATCTCTGCCTCCCCAAGGCTTGTCCAGCTGTTCTCCCCCAGAGAATGGTGCCTCTGGGGCTGGCCAGGGGGTGTGGGCTGCCAGGAGCTGAGGCGGCCTCAGAGTAAGCAAGCCAACTGGCGAGGGGCCCTTGCTGTTGGGAATGGACAGGCAAGTCCCAGGCCCCTGGGGGGGGGGCAGCGGGAGCAGCTCAGAGACCAAGAGGAGGACTCCTAAGGAGAGGGGAGAGGAGAGGAGGCTGAGAGAGCACTCTGCAAGAGAGGCTGTTGGAGAAAGGGGGAGGGGGGCAAGCAAGGGGGGACCTAACTGGTCTCCTGAGCCCCACAGGGGTGCCACAGAAGGAAGGGAGTTGGACCAGGGAGCCGTGGACCCCAAAAGGTTGAAAACCTCTGTACTTTTCTTTCCTCCAGTCAATTCCTTTCCTATTATAGCAAGGCCACTGGACCCAAGAAGCCAGTATAATATTCATCTCCTCTCTTTGTCGCCGCCTGGAGATTCGGAGGAAAGAGAGAGGGGAAATTCTGGCCTATCAAGCAGACCTGGACAAGGAAAGCAAAGACCTCCTTGGAAGTGTCCCTCTTGTTACTAGTGAGGGAACAAGCACTTCAAGAAGCAAGTCCGGACTGAGGAGGGAGGGGGAAATCTGCCCATTTCAACTTCTCCCCATTTCTCCTTTTTCCATATCGGTTTGTTATTTATTTATTATTCTGAAAATGAATCAAATGCTAGGGTGGCTACCTTCTTGTATAAAGATTTTGATACGTGCTTTACCCTCACAAATACATTTTTTGTGAACATTACCTGGCTGGGTCAACCTTGAGAATTCAGAGGTGTGAATTTCAAAAGATTGCTGTTTTGGTCTCCATATTTTTCCAAGAATTGCGAATTAGGTAAGTTCACCTTTGAATGCAGCTAAATGGAGTTTATTTCCCATTGTTGTTTATTATGTGAAAAGCAGTCAAGGAGAAGCCTGAGGACTTATGAGCTGAGAGGGTGGAAGCAGTTCAATTCAAATCCTAATTCTCTAATGACCATCTTCCTCACTCAGACCTCCTCAGAACCGGAGAGGCTGAAGACTGTGGAGAAGTTGAGACAACTGCGCCAGTTCCTGGAAGAAGAAGAAGAAAAGCGTCTGCTGAATCATGTGGAAGAGGTGGAGAAGGAGATTGCAGGGAGAAGGGATGAGCAGCTGGCCAGACTCTGCAGGAAACTCTCCTCTCTTGAGAGGATCATCCAGGTGATGGAGGAAAAGGGTCAGCAGCCAGCGAGTGAACTGCTGCAGGTAAGACGGCTCCAGGAAAAGGCTGCCTCCCATCCTTTCTGTGCCCCTTTCATGTACGCAAGGAGTGTAGGGGCTCAGTTGACGGAGCCTCGAGTCAGCTTTGTAATGGACAGGAACACCCCAGAGACCTGGGATGCTGAACTCACCTGAATGCCGACTAGAGATTCTTCAGTCTTCTTGAGGGAAGGGGAGGGGATTTTCTGCTCCTTGCTGATGATTTGCCTCCGAATGCCTTCCCGCTGGGCAATGCTGCCTTCCTGCCCTGCCCTGG
This sequence comes from Podarcis gaigeae, assembly GCF_964106915.1. Taxonomy (NCBI): domain Eukaryota; kingdom Metazoa; phylum Chordata; class Lepidosauria; order Squamata; family Lacertidae; genus Podarcis; species Podarcis gaigeae. The sequence goes on along the minus strand of NC_139695.1, from coordinate 8,995,746 downwards.
GCTTCGCCAAGGATACAGTCAGGCCTCCTTCTGACATGAGCCAGTCTCTTGATCAAGCTTCTCTTCCCGTTCCCTCCACAACCTCTGGGTGGATCCCCTTCCCCATAGATCCTGATCGGCCCAAAATGGTGCTCGGTCACAGTGACCAAAGAGCAAGACAGAGGGACTCATCCAGACTGCGCCACCTTCTCCACTCACAATCCCATATGGCCAGACGTACAAGTGCTTCTGAACGCCCTCTTTAAGGAGGCGGAGAAGGCTGACATACTGGCAAAGGCAGGAGAAGCCCTATTACGGAATGATTACCAGATGTCCCCGTCTGCCGGGGACAGTCCCCGGATTTACAAATCTGTCCCCAACAAAATCCGTCCCCGGAATGTCCCCGGGTTTCATATAAGGCCCCCAGATTTATATTTTAAGTGTTGTAGATTTATTAGTAGGGAAGGAATGTTGCGTGATTGGTTCAACGGCCCAAGACACATCATATGGGGACAAATGGCGGGTGCCACGGCCATGAGCAGCTCCTGAAGCCAGCCAGAGCCAAGTGCACTACCAGGCTGGCTCCGGGCTGCTGAGACTGCCGCCTGCACTGCCACTGCCGAGGGGGAACCAGGGATGCCCGGCGCGTCAACTGGGGGAACCGCTGACACCCCCCCCCCCCCAGGACCCAAATCGAGGCGGGAGCGAGAGCGCCCGGCCATGTGGCCGACTGCCCAGCGGCGCTATAGGGCCAGTAAAAACCCCGGAGCCAACCCAGGGAGAAGGAGGAAAGGAGAAGGAGAAGGAAGAAAGAGAAAGAGGAAGGAGAAAAAAAGAGGGGAGCCCCGACCTTGCGGCCGCTGAGGAAGAGAGGTAGGAGAGCACCAGGAGGGCAAGGACACGGGGCCGAGCCCAGGCCTGACCCGAGCCTACTTCACGGCAGATAGTACTCCAAGAGATCAGGCTGGTGCCCAGAGGAAGGCCACGCGACAGAGGAGACCCAGAAGAGAAGGTATTACTTCTCTTTTTTTTTCTTTAAAAAAATGATTTTAAAAAAATAACATTTGTTTCTCTTTTGAAAAAGTGTTCCCGGATTCTTTGAAAAAAATCTGGTAACCTTACCTTAAATCCTAACCTTCTGATTCCAAGCCTCTTCTTTCTCAATATCCCCATTCCGTTAACCGCACCAAGCAACAAGCTGTCAATTGCAAGTTTAAAACGCAAGCTTTCCTTTGCATCTCGCAGAACTTTAAATGTAATTTGTGGTTTTTTTCACCTGTCCTCCAAACTTCTGTCTTTTTGCCATTCTTTAAATGGGAAATCAGTAGTCAAGCCATACCTTTTGGTAAAACGTTCGTCTGGATCCCGGAAGTCCTACCTGAGAAGAAAAATGGGAGTGTCCGCTAGCGCCAGCCGCTTCTCCTTCTGCAACCAGCGCCACCTGAATTCCCACCTGGGATGAGCCGCTAAACTGAGCCGCCGGAGAAAGACTGGGGCGGGCGGCAAGTGGGAGGGGGAAGTCATCAGGGGAATCATCAGAACCACCTGTGCTGCAGAACCTCTGGCTGAAAGGCGACTCATGGAGATTTGCAATGACTGCTGCAATGCACCCCTAATGATTCAGATTGTATCATTATAGCCTTATTGTGTTTATTTGTTGTTGATATATTAAATTTGTATAATCTTAGAAGCGGTGTGGCTGTGAGTACCATGAAGGGAGCCTGCACTTTGTGATTTGCATGTTAGGAAGGAGGAAGAGGCAAATATCCTTTCCCCACTAAAACATGTTTGCACCCAGGGTGTTTCCAGACTGTCAGTATTTTATGGGAGGGATTCAGGTCCAGCCCAGAACTTCAGCTTTTCCATTGAGAATGGATTAAAGCACTCTGACCATTCCCTTAGTAGAGTCTAACCACTGTGTTAAGTTTTGGGCAAGCAAGACATGAACACAAAACAAACAAGTGGTCGTCTCCTCCGGAGGAACCCCTGCACTGTAAATATATTGACAGCACACTTACAGGTCTTTGGCATCGGCATCCCAGAACTGTGAAGTTTGCCTCAACTGTTGAGCAGCACAGCTAAGGAAGAAGGAGTGGCGTGTCTCCGGGGGGAGCATAGCTCCCACTCCCTTCCAAACACACAGACAGGACAGTGTGCTGGCACCCAGGGAATAGTTGCAGCAGCCGGATGGCTGGCTGAAACACACACCATTGCACTCTTTTTGCATGGGATTCAATCTGAATCAGCCAGTTGGTGAACTTGGTGCTCCTGTGCAACAAACCCACTACAAAATTGCTCTTCCCCGCACACTTACAGGTCCCTCCAGCTGGGCTTTTTGAGTGTGATGGATTTTTCTCACTCCAGAGCAGTTTGTCTTTAAGCTGAGGGACACCAGGAAAAGAAGTGAGACTAAAAATATTGCATTTGTTGATATAATAAGGTTTTAATAACTCTAATACAATCTGAATCATTAGGGGTGCATTGCAGCAGTCATTGCAAATCTCCATGAGTCGCCTTTCAGCCAGAAGCTCTGCAGCACAGATGGTTCTGATGATTCCCCTGTAAGGAAGCCTTACAATGTAGGAGGCTTTGGGGCTTTGCGACAGGGGGGAAAGTGGGGACATCATAGAAGTATGCATGATGTGGGAAAGGTGCAGAGCGATGTTTTCTCCCTCATAATATCAGAACCTGGATCTCTTTAAGAAATCAGAATGATGGCAGATTCAGGCCACAGAGTGCCTAGTGACACTGAAATTTCCTCCTTCCAGAGGCACTGACGGGGATGGCTTTAAGAGAGGATTCGCCAAATTCATGGAGGGTTAGACCATGTTGCACCTCCAGCCGCAGAGGTAGTCTACCTCTGCCTACCCGTTGCGGGTGTCCCCAGTGGGGAGAGTGGGGCTGCATTTGGAGTCTGCTTGGGGTTTCCCTTGGACATCTGCTGGGCTGCTGAGAGCTGGACTAGATGGGCCTTGGTCTGATCCTGCAGGGCTGTGACAATAAGAGCCTGGAGTATGGCTGCTTCGCGAGCAATTCAGGGAACAGTAGTGCAGAGTTGCATCTCCCTGGGAAGGGGCACGTGCTCAGCAAAGCTGTCTCTTGCTTCTGGTCCTAAGAGTTGGGGTGGGGACATGCAGGAAAGGGGTGCAGCCTTCTGTAGAGGTCGGAGTCTCTCCCCTGCCTCTCTCTGCCACCTCTGAGGTGCCCGAAAAGGCAGATAGCACAGGAAGCGAACCAATAGTCACGTTCATCTGTACTGGCTCAGTATGCCCTATTCTGACAGATGCTGCCTTTCATATTCATGCCCAAGAGCCTTTCCGCTCCAGAGATCTGGGGCTGAACCCGGGATCTGCACGCCAAGGCTGGAGTAAGAAAGAGCCCTTGCCAGCTGGCCACGTTGGGCGCCTGCCTGAAGAGTGGAAGCCGGGGTTGGAGGGACATCGTGCTGCTCCTGGCAACCCCCACCCAACACGACATCCTCCTCCCCGCTTCCCCCGGGACGCACTTCCCATCCTGGAGTGGCTGGGGTGGGAGCGCTCCCCACCCTCCTTTCCAGACTCTCCTCGTTCTTCTTCTTCATGCCTCGGGTGTTTTCCTGAGTGTATCTTCAAAACAACCCTCTGTGAGGGAGGCTAAGCTGGCCCAAGGACTGGCCCAAGGTAGCTCAGCCAAGTTGCCAAGGCCAGCATTTAAGACCACACACCCTTTCCCCTCAGATGAGAAAGCCGGGATGAGTCATGCTAGCAGCCTGTGGCCTTGATGGGCTTTGAGGCAGCCCAGCCCCCTTCTCTGCAAGCAGGCTCCGGGGAGGACCAGCACTTTTCTCAAGGGACAGAAACGCACGACTTCCCCCTCCCACTTGCCGCCCGCCCCAGTCTTTCTCTGGCGGCTAAGTTTAGCGGCTCATCCCAGGTGGGAATTCGGGTGGCGCTGCTTGCAGAAGGAGAAGTGGCTGGCGCTAGCAGACACTCCCATTGTTCTTCTCAGGTAGGACTTCCAGGATCCAGACGAACGTTTTACCAAAAAGTATGGCTTGACTACTGATTTCCCATTTAAAGGATGGCAAAAAGACAGAAGTTTGGAGGACAGGTGAAAAAAACCACGAATTACATTTAAAGTTCTGCGAGATGCAAAGGAAAGCTTGCGTTTTAAACTTGCATTTGACAGCTTGTTGCTTGGTGCGGTTAACGGAATGGGGGATATTGAGAAAGAAGAGACTTGGAATTAGAAGGTTAGGATTTCAGGGTTAGATGGCTTGGATATTTGTGGTAGATCAAGTCAGAGTAAATGCGCATCTTGAGAACCACTGTATTAGACGTGTGTGGCGTATTAAGAATCTGAAAATAGATATAAAGTTAGTTTATACTCAAAGACTCTATTTTGGGTTTCACCAGAAGACCCTTTTTATAGACAAAAGGGTGACGGATAAAGAGAAATGATTAATCTACTGAGAGTTCTTAAAGTGGAAACGGGGAGATTGTAAAATTAAAACAAGGGGTTTCTCTTTTACACTTAATAAAAGAGGGTTGGGGTGTTGTTTATGGGTTCTTTTTCCGTGGGGGGGGGGGGTCCTGCACCACTGGGTTTTTCAGGTATTCAGAGAAATTGTGGATTTTAGGACTTAGAAATGGGTCAGCAGCTTCATTTGGCAATACCAGAAAAGACTGCCCCTTCAAATTCTGTTTCTAACGCGTATAATAATTTAATAATTATATTTTTTAATTATTTCTACCCAGCCCATCTGGCTGGGTTTCCCTAGCCACTCTGGGTGGCTTCCAGCAAAAGATTAAAAATACATTAAAACATCAGTCATTAAAAGCTTCCCTAAACAGGGCTGCCTTCAGATGTCTTCTAAATGTCATATAGTTGTTTATTTCTTTGGCACCTGGTGGGAGGGTGTTCCACAGGGCAGGTGCCACTACCGAGGAGGCCTCTGTCTGGTTCTCTGTAACTTCACTTCTCGCACTGAGGGAACCACCAGAAGGCCCTCAGCACTGGACCTCAGTGTCCGGCCTGACCGATGGGGCTGTATTGAAGCACAATAGGGGGTGGCGTAGGGACTTTGCACAGGTGATTGATGGTCAAGAAAAGGCAAGCTTTGTGCTGTTTTATGTCAGGAGTTGGGAATTCTAGAAGTAGTACTTCTTTTTGCATGTTCTTACTTCCTGTACTGCTTGAATGGAAGAGGAAAACTTCACTTCCTAATTAATTATGTTAAGCGAGACAAATGTTAGGTCAGGAAGCTCAGCGCAGTATAGCTGAAAGAGGATCTCCACCCCCATCCTTCAGCCCGGAGGTCCTCCTCCGAGGGTCTTCTGGTGGTTCCCTCCCCGCGAGAAGCGAGGTTGCAGGGAACCAGGCAGAGGGAGGGCCTTCTTGGTGGTGGCAGCCTCTCTGTGGAACGCCCTCCCTACAGGTGACAAGGAGATGAGCAACTATCAAACCTCTGGAAGGCAGCCCTTTATAGGGAGGCTTTGAATGTTTGTTGTTTTAATATGTGTTGGAAGCCCCCCAGAGAGGCTGGGGAAACCCAGTGAGGTGGGTGGGGTACAAATAACACAATTACATTTATAGCCCCCATTTCCTGCAAGGAGGTCCAGTTGGTGTGCAGAGTTCTCCCCCCCCCCCATTTTATCCTCACAACAACCCTTTGAGGTAGGTTAGGCTGAGCGTGAGTGCCTGGCCCAGGGTCACCCAGTGAACTTCAGGGCTGAGTTTGAATGCCTGCCCCCAGCATTCCTCCTCTGCAAGGCCTGCCTCCTCCCATGACAAAGTCTGCTCACACACTCTCAAGCCCCCATGGGTGGCTGAGGCAGGTAAGGTTGTGTGTGTTGGAGGAGGGCAGGAGCAGGCAAGGTGAGCCATGCCCCCAAAGGAGGCAGCTGCAGCAGCCCCCTCCTCCTGCTGCCCTCCAGGAACAGGGCGGGGAGGGACCAGCCCCCAGGAAGGACATGTTTGCCTCCCTCTGCAGTGCTCAGAACAAGAGGGGAATGAGGCCACCCAGGCCCTCTGGAGCACAGAAGGGCTCACCATCCTTGACTTTCCCCCTTCAACTGCCTTTTTACCCAATCTCTCATTTTGAGGAAGTCTCCTCTTTTGAAGTCAAATGTGACTGTTCTGGATTTCCTTAGCAATTGTCCACTTCCATACTGTGTATGTTGAATTTGATAGCACTGTGGTCACTGTTCCCATTTGATTCAACCACACCTACATCTTGTCAGTTGAGAGCAATCAGGCAGAGCACCCAGCACCTACCGAATCCTTTTTTTATTCCAGCAGGTCTTTTTAACGGAAGTCTGATGCCATCCATGTTAATTTTTTCTGCAATGTATTTCTCGTGTGTCACTTCAGAGATGATTATAGTCAAGTGGTGTATAAGCTGTTTAAATAGCAAATAGTTGAATGCAATTTTAAAAATAATAATTGTATAACAAGGGGCAAAGCATACTTGTATCTGGCCATATTTTAATAGACACAGACTTTGATAAATAGCATCCTAGCCATAGGCTAATTTTGTGGAGTTTAAAGCTAAGCATACAAGTTCTCAAAGCATGCTTTGAAATCCATATGACAACAACAAATCCGTTTATTGTGAGGACCATGCCTGTGCACAAAAATCAACACTACAATAGTTAAAAATATTAAAATTCATTACATACTATGCCAACAAAACCTTCTTCCCACAAAATAGAAAAGGAGGGAAAACGAGCAACGAGTTAAACAGACGATGAAGGGGTCTTTACATTGTCGTCCATAAATCTTTCCCTGGCTTTCATGGCCTTCATCACAAAAGCCGCTACCACATGGGTAATGCGTGGGTTTGCATCAACTAACAAAAGTTTTACTCTATCTTCAGGACTGGTTATAGAGTTGGGTATAATTTGCAGCAATGCATCTCTAAAGCCTGAGTAAATGGGGCAATAGAGGAAGTAATGTGTAAGATCCTCTTTAATTTTCATAAGGCAAGGACATAAACGATGTTCTACTGGGGTTTTTGTGTATCTACCAGTCAGATAAGCAGTTGGCAATGTTTGAAACCGTGCCATAGTGAAAGCTCTCCAAAGGGTGGGATCAGTGATCTCCACCAAGTAGTTGCACTCTAGTATGCTGTCAGGGGAAGAGGGAGGGAGAAGAGGAAGGATGTGGTTGGCTGAAATGAAGTCCGATCCTGTACAGATAAATCACTAGTGGAAGCACCAACAGAAATGTGTACAGATTCCACACGATCATGAGGAAGTCTGAATCTGGGCAGGACATTGTCTCTTTGCCTGTCATTTGTGGCTGCTCCACCCAGGTCTGAGACGCCTTCTGGAGTGAAACAGTGATCGGGGGGCGGGGGAGGCAAGAGGATGGAGCCGTTGATACAGAAAGGGGGGGGGGCATGTCTTCTTTACCTTCTTCTTCGCTACAATATATCCATTTATTCCCAATTGTCAATGTCAAAAGGGACTAAAATCTATAATCCCTCAAGCAAGGTGTCAAGACCCTAATCCTGTCAAATCGCTCTGATCAGCCTTTCCTCCAGGCAATGTCAGGTGGCAGACTGGACCATTGTCTTCTCATCCCCAATATTCAGGAAGTGTTTATCTGTGCATATCTCCGACTCTGCATATTCCCCCCTCCCTCCTCCATATGTTAATCTGTGTAACCCAACCTCCCTTTAATATATTCATGACGTGTTTTGCACTGTATTCTGGGACATGGAGGGAGTTTCAAAAACTCATGTCACCCCTTTCTCACTGTTCAATCTTGCCTTGAACCTGTTGCGCAATAAACTTGGATCTTCTGCAGTTTGCTCCTGTCTACGGCTGAGCTCATTTTCCTCCGCAGGGACCCATGGACTTAGTCCGATGAGCTGGGTGGCAGAGCAGCCTCGCACCCAGATTTTGCCGTAACAGATGGCGCCCAACGTGGGGCTTTGCGGTTCTCCTGTGTTGCTGACCGGGGGCCCTGAAATCTTTAGCCGGCACCAGGCCATTTTGCCTGGGAAGATCCTTTGGACCCCCAGCCATCTTCCGGGCGGTAATCGAAAGCCCCAGGAGTTCAGCCGGGGAGCAAAGAGGGATCCAGCCGGCTTATTCATCCTGGGATCATCATAGAAGACGCGTGAGTATAAGAAAAAGGAAAAATCCAGCGCACTGGTGGGAAGGGGGTGGAAATCTCCTGGCAACTGAATTCTCTGCCCTCCTCTCTATCATTCCTTCTCGCCTTTCTCTTGGTCCGGTTAGTGAGAGAGATCGTGGACCACCGCTCGACCCGAAAGGGGGGTTCTGAGCTCTGTCTCTTTCTCTATAATTCTTCAGCCAGCCGCACCAATTGGGAGCCCGAAAGTAAGACGGAGAGACCCGACTTGAAAGATAGCCGACTCTCCGCAACGGGTATCCCAGTTGAAAGCAAGGGGTTGGAGTTCTTTTTCCGAACTTCCCGAGCGTCCTTGCTAGGGGGCAGGAAGGGGTCTGGCTTTCTGTATCAATCCCAGCCGCACTGGTCGGTGCCACGTAACACGTGTATCGTGCGTGAGCCCGCTTCCAAAAGCAAGGGGGATTTTCAGTTCAAAATTCTATCCAGGGATCACCCGATCTGGCACCGCACGGCGTGGGCGTTCAGTAGGGCCCCTTTTCCTGAGATTGTGACGATAGGTAGGAGGTTGCCAGGAGGGATAGCCCATGAGGAATTGGGCGGGATCGGCAGAGTGGAAAAGGACCCCAGGTTATTAAATAGGAAATAGGAAAGAATAGAGAAAGGAACCGAGTGGGTAGAGCTCGTTAAAAACATATAACTAAGAAATAAGACAGGAATAGGAAGAAAAGGAACCGAGTGGGTGAAGCTCGTTAAATTGTTAGGAAGTCGCCAAGCAACAAGGAAAAGGAAAAACCCTAAATAGCCCCCTGTACAAGTTACCCAAATCCAAATCAACCCCTCTCTTTCTCCCTTCTCTATCCCAGAAAAAAAGAAAAAACAACAACAAAAAGCAACAACAACAACGCATGCATATATAAAGGGGTGCCCAGTCAACTAAGCATTGTGAGCCCTGCCAGTTTGGTTAACTGGTTGTGTTTGAAGAGGCAAGGAGGCTCTTAAAACCATGTGGGACCTTCCTACTAATTTCACTTAATGAAGCCAAAGGGAGAGGCCCAACTCTTTGCAATAATCAACTAAAAATGAGAATATATATGTTTACATGTTGTCTGTTATGTGTGTTGTCTGTTAATACATATATGAAAATATGTATGTTTACATGTTGTCTGTTATGTGTGTTGTCTGTTCCTTCTGTCTCTGACAGACTGCCTTTCTTAAGTGCGCATAGTTTAAACTGCAAGCTTGCTTCAAATTTAAATCTAGGGAAGCCATGCTGGACCTTATCAATCTTAAACAAGTCAAAAATGAGAATGTAGTGTTTGTTATTTGTTATGTTTTTTATATATATAAATGTTTGTTATTTGAGAGAGGCTCAAAAGAGTCTTCCTCCTTGTATGTACTTCATTAAGCATATGCCTATGAAAGTATGGTCTTCCTTCTAAGGAAAATATCTGAGTCCAGTTTTAACTTTGATTTGGTTGGACAGAAGAGTTATTGTAAGGCTCCTGATATCAGTCTCTATAAGACTTCCTGGCCTCTTTTCTTAGAAAATGCCCCCCTTGTTTCATTCTGTCTCTTTCAGTTTTTTCTCCCTTCTTACTTCTGTGCCAGGTAAATTTACTCCTGAGTAAGCTTCCTTCAACAAGGGGGGGGGCACATTCTTTGGTAAAAGTACCCGACATCTCACTTTCCGATGTATCATTATTTAAAAATCGTAGTTAGGCGTACTATTCCTGTGCAAGTTCAGAGACATTATTAACTTTTGTATCCCGTTTAAATCAAATCCAGGACTGGTTTTATTATTTGAGTGGGTATATCAACTGAAATAACCCTATGCTTATAAAATATTCTCTCCCAGATTCTCTTCCTATCTTATCTTAGGAAAACTGTTCTTTGTTAGAGGGTTCTGTATAAAGCTGGGTACTTTTATTTTCCTCTTCCTTAGTACATGATAGGAGCATTGATTGTGCTCTCTTCCCCAGTAGTGCCTGTGTACATAAGTATGTGTGTGTCTCTTTGGTAGTACAAATCTTGCTGTGAAATCTTGCTGTGAACCCTATATTTTGGAGGGTTGGACTAGATGACCCCAGGGTCCCTTTCAACTCTCCCAATTTGTGGCTGTGTGGAAGGACATGTGTCCGCAAGAATTGCAGGGTAATTCTTAAATTCTGGTGTGGTGATGGAGTTGAAATTCAGCCTAGCTTTGCTCTTTAATTTAAAAGGTGAGAGGTGAAGCTGTGACGTTTTGAAGCACAACTGGTAATATCAAGCATTTGAGTGATTACAGTGTTTATCATTTTGTCTACTATTTAAAAATCAGACTTCAAAGTCAATTCAAAGTTTAAGCGCATACAAATACATATGGGCCTTGACCAATCCTGTAAATAAAGGGGCAATTAAATTTTTGTCTGCAAATGGTAAGGCTGAAATGACTGAGAATGTTAAAAAATCCTATGAATTCTGACATATGGGCCTTGACCAGTCCTGTAAATAAAGGGGCAATTAATTTTTTGTCTGCAAATGGTAAGGCTGAAATGACTGAGAATGTTAAAAATCCTATGAATTCTGACTCTCTGGCCATTTTTTTCCCACATATAAGGGCGTGGCATTGTTCTGCGAATGACCAGATAAAATGACCAATAATATGACCAATAATGATAGCCCTTTCCTGTAAATAAAGGAAGCACTCCCTTGCTTGGGCTACAGGAAACATGATCCCTTAGAAAACTTCTAGCTTTGGTAAATGCTTGAATTACGGAGTTTCTCTTTTTTGTTTTAAAATCTAACCCTATTTTTTAAATCTACTCCTTACCCTTCCCTTCCCTTATTCAAATTCTAATTTAGCCAAAAGATGCAGCATTTTCAATAGTATAAAGGGTTTGCTGAGACATGAACTCTGCACATGCAGAGAGGCTAGATCAGCCTAAAAAAAAAGAGAGAGAGAGAGAGAGAGAGAGAGAGAGAGAGGGGGGGGGACTGTAGGGGGGAGAGGAGGTTTGTGCTGCAGGGAGAAACCTATCCAAATTTCCTTATGTAAAACTTGGAACCATTGAGGGAAATCACTCTTAATGTGTCTTTTGCTCCAAGGGCTACTTAAGACAAAAGTGCTGGACCATCAAAAGTCAAGAGGTTGCCAAGTTTCAAATCTTAACATGCCAAATTCTTTTCACAGGTAAATATCAAAGCACTCCCACTGACTTCTCACATGAAATAATTTTTCCTTTTAACAGGATATGTGAACCCCACTAACAAAGTGTTTGTCCCTTCTTTTCTCCCACAGCAACTTTCTTTCTGTTCTGTGAAACAAGTCTGAATCCCTGCTGTATTAGTAACTTCCATCTCTTTGTGGCTTTGACGCTTTAAGTTACAAATAATCTGTTTTCATTTATTTAATCAGTTTTTCCATGATGTCTATGAAATTAATCAAAGCACAACCAAACATTGTTTGTGGAATGGTATTTGTTTACCTTTTGCTTGAGTATTATTATTTTTGGTTCCTCATAGGTCATTGTGTGTGTGTGTGTGTGTGTGTGTGTGTGTGTGTGTTTGTTTTACTTTGGGGACATGTCCATCACATATTGAAAGTCATTTTAAGCCATTTTCCATTGTTTTCCCATTTTTCAGTCCAGTAGTAATCTGTGTGGTTTTGATAATATCTTTGTATTATTTAACAATAATTCTTTTCTAAATCTGATGTCTTTGTGTCAAGTCTGTTTTCATCTGACTGGTAATCTAATTTTTTGCTTCCTTTTTATTTTTTAACCTTTGTTGTATTTTTTACAGTTCTCTTTCTATACATGTGGAGTCATTTTTTTATTTAATAATATGAAAAAAACAAACCAAAAACTAAGTGAAGGAAAGCAAACAAACTTAGCAGATAATAACAGTAATTATATGAAAATGTGATAATATTAAAATGAGTAAAATGCTTAACGTGCTAAGATAACTCAAGGAGGTTGGGGGGGCTTTTGCCCCTTCCTTTTCTAACTGTCTTTTAAGTCCCTAAAAAACCCCTGCCCCCTTACAGGATGTCACTTCTACAGATGTGTTACTACAGACCTATGATGAAAAGCTTCGCCACCACCTGCAGAAACAACAGACACCAAAGTTTTCAAAGTGCCCACAGCTATCTCTTTCAAAGGATATAGACTGCCGGGGAAGTGGGGCTGACAAAGGGGGGAGGAGTTAAATTGCAAGGACATTTTCTCACTTTGAACCTCAAGATACATGCGTAAAAATATCACAATTGTCTCAAGATATGCAACTGATACTTAATTAGTTTGTTTTGTATTATGTGTTATTATGTAGGAATGTTGAAATGTGTCTGACAGTGTGTTATTTCCACAAATGGGGGGGGGGGCTATTTTTGTGGCTATTTTTGTGTGTAATTGTTTTTATGTTTAATGTCTTATTCCTTACACCCCAGTGGAGGATTCTCATACATTTTATGTTTTTTTTACAGATCAGGCTATTATGTAGTCCAATGTTTAGAATTAGATAAATTTATGACCACATTTAGTTGTTTCACCTGGCACTCTGCCAACTTCCCTACCCATTTTAAAATGTGCTAAAACTCACTTTACCAAGGAGAAGCTTCAGGACGGTGTATATGCTTTGGTTTAGCCGGAATAATCTCTTATAGAGTTAAATTGACTTATTTGGAGAAGTGCCCCTTAAGAATGGTTTTGCTTTAACAGATTGGTTTGAAAAGTTGAGAACCATGGGGCAAGATAAATTCAAATTGGACTCAGTTTGAATTGGGCAAGTGTATCCAGGCTGCAAGTAGCTTTTTGGTCCTTAAAGTGCAAGTGAGCAACTTCCCATGACTGCAAGACCAGAGCCTATAATAATAAAATCCCATAGAATGGCCAGGCAAGGACATTTCTCTCCTGACGTGCCCAAACCTGTGCCAGCTGTGGTGAGTGCCAGGCAACATGGTTAATATGAAAGCCCTAAGTGGATTCACCAGGGATTGCTACTACTGTTACACCAGGCCGGTGTGAGACCACAGAAGAGCTATCTTGACACCTGAGAACACAAAATGGCGGGGGGCAAAGCAAACTGCATTTTTTTTCCAGTCAATAGTGGACCTTCCTGCTAAATGTAAAGCATAGACCACTACTGAACAAAATACAACAGGTGTTCCTTTATGCGATATCCTATATCCAGCTATCTGCACTACTATACTTGCAAATGACCTTAAGAGGCATGGCTTGCAAGTCCCCTTCAGGTTTGCACAAACCCACACATCTAGTACGGTAGATACAAAGTTATTATTTAGTGCCTATCTATATAACATACACATACATTGTATTGGTCCGTGTTGCTCCCTCCTTTGCTGCCCTGCTCAACCCACCTCCTTTTCCATTGGGCCTATTCCCACTCACAGGGCACCCCTACCTTCACCGAGATCGAGGGTGCAGAGAAAAGATTTGCAAGTTCTTACAGAACTTTAATGCAAATCTATCTCCGAATGGGGGACTGATACGGAAAGGGGGGGGCATGTCTTCTTTACCTTCTTCTTCGCTACAATATATCCATTTATTCCCAATTGTCAATGTCAAAAGGGACTAAAATCTATAATCCCTCAAGCAAGGTGTCAAGACCCTAATCCTGTCAAATCGCTCTGATCAGCCTTTCCTCCAGGCAATGTCAGGTGGCAGACTGGACCATTGTCTTCTCATCCCCAATACTCAGGAAGTGTTTATCTGCGCATATCTCCGACTCTGCATATTCCCCCCTCCCTCCTCCATATGTTAATCTGTGTAACCCAACCTCCCTTTAATATATTCATGACGTGTTTTGCAACCAGTGTGGTGTAGTGGTTAAGAGCGGTAGTCTCGTAATCCTGGGGAACCAGGTTCGCGTCTCCGCTCCTCCACATGCAGCTGCTGGGTGACCTTGGGCCAGTCACACTTCCTTGAAGTCTCTCAGCCCCACTCACCTCACAGAGTGTTTGTTGTGGGGGGAGGAAGGGAAAGGAGAATGTTAGCCGCTTTGAGACTCCTTAAAGGGAGTGAAAGGCGGGATATCAAATCCAAACTCCTCTTCTTCTTCTTCTTCTTCTTCTTCTTCTTCTTCTTCTGTATTCTGGGACATGGAGGGAGTTTCAAAAACTCATGTCACCCCTTTCTCACTGTTCAATCTTGCCTTGAACCTGTTGCGCAATAAACTTGGATCTTCTGCAGTTTGCTCCTGTCTACGGCTGAGCTCATTTTCCTCCGCAGGGACCCACGGACTTAGTCCGATGAGCTGGGTGGCAGAGCAGCCTCGCACCCAGATTTTGCCGTAACACCGTCTAAACCCCTCCGCGGGTACTTTGAAAACAGACTCCTTTTGTCTGGATCTTCCCCGTGCAAAGATGGGTCTGTATGCATTTTGAGCAGAGGAGGAGGGTCTGTGGAACTGCCCACCACTGCGGTGTACTGTTCCCAGGATATTAAAAAAATATATATTCAAAGTTATAACAAGACATATTATCCAAAAATCATATCCTTATCCCCCCCCATTTTTCCTCCCTCCCCCTCCGCCCCCGAATCCCCACCCCACCTCACCTCCTGACTTCCCTCAGTTCCAGTCTTTGGTTTCTCTAATAGTGCTATTTTCTGCATGTTACAAAGTTGTACAGATCCTCAAACTGTTTAGCTGCTTATTATCTTTTTTTTAAAAAGATATTTATTAAAGTTTCAAAAATTATATAAAAACAAAACAACAATACAAACAAACAAAAACAAGTATAATTTCAATCACTTATTTTCTTGTAACTTACTTCCCCGACCTCCTCATACCTCCCCTTTCTGTATTCCAATTTCTAATTATTAATTCAGCAAATCCTCTCCCTTATTTTCCATTTAATTTTTAACCTCTCTTTTCTTTTTACTTAATCATTACAGCTGAAAACCACTTAATTTCTAAACCAACGTCATTCTAACATTCATTAATTTTGCAATGTTTCCTAAGATAGTCCTTAAATTTCTTCCACTCTTCTTCCGCCGTCTCTCTTCCCTGGTCTCGGATTCTGCCAGTCATTTCTGCCAGTCCCATATAGTCTATCACCTTCATCTGCCATTCTTCCAAGGTGGGTAGATCTTGTGTCTTCCAATACTTTGCGATGAGTATTCTTGCTGCTGTTGTGGCGTACATAAAGAATGTTCTATCCTTCTTTGGCACCAATTGGCCGACCATGCCCAGGAGAAAGGCCTCTGGTTTCTTCAGGAAGGTATATTTAAATACCTTTTTCATTTCATTATATATCATTTCCCAGAAAGCCTTAATCTTTGGGCACGTCCACCAAAGGTGAAAGAATGTACCTTCATTTTCTTTACATTTCCAACATTTATTAACAGGCAAGTGGTAAATTTTTGCAAGCTTGACTGGGGTCATGTACCACCTATAAATCATTTTCATAATATTCTCTCTTAGGGCATTACATGCCGTAAATTTCATACCGGTGGTCCACAACTTTTCCCAGTCAGCAAACATAATGTTATGACCAATATCTTGTGCCCACTTGATCATGGCTGATTTAACCGTTTCATCCTGCGTATTCCATTTCAACAGCAAGTTATACATTTTTGACAAATTCTTAGTTTTGGGTTCTAACAGTTCTGTTTCCAATTTTGATTTTTCCACCTGGAAGCCAATTTTCCTGTCCAACTTGTAAGCCTCCATTATTTGATAATAGTGAAGCCAGTCTCGCACTTTATCTTTTAATTTCTCAAAACTCTGCAATTTCAGTTTGTCCCCTTATTGTTCCAAAATTTCCCAATATTTCGGCCATTTGGACTCCATATTGAGCCTTTTCACAGCCTTTGCCTCCATTGGCGACAACCACCTTGGGGTTTTGTTTTCCAGCAAATCTTTATATTTAATCCAGACATTATACAATGCTTTCCTGACAATATGATTTTTAAATGCTTTGTGAGCTTTAACCTTGTCATACCACAAATATGCATGCCATCCAAAAATATTGTTAAAACCTTCTAAATCCAAAATGTCTGTGTTCTCAAGAAGCAGCCAGTCTTTCAACCAGCAGAAAGTTTAGTAAAGTTTAAAGTCTGGCAGGGCAAATCCCCCCCTTCCTTTGCATCAGTTAAAATCTTAAATTTTATTCTGGGTTTCTTGCCCTGCCAGACAAATTTAGAAATATCTTTCTGCCACTTCTTGAAACAGTCCATCTTGTCCACAATTTGCAATGTTTGAAACAAAAACAACATTCTAGGCAGTACATTCATCTTTATAGCTGCAATTCGACCAGACAAGGAAAGCTTCAGATTTGACCAGATTTCTAGGTCTTTTTTCACTTCTGTCCAACATTTCTCATAATTGTCTTTAAATAAATCGACATTTTTAGCTGTCATATTGATCGCCAAATATTTCACTTTCTTAACCACGGTTAGACCTGTCTCATTCTGAAACCTGTCTTTTTCAATAGCTGTTAAGTTTTTCTCTAATACCTTAGTTTTTGACTTGTTCAATTTAAATCCTGCTACTTGACCAAACTCTTGAATTAATTCTAAGACCCTTTTAGTACTAGATTCTGGCTCTTGTAATGTAAGTACCAGATCATCTGCAAATGCTCTCAGTTTGTACTGTTTAGCTCCGACCTGTACCCCTTTAACCAGCTGATCCCTTCTAATCATGTTCAGCAAAACCTCCAGGACTGATATAAAAAGTAATGGGGAGATTGGGCACCCCTGACGTGTCCCTTTTTCTATCTTAAATTCTTCCGTAACCACATTGTTTACAATTAGCTTAGCTTTTTGCTCAGAATATATTGCACCTATACCGTTTTCAAACCCTTGGCCTACCCCCATCCCCTGGAGATTCTTCCTCATAAAACTCCAAGAAATATTGTCGAAGGCTTTCTCCGCGTCCACAAATATCAAAACTGCTTTAGTGTTTATATTCACTTCTAACTTTTCCAAAATGTCAATTATATTCCTTACGTTATCTGACAAATGTCTTCTTGGGAGAAAGCCCGCTTGGACTCCATGAATCTCCTCCATCAAAACTTTTTTCAGTCTCTTAGCCAAAATGTCAGCAAAGATTTTGTAATCCACATTTAATAACGAAATAGCACAGTAGTTCTTAAGTTGAGTTTTTTCAGTCTCTGTCTTCGGTATAAGTGTAATGTAAGCCTCTTTCCACGATTCTGGTGCTCTTTTCCCCTCCAAAATTTCATTGCAGACTTCCTTCAAAGGTTGTAATAACCACTCCTTCAAAGCTTTATAGTATCTGGAAGTCAGCCCATCCGGTCCCGGAGATTTGCCCGATTGCATATTTTGAATGGCACCTTCTATTTCCTGTTCAGTTATTTTCTGATTCAAAACTATTTTGCTTTCATGAGAGATTTTTTTTAATCCATTTTTCTCAAGAAATTGTTCTATGTCCAATTCTTTCTGCGGCCCTTGTGAATATAGTTGTTTAAAATATCTCTGGAAGCAGTTTCTGATCTCAATTGGATTGTAAATGTTCTTTCCTTCCACTTCTAAATTTGTAACCGTATTTAATTTTTGTCTTTTCTTCATTTGCCAAGCCAATAATTTACCGCATTTATCTGCTGATTCAAAAGTCTTCTGTCTCATTTGTTTGATTTTCCATTCTATTTCTTGATTCATCAATTCCATGTATTGTGTTTGATATAACTTAATTTCTCTCAAAATCTCATGAGACTTTGGTTTTGATCTTAATTTCCTTTCCCCTTCTTTTATCCTCTCCAAAATCTTGTCTTTCTTCTCATTTTGGATTCTCTTCTTTATTGCATTTTGTTGTATCAAGAATCCTCGCATAACAGCTTTACTTGCATCCCAGATTACTCTTTTTTCAACATTGGTCTTCATGTTTATTTCAAAATAGTCTCTCAAAGTTTTTTGGGCCTTTTTGTACACTTCTTCATCTCTAAATAAGGTGTCATTCATCCTCCATCTGAAGGAGCCAGCTGTTATTTGCTTCATCTCCATCCTTACGGCATTATGGTCGGAGCAAGTTTTTGGGCAGATTTCCACTTTTTTATCTTTGGAGCCATTCCTCTAGTAACCCATATTTGGTCAATTCTAGTCCATGTCATTTTGGCTTCAGAAAAGAAGGTTCCCCCTCTCTCAAGAGGATTTTTTGTTCTCCAAATATCAATCAAGTCCATATTGTCAGTCATTTCAAAAAAAAGTTTTTGGTAGTCTTCCATCTTTAGTAACTACCTGTCTTTGTGCTTTGTCCATATTTGTAGATACTACTCCATTCATATCTCCCATCAGAATTAACTTATAGTCCAAATAATCCAACAAAATCTCATGCAACTTTTTAAAAAAATCAGATTTCCCCTCATTTGGTGCATAAATTCCTACAATCAAAAATTTCTCTCCTTGAACTTGAATTTCAATTACCAAGAATCTTCCTTGTTCGTCTTTAAAAATTAATTTCGACAACAATCTTTCCTTTGCGTATATCACCACTCCTCTTTTTTTAACTTTGTCAGATGAAATGAATTCTTGTCCCAATCTTTTATTAATAAGTATTTTCCTATGTGACCTCATCACATGTGTCTCTTGTAAACAAATCAAGTCCAATTGTTCTTTCTTTAATATATGAAAAACACTTTTTCTCTTCCGGGGCATGTTCAAACCATTACAATTCCAGCTTAGAAGTTACAGAGCCATGATGGAATTATTTACTTTTCCCTCCTACTGCTCCAAGTAGTTGTTCTTCTTCTGTCGGTGGTTTCAGTCCAAATGATAAATTTGCTATGTCCAGTATTCCTTTTTCTGATGAAGTTGGCTCCTCTCCACATTCCGCTTCTTTCTGAAGATCCTCTTCGTGGTCTCTCAAAAACTTGTCTTTATCACTCACTGTCCTTATTCTTATTTTCCTTCCTTTGTATTTAATAGATAGGCCTTGGGGAAATTCCCACCTAAAAAGTATGCTGTTTCTTCTCAATAAAACAACCAGATCTCTATAGTAGGTTCTTACATCCAAAATGTGTTTCGGTATATCCTTGAAGATCTCCACATAAGAATCTTCAATTTCCAATGTTTTTTGGTAGTGCAAATTCAGAATTTTATCTCTTTCTTCTTTTGATCTTAAAGTTATCAAACAATCTCTTGCCTTGTTCTTTCTTTGTCTTATGCCGAGTCTAAATGCACTCACTATCTTGAATTCTTCCTTCTCCAGGCCCTGTTGTCAGAAATCCAAAAATTCTTTTGTAAGAAAGTCCACCAAATTATCCTTCTCACTTTCAGGTACTGCTCTGATTCTTAAATTTCTCTCTTTTCTTTGCAATACAATCATGGACAATGTCAGATCATGGTCCTCCAATTTCTTAAAGACCGGTGGTATCTTCTCCTGGGTAGCAGTTGCAATTTCCTTTGCCTCCTCTGCAATCTTTCGAGTTGTGGCCGATTCCTCTAAAAGTTTTTCGATAGTCTGTGTATTAGAATTCACCTTCTTTCCCAGTTCATTTATGCTTGTAGTATTTAAATCAATTTTTGCTGAGACCTCAGCTACTTGTTTGTTAGTTTCTGCAACTTGTTTACTTGTCTCTGCCCTGTTTCGTTAAATATTCCAAAGATTCATTAATTTTGCCAAGCGCCTTTGCCAATGCGTCTTCAGATGACATAATTTTTTATTTTGTTTGCAAGGCAGCAGCTGCTCCTGTGCCTCCGGATGTTGAGGCCCTTCTTTGATGTGAAATATCAGTCTTGTATTGTCTGCCAGACCTAAGGCTTTTTTCCTGTACCAGCTCTATTTTCCCTTTACCATCTGCCATAACACTCTCATGCCAAGCCAAGGTCAGGCTCACGCCTGCAGATTTGTTTTGAATAGCAAATTTCCAGTGGCTCAGCTGCTAGTGGCTTAGTTGTTATTGTTGCAACAAAGTCTCCTCTAGGGGGAAAAGTTTCTAGCTTCACTTTACAATTTTTGAAACAAATGTATTCTTTAAAAATCCCCCATATCTCCTAAAAAGCCACAGTTTCAATTACCTTCAGGATTATTTTAAATACAAAACAGTCCAGAGACAATCCAGAGACACTGTATCTTTTCACAGAGTTAGTTCAAAAGTCACTTCCAAAGTCTTTACCTTAACGTGCTGACAGCCCACAAATCGGCTTCCCTGTCAAGGCAGTCCGTCCCCAGGGTTTAAGACAGTGGATGTATTTTATTCTCTCCTTTTCATGCAGGTATATAAAATACAATTTCCTCCCCACCGCTCCTGCAAACGGGTGGAGGGCTGCTTTTTTAACGGTGGATTTGCTCTTTTCCAAAAGAAGATTCTCCAAAAGTTACAGCTTAGCAGTCTCTTTGCTTTAATCTATCTGCAGAACGGAAAGGCAGACTTCCTTTTTATACCTTTCCCATGTCGGTGCCAAAATTCTTAAAAATTTAGCTCCAATTAATCCTTTAATCCTACTCACGGGTAGTTGCTTTTAAATCCAATTCTCAGGAAGAAATCAGCGCTCTCCGATAATGGCAATGCGGCTTCACTCCACGGACTGGGTAAACAACTCTCAGCACCGCGCCGCTCACCCGCTGCTGTTCCGAAGCCTTTAAAAAGGCTCCTTCACAGTTTTTTGGGGGTGCAAAAGGTGCCCGCCGAGTCTCCTCGTTCACAGGCTTCACCGCCTGTGGTTTTTGGGGGTCCCCGCTTCGCCGTAGCGGAAGGACCCGAACCTGCAGAGCAGACTCCCTCCGGAGCTCAGAGGGAAATCTGCCATTAATCGCTGGCGCTGACCAGAAGTCTAGCTGATTATTATCAGTAAAAAAAATTTGTGGATGTTTATTCAAAACCTGCCAAGGAGTCCAATTCACTTTGTTGCGTCTTCAGAGACTTTGTGAAAGGTTCCCATTCGTCCTTAAAGTCATACTTATCCTTGTCCTGTAGCTTATATGTCAATTTTGCCACTTCTGCATAGTCCATCAACTTTTCTTGCCATGATTCTTTAGTTGGGGTTTCTTCAGTCTTCCATCCTTGTGCAACCAGAACTCTCTTGGCTGTTGTCGCATACATGAAGATGTTTTTCAACTTTTTTGGCAGATCTTTCCCTACAATCCCCAACAAAAATGCCTCAGGTTTTTTAACAAATGTTAAATGGGACATTTTCTTCAATTCATTGTATATCATTTCCCAAAAGGTTTTTACTGAAGCAAAAGGATGATTCCATCCCTGCATCAAACAGCTGTGATTTGAGGATCATCTGTTTCATAGCAGCTCCCGTGCCCCTTCCCTCCGCTGCATTTGGCATGAAATTGCCGGTGATTTGCCCAGGAGTAAAAAGGCCTACTTACTCTGGGCTTATTCTTGGGAATTACTTTGCAACAAAGAAGAAAGCTTTTCGTCTTCTGTTTTTTTTTTTTCATTTTTATGTTTTCAAAATGCTTGATATTTGACACTGATTTCTGTATATTGTGTTTTCTTTGTTTTTCAAGCTTTCATAAAAAATAGCCTTTGAAACCAGCTGGTACAGTGGTCAGAAGACTTGCCTTTGTGTTCACAGAATGGAGAAGAAAAGTTCGCCCAACGAATCCCTGGATGCGACCAAAGAGACCTCCGGCTCCCACCTGGCTGAGCCTTCTCATTGCCAGCTCACTTCGATGCCCCCTTTTCCCAGAGATACCACTGGAAGAGCTGCTTCCCTTAGCCAGGAAGAGTCGGGGTCCCAGCAGCCTTCCCAGCAGGCCTCCCACATTTCCTCCTCCTTGGGCAGTGCTCCATTGCAGGTCCCCGAGCAGCTTTCCGAAGAAAGGCACCATGGCACTGGCCAAAGTGCTTCCCTCCCATCTCTGGATGAGGTTTCTTCTTGCCAGTGCACCACCCAGGGAATGGGTCACCAGCGTGCAGCGACGTTCTCTAGCCTGCAGTCTGGGAGTACGAAAAGTGTGATCACCTTTGTGGGGACCCAGGCTGTTTCCTCTGCCTCTAAGTCTCCAGAGGGGTCTGTCCCAACTCCGAGCACAGCTGATCTGGCTAAAGGCGGCCAGGGGCAAGGCCAGGTAAGTCCAGATTGAGAGGTAGGGAAAGGGCTTTGAGGCTGTAATGCCCTCCTTGAGTCTCTCCAGCTGCTTTGGACAACTGCCCCCATCCCTGACCCCTGGCCATACTGGGCCTGGTGAGAGATGGAGCCCCAGAACACCTGGAGTGCACCAGGCTGGGATGTCGTGAGGTGGAAGGCAAAAGGAAGGCAGACAGCCCATCCCGGGGTCGGTCCTTTTCCTCCTGCGTGCCACATTTCCGAAAGGCAGCTTCGAGCTTAATGGCTCACCTAAGCCGCCATCCTTTAAACTGGGGAAGCAGCAGCGGCTCATCAGAACTCACAAGTTAGGAAGTCCTATGTTATAGTCTTCATCTTCTTGTTATGTTCTGTTGGTGGGGAGGATCATGCCGTTTTCCTGTGGGTGGGCAGCCAGCCAGCAGCAGGTAAATACTCTAAAAATAAGAACTCCTCCCCCCCATCATGTCACAAAGTCAATTGACACAGAGCCTAAAATAATGCCAACGAGCTCTTCTACCTGGAAGTGCAACATCAGCCCTTAAACACATTAGCATGATGTGCAGTTGTCACACGGCTACGACTTATAAGCCATGAATGCAGGTCTGAATAGTGCCCCTTTGGAAACCCCCACCCTCCATGCAGAAAAAGAGCATCTGCCCCTGACTGTTGGAATTCTGCCTCGGTCAGAGGGATGTGCCAGTCTTCCAGGCACCGGCTGAATTCCTTTCTGACCTCCCTCCTGCGACTCCCGGCAGGAGAACAGACGAGGTCTGTTCCGGCGATTTTTCCCAGGCTGTGAGAAAAACACACCACTGCTTCTCCTCCTCCCTGCTCCCCAGGGAGGGGAATCAGACTCAGACAGAAACATATTTACATGTCTTTATTGCTGTCTTTCGCAGCCATACAGATAAAGATGTCTGCACTCTTTGAACAACAGAGAGAATCTCACTCCACCCATGTACATCCTGTACAGGTCATATGACACACACTGAGCTCACATCCGGTGCTCAATAAGGAGAATGGACTGCCCCTTTGTTTCCATGGCAACAGTCACAAACATCCTGTTTGGCTTTGCAGCCACAAGCAGCTGACTGAGCTGCTTCTTGCTGCCACATTGCTTCTTTATAGTAACATACTCCCCCTAAAGAATCAATGCGTGCAGCGAGCAAAGTGTCATCCAGAGAAGAAAACAAACAGTTGTTATATGTATAACACTCCCATGTTGTTTCAGTTCCACCCTTGGAACTACCCGCCATTGGTTTCACCAATGTACCTCTCTGGTTGTGTGACTTCCAAGGAATGAGTGCATCTGCATTACCTTGGTTAGCAACTCTCTGTTGTGCCTTTGTTTTTGACTCAGACACAGCTTCAATTTGACCTTGGTCGTTTACAACAGCAACACATGCAATAGCTAGGTTAGCAAACTCCTTTGAATACCTCTTGGGTGGTACACCCTTCGTTGCTCTCTCAGACCTACGTAAGAGGTGCTGCTCTCCCTTGCTTTCTGGTTCAGCCTCTGAACTCTCTGGAGAACCAGTACTAAGCTTAATCAGTGGTTCATCCTCCTCTTCTGAGGGTCTAGTCATTATGTGAGATTTCCTCTCAATGACTGTGACAACTGAGCTGTTTGAGCTATCGCTGTCATCATCAGTACTACTGAACTCAATAAGATCAAACTCATCATCATCAGCAGCAGAATCATCTTCAGTGGGAAATGTGTGAACAATCACTGTCTCCTGTTCAGGAGCACTCTCTAGAAATTTTGTGAGAATCACCTGACCAGATTCAGACAAAATTACTGTGATGGCCTGGGAGTCCGATTCAGAGGATGAACCAGAGGAATCCCAGCCTGCACAGGAGTCCCCGCCTCCAGGGCCGGCTGAACTGGGGCAAGGCCTAGATGCTGAAGAGCCTGCACCTGTGGCAGAGCACCAGGAGCTGGCCCCAGGTGAAACCCTTCTGGCCCCAGAGGTGCTTGAGGACTCAGTGGCGTCAGGTGAGCCTCCTCCTGGGCCCAGTAACCCTTCGGCCTCTCCTGATCTGCAGAGGCTTAGGGCAGAGAGGCGAAGGGAACTGGTTGCTCCCAGGAGGAGTGCTCGCCTTAAGGCCAGAGGAGGCGGGGCTCCTGGGGGCCGGGACCGCCCCCGGCCTTAGAAGAGGATAAAAGCCTAGTCAGCCCGGTCCCAGGTTGCGGGAGCAACGTCGTTGTTGGCTTCGGACCTTCCTGTGTTCCTGATCCCTGCCCGGCCTCCTGTTCCTGACCATCCGGTGCTCCTGTTCCCTGCTCGGCCTCCTGTTCCTGGTCATCCGGTGTTCCTGTTCCCTGCTCGGTCTCCTGTTCCAGCGTTCCTGTTCCCCGCCCGGCTCTCCGCCTCGGACCTCGCCCCTCTTCGTGTGGACTCTGCTTACGCCCACGGTACCTTACCCCCGGGACCAGCACAATTACTCTGTAGAGACCCTTTTCATAACCCACAAAAATGCCTCTGGCATTCTTTACTCCACCTGGAGCTTCTGTTCTCACATGAGACCCAAAAACCTTGAAATGGGCAACAGAAGGTTTTCTATGGAACAGTTTCTCAAAAGGAGAACTTCCCAACTCTTTTGAAAACTTTCTCAACCACGTATAAGTAAATGACATTAGCGACTCAGCCCAGTACTCATGTGGCAGATGTGAACTTAGCAATTGTGCATGCATTCCCTTTTGCAATTCTTTGTTCACCCTAACACAGACACATTTCTTCCAAGCTTCTTCGGAACTAGCAATTTTGTGTCTTATCCCTTTCTTCTTCAGGAACCTCTGGAAATCCTGTAAAAGAAAAATTGGCTTCTCATCTGTGCAAAGACAATCTATGTCAGCATCATGCATATTTTTAACTTTGTCACAAAACTCTTTAAACCTTTCTAAGGTGTCTTTTGGTCTCTCCAAAAGATAAATCCAGACAAAACCTGTGAAAGAATCAACACATATTAGGTAATATTTTGCATTGCCTCTAGAAGGTGCTAGAGGACCAATCACATCAGCATACACCCGCTGAAATGCTCTGTTGACCCTCGAGGTGACCTGATTGGCGTTCTTCTCAGCTACACCTGCAAAAGAGATCATGTTAGAATTACAATTCATGTAATCACTTTGATCAAAAGTCAACAAATACAGTCCATCTTTCTCTTTGGCAGAAAGATACAACTCTCCATCTTTGTAGATCTCGCAGCTTTCAGCATCATAGGACAGTTTTAGTCCCTTCTTGGCAATCTGCGAAACGCTGAGCAGATTGTACTTCAACTCTGGAACCAAATAAACATTGTTTATAGTCAAGTTCAGACTTTTAAGATACACAGTCCCAATTCCGGTGGCTTCCAGCTCTTGACCGTTGGCTTGTTGTACAGCGAAGCTTTGCTTCTTAAACGACGAAAATAGCTGTCTGTTTGGGGACATATGAACCGTCGCGCCCGTGTCTATGACAAAAGCGTTCTCCACTTCTGGCTTGGTTCCTTTCGACATCAAGGCCTTTGCAGTCTTTGCCTTTGAGACGGTATGACTTTTGCCTGACGCCTCAGACTTTGTGGAGCTTCCCTTGGCTCCTTTGTTCTGACGTGGCTTTTTGCAGTTCCGCTGAAGATGCCCAGTTTGTCCACAATTGTAACATTGGACAACGTTTAACACTACAGCATTTTCTCCAGTAGCAACAGCAGTGGGGGTGTCAGAACTCCGTTCTTGTCTCCCCCTGTCCTTGATCTCCAGGGCGGCAAGTCTGTCCTGTTCATTCAGAACGACGGCAAAGACCCTCTCCGAAGTCAATTCATTCGCTGGGAGGGACCCCAGCTGATTGGCAACGGTTTTGTAAGTCCGATTCAGGCTGTTTATCACCATGAAGCAAAACACTTCCTCCTGCAGACGGAAATTACGTTCCACCATCTGTTGACGCAGATATTTCATTTCCGTCAGGTGCGCTTGAATATCTCCATCAGGCGCAAGCCTCAGGTTGGTCAGCTTCTCAAAATACAGCAACGTTGAAGAACCTGCATCTCTCTGATGTGTCCTTCTCAGCGTGTCACAAACATCTTTCGCATGCTCTAAATTCTGTATATGGATAAGCTGCGAGTCTGACACACACAGAATTATAGCTGTTCTGGCCTTCACATCCTGTGACTCCCAAGCACGCGTTGGTGCAGCAGGGATGGGGTTCTCAATCACCCCAAACAGTCTCTGATTCTGCAGCAGGGCCTTCATCTTAATAGACCAAGATGCATAATTGCCGTTGGTCAGGAGGGTTGGAGAAGGCAGACTTCCCTTCTTTGCATCCATTTTGAGTCCTTTCATTAACTCTCAAACACAAGCCTCTAAAATCCAAAAGCTGGTTTGTTTACACTCTTGTGCACCTGGCTGCTCTGACACTGGCTGCGTTGGAATGTTTCTTCCAAGGGTTCGTGAGAGCCTAAGTCAAAACAAACTTTGTTTTTGCCTCTCTGAGGCATAGTTTGACTGTCCAGCTCTCCCGAGTAACTGGCCGGCGTTGCTTAGCAACAGTGCATTCCTTTCCTTGGACAGGAAACCACAAGAATGTCTGGAATGCAGGCCTCTTCTCTCTCGGAGCTGTTTTCTCAAACGCTGCTCCCCGTGAAGCAGAGAATGAATCAATCTGCATTCACACTTTTAAGCCCGAAAATCTCATAGCTTTGGGGTCCGTGGCTTGGCTGTCAGCTTCGTCTGGTCAGCTTCTGGCTGCAGAGGGATTAGCCTCTCACTTCAGGCTTCCATGGAGCGATGAATACAGTAGCTCTGCTACTTTTTTGTTGCAGACTCCCATGGATCGAAGAAACCAGCAGGTCTGCTACCAATTGTTGGAATTCTGCCTCGGTCAGAGGGATGTGCCAGTCTTCCAGGCACCGGCTGAATTCCTTTCTGACCTCCCTCCTGTGACTCCCGGCAGGAGAACAGACGAGGTCCGTTCCGGCGATTTTTCCCAGGCTGTGAGAAAAACACACCACTGCTTCTCCTCCTCCCTGCTCCCCAGGGAGGGGAATCAGACTCAGACAGAAACATATTTACATGTCTTTATTTCTGTCTTTCGCAGCCATACAGATAAAGATGTCTGCACTCTTTGAACAACAGAGAGAATCTCACTCCACCCATGTACATCCTGTACAGGTCATATGACACACACTGAGCTCACATCCGGTGCTCAATAAGGAGAATGGACTGCCCCTTTGTTTCCATGGCAACAGTCACAAACATCCTGTTTGGCTTTGCAGCCACAAGCAGCTGACTGAGCTGCTTCTTGCTGCCACATTGCTTCTTTATAGTAACACTAACATCCTTTCAGTATAAAGTGTATGAATGACAGGCAGCTAAAAAACTGTCTCCTCGGCTATTTGGCTCATGTGTCTCATAGAACAAACTCCGTGGACAAAAACAGCCTTGCCAGGAATGTGAGCCGACTTTAATCCAGCCTGCCCTGAAATATCTCAGAAGTGAAGCAGGAGAAAGAGGCCCAGTTTATGGCGGTGAGCTAACTTGGTTTTGAGTAGGCGGGTGGGCGCTGCAGAGGACTGGTCTGCTTATGTGAATAGGCTGGACTACAAAATCTCTGGCTGCTCTTATATTCTTTTCCTGCAAGCAGTCCTCTACAAGGAGACCCTTGGGCTGGGAGGGGGCTGGAAGTGACCATATTCCAGATGAGACGGAGCATGAAGCCATGCTCTGGGCTTTCATTTTGTGTTGGAATGGAGATGTAAAATCACTTCTTTTGTATTCAGGTCAGGAAAAGAGATCCACACCTGGGAGCTTGACGGCAACTGAAGGGATCCACGGTGATCCAGGGCAAGCTGAACTTGCTGCTCAGGTAAGGCCAGAAGGAGGCTTACCAGGCGTCCCCGGATTCAGCAATCTGTCCCTGGCAGAAATTTGTCCCCGGAATGTCCCCGGATTTAATTAATGTCCCCGGAATTACGCCTGGGGACTTCCTGCGCTGCAACACGCCTGACGCCATGGCAGCAAGCAGCATCGGAGGTCCCAACTACATCCGGGGACATTAATTAAATCCGGGGACATTCCAGCCAGTTCCAGCCAGCCAATCCACTGGTTGGGGCGTGCCCCAACCTTGCTGCAGCTGCCGCCGCTGAGGACAGGGAGAGCCCGACCCGAGAGAGCACACCCAGAAGAAGGTATGTCTGCTTTAACGCCTCATTGCTGAGCAAAAAACAGCGTTCTTGGCCGTTCCTGTGGCGTACACCCATCCCCCCTTTTCTCCAGCTGGACGGCTTGTCTTTGGGGCGTTGAGGCAAAGCACAGCAGAGAGGATCCCCTGCCCCCCCCCCCACTTTGTGGGAGAGTTTGCTTGCAGATAGGGATAGCGCACGGTTGGAGAGCCTTTTATTTGTAATTGCTCTGGTTGCGTAGAAGGGTAGTTGGCGGATGAAGTTAATCAAGTCAACTTTAATTGTTTAACCTGCCAGAAAAAGGGCCAGTTTAAAACAGCAGCTGTCTAGTTCACATAGTTCCTGAACAAGCATGCATGGAAACACCGGTTTCTATAATGACTGAAATGTGCTTCATTTGCAACTAAGTAGAGCCTCTCTGCTAATGCAGAGCACTATTCACAGCTTCAGGCAAGGCCATTTATATACCCAGAATCCAGAGCAGCCTTTCTCATACTCCTCTGAAGTACCACCACTGCAACACCAGCGCTTGGCCTTCTGGCACCTGCAGGCTAGGGAAAGAGCTCTTTAGCACCCTGGGGTGGAGCTCCTTCTCAGCAATAGCACTGTCTGCTCATTCCCAACTTCTTCAACCAGTGCCTCTGTGCCTTCTGTAAATGTCTGGAGTAAATGTCTAGCAGGAAGTGTCTGTCCTCTCCAGGATGTTGAAATACTGAAGAAGGCGCCCAATAGCCCAAAGACGGGGGCAGAAACAGTACTTAAGGATGATCAAGCATTGTCTCTGAAGGTCCAGGAGCTTGAAGAAAAACTCCAGCTGTTGCCAGCAATACTCCAGGAGCCGCACGCAAGAGGTATTTTTGAGAATACTGTCTTCACAAATTCCGGGGACATGGCCCTCCCAGTGTTAAGGTGGGGAGGTGGGGTTGGGAGTTTGCAGATAAGAGTCAAAAGTTAAAAATGTAAAGGCTAATGGAATTCTATTTAAAAATCAAAAGTCGTTGTGGTGGTTCAAGTTGAAGTGTGAGACAAAAGACAAGATGGAAAAGAAAAGATAAGGAAGAGAGAAAAGAGATAGAGAGAAAAAGAAGAAAGAAAAAGAAAACACAAAAAATCCTACTGAAAATAGTTTGTTTGTTTGTTTAGAAAAGGGAAGGAAAAGGAAAAAAACATTGTAATAAGTAAATAGAAAAGGGGGGAGTGGGGATGGAATAGTAGATATATATATATATATGCAGGTTTTGGTGTCCTCGGGTGTCTTCCCGTGTAAAAGTTGGGGTGTCTAGGCGACGTTTCGACGAGGTCTCACTCGTCATCTTCAGGCTGGTGCTTTCGGCTTCTTGTTACTGGAACAGAGCGGGATCTCAATGTTTGAGTTCCTATAAATACTGTAGAGGGGGTGTGGTGTCTAGCCTCCAATGTTCTGGGCAGAGAGGAAGTTCCCAGGCTAGTGTGCCTTTTCTTCTTTTGTTCCTTAATTACTTGAGAGATACCTTGAGTGATTTCTTGAGTGATATCCTGAGTACCACTTAGGTGGGTCATTAGGTGTGGATTAGTTGCTAAAGTCTTTGTGTCTTGACCTCTTGAACTTTGTGAAGAGTTTTCCTGAGAAGATGGCTGTATTGCACTTAGTTGTGCTTTGGCTTGGCTTCGTGTATAGGGGCGAGCTGTGGTTTTGTGGCTTGTGTCAGCCAGATCTGTGTAGGGATTGCAGGGGGGTGCAGCATCCGGAGGTGCTGCACCCCCCTGCAATCCCTACACAGATCTGGCTGACACAAGCCACAAAACCACAGCTCGCCCCTATACACGAAGCCAAGCCAAAGCACAACTAAGTGCAATACAGCCATCTTCTCAGGAAAACTCTTCACAAAGTTCAAGAGGTCAAGACACAAAGACTTTAGCAACTAATCCACACCTAATGACCCACCTAAGTGGTACTCAGGATATCACTCAAGAAATCACTCAAGGTATCTCTCAAGTAATTAAGGAACAAAAGAAGAAAAGGCACACTAGCCTGGGAACTTCCTCTCTGCCCAGAACATTGGAGGCTAGACACCACACCCCCTCTACAGTATTTATAGGAACTCAAACATTGAGATCCCGCTCTGTTCCAGTAACAAGAAGCCGAAAGCACCAGCCTGAAGATGACGAGTGAGACCTCGTCGAAACGTCGCCTAGACACCCCAACTTTTACACGGGAAGACACCCGAGGACACCAAAACCTGCATTCCTGTACCCGTGAAAATCTACGAAAGCAAATATATATATATATATACAGAATTCTTTAATGAGAAATAAAAAAAAATTAAAACTTTTTTTGAGTGATAGCAGCTCTTTTGGCTGAGGTGTGGCATGCAGCTGAAACAGTATTTCAGGAAACTCAAGCATTCGGTGTGAATCTCCAGGAGCTTGAAGAGAAGCTCCAGGCGTTGCCAGCAACACTCCAGGATCTGCAAGCCAGAGGTATTTTTCAGAATCCTGTCTTCACAAATTCCGGGGACATGGCCCTCCCAGTGTTAAGGTGGGGAGGTGGGGCTGCGAGTTTGCAGATAAGAGTCAAAAGTTCAAAATGTAAAGGCTAATGGAATTCTATTTAAAAATCAGGTCAGGACAACAGATCCACACCTGGCAGCTTGATGGCAGCTGAAGGGATCCACGGTGATCCAGGGCAAGCTGCACTTGCTGCTCAGGTAAGGCCAGAAGGAGGCTTACCAGGCGTCCCCGGTTGCCAGGGAGAGTCCCCGGATTCAGCAATCCATCCCCGGCAGAAATTTGTCCCCGGATGTACGCCTGGGGACTTCCTGCGCTGCAACATGGCTGACGCCATGGCAGCAAGCAGCATCGGAGGTCCCGACTACATCCGGGCACATTAATTAAATCCGGAGACATTCCAGCCAGTTCCAGCCAGCCAATCTGCTGGCTGGGGGGGGGGTGCCCCGACCTTGCTGCAGCCGCCGCCGCTGAGGAGAGGGAGAGCCCGACCCGAGAGAGGAGAGACCCAGAGGAAGGTATGTCTGCTTTAACGCCTCATTGCTGAGCAAAAAACAGCGTTCTTGGCCGTTCCTGTGGCGTACACCCCTCCCCCCTTTTCTCCAGCTGGACGGCTTGTCTTTGGGGCGTGGAGGCAAAGCACAGCAGAGGGGATCCCGTGTCCCCCCCCCCACTTTGTGGGAGAGCTTGCTTGCAGATAGGGATAGCGTACGGTTGGAGATCCTTTTATTAGTAATTGCTCTGGTTGCTTAGAAGGGTAGTTGGCAGATGAAGTTAATCAAGTCAACTTTAATCGTTTAACCTGCCAGAAAAAGGGCCAGTTTAAAACAGCGGCTGTCTAGTTCACAGAGTTCCTGAACAAGCATGCATGGAAACACCGGTTTCTATAATGACTGAAATGTGCTTCATTTGCAACTAGGTAGAGCCTCTCTGCTAATGCAGAGCACAATCCACAGCTTCAGGCAAGGCCATTTATATACCCAGAATCCAGAGCAGCCTTTTCTCATACTCCTCTGAAGTACCACCACTGCAACACCAGCGCTTGGCCTTCTGGCACCTGCAGGCTAGGGAAAGAGCTCTTTAGCACCCTGGGGTGGAGCTCCTTCTTAGCAATAGCACTGTCTGCTCATTCCCAACTTCTTCAACCAGTGCCTCTGTGCCTTCTGTAAATGTCTGGAGTAAATGTCTAGCAGGAAGTGTCTGTCCTCTCCAGGATGTTGAAATACTGAAGAAGGCGCCCAATAGCCCGAAGACGGGGGCGGAAACCATACTTAAGGATGATCAAGCATTACGTATGAAGGTCCAGGAGCTTGAAGAAAAACTCCAGCTGTTGCCAGCAATACTCCAGGAGCCGCACGCAAGAGGTATTTTTGAGAATCCTGTCTTCACAAATTCTGGGGACATGGCCCTCCCAGTGTTAAGGTGGGGAGGTAGGGTTGGGAGTTTGCAGATAAGAGTCCAAAGTTAAAAATGTAAAGGCTAATGGAATTCTATTTAAAAATCAAAAGTCGCTGTGGTGGTTCAAGTTATAGTGTGAGACAAAAGACAAGATGGAAAAGAAAAGATCAGGAAGAGAGAAAAGAGATAGAGAGAAAAAGAAGAAAGAAAGAAAAAGAACACCTAAAAAATCCTACTGAAAATAGTTTGTTTGTTTGTTTGTTCAGAAAAGAGAAGGAAAAAAACCATTGAAATAAGTAAATAGAAAAAGGGGGAAGTTGGGATGGAATAGTAGATATATATATATATATATAATTCTTTAATAAGAAATTTAAAACAACTTTTTTTAAAAAAAAAGAGAATAATGAAAATGAGTAAATGAGTAAGAAGTGAATAGAAATGGATGAATAATAAGTAATAATGTATTATTAAAAAAGTGAGGGTTGTGTGTATAACTAAAGAAGAAGGAGGAGGGAGGGAGAGAGAGAGAGAGGGAGAAGGGAACAAGAAAAAGGGGCAGTTTTAATTCTCCTGTGGGACCCCCAGGGCTTGGTGTTGGGTCCCTAGATCGGGGCTGAGGCGGCGGTTCCAGGAAATGGGCTCCAATGGTTCAGGCCGCCTACCTGGGTTCATAGGGCTTTAAAATACGGATAAGAAATGGACTGAAAATAAACTAAATAAAATAAAGCATGGTTTTTGCTGTGCCCCCCCTGCACTGGCAGGGGAGGGTCCACGCCGCGTTCTTCTAGCCCCCAGCCGGTCCCCGGTGCGCGGTTCCTCTGCTCTTTTGCTCCAGCCGCTGGTGATATTGGCTTGGGGTCGGAGCTGGGCTAGGTGGGGCGTTCCCTCCGGGCTTCCCTGTCTCTCCCGATCCCCTCCTATAATTCTCCTCCCCCCCCCCCCATGTTACCTGTGGGGGCGCCTTACCAATACAGTCGTACCTTGGATCCCAAACGCCTTGCGACTCGAATGTTTTGGCTCCCGAACGCCACAAACCCGGAAGTGAGTGTTCCGGTTTGTGAATGTTCTTTGGAGCCCAAATGTCCGACGGGGCTTCCGCGGCTTCGGATTGAGTGCAGGAAGCTCCTGCAGCCAATCGGAAGCCGCACCTTGGTTTCCGAATGTTTTGGAAGTCAAACAGACTTCTGGCATGGATTCCGTTTGACTTCCGAGGTACCACTGTATATCTTCTCAGAGCAAGGGCAATCCCATTGCCGCCTTCAGTTCTGGTAAAGCTAAGAATTGCTTGTGCAGATCTTGATGCCTTCAAGGCCGAGGCTGTCATCTGATGAGACCCAGTACTCCTATCAGAGAAGCAAATCCTCAAATACAGTCATACCTCTTCTTCTGCTCGGTTCAGGTTACGTCTTTTCAGGTTGCGTCCCGCGGTGACCCTGAAGTAACGGAATGGGTTACTTCCAGGTCTCACTGCTCGCGCATGTGCAGACGCTCAGAATGACGTCATGCGCATGCGCAGAAGCGGCAAAGCACGACCCACACACGTGCAGACGCGGGTTGCGTTCTGCTTATGATGCGAACGGGGCTCCGGAACGGATCCCGTTCGCAACCAGAGGTACCACTGTAGTTGAAATGCCTGACTTGTTCAATGGCTTGTCCATTTAGGAGCCATTTCTGCTTCCTGGGCTGTGCCCCCAATACTACGGCTTTTGTCTTGGAATAATTTGTATTCAAATCTTTGTTACGACACAGTCTCCCAAAGTTCTTTAGTAATCGCCTCATACCCACTTGCGTTTGTGCTAACAACACCGTATCGTTGGCATGTGTTGGGTTGAAATAACGACAGACAGGTAGCGAGTGTCATCTGGGAGGCATCTCTCGAACATGTGTCGGGGAGTCCCTTTTGTTGAATATTACAGCATTGCCACATATGTGCTTGTCGCTGATTGGTGAAAACAAATGCATTACAAGGATTGCATATAAGACATTAATCATCAATTGATAAAAGGAACACAGAATTAGACAGGCATAAAAGCCTCCTATCATGATTGATAAAGCAAGACTTAGAGAACGTACAGATAGGTAGAGGTCAGGAACTAATTGTGCACCTAACATTCTAGGGTGATAAGAAAAGAATGTATACACATAGTTAAGAGCAGGTCAGGACATGTAAACTGAACTTAATACGAACTGAACATTACAGGCTGGTGCCAGGGTGGTGAGAAAGGAATGTACTGAAAGATAACTATTCATCATCTCCCCCTTTCTTTTCTTATGTGCGAGGTGTTTTCAGGGTAGATAGGACGGGGTAACTGGGACAAAAATATGTGGTATGCCAGCGTATGGCCGAAATAAGTTCGCCAGGGTGGATTGGACAAAAATACTTCAGGATACGTGGTATGCCAGCGCATGCCTGAAATAAGTTCGCCCATGTCTCCCCTATCTTTTACAGCTGGTGCTGCCACTTCGCAGAGTAGGCAGCAATAATTTTATTAGGTGGTTGAGGGGGAGAGAAAAGCTGAGAGCAGAGACGTATGAGACCAGGAATGCATTGGATGAAGCAGCATAGCAAAATGAATATACACATTATGACAATAGCATATTGAAAAAGATTATGAAGCCAATTCAGGTTCGGCAACCAGCCAGTGAGCCACTGGGTAAACAAATCCCAGAGGCCAGAAAGTCCAACATCCTGTTTGATGTGATGTGTGAGATTTTGCAAATGAGAAATTTGCTTTTGAATAGCTTTGGAATTGTCAGAAATATTGAAACAGCACATGTCATCGACTTGTTCACAACCATAATGATGAAGCATCAGTAAATAATCAATTGCCGCATGATTTTGCAAGAGTCCATGTTGGAGTTCACTTTGCTCTTTATTCAAAAGGTGAAGGGCTTGTGAGGTAAAGTTCAGAGCTTTTGCTGCGGAGCAAGCTAAAGATTTAATATTCCTGCTATTCCGTACAGCCAATCCAGGGACTCCTAAAAGAGAGACAGCTAGAGAAATATATTCAGATCTGCTAGGGAGAGAAACAGAATCATCACAATCATTAGTCAATTCCACAGAGCGGCAATATCGAGAGCGGGACAAATGATGCTTTTCAGGTAATATGATAGACAGGCGGCTTAAGCAGCAAGGTGTGCCATGAGTAATATTGGCTGAAATATAATTGAATGTGTAGCCTGGACACGACCAGAACCAGCCTTCAGGCAGCTCTGTATATTTATATATATATGAAATATTTACATAATTAGAGCAATTAAAATTGTTATCCTTGCCCATTTTCACACAGTTGGTTTTTGTGCCATTGACCATACGGGCACAAGTGGCATTAGAGGAGGCCACGTATGGAGTCAACAAATCAATTGCCAGAGATGGGCGTTGGCGCAGTTGGTTACCCCAGTGATGGTAACCGGAATAAACAAAGGTGCGAAGAGAATCATTTTGGGGTAGGGATGAATAAAACCAGGTATCATTTTGCATATCAAAAGGGTCATGGCAAACAGGGATAAGGCAAAAGCCAAGGATTTCACCTATTGATACCTGTTGAGTTAGGCAAAAGGAAGAAACATTGAGGGTTTTTGTAAAAGATTCCCACACATTTATTGGTGTGGAATCACCGCTATTAGGAGCGGAAGCAGAGAGGGGCAAAAACAAAACGCTGAAAATGAGCACTATCATGGAGTTTATATTAAGGCAGGAAATGAGACACAGAAGCAAATCTCCATTTCCCACTTTTCTTTTTTTATGACAAAGATGGGGGTATTATCCGCCAGGGGCTCTGCATTGTTTAGCAAAATGACCTGGGCGCTTGCAGTTGAAGCAGTTGCCTGTTGGCTTATTGCTAGCTTGGATGGCACTGGCAAGCAAAGACATCGCATGGCTCTGGCTCCCTACATCGGCACAGGTTTGAATCATATCGGCCAGGTCATATTTGGGGCGATGTAAAACTGACTGCAATGCCTTCTTGCAGTCGGTGTTTGCATTTTCAAAAGCCAATTTTTTCATCAATTCATTTTGGGCTGTAGTGTTATCAACCTGCCTAGTGACTGATTCTTTCAGTCTATCTATGAATTGATGGTAGGGCTCTGAATGCTGTTGCTTAATATTAACAAAGGAGCTCAGCGGTTGCCCCAAGACAGGGACTTTCTGAAAGGCACGTTGTACACAGGTCGCGGTGCGACTGAAATGCAAAGGTGTCAATGTCGCCTGGGCTGGTATATTATCATACGGACCAGCGCCATAAAGTTGATTGGCTGAATGCTGTGGATCAGCCAGGGCTGATGCATTATGCTTAAATTCACTTTCAAA
Organism: Podarcis gaigeae; assembly: GCF_964106915.1. Taxonomy (NCBI): domain Eukaryota; kingdom Metazoa; phylum Chordata; class Lepidosauria; order Squamata; family Lacertidae; genus Podarcis; species Podarcis gaigeae. Next base: position 8,959,356 of record NC_139695.1, on the reverse strand, counting down.
AACTACATAATGCGCCGGAGATAAAAGCATGCACATCAAATCTTTCCAATCTTGGGGTAGCATTGTGTAACCACTTGCTATCCCCTCCAGCATCCCTATCACATAGGATGATTTTAGGCCAGAATCAGTAATGGCTCTCCTTAGTTCCCTCATCACAGAATAAGGAAGTGCCTCGTACAACACCTGTTGTTGAGCAGTTCCTGGGTTTGCATTTGTGATAGGGAAAGCAGATGGCATTTCACCAGCCCATTCAGACTCTTCATCTAAGGACAGGAGCCCTTTCTGCCTAGCTAAAGAAAGCGCGGCGCGCACAGCTCCTGTAGGAGAGCACGCAGGGGCTGGGGCAGGCGAAGGTGGGATGGGGGGGGATGTGGGCTGAGGCGGCTGAGACGTAGGGAGGGATTGGCAGGGTTGTGAAGGAGGCAAACATTTTGGGTAAGGTTGGGGATTGTCTGTAGCGGCTAGAAGGGCAGGGGCCGACGGAGATGCCTGAGATGCCTAAGGTCCTAATTTAGCGATGGCGTCTGCACATTTCTGCCAAGTAAGCAGACAATGAATCGGAGCCCTTGGTTCTGTGAAGAGGGTTTTTCCGATCTTTTGCCAAGCCTCTACCCCCAAGGAGCCTGCGTCAGGGTACCAGGGACATTGGCAAGCAATCTCACTTAACAATCGTTCAATTTCTTTTAAAGAAATATGAGCACTCGCCACCCGCTGATTAACGAGGTGGAGCAATTCCTTAGCATGCTCCTTCTGAAGTTTAGTCAGTTCTCCCCCCATACTCATGAAGTAGTGCGCTGAGACTTTTCCAGTTGAGTGAAGTACAGGGGCTTGGCTGCGTAAGGGATCTGGCTATCACGTCGGGGTCACCAGATGTTGGGTTGAAATAACGACAGACAGGTAGCGAGTGTCATCTGGGAGGCATCTCTCGAACATGTGTCGGGGAGTCCCTTTTATTGAATATTACAGCATTGCCACATATGTGCTTGTCACTGATTGGTTAACACAAATGCATTACAAGGATTGCATATAAGACATTAATCATCAAGGGATAAAAGAAACACAGAATTAGACAGGCATAAAGGCCTCCTATCATGATTGATATAGTGAGACTTAGAGAACGTACAGATAGGTACAGGTCAGGAACTAAATGTGCACCTAACATTCTAGGGTGATAAGAAAAGAATGTATACAGATAGTTAAGAGCAGGTCAGGACTTGTAAACTGAACTTAATATGAACTGAACATTACAGGCTGGTGTCAGGGTGGTGAGAAAGGAATGTACTGAAAGATAACTATTCATCAGGCATGTAGCAAAATGGATACATTATGGGATAAAACTGAAACAGGGAAATATCTGGCCATTTGGGTTCCTTTATTACATCATTTACTTAAAAGTTAAAAATCAGAATTTTAGAAAGTATTTCAAAGTGTTTAAAATGATTTAGGAATTACAAGGTTAACTTTTAAAAAAAGACATTAAATAAGTTTTTAAAGCCTTTATGTGTAACTGCTGATGATGTTGGGGGGTGGCGGCAGCTGTGCTTCTAAGACTCCCTTAAAACTGATTTACAGTGCTGGCTCTTGGGGATTGAAAGGGCACATAAAAAGGCCTTGCCCCAAATTAAAGAAAAACCAACAAACAACCCCATTCAAACAATTAAAAAAACCAGCCTGTGGAGCTCAGATGAACAAGTCCCACTTTGGTGCAACTTGACCGAAATGACATGCACATATCCTCCCTTCTTTTTCTGAGTTAAAGCAGCGATTTTGGCTGAGGTGCGGCATGCAGCTGAAACAGTATTTAAGGAAGCTCAAGTATTCCGTTTGAAGCTCCAGGAGCTTGAAGAGAAACTCCAGGCGTTGCCAGCAACACTCCAGGAGCCGCAAGCCAGAGGTATTTTTGAGAATCCTGTCTTCACATGGCCCTCCCTCCCAACGGGTTTCAAGTCCCATCATCCCTGATGTTGGCTGGGGCTTAGGGGAGTCCCACCACAGTCTGGAGCCCAGTTCAGTGCGCCTTTGTGGGCAGCTGGTAGCCATGCCAGGGTCACCTTCGCTGCGTGGAAGGGGTGGCCTCCCCCCCCACCCCATGCGCAGGAGACCAGAGGCCAGTTGCAGACTGTGCATGTGCCTCTGAAGGGCACAAAGGTTTGCTGCCTCCTTTTGTGCCCATTTTCTTGCCAAAAAGAATAAAAATACAGCATATGGTTGCACATACCAGGCACCAATTTTAATGGTGGTTCTTTGGCTTTTCCTTCAGGTGAGGAACACGAGGAGGAGGAGCAGCAGCAGCAGCAGGAGGAGAAGGGAAAATAAAGAAAATGGGGGGGGAGATATATATTTTCCTATATATTTCTATTATTAGTTCTATGTATTGCTTCTTTATTTAATAAAATTTATTTTAAAATGCCTTCAAAGTGGTTTACCAAAACAAAAAACAAACAAACCACCACAGCAGTAAAATCAAGAAAAATCAACAATCCTACTTTAAAACATACAAAAGCTAAAATATTAAAAGAGATGAAAATTACTTCAACTTCCTAAGCTTCTAGGTATGCTTGCCTAAACAAGAATGCTTTTAGCAGGTGCCTGAAAAGCGTCTAGCAAAGGCACATGCTTTGTTGCAAGAGGCGGGGAGTTCCAAAGGGCAGGTGCTGCCACACTAAACCATGCGGTACAGATATTCTGCGGAACCTGTGGTAGCGCTTGAAACTGTTAGAATTCCAGCTCCATGATTGCAGTCACGGGATTGTTGTCTATGTTTTGACTCCACAGAGTGGGAAGTGACGGCGACAGGATGTTTGTGTTTCTGTGTTCCGTGAAGTGGGACTATTGTCTTTTGTTCTTTTTCTCTTTGCTGTCTGATGCTAGAGAGAGAGGGAGCCATGTTGCAGTGCTCCGTGTGTGTGTTGATATGTAAATAAAGTCGATTAGCCAAAATGCTGAGTTGCTGAGGTCTGTCACGCATGATGCACAAATTCTGCGGATCCCTAAGTGTGCCGGTGTTGGTTGGCATCGGTCGCTGTGATGTTCGGGCTGAAGAAAGCTTATGAAGCTCCCAAACGATCAGCCAGGAGGGAGGGAACATGCCAGTCGGGCACGTGTCTCTGCCAGGGTGCTACTCGAGTGTAGGCTGAACTCCTGACAGAAACTACGGAAGGGAAGGTTTTAGTCATGGGGATTGTCCCATTAAACTTTAATTAGTTTAATGTAAATGCCCAGTGCGCTTCCATCGTCACAAGTCCCACTACAGCAGAGCATTTCGCGCAGCAGTTTAAGAAGGGCAGGAGAGGCAGTATCTTTTCAAAGAGGAGTCTTGGAGCATGCGGTTTGGAACTCAAAGATAAGGTTAATTTACAAAAACAAAAAAACCCCGGCGAAGAACCACACATATCAGCAAACACGCCAAAAAGGGGAGAAGGGAGGAGCAAACAGGAGACTATTTATACAAATTCATGTTCCTGGAAGCCTAATGACCTCCAGCTGCTCAGTGATTAGAGTGTTTCTGCTACCTTTTAACCCTTTGATAGCAACACCCCCTCTCGCTCGTAACACTGAGCTGTACCAACCTAAATTTAAACCTGAACAGAAACATTTATGAGATTGCGGACTCAAAGCTTTCGTAAAACCGTCTGCGAGATTTTCTTGGCTTGGGCAATACTTTAGTTCAATTAAACCTTGTTTTACACTTTGGCATACATTTTGATAACGGATATCCAAGTGTTTTGTGTGTGCCTTGAATTGATCTGATTTAGTTAGTTTAATACAAGGTTGATTGTCTTCCCACACTCTGATAGGTAGGGAACATTCTCCAAACAATTCTTATACCAGTTGCTTATAAAATTCCAGTTCTCTACATACATCTGATAATGCATTAAACTCAGATTCAGTTGAACTTAAAGCTATAAGTGACTGCTTTCTTGATCTCCAACCAATTAGTGCATTTCCAAATTTTATCGCCATTCCTGACACTGATTTTCTATCTGGTCCAGCATCTGCCCAACTACTGTCGGCCCAACATTCAAGTTGTGTGCTGCCCTCTGCTGATAGTTTTAAGCGAAACCTTTTGGTAGTTTGGAGATACCTTAAAACTCTTTTTACTCCTTGCCAAGCATGCATTGATGGTTTTTCAGCTTGTCTACACAGCATGTTGACAGCATATGTTATATCGGGCCGAGTCCACTGTGCAATGTGGAGTAGACTGCCTATCGCTGACTGGTAAACCCCAGGATTACTGAACTCTGCCTGTTGCTCGGCTTGAGCATCCTTTGTGTAACTTAACTCCATTGGGGTTTTAACACCAGCACAGTTGTCCATTTTAAACCTTTCCAGCAACTGCTGGATCTTAGCTTCTTGGCTGAGCCAATAGTTCCCATTTTCATCTTGCTGAATTTTAATTCCTAGATAAACAGATACATTGCCTAGTGATTTTATCTGAAACCTTTCTCCAAGCTTTGTGGCAAATTGTTGTGCACGTTTATCATCCTTTCCACTGTATAATAAATCGTCAACAAATATCAAGACTGCTTCTTGTTCACATCCCGAGCCTTTTAGATAAAGACACGCATCTGCTGTGCTCTTTCTGAACCCCATGCTCTCTAGAGCATCGTTTAAGCAGGAATTCCAATTACGGGCGGACTGTTTCAACCCATAAATGGATTTGTGTAGGCGCCAGACCTGGTTTGGCTTGTCTCCTTCAAAACCCGGTGGTGGTGTCATATAGACTTCCTCCTGTAAGTCTGCATTTAAATAAGCCACATTGACATCAAAATGAAACAGCTTATTTCCCTTCTTAGCTGAAGAGGCTAAAAGCATTCTTAGTGACTCCGATCTTGAAGTAGGGGCATAGATTTGAGAATAGTGAACACCTTTGCGCTGCGAAAACCCTTTTGCAACTAGTCGGGCTTTATATTGCAACTCTTCAGTAGTTGTGGGCTTTAAACGATATACCCATCGACAACCTACAGCTTGTTGCCCTTTCGGAAGCTCTGTACTTGTAAACACACCGAGAGACTTCATTGAAGCCATCTCTTTTTCCATTGCTTCCTGCCACTTTACGGCTTCTGAGCTTGGAAGCTGTTGTACATCCATATAGCTATCTGGCTCACACTGTGCCATATTTACGTATACACTTGTCACCTTAAACCGCTCTGGTGGCTTGCCCTTTGTCGCACGGTTTGACCTGCGCAATTGTTCCTCTTGTGCCCCCTCTGACCGTTGGCTGTCAGAATCTGTCTCAGACTTGATATCTGGATGTGCCTCTAGGGATAAAGACCTCCGTTTAGATACCTCCCTTGGGCTTGGTGTTGCAGGCGACCTGCTTCGCTTTTGCTGTCTGCTAGGCCTACTGACTGGCGATGTTGGAACACTCCTAGATTCTGGCTTTTCTACCTTAGGAGAAGAACCTTGTGCCTGGTCAGAATCTGCATCTGATCCATGTGCACCATCCCCTTCTGTCTCACCACCCTCTGGCCTTTCATTCTTAGCATGAATGCCTAAATCATCTCTCAAAATGTCAGGGTTAGCATGTAAATGAGTCCATCCGGATTGCTCACAAAATTCAGCGCTCCTACTGAGGACCACTCTTGTAGTATCCCCATTTGGGTCCACGAATCTCCAAGATTTGGCATGTGGTTCGTACCCACAAAAGATGAGTTTCCTAGCCCTTGGACTTCCCTTTTTCCTTAACGCTTTTGGGATAAGTACATAGGCTTGACATCCAAACACCCGAAAGTAATTAATTTTGGGCTTCTTCCCATATAAAGCAAAATAAGGGGTAGTGCCAATTACAGAATTATATACTCGATTCAGAATATGAGTAGCCGCCTGCCAGGCTTCCGCCCAGTAACTTTGAGGGAGTTTAGCATCAAACAACATAGAGTTTGCCAACTCTTGCAGAACCCTGTTTTTACGTTCGGCCACGCCTCCTTCTTGGGGGGAATAAGGTGTAGACAGACGATGCTTAATTCCCTTTTTCTTAAAGAAATTCTGCAACACAGACCCGGTAAATTCTGACCCTCTGTCTGTCTGAAAAGCAAGTACTTTAGTACCGAATTCAAGTTCTACTGCATGAACCCAATTTTTAACTGTTTCTGCAGTATCTGCTTTTGTTTTGAGAGGAAAAAAACCATGTAACCTTCGTTTTGTCATCCGAGAGACACAGTGCATACCTCGAACCTCCCATGCTAGCAACAGGCATTGGGCCACATAGGTCCATATGCACAAGCTGGAATACTTTGTCAGATTTCCTATCTGAACTGGGATAGCTGCATCTATGAACCTTCGCCCTTTTGCATGCAGTACAATCCAAATACTTAGTACATTTGTTCATTTTGCACCCTTCTGATAATTCAGGTTGCCTTTTAACATACTGAAAATTAATATGTCCCAGACGGCGGTGCCATAAATGAACACAAGAATTATGGGTAGGCGTGTTCACACAACCAGCATGAACCTGCTCAACTTCATCTGGACTTGTCTCAAAATAATATAACCCATCTCTGCATTCCACCTGCAAAAGAGATACGTTATTCTTTGAAATAGTGCAAACCCCATTTTCAAACACAGTTTTAAACCCAACTCTATCAAGTTCTGACACAGACAAAATACACCCCTTCAATCCCTTTAGCACGTAGGCACCAATTTCTGTTTGCAAACAATTCAAGAACACTGTGCCTACGGTCTCTAAGGAACGTTTAGTTGAATCTGCCATTGTCACAACTTTAAGGGTTTGCAAATGTCTGCAATTCCGCAAACGGACACTAGATGGCGCCACCAGGTGGTGAGATGCACCACTGTCGATCAACCAGCGTAGATTGCTGCCTTGGCCATGCCCTTGCATCAACGCCATTGCTGAAGCCATGTGCTGTGTGCTGTGGGAGTAGCCACGACCTCCTCCTCTTCTTCGACGTCCCCTGGAACTCCTTGTCTGGTAACTAGGGGTAACGGCCTTGGTGCTGTCTTGACCAGGTTCACGTGTGCAATTCCTGATTAGATGGGAAGGGGAACCACAGCGAAAACAGTGTCTAGCTGCAAAAGCATTTACTGTGTTCTCAAACTCAGCATCAACACTCTTAGGCACAGCATAACTCCCCTTTAAAGACAAACCTCTTTCTCTTTGCCTTTTATCCTGTTCATCTGCAAGCCGAGAAGAAATGTATTCAAGGGTTAATTCAGCTGAAGGCATAGCTTCCAAAGTTAAAGCTAGAGTCTCATAGCTTTTATCAAGAGAAGACAACAATATGTATGACTGCTGCTCCATAGAGAAAGGAATGCCCAGCTGTCTTAGTTGATTAAAGGCAGACACCATTTTGGCAATATGTTCTTTCACACACGCTCCCGGTTGGAGACGTAAATCAAACAAACATCTTGTAGCATGGATCTTGGCCCCCGCAGTGTTTCTGGAATTTAACCGCTGCAGAACCGTCCAGACCTCATGCGTGTTCTTTAACTCAGAAACATAAGGCATTTGCTCTGGTCCCACTGCCAAAACTAGTAGACCTTGGGCTTTCCTGTCGCGTTTCTGTGAAGCTGCTGCTGCTGCTTTGTCTTCTGCAGACGCATCTGCAGCTGCCTGTAAAGGCGGTGCTTCAGTGCAACTCAACAACTCTTTTGCTTGCAACCAAACCCTTACTCTAGCCTTCCAATCTTGCCAATTTTTCCCATTGAGTCGCATAAACGGGACAGAAAAACTTTCCTGGGACTCTGCCATCCTCCCTGGGGCTTAGGAACGATACTCACACACCTGTAGACCGTCTCCCAGCTGCTGAGGTGGCTCCTTGAGGAATAAGACGTCTTCCAGCGAGTACAAACTGCGCAGTGCCTGTTTAAAACTTTTTCTAGGCACGTTGCAGGACTCAAGCTGCTTTGAAGGCTTTCGTTGTCGGCAACCGCTTCTGTCTTCGCTCCAGTCCTTTCATAAATCACTCTGAACTGCACTCCTTATCTCCTTCTTGACGTACAAACATCCATAACCTGTCCCATTAAACTTTAATTAGTTTAATGTAAATGCCCAGTGAGCTTCCATCGTCACAAGTCCCACTACAGCAGAGCATTTCGCGCAGCAGTTTAAGAAGGGCAGGAGAGGCAGTATCTTTTCAAAGAGGAGTCTTGGAGCATGCGGTTTGGAACTCAAAGATAAGGTTTATTTACAAAAACAAAAAAACCCGGCGAAGAACCACACATATCAGCAAACACGCCCAAAAGGGGAGAAGGGAGGAGCAAACACACAGGAGACTATTTATACAAACTCATGTTCCTGGAAGCCTAATGACCTCCAGCTGCTCAGTGATTAGAGCGTTTCTGCTACCTTTTAACCCTTTGATATCACCATGCTCTGATAAGGAAAACATTGATTTCAACAGCAGGCCTGCACAGCAGCAATCTACTCTCCTGCGAGTCTCATCATGATCAGTGGGACTTCTTCCCGAGCCGGCGGTGCATAAGATGGGCTGCACCCCTTGCACCCAACTTGTACCTAAAACTCTGCACAAGCCTGCACCAGAGAAGAGTGGAGCTGGAAGGGACCCCTGAGGGTCATCAAGCCAACCCCCTGGGGCAATGCAGGAATCTCAAGTAGACTATCCCTGACCGATGGCCCCCCGTCTTCTGTTTTTCCTCTCAGCCAGGACACACAACAACGGAGACTGGAGGTGGGGGGAAAGATAAATTTTGACGAGGGAAAGGCAATGGGGCCAATTTGTCAGGCGCACACAGGCACAGCTTGAAGACTCGGCTGGGGTTCTGTAATCTCTGGTGATACATCCCACTGGCTGAGGTGTGATGAGCTGCAGACTGACTCCCACAAGTCACCAGCTGAGAGGTCCATGGTCCAGATGCCACTACACCCCTAGGTGCTGAAAAGTACCAACTTGAATGGCTCTGAAAGGAAATCAGACAAATTCAACGTTGAGATTTCTATGCAGTAAAACACCCCAAAATCTTTCCTGTACCGAAGCCAATTGGATTGACTGTTGAATCTTCTTCTAAGTACTTTGGAAAGGACAGGAGCTTTCCCTGGACTTGAGAGCAGTGAGCTAACGTAGGGGTACAGGCCAGGCCACAGGGCACTCCCAGCTCAATCCCCTCACCTCAGCATCGGCCGCCTGAGGCAGCTGCCTCACTCTGGCTCATTAGAGGTCCGGCCCTGCTTGGGAATATGAGTGGGAGAGGGCCATTGCACTCAGGTCCTGCTTATGGGCTTGTTGTGAGCCTCTGCTGGCAACTATGGGTAACAAGGTGCTGGACTAGATCATCCATTGGTCTAATCCAGAAGGACTGTTCTTACATCCGGGGTGGACTGGAGGCAACTCCAACTTGCAAAAAGCCCTGGAACACCAAGAATTGCAGACTCCCACACTAGCAAGCAAATGAGCTATTGCTTCGCTTCTTAAACCAAAAGAAAAAAACAATTCCACGTCCAGTAGCAAACAGACCAATGAAAGTTGCATTTTTGCGTGGGTAGGAAGGGTGTCATTTTCCTTTGGCTGATTTAGGTCCTCGGCTTTTAGACTCCAGAACTGGCACAAACAGGGATGGAAATCTGCTTCAGTTCAAAGGGAGGTATGATTGGCAGGCAAGGTGACACAGCCAGTTATGTGGAAGGGAGGAGGAGGAGGGTGGGGATGTCACAAGGGAGGAAAGAGCTCTGCACCTCAGCTCGGAATTGTTTTGGAAGAGTGGAGGGGAACCGAGGAAACCTTTCTTCCCTTTCAGTCTTTTCTCTCCCCCCCCTCCTTTTTCCTTTCCCCCCTTTTTTAGCAATATGCTATACGGAATTTCTGAGGGGGGAATTCGCTAGGGATCTCGCCTTCCCCAGAAACCCCTCCACATACCTAGGGCGCGAGACAATGAGCTCAAGAAAGCCCTTTCCTTCCCCTGTCGCACCAAGCACCACAACTTTTTTTATGAATAAAAGACCCTGCTTCCCTCTTTCTGGTATGAAACCGTATCAATATGAACGGGGACTTGGGCATGAACTCTGTATTTACATACTGCTGCGTATAGCCCAATCAAAAGCATCGGATTTGGACAGCTAGCCAATAGCGCTCAGCGAATCTGTCTTGTACCGCTGCCTGTTTCCGTTCTGCGGAGCAGCGGAGCTTCGCCAGCTTGACTGAGCTCCTGAGTGGCCGCCTGCTGAGAGAACAATGGACTCAGTCCATCAAAAGCCCATTAACTGGTTTCTATTGCAAAAAGTGATCCTTTGTTGCAAGAAATCTGTCAAGCCACTTCCCTTATGGACTGCCGGCTTAGGAAAAGCCCCTCACTTCAGAAAATCCACCGCCTGCATCAATTTCCTCCATTCCAACGCCATTCTTGCACTTAAGGAAAGGACTCTTTCCCCCTCTATCTCCCGCCATAATCCCTCAAGCGTGAGGACACGTGTACACCCAGGGAAGTGCCCAAAGGTGACAATTACTGAGCAGTTACTTGGCCAAAGAAACCAAGAGCCCCTCCCCAGACTTGCCCCAGGGTATGGATGTGCAGGAGGGACGCGGGTGGCGCTGTGGTCTAAACCATAGAGCCTAGGGCTTGAGGATCAGAAGGTCGGCAGTTTGAATCCCCGCGACGGGCTGAGCTCCCGTTGCTCGGTCCCTGCTCCTGCCAACCTAGCAGTTCGAAAGCATGTCCAAAAAACATGCTTTCGAACTGCTACATGTGCAAGTAGATCAATAAGTGCCGCTCCGGCGGGAAGGTAAATGGCGTTTCCGTGGACAGCTCTGGTTTGCCAGAAGCGGCTTAGTCATGCTGGCCACATGACCCGGAAGCTGCACGTCGGCTCCCTCGGCCAATAAAGCGAGATGAGCGCTGCAACCCCGAGTTGGTCATGACTGGACCTAATGGTCAGGACTCCCTTTACCTTTAGCTTTACTTAAGAGGTGCCTGGACATGTTTGCCTGTGTTAAGCTTGTACTGAGTGAGAAGTTTGGACATGTTTGCCTATGGCCTGTCCACCGTCCCGCAGACCTGTGGGAATGTTCAGGATGCAGGAGAGGATATATTGTCTGATTATATCCTTATCCAACTTGTCTTAACAAGTTCCACAATTTAGCAGAGTAACATTCCCCTCTTCTAAAATTGGCAGCGGATGCGTATGCTCAGGCTCGCTAAAGCCTCTATAATAACTGTTCTGGTATTTTCCCCTTATTCCCTAATAAAAGATAAGACATGACACAGTCTTCTATAAAAGTATAAAAAGAGTTTGCTCACATTCTGTTCACAATCGGATCCCAGAAGGCAGACTTAGCTTAGAAAAGTAACATACACTTGAAAACTATTCCATAAGAAGACAGTCCCTTTGTCCTCTCTTGGCTGGAGGCCAAGAGGGCATCTTTGGCTAAGCAGATGTTGCTTCTTCGATGCATGTGGTGAAAGAGAGAGGTGGCTGCCCTGCCCTGTGCTTTTGTCCTTACCTGCACAGGTGAGGCCACACCCACCTTTAGTCACATGTAGAGGAAGTTTGTCCCAGCCCAGAAGGAAACAGGAAGTTTACCTGCTGGCCGGACAAACATTCTTCTCCATGTGTAAACATGTGCTCTCTAGGAATGTTGCACTTGACTGCTTTTGTGTTTCACATCCCACAAGAGCATGTGGTGGGCCGGACTATATTTTGAAAAAATATAGTAGCCTCACAGCCCGGAATTTTCCTCATCAATGCCAACTCACCCATAGAGGCAGAATAGGAAGCCAGCCCTCCAGGACTTCCTCCTCTGCTGTAAACATAGTTAAAGTTGAGCTGCAGCTAGTAAGACCAAGCACTGGGCGCCTCTCACAGAATCAAAGGCTAAAATTGGGTCGAGTGCTTCTCTCCAGAATCTCTTTCCAGGATTATGGCTTCACATGCCTCCTTCTAATAGCAAATTCATCTGGGGAGACCCGACAGACGGCGGCCAAACACATGGAAAGCACATTTGGTGGTGGGGAACAAGAGGGTGCTGCTCCACAAACCTTAAAAAGCACCCTCTCCAATGGCATGGCACTTGGATGACCCTGTGGTTCTACCCCTGGGGCTGAGGGTGATGAAACAATTCCTGAGACAGCTAAAGTGCTGGTGGTGAAAAACCCACTTCAAATGAGACCAAACACGGGTTAGAGCTCAACGCCAAGCCTACCAAGTGGCGATAGCGACGGTGAGGAGGACCATTGTTGCTGGATCTGTTGGTGAAAACAGTACCAGGAGACTCTTTCAGGTGGTTCATAGTCTAACAGAACCACCTTTGCCATCAGGGTCTGATACAGAGTCCAAGATCTCCTGTAATGACTCCTGTCATGAGTTTTTCTGCAGATAAAAAGAGGTAGACTCCACCAAGGTAGGAGGGTGCCAGAGCTCTGCCTAGTCAGAGACATAGGATGGCTTGCCAGTTCCCAGGGCCATGTGGAGGAGGAGGTATGACGGAGGGAAACAGACGGAATATGCATGCGCATTCGACTGCCTAATGGCATCCACATCACCCAGGGGATCACAGCCCCAGAGATAAGAAAAGAAGAGCCACCCCATTGTCTGGAGAGGTCACTTACCTGATCGCATGGACAAGCCGTTGTCATCGGACCCCAGTGATGGAAGCGTGCAGCTGTATTGAGGCAGCACCAGGTGCTGAAATTGTGCACCTCTAACAATTTTGTGCCTGGGGCAACTGCCCCTGTGCCCCGCAGCCCACTACGCCACTGGGTCTAGTCAAGTAAAGTGAAGTTGATCCTCCACTGTGGGTTACTTTTGTTCAAAGCAAGATTCCTCAGGAGGGAGAGGATGTTGCAAAGTAAGTCAGAGGCAAAGCAGCCCCAAGCCAGGTTCTGTGTTTGCACACATGATTTGCAGTGAGCCAAGGGCTGAATTGCTGCTGTTGTTTCATAGCCCAGAACAGCAGCTGTAGGTGAAGGGTCTAAAGTTAGACAACCAGGTCTTGGTCAAGGCATCCGCTGACCAGCAGGCCATAGAGAAGAGGAACGTCAGCATTTCAACTCTGAGCCAAAAGTTTGGCTTTTGCTATTTTTGGACACCCTTGGTCATGAGCCAAGTGTGATTCTCGAACTCTGAATGCTGACTTTGCCAAATCCATACAGGCCCTTTTCATCTCTCATGCTCAGCAAGTAGCAGCCACAGCTCAGGAGAAGATTTTTCATTTGCTCCTTTTCCATGGGGTGGGGAAAACTCAACACTTTTAATCTTGTCTTCTTTTTATGCAAATTGGGTGGTCCAAAAGAAGGAGACTTATATCTGCACCCTTTCTTTAGCACAGATGGCCTGCAGGAGAATTTCCTGTCCTTAAAAGTAAAACTGAACTTTTTTGGCAGTGCAACTGCAGGGAAGGCATTGTCTGCCACGTTTGCATTGAAGGCAGAGCTGGGGGGGGGGGCAGGAATGTTCAGCAGAGGGCAACCAAAATTATCAAGGGGCTGGAGCAACTCCCAGATGAGAAGCTAAAACATTTGGGGCTTTCTAGTTTAGGGGGGAAATGAGTAAGGGAGGACACGGTCAGCGGTACACGCCTGGTGTAGAGAAAGTGGAATGCTCACAAGGCTGAGGGACTAGGCAAGACCAAGGCTATTTCAAAACCAGTTTTTAGGTGCATGTAGCTTTGTGTCCTATAGCTTTTAGCCCAATATTGATTGGTGGGGAATGTGTGGGAATGTTCTGGGGTGCAGGAGAGGATATATTGTGAGATTATATCCTAATCCAACTTGTGCTAAAAAGTTCCCAAAATATCAGCAGAGTTTATAACATTCCCCCTTTTAAGTTCGCAACGGTAACATCTGCATAGGTTCGCTAGAACCTCTATAATAATTACTCTGGTAATTTCCCCCTTTTGTTTTTTTTTAAAAATAATATTTATTGAACATTTTCAAATATAACAGAAAAAATAAAAAATAAAAATAAAACATCCATTTTATAACCTTATTTTCATTAATATCTTTTCAGGACTTCCCCGCCCCACCCCCTTTTGTATTCCAATTCCTTCAAATAGATTCAGCAAGTTCTTACCCCAAATTTTAAACTTATTATGATTAACCCAATGTTAACAGTGTTTTTCCATCCCCTAAAATCGACCCCGCTCCCTTTCACGAGTTCCCCTCTTTAATATGCAGAACAGATTAAAAAAAATAAAAAAGGAAAGAAAAAAGAATAAAGTATAGTTTAACACCCTTTGGATTCCAAATTCCCCCCCCCCCCCTTTCCCGGTTGCGTTCCCCAGTGTCCATCAATGCCTGCTGTCATCCTGGAGATCCCACGTCTAGGCCAAAATTCTTCACAAGTCCACTTTGCCGTCTTTTTAAAAGTCTTTGCCGCCTTTTTGGTCATCTTTAATTTCGAACGTCCAATCTTGGAAGAACTCTATCTCAAAAAGGTCCATTTTTTCCATCCAGATCTCTATATTTAAGAGCAAAAACTCCAATCTCGTTTCTTTAGGCCTTTCAAATCTGGATGTCCCAAATGTTCCCACTTCCAGCTTTGTCCAATTCTTGTTGTTCATGTTGTTCTTGTTATTCTCTCTCCTCAGTTTCCTCTAGTTTCATTTCCTGCTCCCCTGCAAAAATGTTCTAATTCCAAAAGCTTCTAAATCCTCTACAGAGGCTTTGTTATTCAGGAACCAAACTTTACGTCAAGTCCCTTCCATTCTTCAATAGATAAATCTATTGTCTCCTTTAGTGTAGAGACCTCTGTAGACAAAATAGTATTCCATTTCTGCAGTTTCCCAGGAGATAAAGAGTCCTATTCAAATTCCATACCAGCAATACTTGTAGTGTCCCACAGCCCCTCTAGAGGGATTATAGTAACTCAGTTTCCTTCCAGATCACACCCAACAGTCAAAGTAACTTGTTATTCCTTATTTTAAACAGTTAATATCCAATTTGTAATGAATATAACCGGCAAAGTCCTCGTAACAAAGTTCTCTTTTTATTCTTCAGCTTTGACAGCTCCTTTGACAGCTGTCAAAGCCTCTTTTGCTCCTCTCCCGGCGCTCTCATTCTACTTTTCTCCTCCAGCCCAATCTTATAGTTTTCCATCGTGAAGTTAATAACTTTATCAAAATATGGTAGCACTCGATCTTAGTTGTCAAATCCTTTGCTTTAGATCCTCTACAACCGGGGGGAGACTGACTTCCTTTTTGCACCTCCCCCGCTCGCTCCGAATTAAAAAAAATGTTTTTTTCCTTTTTAAGTCCAGTTTCCAATTACTCACGGGTTGTTCTTTTTGATCCAAATTTTCAATAGAAGAAGTCAGTGCTCTCCGCCGAATGGCATGCGGCTTTGCTCGGTAGGGGAAGCGGAGGACTCATAGCACCACACCGCCCCCCGGCACCCGCTCCGCAGCCTTTAAAAAGGCTCCTTCGCGGGTCGGGGGGGCGGAAACGGTGCCCGCCGAGTCACCATGCCCATGGGTTTCAGCGCCCATGGTTTTTGAGGGTCCCCGCATCGCCGGCGCAGTAGAACCCAGCCCCTGCCGAGCAGGCTCCCTCCGGAGCTCGGAGGGAGTCCGCCATTCGGCGATGGCGCCAACCCGGAAGTCTGGTAATTTCCCCCTTTTGATCCCTCTTAAAATACAATACACGACGCAGTCTTTATAAAAGTATAAAAGAGTTTACTCACGTTCTATTCACAATATGATCCCAGAAGGCAGACACGCTTAAAAAGGTAACATACATTCAGAATCTTTCTTATAGGAAGATAGTCCTTTCCTCCTCTCTTGGCTGAGAGCCAAGAGGGCATCCTGCTTCTTTGAAAGATGAAGATGAGAGAGGCAAGAGAGAGAGATGGCTGCCTGCCCTGTGCTTTTATCATTTACCTGCATAGGTGAGGCCACACCCACCTCTGGTCACATGCAGAGGAAGTCCGTCCCAGGAAGTTTACCTGCTTGCTGGACAGAAATCCCTCCCCATGTTCTAACATGTACACTCTAGGAATGTTGTCATTGACTGCTCCTGTGTTTTACATCCCACAGAATGGAGGCTTATTTTGGGATGGTTTGTGGTGCACAGCCCTGTCTTGTCTTGTCCTTGTGTGTGTGTGTGTGTTTTTCCAAGGGCTTTTTGCTTGTTCACCGGGATCCTTCAGAAGGAAGATACAAAAGAGGAGTAGTGACATTTTCCTGCAGGTACCATCTAATCGGGGGTCCCTTCTCTGCTATCTTTTCAATGCCTACTTCCTCTTTCTCTTTCAAGAAGCCTTCTAAGGAGAGATTTTTCTTAGTTTGCTTCTGTGTAGGATCTGGTTTTGGATGTTTTGTTTGTTTAACTGTTGTGTGTTTGCTGCCCTGGACTCCTTTGGGAGGAAGGGTGGGATATAATGATGCCGAGTAGTGCCTCCTGCCCATACCTGAAGGCTTTGTGGAGGCGCCATAGCCTCAGTGTGTCAGCACCTGCATTGCATGCAGAAGGTCCCAGGTGCAGTCCCTAGCACCTGCAGTTAGAAGCTCAATGTAGGTAGGAGCCTCTCTCTGCCCAAGACCTTGGAGAGCTTCTGCCACTCAGGCCAGAAGTGGGCAATACTGGGCTAAATGGATCAATCGGGTTTAGGATCAGGGACTTCCTTCTCTTAAATGAGCTACCTTCCCAGGTGGATGAGCCCCACTGCTCGTCACTTCCCTCTACTGCACGGGCAGAAACCACCTTCTTGACTGTTGGACCCCCTAGTGGTCTCATCTGCTCAATTGTCCAGAGCCTGGCTGTCAGGGCTGATTCAGCTGCAGTTCAGCATCAAAACTCAGAGATGAGCAGTAAGGTGGACTCTTTCTTCAGAGAGACAAAACCCGACAGAGAAACTCCACAGGCAGGACTAGCCCCAGTTGCCAGAACGGAGGATCTTAGCCTCCTCCTAAGGTAGGGCTATCAGACATCAACAGCTTCTGGGTCTTCCTTTAAGAAGCTCAACAATGTGGGGGTCTTCCTAAAAATAGCTCCACAGCTTTCGGGGTGTCTTGGTTTCTACTTTTAGAAATATGGCATCGCTATCCTAAGGCTCCTCCTCAGTCGGCTGACTTCCCAACAGTCGTGGAGGGGCTCTCTGTGCCTTTTGTTCTGCTCCATGTAATGCCTCCCTTGTTCCTGGGGACAGAGGAGGAGGGGAGAAGGGAACAGTGGACATGTCAGGTGCCTGGGGATCTGTTGCAGCCTCAGCCGCCTCCGCCTCCTCCTCAGCTGCCTCAGTCTCCCTTAAACCTGTTGCCTGTTTAGCCTTCAACCCATCTGCTCCCCCTTCTTCTTCTTCTTCTGACCTGTCTCCTGCATCCCACCAGCAGTCTCCTGGCTTGGAGCCTTCCCACTTTGATGCTTCCCTGGGGGGTTCCCTGGCTGTAGCCTCCTGACATTCCTCCTCCTCTAGCCAGTACCCGACACTAGCTTTGCATGCAGGGGAAGCCCCTAACTCACTGAGGGTTTGAGACCCATCAGCTCCCCTCACCTGGTTAGCCTGCCAGTTGAAGCCATTCCTGGGGTGTGGCTGCTGCTGCAGGCTGACAGTTTCTAAGAGCCGCAGATGAGAGCTGTAGTGACCAAAGGTGGACAAACTACCCCAGAAGGAGCACAATGTGTCCCTCCCCGAGATACTACCCCTCCCCTTGCACCCTTGAGTCGTGAAGGACAGAGAGTGGATAGTTGAATGTGTGTAGAAACCAGCCTCCCTTAGGAAACCAAAGTTTACATTCATCACTCCACCCATTTTCACCTGTGGCCCCTTCCACCACAGGCACACGGCCCCTGGAAGGTTTCCCAGAGGAGAATATGGCCCTTAAGACTGAAAAAGAGTCCCCAACTCCAAACTAGTGATGAACTGCCATTGATGGCTCCAGCTGGATGTTGAAATCTCCCTCTAAGCTCCTTCTCAGATCCATGTTCCCTTTCAACAACTTGCTTCCTCCTGCAGGTCAGACAGTCCCCTCAGTTCAAGGACCCATTGTTTCTCCATGTGCATTTTCAGCAGCCTCCCATGTGACTGCCAGTGATATCATTTTTCCCATCCTCAGATTTTGCCCCACCCCCGGCAGCCTAAAATTCTCATTAGCTTATATCTTCAAAGGAAATAAGACAGCTCCAGCTGAGCAAGACCTGGTATTTTCCCCTCTTCAGATAGCTCTGGATCTTCAGCTGCGGAGGGGAAATGCCCACGCTCCTTTCAAAATTTCCAATGTATTCGTAGGAACTGTCACGGCTAAAATGGCTGCTGTTTCTTTAATGCGAATAAAGCTGGGTCAGCATGACTCAGCGGCCTACACCAAGTTGTATATATAGAGTGAGAAATGTTAGTTTGCTGAGGCTGGTGTGTATAGTTATTCAGTCGTGTTTTGCACAAAGACTTTTAAGAATAAAACTCTGCAAGGATATTCTCGTGGACTCTTTTGTGCCGACAAGGGTCCGAGGACCAGGCTGAGGAGAAAAAGGGAGGTCAGAACCCTTTCCTCCTTTTTTTGCTTTTTACAAACACTGACAGGTTATGGGCCCAGTGTTTCTGAGCATGTGCAGAGTGCAAAACGACTGACAGCATCTCAGCAGGGAGTCCTGGTGGTGTATGGAGCCAGCGGCTGTGCGTTGGAGCAGTTGGTGGCAAGCTGTAACTGTCTGCAGGGACGCTGGAGTGGCTAGGATCTGAGGATTAGGAAAGCACTCAGCATCGGCTACAGGAACAGTTTGAACTACTAGAGGACCACAGTAGGCGACTCACAGAGCGGCTACACCAGTTGCAGAGCCAGGCGGGACCTGAGGGTCAACAGAGACAGCTGCTAGAAGCCGGTGAGTGCCAGCCAGGACTGTCCAGTCGGACTCTACAAAGAGAGTCAGGAGAGATAGCTGGAGGCCCCACAGAAGGACCAGCAGAGATGGCAGATTTCCAGTCTTCCCAAGTTGTAAATATTGGGGGAGGCATCCCTTTTGAACTTCTCTCAGAAAGCAAGTGGCAGAGTTGGTCAATTAAAATGCAGCAATTGTTAAGGAGAGATGGACTATGGGACTGTGTTGAAACTGAGGTTTTGAGAACTGACTCTGCTGAGAAAAAACGGCTGGATGAAAGGGCTCGTGCCCAAATTATGCTGTGTTTGAGCAACTCTGTTATTGCATGTAGCAAATGCCAGCACAGCGTTGGAGTGCTGGAATTTATTAAGGGCAATGCATGTCAGAGAAACTGCTGGAACTATAATTTCTCTGACCAGAAGGCTGTTCAGGACTGTTATGAAGGAAGGTGAGAGTTTGGCAACTCATCTTCAAATGCTGAAATCTCTGTTTCTTCAACTACAGCAGAGAGGTAAGTGTTATGATGAGACTGACCAAACCTACATTATCCTTTCAAGTTTGCCTGAAAGCTGGTGCCTGTGATTAACAGCATGGAGAGTATGCGTCCCCAAGATCTGACCCTTGAGTATGTGGTTGGCAGATTGACCGAAGAAGCAGAAAGAAGGTCAGATAGACAGGCTGAACTCCAAGAGCGGAGGAGTTACAGCTGAGGGGGCCAGCAGCAGAATCTGCCAATGGAGCAACGCCAAGGTTTGGACTTGGCCATGGCGGTGAGGAGGTGCTATAGATGCAACCAACCCGGGCATCTCCAACATCAATGCAGGGCAAGACTTCCAGGAGACGACATGGAGCAGAGACAGCAATCGACGCAGAAACATAAGCAGAAGGGGTTCTCTTCAGGGAAGAAGAACACACATTCTGCTCAGTTTGTTTCTGCATTTTCTCGAGAGGAGAGAAAGATACCTCGAGGAATATGGTTGCTGGACTCTGGGAGCAGCAGGATTATCTGCAACCGTCGGGAGGACTTTAAGACCCTGGGGAAGCCAGCTGATGGAAAAGACTCAATCTATCTTGCTGATGGTCGTAGAAGCAAGATTGATGGCCAGGAAACATGTTTCCTTAAGTGCTTGAACACTACTCTACCAGAGACTCTGTTTGTCAGCAGTTTGGAGTATTGTTTACTGTCTGTAAGCTGTTTGATTAATGCAGGGTATAGTGTTGACTTCACACAGGATGGTTGCCTGATAAAGAATGGAACTCAGGTATGTGGCCATGCAAAGTTGGAAAATGGGTTATATGTAATGCAGGACAAGCCTGTTAAAGCAGCCCAGGTGGTTCAGGATAATTTGCCAGTTCATAAGGGGTGTATACATGAACTGCACAGAAAACTGGGTCACGCCAATTTCCGTGTGCTTTCAGAAATGCAAAAGGTGTGCAAGAACCTAAAAGTAAATAGCTGTAACTGTTTCCTAGATTGCAATGTATGTAAAATGGCCAAATCTAAGAGGAAGCCTGTGGCTTCTAAAAGTGACAGAGTATCTAAAGAGGTTTTAGAACTTGTCCATTGTGACGTGATAGGCCCTTTCCCACAGAAGACTGAAGGGGGCGCCAGATATGCTTTTCTGGTAATAGATGATAAATCACGTTTTAGTTGGCTGTTTTTGTTAAAGCAGAAATCTGAGTGTTTCCCCACATTCAGAGAATGGGTTGCCCAAGCTGAAAAGCTCTTTGCTCGGCCTGTTGTGCAGTTGCAAACAGATAGAGGCGGAGAATTTCTGAACAAACAATTTGGGGCATGGTTGCGACGTAAGGGGATCACCCATCATTTGACTAACCCTTATAGCCCTGCTGAAAATGGTCTGTGTGAAAGACGTGGGGCTGTAATACAGTCAGTAAAGGACTGCCTGCTAGTGGATGCAGGATTGGGCCACAACCATAGGCTGTGGGGCGAGGCTTTTCTCTCAGTGAACTTTTTGATTAATAGAACCTGGTCTAGCTCTATAAAAGATATTCCTTATCGTGTGTTGTTTGGGAAAGAACCAGAGTGGACAATGCTCCATAACTGGGGTTCTTGGGCACATGTAAATATCCCCAAAGCTCAGCGCCAGAAAGGGGGAGCTAGAGCGCAGAAACTGCAGTTTGTGGGATATCAGTCCTATGGCAAAGGGTGGCGTTTCAATTTACGCCCAGGACGAGTGGTTCTGTCACAAAGTGCAGACTTCGCTGACCAGGACAGATGGACTGCGATCCATGCCAACCCAGATTGCCTACTGCCCCTGCAAGTAAGAGAAGAGGCTTCTTCCTTAATAAAAAGAAATTTAAAAAAAAAGAAGAGAAGAGGCTTCTTCTCAGCCATTGGCAACGCAGGAGCAGGATGAGGAGGAGGCACAGATTTCCCCAAAAGATGTGGCAATAGATAATACTTCTCTAGAGGAAGAGGAAAAAGAGCCAGAGATAAGGGGGGAAGAAGTAGTAGTTGTGACTAGGCGTTCCCAGCGTTCAAACAAGGGTGTACCTCCTCAGCGTTTGACCCTAGGAGGAGTGAGAGTATGCAATGTGAGTTGTGTGGAACCACAAAGTTACAATGAAGTCTTAGACTTACCCCCTGGAGAACGTGCTTTGTGGGAACAAGCCCTGAAAGAAGAAATGGACTCTTTTAAACGTAACAAAGTGTTTGAGGTCATAATGCCGCCACCTGGTGGCAGAGTGGTGTCATGCAAGTGGGTTTATAAAAGGAAAACCCTTGCATCTGGGGAACCATGTTTTCGAGCCAGATTAGTAGCCAGGGGGTTCACTCAGATTAAAGGGGAGAGTTATGATGAAGTGTTTTCTCCCACTGTAAAGAGTGAAACTTTTCGTTTAATGCTTTCCATTGCTGCTGCAAGACAACTAGCAGTGCACCATTTTGATGTTGATGCTGCATATTTGCATGCAAATTTAGAGCATGAAGTGTTAATGAGACAACCTCCTGGGTTTGAAGAGGAGAATGGTGCAGTCTGGAATTTGAAAAAAGCTGTTTATGGTCTCAAACAAAGTGGAAGGTGTTGGAACCAGTGTTTAAATGAAGCCCTTGTAAAACTTGGTTTTAAAAGGAGTGTGTCTGATCCATGCCTGTACACCAAGGGGACAGGCAACAAATATCTAATGCTCTTAGTCTTTGTTGATGATTTGCTTGTAGCAGGGAGTTCCACAGATGAGATCCAGAAGCTCACAAGCCAACTGGAAAAGAGGCTTAAGCTTAAAGCCTTAGGGCCTGTAAGCAATTACTTGGGAGTAGAAGTAAGGCAGGAAGCAGATGGAAGCTTCCTATTGAGCCAGAAAGAGAAAATTCTTCATTTGATAGAGCAGTTTGGCATGGAAAACTGCAAGCCAGTTCAGACTCCCATGACACCAGATTTCCCAAAGACAGTGTGTGATGATTAATTTGATCAGCCTGAGTTGTATCACTCAAAAATAGGATCACTGTTGTATTTAAGCCAGTGGTCAAGGCCAGACATTGCATGTGCTACAAATGTTCTGAGCCAACGTGTATCTAAACCCAGTACTGCCAATTGGTGTGCTTTGAAAAGGCTTATCAGATATCTAAAGGGGACATTAAATGTATGTTTAAAGATATCTAGTACACAAGATGAAAAACTAGAAGTATTTGTTGATGCAGACTGGGGAAGCTGTGTAGCTACCAGAAAATCTACAAGTGGAATGGTTATGATGTTTGCCAATTCCCTAATAGGATGGAGGTCAAAGAAACAAGGATTTGTTGCAACTTCATCCTGTGAGGCAGAATATGGGAGCCTGGAGCTAGCATGCAATGAAATCATGTGGTTTATACAGATACTAAAAGATCTAGATTGTAAAGTAGATTTGCCTATCCAAGTGTATGAAGATAGCCAATCATGCATTGCATTAGCGGGCTCAGAAATAATGAAATCCGCATCCAAACATATTGCTATCCGTCAGGCGAATGTTAGAGATTGTGTACAGAATGGGGTAATCAAACTGGAGTATTGTCAGTCACAAGATAATATTGCTGATTTGTTTACCAAGCCTTTGCCAGCAACATGTCATAATGAATTGATGACAAAACTCGGTTTATGTATATAGTTTATGTATATAATGTATTGTATGTATGTATTGTTTCTGTTGGGGTTTTTCGCATTTAAGAAACAGAAGGGGTGTCACGGCTAAAATGGCCGCTGTTTCTTTAATGCGAATAAAGCTGGGTCAGCATGACTCAGCGGCCTGCACCAAGTTGTATATATAGAGTGAGAAATGTTAGTTTGCTGAGGCTGGTGTTTGGGTGGGTTGGTTGGTTAGTGCTGGTCTGTATAGTTATTCAGTCGTGTTTTGCACAAAGACTTTTAAGAATAAAACTCTGCAAGGATATTCTCGTGGACTCTTTTGTGCCGACAAGGGTCCGAGGACCAGGCTGAGGAGACAAAGGGAGGTCAGAACCTTTTCCTCCTTTTTTGCTTTTTACAAACACTGACAGGAACATCACCTGTCTTGGCAAAAAGGAAGGAACAAATGTCTCAGATGCAAGCCCTTTAATCTGGAATTGCTATTCTTAACTCCATGTGGCTGGGGTGTTCTGGGGCCTCTGTACCTTGAACTAATAATTTCTTGTTTGCATGTTCTACCCCAGCTGCTGCTCCTTGTTCAGTTCAGCTGGGGGATTAATTATGCCTTGTCATTTGATTCGTCAGGGTCTGTTCCATACATGCCGGGTGGATAAAATGACTAATTCATGTCATGTCTATCTGGTTTGAGTGAAAGGCTTCTCAGAAGCTAGGGCATGTCATAAAATACGGCAATGTACAAAAGCCGGTGGAGGGTGGACATTAAAATCAGTCCAAAGAATTCAAATGTCTGGGTGCTCAGGAAATGTTTAAATGATAGCACAGAGCTGTTGGCATAGAAAAGGTCTTCAAGAGATGCCTGAAAGTCAGCATTTCATTACAGATCAGCCTTCTCATGGATTCAGTCACTTGTGCAGACAGCTCAACTTCTGCAACCAATGACCTCCTGCAGAGTGTAGCCACCAAAGAGAGTTTTGGGAGGACTGGAGGACAGGCTTGCAGTTCATTCAGGGCAGAAGCAATGGGAGAAGGGCCATAGCTTAGTGGTAAAGCAGCTGCTTACATGCAGAAGCTCTCCGGTTCAATCTGTTGTATCTCCAGCTAGAATGTCCTCTGTCTGAAACCCTGGAGAGCTTTTGCCATCCATTGTGGACAAGACTGAGCTAGATAGAGCCATAGTGGGACTCAGTATAAGGCAGCCTCCTATTGTCCCAGCAAGAAGCCTTTGCCACGCACAGAGGACTCCTTTCAGACATGAAATAAATAAAGCTGCCCTGGAAAGGGATGCTGAAAATTAGAAAGCCCTGGGACAACAAAACACTCGGACACAGTGCCTTTAAAGCACGGACCTGGGCACATTATATTAAGATAAATTATTAGGATAAAAACAAAGATGGAAAGGATTTGCTGAAAATAGCTAATTGAACTAGAACACAAAAAAGGGAGGTGTGAGGAGGTCAAGGAAACAAGCAAATGAAAGATAAGTTATGGAAGGATAGATTTGTCTTTTTTTTAATTGTTTTTATTTCTGTTTTTTTGTTCTTTTTTCCCTTTATTTTTGTAATCTTTCAAAACCTCAATAAATACTATTTTTTTTAAAAAAAGACAGAGTGCCTTTAAAGCACGGACCTGGGCTTAGGAAGCATGGGGCACCAGATACCTGTGGCTGAGCCTTGAGAGACTGCTGTCCAAGGTGCTGAAGGGATTGAATACAAAGATGCAACTGTTAGCATGTCAAGGGGCATGATGGTGCTTTGAATGCATAAAGCAGATGCGGCAGAATGAACTGAACTGAGCTGGAAGAAGCAGGACTACATGGGATGTAGAATGCTATACAGGAAATGGCTCGGGGTGGCCCACTGGGAGAGGCACATGATGCAAAAAGCGGCAGTTTCAACCCATTCATGGGAAAGAGAGCTCTGAAATCCTGGAGAGCAGCTGCTGGCTGTGGCAGACCATACAGAACTAGATGGCCCAGTGGTCTCACTGGCTTTTCAAGCCAGAACACAGCTTCAGCGCCCCCAGGACAAACCAATTTTTAATTCCCCAAACTCTTACTAATCAGAGTTTCCTTTTTAAAGCGACAGCAGTTCAAAGCATTGACTAGGGGCTTTTCAATGTTCAAAGGCACTTCGGATGCCTTGACTTGCAATCCTTACAACAACCCTGCAGAGCAGTTCAGTGTTATCTCGACTTGCAGAATAGCGAGGCACGATGCCGAGGCGGACGCAGGGTGGCCCACCTAAGGAGTTCATGGTAGGGGAACCTAATGAGGCCAGACTCCGTCTTTTGCTCTTATTTCAGCTGTGTCTTGGCTCTGTGCTCGCAAGTGTTCTAGTGACTTTCTGGTAACTTGGAAAGCATGGTAATGATGTCTTGGTTCTGAAGAATGATATTTTCCCCAGTCTGACTTAGTTATCCTGGTGATGATTCAGCTAGATGTTGTACACGCTGACCATATTCCAGAAGGGGTTTGTTGTCTTGGCCTTGCTTTGGCTTTTCCAGAGGGAAAGGAGGAGTCTGTGAGAAGCACCAGGAGCCCCTGAAACTCTTTTGCAAGGAGGATGGTTTGGGGCAGATCCAAGAAGCACCTACACCACGAGGTGATTCCTCTGGAAGAGGCTGTCGAGGAATACAAGGTACCTTGAGGGGGAGAAATAGCTGTGTATTCTTCTTGGCAGGTGATCTTCTTAATTCTCACTTCCAGAGTAGACATGGTATTCATTGGTGGTTGTTTATTACCTTAGAAGCAGCCAAGGGGAAGCCTGAGGGCTGCTGGGATGGCTGGGAGGAGGGAGTCAAAGTCTTTCTCTCTGCCAGGGGGGCCAAGGGATCTTCCCTTGAAATACAGCAGCTTCAAAGATTTGGGTTGGGACCATGGCAGGGAGAGAAAGGGTTAACCTCATCCACATCCCCCAGCAAGGTTGCTTTGTACATATTTAGCACACTACAAATGTGTAGTGGAAGTGTCACTATTGGAAGTGTCCCTCTTCTTACTAGTGAGGGAACAAGCACTTCAAGAAGCAAGTCCGGACTGAGGAGGGATGGGGAAATCTGCCCATTTCAACATCTCCCCATTTCTCCTTTTTCCATATCGGTTTGTTATTTATTTATTATTCTGAAAATGAATCAAATGCTAGGGTGGCTACCTTCTCGTATAAATATTTTGATACGTGCTTTACCCTCATAAATACATTTTTTGTGAACATTACCTGGCTGGGTCAACCTTGAGAAATTCAGAGGTGTGAATTTCAAAAGATTGCTGTTTTGGTCTCCATATTTTTCCAAGAATTGCGAATTAGGTAAGTTCACCTTTGAATGCAGCTGAATGGAATTTATTTCCCATTGTTTATTATGTGAAAAGCAGTCAAGGAGAAGCCTGAGGACTTGTGAGCTGAGAGGGTGGAAGCAGTTTAATTCAAATCCTAATTCTCTTGCTGATGTTTTGAAGGCTGACCATCTTCCTCACTCAGACCTCCTCAGAACCGGAGAGGCTGAAGACTGTGGAGAAGTTGAGACAACTGTGCCAGTTCCTGGAAGAAGAAAAAGAAGAAAAGCGTCTGCTGAATCATGTGGAAGAGGTGGTGAAGGAGATTGCAGGGAGAAGGGATGAACAGCTGGCCAGACTCTGCAGGAAACTCTCCTCTCTTGAGAGGATCATCCAGGTGATGGAGGAAAAGGGTCAGCAGCCAGCGAGTGAACTGCTGCAGGTAAGACGGCTCCAGGAAAAGGCTGCCTCCCATCCTTTCTGTGCCCCTTTCATGTACGCAAGGAGTGTAGGGGCTCAGTTGACGGAGCCTCGAGTCAGCTTTGTAATGGACAGGAACACCCCAGAGACCTGGGATGCTGAACTCACCTGAAGGCCGACTAGAGATTCTTCAGTCTTCTTGAGGGAAGGGGAGGGGATTTTCTGCTCCTTGCTGATGATTTGCCTCCGAATGCCTTCCCGCTGGGCAATGCTGCCTTCCTGCCCTGCCCTGGGCTTCGCCAAGGATGCATTCAGGCCTCCTTCTGACATGAGCCAGTCTCTTGACCAAGCTCCTCTTCCCATTCCCTCCACAACCTCTGGGTGGATCCCCTTCCCCATAGATCCTGATCGGCCCAAAATGTTGCTTGGTCACAGTGACCAAAGAGCAAGACAGAGGGACTCATCCAGACTGCGCCACCTTCTCCACTCACAATCCCATATGGCCAGACGTACAAGCGCTTCTGAACGCCCTCTTTAAGGAGGCGGAGAAGGCTGACATACTGGCCCTATTACGGAATGATTGCCAGATGTCCCCGTCTCCCGGGGACAGTCCCCGGATTTACAAATCTGTCCCCAACAAAATCCGTCCCCAGATTTCATATAAGGCCCCCAGATTTATATTTTAAGTGTTGTAGATTTATTAGTAGGGAAGGAATGTTGCATGATTGGTTCAACGGCCCAAGACAAATCATATGGGGACTTCCGGCGAGGCAAAATGGCGGGTGCCACGGCCATGAGCAGCTCCTGAGGAAGAGAGGTAGGAGAGCACCAGGAGGGCAAGGACACGGGGCCGAGCCCAGGCCCGACCCGAGCTTACTCCATGGCAGATAGCACTCCAAGAGATCAGGCTGGGGACCAGAGGAAGGCCACGCGACAGAGGAGGCCCAGAAGAGAAGGTATTACTTCTCTCTTTTTTTTGAAAAAAAAAAGTGTCGCCAGATTCTTTGAAAAAAATCTGGTAACCTTACCTTAAATCCTAACCTTCTGATTCCAAGTCTCTTCTTTCTCAATATCCCCATTCCGTTAACCGCACCAAGCAACAAGCTGTCAAATGCAAGCTTTCCTTTGCATCTCGCAGAACTTTAAATGTAATTTGTGGTTTTTTTCACCTGTCTGCCAAACTTGGGTCGTTTTGCCTTCCTTTAAATGGGAAATCAGTAGTCAAGCCATACTTTTTGGTAAAACGTTCGTCTGGATCCCGGAAGTCCTACCTGAGAAGAACAATGGGAGTTTCCGCTAGCGCCAGCCGCTTCTCCTTCTGCAAGCAGCACCACCCAAATTCCCACCTGGGATGAGCCGCTTGGCGCACTAAACTGAGCCGCCGGAGAAAGACTGGGGCGGGCGGCAAGTGGGAGGGGGAAGTCGTGCGCTTCTGTCCCGTCAGAAAAGTGCTGGGCTCTGTCTCTCCAGTTGCGCTTCCTCGGTTCAGAGGTGGACTATAGCAGCTGGGCTGGGCTGCCTCAAAGCCCATCAAGGCCACAGGCTGCTAGCATGACTCATCCCAGCTTTCTCATCTGAGGGGAAAGGATGCGCAGTCTCATCTGAGGGGAAAGGATGCCAGCCACTTCTCCTTCTGCAAGCAGCGTCACCCGAATTCCCACCTGGGATGAGCCGCTAAACTTAGCCACCAGAGAAAGACTGGGGCGGGCGGCAAGTGGGAGGGGGAAGTCGTGCACTTCTGTCCCGTCAGAAAAGTGCTGGTCCTCCTCGGAGGCAGCCTGCTTGCAGAGAAGGGGGCTGGGCTGCCTCAAAGCCCATCAAGGCCACAGGCTGCTAGCATGACTCATCCCGGCTTTCTCATCTGAGGGGAAAGGGTGCGTGGTCTTAAATGCTGGCCTTGGCAACTTGGCTGAGCTACCTTGGGCCAGTCCTTGGGCCAGGTTAGCCTCCCTCACAGAGGGTTGTTCTGAAGATACACTCAGGAAAACACCTGAGGCATGAAGAAGAAGAACGAGGAGAGTCTGGAAAGGAGGGTGGGGAACGCTCCCACCCCAGCCGCTCCAGATGGGAAGTGCGTCCCGGGGGAAGCGGGATTCAGGCGGAGGAGGACGTCGGGTTGGGTGGGGGTTGCCAGGAGCAGCACGATGTCCCTCCAACCCCCGGCTTCCACTCTCCAGGCAAGCGCCCAACGTGGCCAGCTGGCAAGGGCTCTTTCTTACTCCAGCCTTGGCGTGCAGATCCCGGGTTCAGCCCCAGATCTCTGGAGCGGAAAGGCTCTTGGGCATTGAGTGTGACGATGAAAGGCAGCATCTGTCAGAATAGGTCATACTGAGCCAGTACAGATGAACGTGACTATTGGTTCACTTCCTCTGCTATCTGCCAGGAGCCAGGAGTGAAACCAAAAGTAGACTGACCAGCTAGCTGAATCCAATTATATTGCTATGGGGTGGGGGGAAACCTCTAACATTGTACTTTTCGATACTTGTAGTTCCAGGGTGAATTGAATAGGTGGGGGGGGGGTTTGGAGGAGTGGAGGAAAGAAGAGCTAGCTTGTCCGTGGCTAGGGGGAGCAATCTGGACGGTTTTGCCGGGGCGCAAGATCACCTAACTACTGCTCTGTGCCTCTGGACCAATGCCAGGGGTGAATGGTGCTCAATGGGACTGGGAGGGTGGAAGGCAAGGAGGCCAACAGTAGGTGGCGCCAGAGCCAAGGAGTGGCAGAGCCAATGTGTTCTGTATCTAAGATGGAGTGGGAAGGGGCTGGTGGCCACCGCAGCCATCCCCTGTCTGCCCTCATGGAGCGGCCAGAATCCACTGGGCAAATGCTCATCTTGCCAGAGTCTGGGTCTTCTGCTGTTGCTCTCTCAGAAACCGTGCCCAGGTGGGATGTTTCGTTTTTCGTAGCTGCTTCATCCCTGAGGAAGTTGGAGGTGACGCAACTCCTGCATCTCTGACGTGGGAAGGTTTGGAGGTATTTCAAATTCCACCCTTCTTCCTTGGCTCTGTGGAAAGAAGGCATCTTTACATTTTGAGCGCATTTCACAGGCCAGGAGCCAAGCACCCCTTCCTGAGGGGGAGAAGAGGCCCAGAAAAGATGAGCCCTTCCCAGCCCAAAGGCATTCCCCTGAGATTCAACTTCCGGGGTATGGCTAACCAGGTTAGGAGCAGGAATATTGGGAGCAGGAAGGAACTGATGTCATCTGCCAGAGCAGCTGGCTAATTGAAGGGAATGAGGTGATAACAAGGCTTTCAAATCTGAACTCTTGTTTGCGGCTGATTAGGATAGAGGGAGGTGGAGAACAAGGGCAATCGGATGCAGACAAGGGCAATTGGTTCCTTTTCTTTGTTCGGGTTCCTACGTCACACCAGCAGTTTAAATGGCAACACTCCTTTGCAAGATTGGCCGCCTTTTTAATTGTTTGTTATGGAAAACCAATAAAATGACAAGTTGCCCCTGCCAAAGGGTTGCATGACATCTGGCTGAAGACTTTTTGTGCCAAAAGTTAAAGCTATGCTGGGGTGTGGGTGTGTGGGTGTGTGGGTGTGTCCGTCCGTCCATGTGGCTGCTGTGTATTCAACATTCCACCCCCTCCAAAGAATCCTAAGGACCTTACTTTTCCTTTCACAGTGCTATGATTCCCAGCACCCTTAACAAACCATTGTTCCCAGGACTTTTTGGGTGTGGGTGGGAGGAGATGTGCTTTACATGTGCGGTGTGCAGGCATCTCCCAGCACATGTGTTTGGGGATTCAAGACTAACTCTTATGCTTTTCTTCCTTAGACCAGCTTGACGTTGAACGAGAGGTTCTCTGGGTTGAGGAACACACACCATTTCACAGCGAAGCAGAACACGGGCTGAATGGTCACTCTGCTATTGCATTTGGTGAAGTCAGACTGGCTTTGCAAAGGAGCTTGCCCCTGAAGCCAGTTGGTGGCCTGCCTGTGGCTGGCTGGTGGCTTGGCATCACCAAAACACAAAGAGACAGCCCCATGCAACCTCACACCCAAAAGTTCTGCCCATGCTTCAGACATGCAGCCCTAAAAGCAGCTCTGACTCCGGACTTCCGGAGGCGGCGCGAAGGGTAATGGCTGCCCTTTCCTAACCGGGAAGGGAGCTCTGCGCGAAAACGGGTCGTCCGCTACGGCGAAGCGGAGACCCACATCGGAAAACCGCAGGCGGCAGAAGCCTGCGGTCTTGGGACCCGGCGGGCGCCAGAAGCAGCCCCCAAAACGCAGAAGCAACCCCGTAAGGGGCTCTGGATCGTGGAGGAGGCTGCGGCGCTGAGGGTCGTTCCGCAATCGGCGGAGTGAAGCCGCAAAGCCGTTGCCGGTGAGCGCTGACCTTTCTTCCTTGAATTGGCACCTTGGAAAGCAGCAACCCGTGAGTAATAAGGACTTTTAATTAAGCTTAAAGATCAAAGCTCCTGAATTTGGCTGAAAGCGGAGGACGTAAAAAAAGGAAGTCCGTCTTCCGCTCACACTAAACTTCAAAGCAAAGAGCAGGAGGAGTGGAGGCAGTGAATGAACTCTTTTACAATTTGGATTTGAGCATTCAGTGCATCACTTTAATGCAGAAAAGGATTTTAAGCATTGGATTTATGCTAAGATTTGGACTGTAGGATCTTTCTCTGAGGAATCTACATTTTAAAAAAGGAAACCCAGGTGCTGGAACTGCCTGGCAACAGTAGCAGTCAGCCTGCAGACATAAATACTTTGAAACAAAATTTGGAAAAAATCTGAGGGGCTTGGACTTTGCTACTTTGACATCTTATGAGGTACCAGCAAGCACTGCTTGAAACATTGTGTTTTTGTAAAACCAACTCTGCTGAAGATTTAGCATTTGAAGGCTTTTGGACATGGGTTTTGTTTTCTCTGTGAACTGTATTTATTGATTCCCTTCTGAAAGACTTTTTAAGCTCCCCCTAGAGGTTTTGGACTTTACAGCAGTGACATCCTTATACTTTCTGTTTCCCGGTCTCCTGGTTGAATGTTACCATCTGGGCTGTCTTTTTCTCATGGGAACAACTCAGCTTGACCTTGAGCCTTAGATAAATTTGGAATGAGTGGCGCAAAGAAAAAGGAGCCAAAAGAAAAGGAAAAAGAACAAAGACCGCGAACTAGACAAACAACTTTAGCCTCAGCCTTGCAGCAACGCAGATCTTCGGTACCCACTGTGCTCTCTGAGGAAGCAGCAGCTTCTCTGCCACGTGCAGGGGAAGGAGAAACAGAGGAACTACAATTGGAAGATATGGCCTCAGGAACAGCTGCCTCCATTTTAGAAAAAATATATGAAAAATTGGAATCTTTGGATAAGAAAGTGGAATCCTTGGATAAAAAAGCTGATGAGCAAACTTTTAAAATAGACCAAAACACCGAATGTTTAAATAAATTAGCTGGACAAGTGGCACAGAACGTGGAAACAATTGCAGAATTGAAGGGAGCTACAGGGGAGAACAGAAAATTGGTTGAAGACACCAGCCAAAGGCTGGGAAAGTTAGAAAAAGAGGTGAGGCCACTCAACAAACAAGTTGGTGAACACCAGACCTATCTCTCGATGATTGAACTGAGAAGTAGGGAGACCAACTTAAGGATTAGATCGATACCCGAAGTGGAAGAGGACAACCTGGCTGAGTTTCTGACCAAAATATTTTCCAAGCACTGGAACCTAGAAGAGACGGACTTTAAGATTACATCAGCTTTCAGACTTGGAAGACTGACAAAAAAAGACAAGCCCAGAGACTGTCTGATATCACTGAGATCAAAGGAGGAGAGGGACAAGATTTTGGGCCTACACTACGGAAAGTCACTGGACATTTTAGATAAGAGGATTGAGTTATACAAGGACGTTCCCAAACAGCTTTTGGATTTGAGATCGGAATATTTGGAATTAGCAAGACTTTTGAGGAGCAACGCCATCATCTTTAGGTGGGATTTTCCACAAGGACTATCTTTTACTTTCAGAGGGAGGAAGATCAAAATTAGAACATTGGAAGACAGAGACAAATTTCTGAACCAATACGGAGAGGACCTTCATAAAAAACTTGGATTACCATCGGAGCCCGAAACACCAGAGGTACCTGCACCCTTGGATCCTGAAGATTCAGCGAAAAAGGTACCACCCCCAGAAAAATAACCAGATCTATCCAGGATGTCTCTGCAACTTCTGAGTTGGAATATAAATGGCTGCAACATTCCGGAGAAAAGGAGGAAAATTTTTCACATATTAAAAAAGGAACAATTGGACATTATTTGCCTGCAAGAAACCCACGTGACTAGGCTCCACAGAAAAGTGCTGATAAATAAGAGACTTGGCCAAGAATTTATATCTTCAGACATAGTGAAGAAGAGAGGAGTGGTGATATATGCAAAAGAGAGCCTTTCACCTAAATTCTTATTTAAAGATGAACATGGCAGAATTTTGGCAATTGAAATACAGTATCAAGGAGAAAAAATTTTGATATTAGGAATCTATGCACCAAATGATGGGAAATCGGAATTTTATAAGAAGTTGCATGAAAGCATGCTGGAATATCTGGACTATGACAACATCATAATGATGGGAGATATGAATGGGATTGTATCAACTAACATGGATAAGTCGCAAAGTCAAAAAGTTACCAAAGATGGCAGACTACCAAAGACCTTTTTTGAAATGACAGAAAATATGGGCTGGATTGACATATGGAGAATCAAGAACCCCCTAGGAAAAGAAGGAACATTTTTCTCTGAGGCTCAACTGACTTGGACAAGAATCGACCAAATTTGGATTACTAGAGGTCTGGCACCTAAGGTCAGGAAAGTGGAAATCTGCCCAAAAACCTGCTCCGACCATAATGCTTTGAAAATGGACATGATATTATTACCAACCGGCTCCTTTAGATGGAAGATGAATGACAATTTGTTTAGAAATCAGGAGATCATTAAGAAGGCCCAAAAAGTTATAAAGGACTATTTTGAAATAAACCTGAACACCGCGGTGGAAAAAAGAACAATTTGGGACGCAAGCAAAGCTGTGATGAGAGGGTTCTTGATACAACAGAATGCCATAAGGAAAAGGACACAAAATGAAAAGAAAGACAAGATTCTGGAGAAAATTAAAGAACTAGAGAAGAAGCTAAGAGCCAATCCGAAGTCACAGCCGATTTTGAGAGAAATTAAACTTCATCAGGCACAATATTCAAAACTGATAAACCAGGAAATAGAATGGAAGATTAAATCAATGAAACAAAAAACGTTTGAATCGGCAAATAAATGTGGGAAACTGCTGGCCTGGCAGTTGAAGAAGAGACAAAAATTGAACATAGTAACAAATTTGGAAATTGAAGGAAGAAGTATACAGAACCCCGTGGAGATTAGAAAGTGTTTTCAAAAATATTTTAAAAAATTATATACTCAAGGGCCGCAGAATGAAGTTGAGATTGAACAATTTTTGAGGAAAAACGGATTGAAAAAATTGTCACAAGAAAATAGACTACTCCTGAACAGCAAAATAACACGACAAGAGATTGAACATGCCATTCAGAACTTGAAATTGGGCAAATCTCCAGGGCCAGACGGCTTGACCTCCAAGTACTATTGAGGCATCTAATCATAAGCCTGCATTTTTTATCAGAGCTTCTATATTTTATCAAGGCTTGTATTTAAAAATGAGCTTAAAAAAGGATTTTCAAATGTTTCATGCCAGGCAGAAAGAACCTTGGCAAGAGGTTTTTCTCCTAAGACAAGGGGGCCCCATTGATTTATAGTAGAAAAACAATTCTCAAAGTCATAAAAAGGGAGAATTACATATGCTGCCCCAAGGCTGAGAAAACACAATTAAAGGCAAGGGTAAATAGTAAAATAATACCAATGTGCCTCTCAGTAAAATGAGCCAGATCTTCTTTCCAAGGTTGAAAGGCCAAGAGCAGTGAAAAAGGCAACTGGCTTGGCTAGAAGAAAAGAGAGCATTTTTGGGAAATTTTCTAAAGCTGTTGGGAAGAGCTAATGGGAGAAGCATCTAGCTGGCTGGGAAAGGAGGGGGAAAGGGGGGAGGTGTAAACTGAAGAGGCTTCTTTTTAAAAGCTGTTTTTTACTGAGTTCCTTTTTACTTTACAAAGGCTTTATTCCTTTAAAAGGCTACCTATGATAAGTGAATGAAATATATTAGCTTAAATATATTGGCTTAAATGTAATTATGCAAAGGATTTAAGGAATGCTAGATTCTTATTTCATATGGTTGTAAGAGTTGTATTTATCCTGAAATTAAGTCAGCCACCAGCCTAGCCCCCCTGCTAGACAGAAGACGCCATCCAAGCACTCTTGATATATATGGTTGTCAGGCATTTGTTTAGAAACTTTCAAATGAAGGAAATCTTTCAATATTGATGTGAAACTCAAGATCCTTGACATCTGTTGAACATAAAAATGTAAGATTAAACATTTGTTTTAGAAGGCAATAGGGCAAGGAGGGCAAGGAGGGCAAGAGGTGAGCTGGTAATTAAGATTCCATGTAAGATATATTATTACTTATTTGTCATTTATATATAGCTCTTTGTCTCCCTTATAAGGGCAAGGAAGTGGGTGTATCTTTTGTGGGTGTATCTTTTGTGATTGGTTCTACCAAACAGCCAATAGGAATTTCAACCAGGCTGATTGGACAGAGGCAGCCACAGGAGGAGCAAAGGGGGCTGGATTAAGGGAATATAAGTGCTGGCCAGGATGGCAAGAGGCCAGGCCAGAGCTTGGTAACCATATACCACTGAGCCTCTCATTTATTTGTCTGACAAATAAATTATTATTTTAATTTCTCTATTGCTGCGTTGAATATTTCATTCCAGCTAAGCGTTAACCACAAGCAGGGTGCTACATTTTATGGTGCCTCTGTGACTCGGATAAGTGGTCTGCTGGAACGCAGCCCCTTCGCCCTACTGGGCAGGGTACAAGAGAGAGGACCACTGCTTACCCAGCGCGCACTGGTAAATTTTTCCAGGGGGAACGCAGAAGACTCGTCTGTCTGATACCCTGCTCACTGGCGGCGACGGACCGGGGGAAACAGGGAACCAACCAAGGGTAAGTGCACAAAGGGATTTTTGGCCCTCCAATTAATTGGGAGGAAGAGAAGTCTTGATCAAACTTCTGCGTCTCAGTAAGGGGAAACTGAGTACGCTAGGTGGTTGGGTACATCAGATGTTGGTCTGGTGGAGGAAAAGGGAAAATTGGGAGGTAGAGTGTGGTAAAGTATCTAGCGCATTGTATGTGTGAGAAAGTACAGAGCAATCTGTAGCTGACCTGAGTGTGGAGTGACTGAGTGGATACTTCACAGGGCCATACAATGGGAGTTGGGGGTTCAAAGGGGGAAAATACACCTCTTGAGTGTATGTTAAATAATTTTAAGAAAGCCTTCTCAGGGGCATATGGAGTCAAAATGACGCCAGAGCGCTTGAGAACGTTATGTGAACTAGAATGGCCGAAACAAAATACTGAATGGCCATCTCAGGGAACTTTTGATATAAATTTAGTAAGCAAACTTTGGTCTAACATCGCCAAAGAAACTGGAGGGTGCCCAGAACAATTTCCATATATAGATTCCTGGCTGAGCACATTAAATAAAAATCCTCCATGGATAAGGGAATGCAAAGTCAAACGATGCAAATTATTGGCTGTAAAAGCTGAAGCTAGGAAAGGAATCTTGCCAAATAAACTCAAACCCATTTTTGAGGGACCAGAGGAAGAGGTGCTTCCACCTCCACCCTATGCTCCACATCGAAGGGAGCTTAATTCAAACACTCCGCCAGTTGTAACCCCAAGGCAAGAAAGTGGAATGAATAATGGGAGTGGAGTCACAGAGCTTGATTCCTTGATAGATTATGATAAATATCTTCAGGAGGCATTGGAGTCCTATAATAAAGCCCAAGCAGAAGTGGTTATTCCACCTGTGACTCCTAATAGACCTGCATCTACAGTCTCCTTTAGTGGAACAACTGATTGCCCACCCCAAACCCCTGTACATCCAAGTCCTAGAGAATTATTACAGAAGTTACAGGGAGACCTTAATCGGTCAGCAAGCAATACAGCCAGGCGTATAAAGCTGCTAAAAGAACGCCTTGGGACAAATACCATCCCCTATGATTTGAGGCCCCTAGAGCAAAGCGAAGAGAAAGATCACGTAGTAGCCCCTCTTAGAAGAGTATTTGATGCACTTGAGGAGCCTGCGCTGGTTAACGGGCAACCCGGACCACGGCCACCTCGAACTTCGACCCTGCAATATATTCCATTCACAACTACAGATTTGATGAATTGGAAAACACACACCCCATCTTTTGCAGAAAAACCTCAGGCTATGATGGACTTGGTGACTTCAATAGTAAATACTCATAGCCCTACTTGGACAGATTGTCGCCAGCTCCTAAATACTCTTTTCACCACTGAGGAAAGGAGAGACATAATTGAAAAGGCACAGATATATTTGCGTGAGCAGGCCAGAGTGGGAAATATTTTTAATATTGACCGTCATCTCCAAGATAACTTTCCCTTGGAAGATCCTAATTGGGATCCAAACAATGGAATTCACCTGGCCAGACTTACCACCTACCGCCAGACGCTTGTGCAAGGTATCCGCAGGGCATGCCAGAAGCCCACTAATATGTCTAAAGTCTCAGAAGTAGAACAGAAACCAAATGAGAGTCCAGGAGACTTTTTAGAGAGGCTGCAAGAAGCCTATCGTATATGGACTCCTTTTGACCCTGAAGCCCCTGAAAACAGCAGAATGATTACTGCTACATTTGTGGCCCAGTGCGCTTCTGATATTCGTAAGAAAATTCAGAAATCAGAAGGATGGGAAGGGATGCTGATGAGCCAAATTATGGCCATTGCACGCCGAGTTTATCGGAATAGGGATGAGGCTGAGAAACAAGAGAAGAAGAAGTGGCAGAAGGAAAAGATGGTAATGCTAGCCACAGCAGTGAAGCAAGACCACCGCCCCTTAAATGGAGGGAGAGGGCGAGGAAGGAATCCACCACTGGGAAGGAATCAATGTGCAAATTGCAAGAAGGAGGGTCATTGGAAGCGGGAGTGTCCTGAACCCCTGAGGTTGGAAGAAGTACGCCCAGGCCCAGGCCCAGGCTCCGGCCCAAGAAACCAGGGACGGGGACGGGGAATGATCCGAAATGGAAGATATCAGAGACCAGGACAAGGACAGAATAGAGACAATTTCATTGGACTGGCAGAAGAGGATTTTACTCAAGACTAGGAACGACCGGACTCCATAAAGTTAGGCTTCCAGGAGCCCACGGGAAGGCCTTGAAATATGGACCTGAAGTAGAAATCCTGTTAGAAGCAGTATGGGCTCCAGAACAGATTGCTGTAATGCACTGCAAAGGTCATGGACGAGGAAGGGATCCAATAACCAGAGGAAATCATGCTGCTGACAAAGCAGCCCGAGAGGCAGCCCAAAAGCCTGTGGGAGGATTTATAGCAGCCCTCATACCAGAGGTAGTTCCAGAAGAAGTTAAACCTCACTATACCCCAGAAGAGAGGAAGTGGGCTGAACAGGAAGGAGCGGTTATGAAGGACGGTTGGATGATCCTGCCGGACAATAGGATTTATGTACCTCATCATCTAGCAGGCACAATTGTAAGAAATTATCATGAATCTACTCACCTTGGCGGTACTGCAACCAGAGAGAGTCTCAGTCGGAAGTTGTATATTATTAATCTATCACAATTAGCAACTTGCATTTCACAGAAATGTGTTCTTTGTGCTAAAAACAATCCCAGGCAGGGACCAGTACAACCTCCTGGAATTCAACATGTGGGATATGTCCCCATGGAAAGTCTAATTGTGGACTTCACAGAGCTGGTCCCTTCTAAGGGATTCAAGTATCTCCTTGTGTTTGTAGATACTCTTACCGGATGGGTTGAAGCTTTTCCCACCCGAACTGAAAAGGCACGAGAGGTAACTAAGAGACTCCTCACTGAATTGATCCCAAGGTTTGGATTACCTAGATGCATTGGAAGTGATAATGGGCCAGCGTTCATTGATCAAGTAGTACAAGATGTATGTCGAGTCCTACAAGTAAAATGGAGACTGCATGCAGCATATAGGCCTCAGAGTTCAGGGAAAACTGAAAGAATGAATCGGACTCTGAAAACCCAATTGGCAAAATTAACCCAGGAAACGGGATTGGGATGGGTAGATGTGTTACCCATAACACTGTTTCGTGTTCGGTGTGCACCCACAAAAAGACTTAAGTTGTCACCTTTTGAGCTCCTGTATGGGAGACCGCCCTCCTTTGTTCAGGATATTCCAGCTGACCTTAAACAAATAGGAGATCATGTGACACAGGGACAAGTGCAATCTCTCTCCCGTGTTTTTGTTTCTCTTAACAGGTGGGCCCTCGAACGCACGCCGTGCAGCATTGCCGAGCCGATTCATCAGTTCCAGGCTGGCGATAGCGTATGGGTGAAAGAGTGGAAACGCGATCCACTTGCACCTAAATGGCGTGGACCTTACACCGTCTTGCTCTCTACTCCAACAGCGGTGAAGGTAGCTGAGGTGACCCCCTGGATTCATCACTCTCGTTTGAAGAAGTCCGAAGGCAGTTGGACGTGCAAAGGTGACCCCTCTAATCCTTTAAAACTAACTCTCTCCAAAAACCCCTGTATCTAGCCCTACCGGGAACGGGCTAGGTCACGGGCAACATTTGACGACCGGCCTGCTGCAGCCACAACCTGGAAGCTGGCTGACCTGCGCACGCCTGAAGCTTGAGGAGCGTCTGAACCAGCGACTGTGAACGGAAAGATTCTCTAATACAATTGATTGACTGCCCCCTTGTGGAACAATTATCAGAGATATTACTCATTGGGGATCCTCGGGATATATGTTTTGGTCTTGGTGGTACCCCATTTCTGTCACTGGGGGAATTATATTGGGGCTAATAATTATTTGCTATCACAATAAGGTAATCTTTTGTGGAAGGAATGCATATGCTAGACATCAACATGATTTTATTATTAATCCTGATCCCTTGGGAAGGGGAAGGGTCCTTGAATCTGACCAAATTGGCTAAATATGGATTCAGCCATGACCACAATATGTGGGTAGGCTTAGCTGAGATGGTAGCCAATGTTGCAAATAGGACCAATTGCCTTGTTTGCTCTCTTGGGCCAGATGATTCAGAGGGAGGTATGCCCTTATTACCGATACCATTAGATGCCATTGGTATGGTAAGCGAAATGCCACACCAAACAGAAATACAGAATTTCCCCGGATGGAACTCAACTAAACCATTACGAGTTATACCTGTACAAGGGGAATTCTGTGTACATAAATCATCAGATGCAGCTGATTCTCCCATGATAGGCTCTTCTCATTGTCACTATACTTGGGATTATATTAAGAATAGTCATACCTGGGCACACGGTACTACCTATCGAACTCGGAATACCTTGCCCTGTGCACCTCCTTTTATTCACGCATGGAAAGTGGTGTGGAACATAACTGTGACAGAAAAAGGCAATCTAACATACTGCACTGTGAACTCTCTACCTCTTTTGGTATTTCGCCTTCTGTACTCCACGTACCAAAAACCTCAGACCCGATGGTTGTGGTGGATATGTGGAGAATGGGCATACAAAAAGCTCCCTTCCAAATGGAGTGGGACTTGTTTCTTGGGTTGGGTATTACCACCAATGTGGATTATGCCCACTAGTTCGGCCAGGCGAACACGAAGGAATGCTGATATTTCTCATATAGCAGGAGGAAGTACCCAAAGTTGGAGCGGTACTGATGATTGGCCGCCAGAGCGCATTATAGCCTATTATGATCCTGCCTCCTGGAATCCTGGTGAGCTCATACAAGGGGCACGGGATCCTATTTATAATCTTAACAGAATAATTCGATTGCAAGCAGTAGTGGAACTTTTAACCAATGCAACGGCCCAGAGTTTGAGACTTATTGCACAACAGTTGGATGAAAGTAGAGCCGCCATTTTGCAGCTGAAAATGGGAATGGATTATGTACTTGCCAGGCAGGGAGGCCTATGTGGAGTCTTGAACTTGACAGGGAATGCCTGTTGCTTTAACATTTCAGATAATGGTGAGGCAATCCGTGTGTTGGCCACAAAGATGGAGAATATAGCACATGTCCCAGTACAAACATGGGAAGGATGGGATATGGGATGGCTCACCAATTGGTTACCTAATGTCACAGGACTCAAAGGGATACTATTGTCTTGCTTGTTTTTCTTGACAGTAGTGGTAATGGTTTTATGTATGATGCCATGTATCATTTCATGTTTTAGAAATACAATTAGCAAGATGGTTTCAAATGAAACTCTACCTCATATCATGGCCCTATACAGAGCTTTACCTCAGGAATATGATGAAGGTCAAGCTATCAAGGACACTTGGGATGAAGGTCCTTGAGCTTGAAAGGGGGGAATGAGGCATCTAATCATAAGCCTGCATTTTTTATCAGAGCTTCTATATTTTATCAAGGCTTGTATTTAAAAATGAGCTTAAAAAAGGATTTTCAAATGTTTCATGCCAGGCAGAAAGAACCTTGGCAAGAGGTTTTTCTCCTAAGACAAGGGGGCCCCATTGATTTATAGTAGAAAAACAATTCTCAAAGTCATAAAAAGGGAGAATTACATATGCTGCCCCAAGGCTGAGAAAACACAATTAAAGGCAAGGGTAAATAGTAAAATAATACCAATGTGCCTCTCAGTAAAATGAGCCAGATCTTCTTTCCAAGGTTGAAAGGCCAAGAGCAGTGAAAAAGGCAACTGGCTTGGCTAGAAGAAAAGAGAGCATTTTTGGGAAATTTTCTAAAGCTGTTGGGAAGAGCTAATGGGAGAAGCATCTAGCTGGCTGGGAAAGGAGGGGGAAAGGGGGGAGGTGTAAACTGAAGAGGCTTCTTTTTAAAAGCTGTTTTTTACTGAGTTCCTTTTTACTTTACAAAGGCTTTATTCTTTTAAAAGGCTACCTATGATAAGTGAATGAAATATATTAGCTTAAATATATTGGCTTAAATGTAATTATGCAAAGGATTTAAGGAATGCTAGATTCTTATTTCATATGGTTGTAAGAGTTGTATTTATCCTGAAATTAAGTCAGCCACCAGCCTAGCCCCCCTGCTAGACAGAAGACGCCATCCAAGCACTCTTGATATATATGGTTGTCAGGCATTTGTTTAGAAACTTTCAAATGAAGGAAATCTTTCAATATTGATGTGAAACTCAAGATCCTTGACATCTGTTGAACATAAAAATGTAAGATTAAACATTTGTTTTAGAAGGCAATAGGGCAAGGAGGGCAAGGAGGGCAAGAGGTGAGCTGGTAATTAAGATTCCATGTAAGATATATTATTACTTATTTGTCATTTATATATAGCTCTTTGTCTCCCTTATAAGGGCAAGGAAGTGGGTGTATCTTTTGTGGGTGTATCTTTTGTGATTGGTTCTACCAAACAGCCAATAGGAATTTCAACCAGGCTGATTGGACAGAGGCAGCCACAGGAGGAGCAAAGGGGGCTGGATTAAGGGAATATAAGTGCTGGCCAGGATGGCAAGAGGCCAGGCCAGAGCTTGGTAACCATATACCACTGAGCCTCTCATTTATTTGTCTGACAAATAAATTATTATTTTAATTTCTCTATTGCTGCGTTGAATATTTCATTCCAGCTAAGCGTTAACCACAAGCAGGGTGCTACACTATAAGACATTAAGTGATTATTTGATCCAACCACTGCTGGAGGTCAGCAATGAAATTATGGAGGGAAAGAAGGCGCCAGAATCGTGGAAAGAAGCATTCATCACATTGATACCAAAATCAGAAACTGAAAAGACACAGCTCAAGAACTACCGCCCCATCTCCCTTTTAAATGTGGATTACAAAATATTTGCTGATGTTTTGGCAAACAGACTTAAAAGAGTTTTAAGTCAAGTAATTCATAAAGACCAGGCAGGCTTTCTCCCAGGCAGACACATGTTTGCTAACACAAGGAACATTATTGATGTCCTGGAACTTTTGCAAACTGACATAAACACTAAAGCAGTGCTAATTTTTATAGATGCGGAGAAGGCCTTTGACAACATCTCTTGGAAATTTATGAAGGGAAATTTAAAAGAAATGGGAGTGGGGAGGGGTTTTGAAAATGGGATTGACGCAATATATTCAGAACAAAAAGCAAAATTGATTGTTAATAATGTGGTAACAGAAGAGTTCAAAATTGAAAAAGGAACACGACAAGGCTGCCCGATTTCCCCTTTGTTATTTATCTCAGTCCTGGAGGTGCTCTTAAACTTGATCAGAGGGGACCGGTTGGTGCAAGGGATCCAGGTCGGAGCGAAACAATATAAACTTAAAGCTTTCGCAGATGACCTAGTTTTGACACTGCAGGAGCCGGAATCTAGTACGAAAAGAGTTTTACAATTGATTGACAATTTTGGTCGGGTGGCGGGATTTAAGTTAAACAAACAGAAAACTAAGGTGTTGGGGAAAAATTTGACAGATATTGAATCAGAACAGTTTCAGAGAGAAACAGAATTATCATTGGTGAAAAAGGTAAAGTACCTAGGGGTGAACATAACAGCAAAAAATCTGAGTCTATTTAAGGAAAATTATGAAAAATGCTGGTCTGAAATTAAGAGAGACTTGGACAGTTGGACAAAATTGAAGCTTTCTTTGTTAGGCCGAATTGCTGCTATTAAGATGAATGTATTGCCAAAAATGTTGTTTTTGTTTCAAACACTACAGATTATAGACAAGACGGAATGCTTCCGGAAGTGGCAGAGAGATATTTCTAAATTTGTCTGGCAGGGCAAAAAGCCCAGAATTAAGTTTAAGATACTGACTGACGCAAAGGAAAGAGGGGGCTTTGCCCTGCCAGACTTAAGGTTGTATTATGAAGCCGCAGCTTTCTGCTGGCTAAAAGACTGGCTACTTCTCGAAGACACTGATGTGTTGGATCTGGAAGGGTTTAATAATAATTTTGGTTGGCATGCATACTTATGGTATGACAAAGTTAAGATCAATAAGGCCTTTAAGAACCATATTGTCAGAAAAGCAGTGTTTAATGTCTGGACAAAATATAAAGACTTATTGGAAAATAAAACCCCAAGGTGGCTTTCACCTCTGGAAGCTAAGGACCGAAAAAGACCCAATATGGAAGCCAATTGGCCAAAATATTGGGAAATATTAGAAAAAGATGGAAATAACTGGAAATTGCAGAGTATGGAAAAAATGAAGGATAAAGTGCGAGACTGGTTACATTACGCTCAGATTAAAGAAGTTTTTAAAAATGACAAAAAGCTAGGGTTCCAGGTGGAGAAATCGAAGTTGGAAACTGAACTGTTAGAACCTAAGACTAAGGTACTTTCAAGAATGTATAACTTGCTGTTGAAATGGAACACACAAGACGAAATGGTTAAATCGGCTATGATAAAGTGGGCACAGGACATTGGGCATAACATTATGTTTGAGGAATGGGAAAGGTTGTGGACCACTGGGCTAAACTTTACTGCATGTAATGCTTTGAAAGAAAATATAATGAAAATGATATACAGATGGTACGTGACCCCAGTTAAGCTTGCCAAAATATACCACTCGTCTGACAATAAATGTTGGAAATGTAAAGAAAATGAAGGAACATTCTTTCACCTCTGGTGGACTTGCCCTAAAGTGAAGGCCTTCTGGGAAATGATATATAATGAACTGAAAAAGGTATTTAAGTATACTTTCACTAAGAAACCAGAGGCCTTCCTTCTGGGTATTGTCGGCCAGAAGGTGTCAAAGAAGGACAGAACTTTCTTTATGTATGCAACAACGGCAGCAAGGATACTCATCGCAAAGAACTGGAAAACTCAAGATCTACCCACGCTGGAAGAATGGCAGATGCAGCTGATGGACTATATGCAGCTGGCGGAAATGACTGGCAGAATTCGAGACCTGGGAGAAGAAAGGATTGAAGAAGACTGGAAGAAATTTAAGATTTATTTACAAAATTATTGTAATTTGATGGAATGCTAAGAAGGATGCTTGATTATAAACAATTGGCCATCACAAAA
Organism: Podarcis gaigeae; assembly: GCF_964106915.1. Classification (NCBI taxonomy): domain Eukaryota; kingdom Metazoa; phylum Chordata; class Lepidosauria; order Squamata; family Lacertidae; genus Podarcis; species Podarcis gaigeae. Next base: position 8,914,830 of record NC_139695.1, on the reverse strand, counting down.
TTAGATGAGTATTATTAGACTATATTGTAATGATTGGTTATAAGATTACAAATAAGATGGTAATTTGCTTGAAAAATTTTATGAACAATGTAAGTGCGAGCGGATGACGCGAGGAAGTCCAAAGATGTTATGAAATTTTGTAAAGACACAAACAATGCTGTTTTTAATTTTTGTATCTCTCTTATTAAAAAAACCTAATAAAAATTTTGAAAAAAAAAAGCAGCTCTGACTCCCACTCTAGGCCCCTCTGCCCCAGTCTTCCTCCTGATGTAGGCTACAGGATCTGGGAAGTCTGATCCAGCTTTGAGGTGTGGTTCCATATGACCGTTAGTACTGTTGTGTTTTTGCCAGAGAGCCACCTGGTAAGGAAGATCTCCAAGCACGCTTCCTAGGAGGTCCTCTTTAATCCTCAAATGTGCCCACAAAGGCATGATCCAGCACCCTCATGCCACAGCTGCCTCTGGAGTGACCCTCCCTCCGGTAAGAGGCATGCCTCACAGCTGAGTGCCTGGTTGTTTGTGTAGGGCGGAGGCTGGGAATCTTGTGGGCTCCCAGATATTGCCAGATCCAATGGCCTTCTGCCTCAGCCAGCATGGCCGACGGTCAGGGGTGATGTAATCCAACAACATCTAGAGGGCCACACAATTCCCCATCCCTGGTCTAGTGAATTTGAGGTTCTTGTTTTCTTTCCCTCTGCCCCCTTTTGCCTGGAAAAGCACTTTGGCAGATTCCTTTGGAGGATTTGGGTGTGACAAGTGTTACCATAAAGCAGCAATGCAGCAGCAAGCAAAGGCTCTAGCAGCTCAGTCAGCTGCAGGTGGCTGCAAAGCCAAACAGGATGTTTGTGACTGTTGCCATGGGAACAAAGGGGCAGTCCATTCTGTACTGAGCACCGGATTTTAGCTCAGTGTGTGTGTCATGTGACCCGTACTGGAAGTACATGGGTGGAGTTTGATTCTTACTGCTGTTGAGTGCAGACATGTTTCTCTGTACTGATGTAAGAGACAGAAATAAAGAATGTAAATAGATTTCTGTCTGCTTCTTTCCCCTCCCTGGGGATACCAAAGGGGAGAGAGAAGAAACGGTGTGTTCTTCTCACATCTGGGAAGAATCGCCGAGACCTCGCCTGCTTATCTGCCGGGAGTAGCAGCGGGGAGGTCGACAAGGAATATCTGCCGGTGCCTACGCTGTGGCACATTCCTCTGACCCAGGCAGAATTCCAACAGTGCACTGAATAAAACAACTCTGAGAAGCTGAAACACCAGGCTGTTTTCTTTTCTAATAAAAATATTCACTGTGCAGTTTACAGGCACAAAACACAATGTTGATATTGTCCAGGAAATGGGTTATCAGTTGGAGGGCATGGGTTGCATGAGAGCATGTTGTGCGGGATAACCAGTCTCATATAACCAACATGCTTCAGTCTAATTAGTGCATGAAGGGGTTAACACCATAGAGTAAGCTGTCCTGCCATCTTAGCCATGTCTCTTCCCCTTACCTTGGGAGTGAGTTCTGATCTATTCTGGTATTCACTTTTTCAGCGTTTAATGTACTGTAGGTTTTCCTGATTTTATTGTTTTATCTTTCTGTAAACGGCTTTGATGTTTCTTACCATCTGGTAGTGTATAAGTTTTATGAAATAAATAATTTTGAATGAATGAATGAATGGACAGACAGACAGACAGAGAGACAGACAGATAGGAAGCTGTAAAACCACAACCTCTGAAATGAAAGCTACTGTGCCTCCAGACAGATGTTTTTGCCTGGAGGGGGGCCGTATTCTGCAATGTGCGATCGATGCAATAATAGTGCAGCTTTCTAATGGACTGTCCACGCAAACATCATTCTGCTTTCTCAGTTGCTCTGCAATGCTTCGTCAGGGTTACCACATCATGGCCCCCTGGGGGTGCGCTCCTGTGTTGTAGCTCAGCAAAAGCAGGACAAAATTCCTCTAGTATGGCTCACAGTGAGGGCTGCTGAGAGTTGGGAGAGATCTCAGAGGCCAAAGAGTTTGCTTTTCTGCTCAGTAAAGGGATCTTGCCAGCTCTTCACCCCTGACTGGCCGAAGATGCCCATCTCTCATCCATGCAGCTCCACAGCGTGCCTGGATGATGACTCAGATGGAGCTGGACACACCATTCCTGAAGGATGCAATAATATTGCAATTGTGGTGGACCAACTACATGCCAACAGGATGTCGGACTGAATGGGCCTTGGCCTGACCCAGCAAGGCTCTTCAAATGCGCTTATGTTCCCCTGACTTTGGGGAGACAGTCTCACCTGTCTCATGGCTATTCTTCTAGTGTGGACCAGTTCTACAAGCTCTCCCCCGAAAGCAGGTGCACCATCCAGAACATGCTGGCGCTGTACCTGAAGAAGAAAGCAAACACAGACCAGGAGGCAGGGACTTCTAGGGGAAGCGAGGCCTTCATGCGGGAAGCCTTGACTCCTCACGTGCTCCCCGGGATCAGCTTCGACCCCACCACCCAGTCTTCTGCTGGTGTCACTCTTCCACCTGGCCCAGAACAGGAGGCTCCTTCCCAACATGCAGAATGCCTTGCATGTGATCGATGGGCCTGTGCTCACTGTGATATAGGCAGGGCCGGATTTATGTATAGGCTAAGTAGGCAGAAGCCTAGGGCCTCTAGATCTAGGGGGCCTCGCCAGCCTGCCCGCTCCCCAGCGCCGCAGACAGTCTTCCCTCTCCCCAAATTGCAAACCCAAGACTTCATGCAGGGCATTTCGCCCCCATTTCAATGACATTTTACTTCAAAAGGAAAGGTGGACTTGGAGAAGGCAAGCAAAATGCGAGAGAGATAGTGAAAGATACAGGAAATTGAATGCAGATTTCCAAAAAATAGCAAGGAGAGACAAGAGGGCCTTCTTAAACAAGCAATGAAAAGAAATAGAGGAAAGCAACAGAATGGGAAGAACCAGAGATCTGTTCAAGAAAACTGGAGCTATGAAAGGAACATTTCATACAAAGAGTACCATAATAAAGGACAAAGGTGGAAAGAACCTTACAGAAGCTGAAGACGTCAAGAAGAGGTGGCAAGTATACACAGAGGAATTATACCAGGAAGATATGGATGTCTCATACACCCCAGGTAGTGTGGTTGCTGACCTTGAGCCTGACATCCTGGAGAGCAAAGTCAAATGGGCCTTAGAAAGCACGGCTAATAACAAGGCCAGTGGAAGTGATGATATTCCAGCTGAACTATTAAATTTTGTTAAAGATGATGCTGTTAAGGTGCTACACGCAATATGCCAGCAAGTTTGGAAAACTCAGCAGTGGCCAGAGGATTGGAGAAGACCAGTCTACCTCCTTTAGAGGAAAAGGCCTTGAGGGGAGGACCTCTTGCCTCCACAATCCTTCCTAAACATGCATAAGCTGAGAGGCAATTGTCTGGCAAATGTGGTGCTGTGGGGAGGCAGGAACATTTTCCTGCAGTTAAGTATTTTCTAAGTTCCTTTCCCGAAACGTCCCCAAACAGTTCTGAAGCCTCTCTAACCTCAGAAGTCTTTTCCTCCCTCGGGAATTCTGGGATTCAATGATAACGTCATGGAGAAGGAAAGAAACCTGCAGAATCAGCAAATGGGGAGCCTCCACCCCCACCGCTGCCACCAAGCAGGCTGTAAGTTGCCTTAGAGGTGTACTGTGCCCTCCCGCCTCCTTGCTTTGAAGGATTACTTGAGTTCTGTTCTCATCTCCCTGAGGCGTATCCGTGACAAGGAGAGCATGAGCAAGAAGCAACCCCAATGACCCACACTATGCGCCAGCTCTTTGTGCCTTCCACACATCCGCAGTCCGGACAGAGAGAGGGACTCATCCAGCACGTCCTCGCCAAGAGAGAGAAGGAATATGTCAACACCCAGAATTTCAGCTCAGATCATGCAAAAGTGCAAAGACCAGTGGAACCTGTATCAGAGTTGGGGCTGGAGAAAGCGACATCTACATGACAGCTTTATTGTTGGGTGCCAGGCAAAGTCTGTCCTGTTCACTCTGAAGAATGTTTATTGCTCAGATAAGCCTTGGCGTCCAGCCCACTTCAGCTGTGCAGTTCTGCTAGGCCTCTGGACTTCAAAGGCCACATTCCAAAGGGTCTGAGCAAACGCAGAGTTTAAGCAGCGGTCAGAGAAAGCTGCAAGCTCCAGTGCGTTCTTCAGTGTGCTTAAATAAAGTCCACTCAGGATCTTAGCAGCTAGAAGCAGTTTTTATTTACAGCAGACTATCCATTGTCTATCACAGCGAACAGCATCGTGAAAAACACGTCCTCTCTCCTCAAAAGCGAAAGTAGAGAGAAAGAACAAAGGCTGGAGACTCTCGGATATGATGCATACCCGACGCATAATCTCCCCCCTCTCAATTTGTAGGCAGGGCGTACACTCTGAGCTGTTTAACCCTGTGCAGCTTCAGACATTGTGACAAGATGCAGTTAATCCCAAACGGAAGCAAAACCTTTGGAACTCCTCCTAAAAGCTGTGCTGGAGGACAGGGAGGTGTGACACCCCCCAACACTTGGTGTGGGTCATCCTTATAATGCTAAGCTTACTACTTCAAACAAAGTTTTTGAGTTTTTGCTTTGGTTATTTCCTTGTACTGTTAGTAGTAAGGTAAAGGTAAAGGGACCCCTGACCATTAGGTCCAGTCATGGCCGACTCTGGGGTTGCGGCGCTCATATCGCTTTATTGGCTGAGGGAGCCGGCGTGCAGCTTCCGGGTCATGTGACCAGCATGACTAAGCCGCTTCTGGCGAATCAGAGCAGCACACGGAAACGCCGTTTACCTTCCCGCCAGAGCAGCACCTATTGATCTACTTGCACTTGCTTTCAAACTACTAGGTTGGCAGGAGCAGGGACTGAGCAACGGGAGCTCACCCCGTCACGGGGATTTGAACCGCCGACCTTCTGATCTGCAAGTCCTAGGCTCTGTGGTTTAACCCACAGCGCCACCCGTGTCCCACTGTTAGTAGTACCCAGTGGCCATTTGTTTTTCATGTCTCCTTTTATGATATGTTTATCAGTATGTGGTTAGCAGCTTCAGATCTTACTGTTTTACAGAGGCTGTTTAGCTTGCTCTTTTTACCCCTTTACTAGACAGGCTGTATTTCTGTGCTGTTTTCAGAGTGGGGAATGCCCATTCCTTCATGGCCAGCATGGAAACACAGAAGGCTAGCCTTTTAGGAGGTTTGCAAAGAGGACAAGGGTGTTACGGGGTAATCTTCTAGCAAACAAGCTTGGCACAGCAGATCTGAGAGGTGGTTTTCTGCTCCCGGAAAGCCAGCCTGGAAACCAGGTTGCCAGGTGAAGGAAGAATGGAGAGATCAACCAACTCACTTGCCTTCAAAGAATTTCTGGTTGCCTGTGGCTACTGGGATAGTGCTTAGATATCAGGCTGGCTGACACATCTTAAAAAATACAAGGAAAAAGCTTTTTTTCTTTCATTAGCAAAGCTCCTTTGGGGCCCCAAATAGCTAAGCTGAGGAAGAAGTGGCTGGTATTACTTGTTTGTTCTTGGTCCTGATCTTGCCTGCCCTTGCACACTCCTGTTGTCTTTGCATATTTAACCAGCACGTCTGTTCCGATTGGAGTCCTATTCCTGCAGTTCCACATCCTTCTCTTTGGCACTTGGGCATTCGGTTCCAGGAGCTGGACCTGAGCACAGAGGCTTTCTTCTACTTGGACTCGACAAAGGAGCAAGAGTGGCTGACAGCTGTGGAAAAGGCTTTGCGTTCCAAATCCAAGTACAAGAAAGTAAGTCCAACCCCACCCATTTCTTCAGCAGCCAGACAGCTGTCAGGAGCTGGAGTGAGGAGGAGGAGGAGGAGGAGGTCAGCAAGAAAAAACACCTGGTGTATGTGGTGTTTTATTCAAAAGAAGCCAAAATTCTTTATTCAAAGAAACCCAAACCGTGCAGGCCTCGTGATCACAGAAACCTTTCCCAACAGGTCTTGCCCCAGTGAGGTAGTTGTGAAGGCTGAAGGTTGCTACCCTCCCACCACTCTCTGAAGTCTCCTCCTCCCCTGGTCCTTCCCAAGCAACCTGAGACTCTGACACCTTGCCTGTCTTTGCTCCCTCCTCTTAATTTCTCTGTGTTTTGGGAGACCAGCAGGGAGGGGAGCTGATCGCAGCAGGATGGGGAGACCCCCTGGCTTCTTCAGCAGCCTGCCTGATCTCTGCCTCTTGACCCCCACCTCCAGCCTCCACTTTTACCTCGGATTCTGGGCTGCTGTTTGCCACAGAATCTTCCTGCCCTCCTGCCTCTTCAGTTTCCAACACCTCCTCTTGCTCACAGTCTGCTCCCTCTTCTCCCTCTGACGGCTCAGCGTCGTTGTCCCTGTGGGAATGTTCTGGGGTGCAGGAGAGGATATATTGTGAGATTATATCCTAATCCAACTTGTGCTAACAAGTTCCCAAAATATCAGCAGAGTTTATAGACATTCCCCTTTTAGTTCGCAACAGTAACTCTTGCACAGGTTCGCTAGAACCTCTATAATAATTACTCTGGTAATTTCCCCTTTTGTTCCCTCTTAAAATACAAGACACAACACAGTCTTTATAAAAGTATAAAAGAGTTTACTCACGTTCTGTTCACAATATGATCCAAGAAGGAAGACAGCTTAAAAAGGTAAAATACACTCAGAATCTATCTTGTAGTATGATAGTCCCATCCTCTCTTGGCTGAGAGCCAAGAGGGCATCCTTGGATGTTTCCTCATCGAAGGAAGATGGCAGAGAGAGTGAGAGTGGCTGCCTGCCCTGTGCTTTTACCATTACCTGCACAGGTGAGGCCACACCCACCTCTGGTCACATGCGGAGGAAGTCCGTCCCAGGAAGTTTACCTGCTTGCTGGACAGACATCCCTCCCCATGTTCTAACATGTACACTCTAGGAATGTTGTCATTGACTGCTCCTGTGTTTACACCCCACCTACCCCTTCTCAGGCAATACAACATATACAAAACATAAACAACTTTATTCAACCACCCAGAGTCCCAGCTTGACACGTAGATTCTGCAAACCCTCTCTAGCTAGGGGTTTCGTCAGGATGTCAGCAGTCATCTCTTGGGTGCTGCAGTAGGATAGTTCCACAAGTCCATCCTGGATCATCTCGCATATGTAGTTGTATTTAACCCCAATGTGTTTTGTTCTGGCTAGGAACTTCTCACTCTGCATCAGCTTCAGGCAACTTTGATTGTCCTCCAGCAAGCTGACTGTGCTGGTCCCGGGGGGGAAGGTACTGTTACCGTAGCCAAAGTTCAGTCCTGAGGCAGTAGCCTGGTAGAAGTTCACAAGATGAGAGGCGAGGTCCGAAACAGGGAGCCGGGCGGGGTCAGGAGCACTCGAAGATCAGAAGCAGAAAGCCGGGCGGGGAACAGGAACGCTGGAAGGTCAGAAGCAGGAAGCCGGGCGAGGAACAGGAACACTGGAAGTTCAGGTCTAGGTCCGGGTAAGAGCAGGTACTCCACAACGACGTTGCTCCCGCAACCTGGGACCGGGCTGACTGACCTTTATCTTCTCTAAGGCCAGGGGCGGTCCCAGCCCCAGGAGCCCCGCCTCTCCTGGCCTTAAGGCGAGCACTCCTCCTGGGAGAAACCAGTTCCCTTCACCTCTCTGCCCTAAGCCTCTGCAGTTCAGGAGAGGCCGAAGGGTTACTGGGCCCCGGGGGAGGCTCACCTGTAGACACTGAGTCCTCAAGCACCTCTGGGGCCAGAATGGTTTCACCTGGTAATAATAATAATAATAATAATTTATTATTTATACCCCGCCCATCTGGCTGAGTTTCCCCAGCCACTCTGGGCGGCTCCCAATCAGTGTTAAAAACAGTACAGCATTACATATTAAAAACTTCCCTGAACAGGGCTGCCTTAAGATGTCTTCTGAATGTCAGGTAATTCTTTATCTCTTTGACATCTGATGGGAGGGCGTTCCACAGGGCGGGCGCCACTACCGAGAAGGCCCTCTGTCTGGTTCCCTGTAGCCTCACTTCTCGCAATGAGGGAACCGCCAGAAGGCCCTCGGCGCTGGATCTCAGTGTCCGGGCTGAACAATGGGGGTGGAGACGCTCCTTCAGGTATACAGGACCGAGGCCGTTTAGGGCTTTAAAGGTCAGCACCAACACTTTGAATCGTGCTCGGATCTGACACAGGTGCAGGTTCCTCAGAATCTAGGCCTTGCCCCAGTTCAGCCGGCCCTGGAGGCGGGGACTCCTGTGCAGGCTGGGATTCCTCTGGTTCATCCTCTGAATCGGAATCCCAGGCCATCACACTGACAGGCCCTTTTCTCACCAACCCAAAGTCCTTTATGAGTTGATCAAGCCAGGCGATCTCTCTGCAGGCTTCTGTTGCTGCAACGTATTCTTCTTCTGTAGTCATTGTTGTCTGGCAACTGCTTCAAATCCTGCTGATTCTTCAGGAAGTCAGTAGCCATCGGTGTAGCAATTGGATGTGCGTCTTGCATCTGCATGTGCTCAGTTAGCTCATGGATCTTCTGTCTTTGGCTGAGAAGAAATGAGCCGTCCTCTTCTCTTTCCACCTGGATCCCGAGGTAGTACTGGACATCTCCTAGCTCCTTGACCTCCACCTCTTTGCTAAGGTGTTTTACTATCTGTGTATAGTCTTTCTCACTTGCTGTGGCAATAATCAGGTCATCAACAAATGCTAGGATATATGAGAATTGTCCATTATTTGACTTACTGTACAAGCACTTGCCAGCATCGCCTTGCTTGTACCCAAGTTGCGTCAGCATTTTATGCAACTTCTGGTTCCAGGCTCTAGCAGCCTGTTTAAGTCCATAAAGTCCTTTCTGGAGTTTGCACACTAAATGTGCCTCATGTGGTTTCACAAAACCTTTGGGCTGTTTCATATAAAGTTCCTCAGAAATCTGCCCATGTAGAAAAGCGGTAGCAATGTCTATGTGTTTCACCCTCATTTTCTTGGAGGCTGCAATGCTTAAAAGCATTCTTACGCTGCTGTACCTCACCGTTGGTGCAAAAACTTCATCATAGTCTTCACCAAAACGCTGTGAAAATCCCTGTGCTACAAGTCTAGCTTTGTAGCGCTGCACTTCTCCTTCTGACCCCTTCTTAACCTTGAAAACCCATTTACTGCCAATGGCCTTCTTACCGGGAGGCATCTCAGTGAGTGTCCAGGTCTTGTTCTGATGCAGTGCATCCATCTCCTCCTGCACGGCCTTCCTCCAGAGACTGGCTTCAGCAGCTGGCATCTCCTGTATCTCTTCCCAAGTGGAAGGTTCCTGTGGAAACGCCGACCCTGCAAAGTAGGACAGCCGTAATGGTGGGACACCTCTGTTGGTTCTGGACGAGTGCCTGACCTCTGGTTCTGCGACCGCATCAGCTTCCTCATCCTCCTCCAACGCAGGCATGTCCCCATCTGAGTCCTCCTCTTCGTCTCTGGTGCCGCCAGGGTTCTGGTCCTCTGTGGGAGTCATAAAGCCATGGAAGAGGCTTGTAATACTGCAGGGTGCCCCCTGACCTCGGCTGACCAGCACTCTGTGCCTTACAATGTATAGAATGCATTGACCTTATATGGAGTTGTGTTTCCTCTGGGCAGTGATTACCTTATATGGTGATGGGTGTAGTAAAAGCCATGACCGGATGAGGTAACGTGAGACATTGGCAGACGGCCATGCGAGATGGGAAAAAAGGAGAATAAAAACGGAGGAGAGTGGTCGAAGGAGCTGCTCATCCCATCCTGAGAATATTGCTGGCTCTCTGTGTCTTTTTTCTATGCTAAGCACCATTTAATGACGGCTGGACTTCCGTCAGTCCTCTGCGTCTTCTGGTGCATCGCCTGTAGGGGGCGCTGTAACACTCGAAGGCAGATTATTACTTTGTGGGGTCTCAAAAGGGAAATATACAAACTCTTGAGTACTTTCTGACTCATCGGAAGAGTCCACAACAGTGTTCTTAGTGTCTACTTTTCCATATTCATCAACATAAACCGCATGGTGTGCATTTGTCTTACCAGTTTGTAAGTCCATAATTCTGTATCCTTTGCCTCCAGAGGCGTATCCCACAAGGATACCTGCTTTTGCCCTGGAGTCAAGCTTGTGTCTGTGTTCCTTGGGCACGTGGAAGTAACACGGACTTCCAAACACATGTATGTGTGACAGGTTGGGAGCTTTCCCATGCCAAAGTTCAAATGGTGTGCGCTCTGCTCCTTTAGTTGGCAGTCTATTCTGCAAATAGACCGACGTGTACACTCCTTCGGCCCACAGCTTCTGTGGCAAACATGCATCCTTTAGCATGCACCTTGTCATATCCATAATGGACCTAAACTTTCTCTCAGCTATGGCATTCTGCTGTGGTGTGTAAGGAATTGTGGTTACGTGTGCAATTCCTTCCTTGGCCTGGAGAGCCTGCATTTCATTTGAGCAGTACTCACCTCCATTGTCGCTCATTAGCACAGCTGGAGCTCTCTGGAATTTGTTCTTGACCATGGCAATGTACTCCTGGAGCTTGTCCACTGTCTCACTCTTCTCTTTGAGGAAATATACAACACAAAATCTTGAAAAGTCATCCAGAAATATTAAAATATATCTATTCTTTCCCAATGAGGGAACATTCATAGGTCCACATATGTCAGTGTGCACTATGTCAAGCACTTTGTTGCTTCTTTGTTCTGCACAACGTGGAAATGAAGGTTTTACAGCCTTCTCAGTAATACAGCTTATGCACTTTGCTGGAGCTTTGTTGCTCTGCTTTACCTGCAAACCTCTTACAAGTTCTCTTTTCTGTAGATCCAGAATGACGTTGGTGTCTCTATGTCCAAGCCTTCTGTGCCATAGGTCCAGATCTGCTAAATTCTTCTGGCTGGAATGTGCCACTTTTGCAGACTGGTTCTCTGAAAGATCAAGCTCATATACACCATTTATTAGCTTTGCTTGAGCAACCACTTTGCCATTTTTAGTCACCTTGCATTCTCCATTTCCAAATGTGATCTGGAAACCTTTCTTGTCCAAAGTGGACACGCTGATTAAATTGCAGCTCAGCTCTGGTACGTACAAAACTCTAGAGATTGTGTTCTCAATGCATTCATTGTTTATATTGCATTTCAGACTCATGGAACCTGCACCTTTTGCTTTAACAATGTTGCCATCTGCAATCTCAATTTCAAATCCTTCTTCATCATTTATCTCATTTATCTCATTAAAATAGTCCTTTTTACATGAAAAATGAGAACTGGCACCTGAATCTAAAATCCATTTATTACGTTTATTTTCACGATTCTGGACAGCTAAGTTCCTTTCTTGCAGTAACCATGTGCATTCACATTTCCCCTTCTTTTCCCCTTTTGGCTGAAAGCGGTTAGGTTTCTTTGCTTTAGGAGCCCTGCAATTCTTTGCAATGTGTCCTTCTTTGTTACAATTGAAACAAATCACTTTCTTAGGCATCTCTTTCGACTTTGTAAATTGCCTAGATGCATAACTGCTGTCCTTCCTTTTAGCATTTCTCACTGGAGATTCAGCTCTACCTCTACATTCTTCTTTTAAATAACCAATCAAGTCTTTAAAAGTCAGACCTTGTCTATGGTCCATCAAACTTACAAATGCACTAAAGCGTGGTCCAAGTGATGATAACAAAAATGCTATCTTTGTATCTTCATCAAAAGCTTTGGGAGTCAGATCAATTCTTTGAATAATCTCAGTAAACTTGTTGATGTGCTCTGTGAATTCCTCTTTTGAATTCATCCTCACTCTGGTTAATTTACACATCAAGTTTCTGAAGCAGTTTATGCTAGATTATCCATACACGCGCTCAATATCTCTTAAGATTTGAGATGCATCATCTGTACTATTTATTAATGATAGCTGCTCATCACGAAGTCCACTCAAAATTATGTGTCTAGCTTCGCTTTTCATGCGTTTCCAAGCACTTATCTTGGCTAAATCTCCCTCAGTTGTCCCTGTAGGCTGAGGCTTTAAAGCTTCCAAAATGTGTTTATAATCTAAACATGCTATCAAGTGCTGCTTCCAGTGTATGAAATTCTGTTCATTCAGCACAGGCATTCCTAGCTTTGCATCACTATCAAAAGCTGCTCTAGCCATCTTAAAATCCAAAATTTGAAAATTCTTCAAAATTTCAAAATTTCTCAAAATTTTAAAATCAAAATCTCAAAAATCTCAAAATACAAAACAGTTCTTCACTGCCTTGGGTCACTGTGAACTCTGAGGGAAGGGGGGGTTGCTTAATCCCCACTGCACAATGGAACAAAGGACCATGTGCTTACCAGGAAGTTAACTCAGAAAAATACTACTCAACTCAAAATCACAATCCGACGCAATCCTTCAAAAATACGCAGAAATATGCAATACTGGGCCCATAACCCTTTGTGGGGATGTTCTGGGGTGCAGGAGAGGATATATTGTGGGATTATATCCTAATTCAACTTGTGCTAACAAGTTCCCAAAATATCAACAGAGTTTATAGACATTCCCCTTTTAGTTCGCAACAGTAATGCTTGCACAGGTTCGCTAGAACCTCTATAATAATTACTCTGGTAATTTCCCCTTTTGTTCCCTCTTAAAATACAAGACACAACACAGTCTTTATAAAAGTATAAAAGAGTTTACTCACGTTCTGTTCACAATATGATCCCAGAAGGCAGACACGCTTAAAAAGGTAACATACATTCAGAATCTATCTTATAGGAAGATAGTCCTTTCCTCCTCTCTTGGCTGAGAGCCAAGAGGGCATCCTGCTTCTTCGAAAGATGAAGATGAGAGAGGCAAGAGAGAGAGAGATGGCTGCCTGCCCTGTGCTTTTATCATTTACCTGCACAGGTGAGGCCACACACACCTCTGGTCACATGCGGAGGAAGTCTGTCCCCAGGAAGTTTACCTGCTTGCTGGACTGACATCCCTCCCCATGTTCTAACATGTACACTCTAGGAATGTTGTCATTGACTGCTCCTGTGTTTACATCCCACAGTTCCCTGGCTCTGAGCCTTCTTCCCTTGGGGGATCCCCAGTTGGTGCCACCTGCCACTCCTATCTGCATCCAGCCGGCCCAGGACAGCAAGCAATGAACAGAGCTGGTAGACATCCCAGTACCTTGCATCTTCTAGGTGCAGCTGGTGCTCATCTTTGTCAGGAAGGACCAGCTCAGCCGCATCAAGGAAGTGATGAGGGAGACAGTGGGCACAGGCATCATGGGGAAGATGGGGAGTGGACCCTGACAGTGGAATTCCCTACGTCGATCTTTCTGTCTGTCTATCTGTTTTTCTAATCTCTGCCAACCAGTTCACCCCTCTTTCCTGCTTGCTCACTAACAGCCATCTTTGCTCCGCCCCTGCAGGGTTGAGGCAAGGAAGAAGGGCTACCCCTATGCTATCCATATAATCAGTTATCAGTAATCAATATATTCATATATGCTCACACATAATCAGGGCTTAAAGTATTTTATAATCCATTTTGAATCAAAGGGAGGCTGTGCCTTAGCTAACTGCATACTGCTTGAAACAGCAAATTTAGGAGCCGTCCTTTCCCCTACAAACATCTGTGTACCCTGGACAAGGGGAAGATGTGAATCAGAGATTCTGGTACAAAATCCCCTCAGATACAGGCTAAATTAATCCACAGAACAGGAAGAGCAAAACCGCAAAATCTCCAAACTCCCTGTCCTGTCATAACTAGGGGAGAGGTTAGACAGAGCGTCACTGCGAGCATCGGAAAGCAGAACTAGAACTCCGTGCTTGACCAGTGCTTGACCAGGAGCTGGTAGCATGGCAAGAAACTTGCTAATTGTTTAATTTTTGCTGACAATATCGTGACTGTCTCATGGTTGTCTCTGCTCAGGTATAAAGACCTCTGGATTTCTGTCAATCGGGGTCCCAGTTCCTTCTGGAAGAGATTCCAAACTGGGTCCTTATTGCCTGGCAATAAACTTCACCTTCTTATTCTCCATTGCTGAGTCTGCCTGATCCTTAGTTAACACCAAGCAAGTACCTGCTTACGTTCACGTGCTTCAGGGTAACAAGGGGTGTGTGACCGTGAGGCTTGTCTGCAACAATACCAGCTTCTGCGTTGTCAATTCCCACCTTGCTGCCCACGTGGAAGACTTTGAGCGCCGAAACCAGGATTACAAGGATATCTGTGCCCAGATGAGCTTCCTGCCCCCTGACCAGGGTCTGCCGCAGCTGACAATCATGAAAACGAGTGCGTTTCGAGGGCTTGGAGGGAGAGAGCCTTGGCTGATGTCACTTGTTGGTCTCCGCTATCTGGAGAAGCAAACTGAGTCATATTTCTGTAACTTTCCTGCCTGTGTGTAGCTCAGGGTAGGCAGCATTTGTTGTTGTTTAGTCGTTTAGTCGTGTTCGCCTCTTCGTGACCCCCTGGACCAGAGCACGCCAGGCCCTCCTGTCTTCCACTGCCTCCCGCAGTTTGGTCAAACTTATGCTGGTAGCTTTGAGAACACTATCCAACCATCTTGTCCTCTGTCATCCCCTTCTCCTTGTGCCCTCCATCTTTCCCAACATCAGAGTCTTTTCCAGGGAGTCTTCTCTTCTCATGAGGTGGCCAAAGTCTTGGAGCCTCAGCTTCAGGATCTGTCCTTCCTGTGAGCACTCAGGGCTGATTTCCTTCAGAATGGAGAGGTTTGATGTTCTTGCAGTCCTTGGGACTCTCAAGAGTCTCCTCCGGCACCAGAATTCAAAAGCATCAATTCTTCGGTGATCAGCCTTCTTTATGGCAGGCAGCATTGTGCTCTGCAAATGTTGATTGACCAAAATTTCCATAATTGCTAAGAATTGGCCTTGCTGACGGGCTCATGAGAGTTCCACTTCAGCAACACCAGGAGGGTGCAGTGTCGGCGATCCCTGCTGCTGCAGCTGCACCACTAAGGTTTCTACTAGAGCAGCCAGAAGTGCCCAGCACTGTAGGCTCCTGCTTCATTCAGGGCAGGCAGATACTAAACATCTGTGGAAGCGAGTGCTGGGCTTCATTCATTAATTTCTGTTTATTGTGGGGATTTCTTCCCCAGAGTGGCTAATTTAAAATAATAATCAGAAATGCACCTCAAGATAATTTAAAGCATTTAAACAGTACCTTAATAGCAGCGGATCTAAAGAGAGCAACATAAACCGAGTGGCAGAGATCTATTAGATGAGATTATAGCAAATGTGGGCAACTTCTCCAGTGATCGGGGTGGGAGTTGCAGTTTGTTAAGGGCAGTAACACGAAAGCAGAGCAGCCATTTTGCATGGAGAAGGTCCCAGGCTCAGTCACCAGTGTGTGCAGATCGGGCTGGGGATGATCTCTGCCTGAAAGCTGCTGCCAGTCCATGTAGTCCGTCCTGAGCTTGATGGGTCAATGGTCTGCCTCAATATAAGGTCGCTTCCTATGTTCCTGTGTACTACAGCAGGGTTTGGAGGGCCACAAGCGCCCTGCCCATGAATTAACAAACCAGGGGAAATTCTAAAAGTCTTTGCTGAAAGGACATCAAAGCAGGGGCCAGGTGAACCTCTTTGGGAGATTATTCTGAAAGGTCGGGTGCCATGACTGAAAAGGCCCTGCCATGCTTGAAAGAGCAGGAGTTCCCTGGGAAAGGGATTCTAGTCAGTGGAGAGGCAGTGCAAACATAAGTGGGCCTTCTTCTGGTACCCTTTCCCCAAACCTTGAAACACTTGAAAGGCCAAATGGGATGCTCTGAATTGGGCCTGGAAGCAGTTCAAGAGCCAGTCTAGTTCACAGAGCACTAGCCTAATATGATCATACTGCCCAATCCTAGTTATCAGTCTTACTACATATTGCAGGAAGTGGCAGCAGGCTGCCCCCCGACCCCCGACCCCGTGAGCTAACCTGTAGCTGTGGTTGCTTTGCTTTTTTCCAGCATTGTCATCTGATCACTAAAAATGAGCTTCAGAGACTTCTGACCTACGACCAGGTGAGAGACATCTTTGTGTTATATGTGGTGGTTTAGGATATTGCCCTGTTTATTTCCTTTGTCTGGGATACCCCAGCCTAGGCTAGAGAAACCACTTTCAGGCAGTTAGGAGCAAAGTGTAGCTATAACATAGGATGACTGCGACTTCTACAAATGCTTTTTAAGGTTGCAGGTTTGTGCAACCTGAATTAGAAGCAAGTCCCAATTAAGCTGGAGGGTTGCCTTGGAATGAGTAGGACTGCTCTGCAGTTTCCCAGTTAGAGGGCTTTCCTAGCTCAGCACACGCTCCAGATGTTGTTGGACTCCCATCAGCTCCAGCATAGCTGCTGTCCAGCAATATCTAAAGGTCTAAGGTTTCCTGCTCTAGGTTTTGCATCGATATGGAAAATCTGCGTTGCTCACATGTTCTTATCAGCAGAGACTTCCATTAAGTCCAATTAAATTGCTGATGCTTTTTGTTTTACATTTTTCTCTCCAAGGTTTGTGTGTTCATCATGTTGACGACCTTTCTCCCACTTGGCATAAGGATCATTGGTATTTTGTGTTGAAACAGAGGCCTGATTGCTGCACCTTTGGTGGATTTAAACTCTGTGAGCGTAGTCATGCCTTAGCCCTTTGAGAAGGAAGCTGCAGGGAAGGCAAGGGGGGGGGCAGCCTCAGACTTCCAACATATGCAAAACCATCATAAAACATTCAAAACTTCCCTAAAGGCTGCATAGTTACTTATCTCCTTGACATCTGACGGGAGGGTGTCCCACAGGGCAGGTGCCACTACTCAGAAGGCCCTCTGCCTGGTTCCCTGTAACTTCGCTTCTCACAGTGAGGAAAAGGCCAGAAGGCCCTCGGTGCTGGACCCTGATGCCTGGGCTGAACAATGGGGATGGAGACACTCTTTCAGGGCTGAGGCCATTTAGGGCTTTAAAGGTTGGCACCAACACTGAGAATTGTGCTCAGAAACGTCCTGGGAGCCAACGTAGGATGCAAAAGGATGGTTTTGCAGTTGCTCATAGTGTCGGGGGTGTATTCTGGTGGTGGTTAACAGTTTGTATGGATTATTTCTGAACGTGTACGGAGAGGACCTTCAAAAAGGACTCGGATTACCCTCGGGGCCTGGAGCACCAGAGGCACCGGCACCCTTGGATTCTGAAGACCCAGTGAACAAGGTACCACCCCCAGAAAAATAACCAGATTTATTCAGGATGTCTCTGCAACTGTTGAGTTGGAATATAAATGGCTGTAATATACCGGAAAAAAGGAGGAAAATTTTTCATATATTAAAAAAGGAACAATTGGACATTATTTGCTTACAAGAAACACATGTGACTAGGCTCCATAGAAAAGTGTTAATAAACAGACTTCCGGAGGCGGCGCAAAACAGCAATGGCGGTCCTCTTTACTCAGTGAAGAGGGGCTCCGTGAAAAAGGGTCGTCCGCTACGGCAAAGCGGAGACCCATTAAGAAGAACCGCAGGCAGAGTGAGCCTGCGGCCGTGGGACTCGGCGGGCGCCCAAAGCCCCCCCGGAAACGAAGAAGGAGCTCCGTAAGGGGCTCCGGAACGTGAAAGGGGGAGCGGCGCTGTGAGTTCATCGCTCTTTTCGTGGACGCAAAGCCGCGCTGCTGCTGCTGATGAGCGCCGACCTTTCTTCTTGAAAACATCAAAATTGGCTGCTACATACCCGTGAGTAAGGGGAGTTAAACATCGGAAAAACTTGGGAATTTGGTTGAAATTCGGCTGAAAACGGGAGGCGAGTAACAGGAAGTCCGTCTCCCGATCCTGCTAACCAGATTAAAGCAACTGCTCAGAAGAGCGCTGAAGCGCTTAAAAGGGACTGTAAAAGTAAAACGAGGGTGTATTTGACAGACTTTGTCGTGAAAAGACAAGCAGGAAATCTTCACAAAATTTGTGGATTTTATTTTTGGGACCTTCTTCCTAATTTTGAGCTATGTGGAGTTAAAAGGGACAACCCAGCTATCGGGCTGTCAGTGTGCAAAAGAGAACTGTCAAACTGCTGATACTGTTATTGGAGCTTAAACTGATACATAGACTGAGACACTAACGTTTAAACATTGTTGCTGGGACCTTTCTTGACACCTTGTGGCCTTTCTTCAAGAAAAAGAAAGCCTGGGGAAACTTCCTTTTGTGCTCTGGAACTACCAAAGACTTAACATAGGGAATATAAGAACTTCAATGGCGGACAAGAGTTCTCTCCTTCCTTGAAACTTTGAAATACCCCCACCTAGAGGATTGTGGAGACATAGAGGCCTGGGAACTGTACTTTATTGTGATTCTCTGTGGTTAAATTGTTTACACTCTGGACTTGTCTAACTTATGAAACAAAAGAAAATTTGACCTTGAACAGAGGCAGGTGTGGAATGAGCGGCACAGGGAGAACAAGAGCAGCTAAAGCTAAAGAAAAAGAAAAGAAACCAGGGCAACTTGTTCAAACAACCCTATCTCATCAACGAAGATCATCCGTCCCAACTGTGCTGACAGCACAGGAGGTGGAAATTGAAGAGCCTGCTGCAGAAGATATGGCAACTGGAGGATCTGAAATAGTCCTGAAACAAATCTTGGAACAACTGGCAATTTTAAACCAAAAAGTGGACAATCAATCATCAAAAATTGACCAAGCTACATCCTCTATTAGTAAATTATCTGAGCAAGTTTCTCATCATACTCAGGCAATTGAAAAATTGCAAGGGGCAACGACTGAAAATTATAAACTTGCTGTAATGGAAAGGACGAGCAGAGTGGGTATGGTATTTGCCATTGCGAATAGCGGGTGTTGTCAGGCTGCGAAGCTGTCAAACTGAGCTGTCAAACGCTGAGCTGTCAGACGTAGCTGTCAAACGGAGCTGTCAAGCTGAGCTGTCAAATGCTGAGCTGTCAAACGGAGTTGTCAAACTGAGCTGTCAAACTGCAAAGCTGTCAAACGCTGAGCTGTCAGACGGAGCTGTCAAACGGAGCTGTCAAACGGAGCTGTCAAATGCGGGCGTGTGTTTTACGGAGTTTGAGGCGAATTGGGGGTTGGTCGTTCTGGTCGGCTGCTGTGATTATTTCGGAGGTCCAATGGGCTGAAGTGTCAGGTCCGGTCTGTTGGGCCCGATTCGTGCCCCGATCTGGTCCGGTCTGTTGGGCTCGATTCGTGCCCCGATCTGGTCCGGTCTGTTGGGCTCGATTCGTGCCCCGATCTGGTCCGGTCTGTTGGGCTCGATTCGTGCCCCGATCTGGTCCGGTCTGTTGGTCTTCTTCTATATCAGTGTCGTCGTCTGCTGGTTGGCGTGGGACGTAGCAGGAGGAGCCGTCTGATGCGGGTTCGAGTTCGGGTGGCGAAGCGGGCTTGCAGCGAGTGTGATGCAACCAGGCTGTCTTTTCTGCTACCTTAACAGAAGTTGGAGTGGTTAAAAGTATTTGGTAGGGGCCCTCCCACGTGGGCTGTAAGGGTACCTTATGGTAGGTTTTTGCCAGTATCCAATCCCCTGGTTGGTATGGGTGGATGTTCTCATCTAAGGGAATGTTTTGGCCTGAGGCGGCGTATTTGTGGAGAAGAATGAGTTGCTTCTGGAGTTGTATTACGTATTTAGTTAATTCCGCCTCGCCCACCTCTAACTCTGATGTTGGAAATTGGGTGTTATATACTGGGGAGGGTCTTCTGAATAGCAACTCATAAGGAGATAGTTTTAGGTTTCTGCGGGGGCATGCTCTTAGATTATGCAAGACTAGTGGAAGGGCATTGACCCATTTGATGCCGGAGTCCTTACAAAGTTTTCCTAGTTGTGATTTAAGCTGCTGGTTCATTCTTTCCACTTGTCCAGAGGAAGGAGGATGGTATGGGGTATGTAACTTCCATTTAATCCCTAGGGCGCTGGCGACTTGTCGGATTATTTCTGATGTGAAATGTGAGCCTCTGTCGCTGTCTATGTGTCTGGGGACTCCAAAGCGGGGTATGATTTCTTGTATTAGAATCTTTGCAACAATGTGTGCAGTTGCTCTGCGAGTAGGAAAACATTCTACCCACCCAGTCAATTGGTCAATGATGACCAATGCATGCTTGTAGCCTTGGCAAGGGGGTAGGTCTATAAAGTCTATTTGTAGGCTTTCGAATGGGACGAAAGCCCATGGTCTGGCCCCCGGTGGGCACCTGGCGGTATGTTTTGGATTAAAACTCTGACAAGTGCGGCAATTCTTTACGGCAGCCTTGGCGGCAAGGGCTAGACCTGGGGCATACCAGCAATGCTGAATTGTGTCGATAAGTTTTTCTCTTCCCCAGTGGGTGCATTGGTGCAGAACCCTCAAATGTTTGGGTACCCATAGCCTGGGCATTATGAGTCTTTTATCCGGGAAATACCAAATGCCATTTTCTGAGTGGGCCCCTTGTTCTTCCCATCTTTTGATCTCTTCTGGGGTCGCAGTTTTGTACATCTCAGTGAAATTTACATCTGATAAAATTTGTGGTCCCTGGAACTCATTGTCAGCAGAGAGGGGCTGAAGGGCTGCTTCCTGTGCTGCGTGGTCGGCACGTCGGTTTCCTGTGGAGACTGGGTCCCTCCCTTTCGTAAGTGCCTTGCAATGTACTACTGCAATAGCTTCAGGGAGGTGTATAGAGTCCAAGTTATTGTGTCCCTGATAGCCTTCTGTCTGAGCCCATCAAGATGGTCATCAAGGTTGTCACGTCCGCTGCAGAGTACGTGACCGCTCGGTAAAAGGATTATGGTTGCCCCCCTTTGATAGTCCTTGTAATATGTAGTTGAATAAAAGTGGTCCGATGAAGATCCGATGTACGGCTGATTTTTGGTGAATTTATAAAGAATATGGTCCTTGAAGTTCAAAGTACTTTCTCTTTTCGGAAGCAATTCGCTACATTTTGATTAAATCAGTCACGGTCAATTGAACTCGGAAACATTGTATTGAGAGCTGTCAAAAGGTGAAGGAACAGACGCTTGCAGCTTGCAGTACCAGCGTGGCCGCCACAAGGGGCGCTGTTCGATAATGGTGATTGGCTGAGGCGGCCGCCGTTTGACCTAGAGTTCAGGCGCCCGGTCTACTCACAATAAAAATGGGGCGACGCAGAGCGCTATGGCGAAAAGCTGTCAGTCTAGCGCTTCCTTATTTACGGAAGGCTTTTAAGAGATGGCCCTCTAAAGGGACATCTCTAGGGTCAGGGAGGGGAGATGTATGTGTATGTGTGGTGCTTGTGTGGTACACGTGTAAACAAAAAGGGGGGGTGATTTCCGGCGACAGTTCCCCCCTTCGGAGATAAGATTGCGAAGGTAGGGAAACCGCGCAATCCTTCTCTCCGCACCATCAATAAAAGTATGACATGTCATACCTAGAATCCGGATTCTGGAAGTTCTTCAAGGGTCCCCGCGACGGGGTGAGCTTCCCTTGCTCGGTCCCTGCTCCTGTCAACCTAGCAGTTCGAAAGCACGTCTAAGTGCATGTAGATAAATAGGTACCGCTCCGGCGGGAAGGTAAACGCCGTTTCTGTGTGCTGCTCTGGTTCACCAGAAGCGGCTTAGTCATGCTGGCCACATGACCCAGAAGCTGTACGCCAGCTCCCTTGGCCAATAAAGCGAGATGAGCGCCGCAACCCCAGAGTCGGTCACAACTGGACCTAATGGTCAGGGGTCCCTTTGTTGTTGTTGTTGTTTAGTCGTTTAGTCGTGTCCGCCTCTTCGTGACCCCATGGACCAGAGCACGCCAGGCACTCCTGTCTTCCACTGCCTCCCGCAGTTTGGTCAGACTCATGTTTGTAGCTTCGAGAACACTGTCCAACCAGGGGTCCCTTTACCTTTACCTTTAACCTACTAGTACTTCACCTTGGTCTTCCAGCACAACAGTGGCTGTTAATAGACTCCATTGTCAGGCAACAGGGGGTCTTTTGCTTCTCTGCTGATAAGCGATTTCTTTTTGGCTTTAGCTAAACATTCAGCGTACCCAAAAGACAGCTTTTGCTGATTTCACAGAGGGAGAGATCAAGTTCATCTCGAGGTACAAATTTGACTCTAAAACAGATCGCTGGGACTCCAGGTAAGCGCCTGCTTGATAGTTGAGCCTTTGTAAGTAAGTCCTCTCAAACATTCTTCTGCAAGGCTTGTTTGTTTTTCCTAGTCTGCTGAGATGCTAGTAGTAGTAGAAGAAGAAGAGTTTGGATTTGATATCCCGCCTTTCACTCCCCTTCAGGAGTCTCAAAGCGGCTAACATTCTCCTTTCCCTTCCTCCCCCACAACAAACACTCTGTGAGTGGGGCTGAGAGACTTCAGAGAAGTGTGACTGGCCCAAGGTCACCCAGCAGCTGCATGTGGAGGAGCGGAGACTTGAACCTGGTTCCCCAGATTACAAGACTACCGCTCTTAACCACTACACCACACTGTCCTGCCTTTCCATCCTCCTGAGCAGGCTAGTAAAAAATATATTTTAAACATGGCTTTCTGCTAAGCAAGCTGGTGGAGGAGGGCTAGAGTTGAGGGCTGGATGGACTTCCTTTCCTCTGCAGCCAGAATGGACACCAAGCCATGGAGGAAGAGAGAGATCCAGCTCTCCTTCACCTGCTCACTTTGCTTGCATGGAATTCCGGGTTGCCAAAGGCTGCTAGGCGAGTTGTGAAATGCAAGGCTGTGATATGTTGCCTTCCTCAAGCCATCCCTGCTCTGGAAATGTTTTGGCTCCTTTCCCCCACATTTGTCCTGATAACCAGCATCCTCTGTTTCATGGCGTGTATAAGCGGTGTTGCAGTTCCTTGAAAGGTGCAGCAGGCTGAATGAGAATCCTCTTTGTGTCAAGGAAGTCTGGGAATTAGACTTGGTGCTCTCTCAAGATGAGTCTGCCAGGGCATAAGAGCATGAGAGCAGCCCTGCTGGATCAGGCCATTGGTCCATCTGGCCCAGCATCCTGTTCTCACATTGGCCAATGAGATGCCTCTCGGGGAGCCCACAAACAGGACCTGGGTGCAACAGCACGCTCCCCTCCTCCAAGCCATACTGCTTGTCTTGGTGGAATATGTTCTGTGGCCATTATGGCTAGTAGCCATTGAGCCTCACCATCCATGATTTGGCATATTCTTGTGGATTACCATTACCATGGTCTTTTCCCTGGAAAAGACCCTGATGTTGGGAAAGATGGAGGGCACAAGGAGAAGGGGACGACAGAGGACGAGATGGTTGGATAGTGTCTTCGAAGCTACAAACATGACTCTGACCAAACTGCAGGAGGCAGTGGAAGACAGAAGTGCCTGGCGTGCTCTGGTCCATGGGGTCACGAAGAGTCGGACACAACTAAACGACTAAACAACAACAACAACCATTACCATTGCCATTACCATCACCATTACCATTGCTCTTGCTGTGGTAATGGGGAAATTAAAAGGACAGGTGGAACAGGTAGTGACGAAGCCGGAAAACGGCAGGCTCCTTTGGGCAGCATTTCAGGTGCCAGAAAGGGTCTTTTGGATCACTGAAAAAATAGTGTCTGAACAAGAATAACGGGGCCCCTTGCTTTGGGGAAGGATCATCATTTGGTGGTGTGCCATATGCTTTGTATGCAGAGTCTCAAGTTGAAAGGCACCTCCACCTGAAAAAGGAGTGGGCCACAGAGAGCTGCTGCCAGCCAGAGGAGACTTAATTAATTAATTGTGGGGTTGGAAGGGATCACGAGGGTCATCTAGTCCAACCCCCTGCAATGTAGGAATCCAAACTGGGGGAGGTCAGAAATTCATTCTGCCCTGGTAGAAGGCAGCTTTTGATTTCCTGACAACTCTCTCCATGAGGCAAAATGCCTGCACACCTGCCTCTTGGGACTCCCAAGCCCCATCATCTCCAGCTCTTGACCGTGGTCAAGATCACAGGCCGTGTGTGGAGCCAAAGTTTGACTGTGTGAGCCTTGTGTGTTGCCTCAGCCAGTCCAACTGTCTCCTTGCAGTGGGAAGTGCCATGTGCCAGCATGGTGTGAGCCAATCCTCTGGAGAGGAGGCAGCGTGAATCAGCTCAGCTACCGAAGCCACATGGAATTGAAAAGGAGCGACCACAAGCCCGTCAGCTCCCTCTTCCTCACAGGGGTAACATCTGCCCTGGCCAGGGCTATCGTCTATTCAGGGTTTTTAGTTGCCTGCTATGTGGCACCTCCTTGAATCTGGGCAGGCCCTGACCAACAACCAGGCCCCTTTCCACAGAGCTCCTCCTTGCCCAGTGACTTCCAGTGCAAGGAGTGGGCAGGTTTTGGCTCTGTTAAATCCCTAGGCTTCCATTCTCCACTGTTCTGAGTACACGCTGCTCCTGCAGGCATGGCAGGCCACATGGGCTGAACTGTATACCTTCACCGTTGGCTCCATTCATGCAATGGAGCTTCTGTGGTACTTGGCTTGGAGCATTTGGCTTCAGCCCATTGGCTCTGGAAGTCACAGCCGCTGCCATCCCTGGGGAAGCTCTCAGAGTTACAGTACTTGCCTCTTTCAGGGCTGGGAACAGGGGTGTGCATCAGGCATTTCTGCTCTTAACTCATGCCCCCCTTTTTAGTCCATAGCTCCAACAAATGTGCTCTGCCCCCTCCCCATAGGTGAAGGTTGTGGATGACCGACGGTACCGGAAAGTGTTTGAGGATATTGTTCAGTTGATGGACAGGATGGAGAATGAATTCCTTCCCTCCCTGGAGGGAGGTAAAGACGAATAGGATCCTCTCCAACCCCTTAAAGAGGGTTTGCTGCAAAAAGACCGGGGGGAAAGAAGCCCTTGGCCCATCTAGCTCAGTCTTGAGCGGTTCCCCAGGATTTCTGGGGGATCTCTCTCAGACGGTACATAATGCCTTTAGAATCAAAGTAAGGACAAATAAAGCGAAGAAATTCCCAGGAGATTGTTTGGTAATATTTAAAGATAGAGAAATGAGAAATTTAATTTTGCAAAAAAACAGGGAGAGAAGATTGAATATTGGGGGGAATAACATAATCATTTTTAAAGATGTCCCACTTTGCTTGTTAAAAAAACGCAATCAATACCAACAGTTAGTGCAAGCTCTCAGGAAAAACAATATTCAATTTAGATGGGAGTTCCCAGAAGGACTTTCATTTGCATACAAAGGGAAAAGACACAGAATAACAAGACCGGATGAACTGGACAAATTTTTGAGAAGGTACAAAGAATTGGGAAGTGAAGAAACTGCACCAATGGGGGCAGGAGCTGAACGAGAAGACTCGCAAGATTCGGATGAGGAGAAGGTAGAGGAAGAGGAAGAAGAGGGGAAAATAAATTAAAGACTATTATTAAAAACTAAACAGAAGATATTATGGCGCTGAAATTATGGACCTGGAATGTTAATGGGATAAACGAGGGGGGAAAAACAGAACAAAATTCAACAATATTTGAAAAAACAAAATCTGGACATTATCTGTTTGCAAGAGACTCATGTGATGAGGAGACATAGAAAAATTTTGGTAAATAAAAAATTAGGGAATGAATTTATTGTTGGAATCAAGCCTTGTCAGAGGAATGTGCCATTCTTTAGGCACCGGCTGATTTCCTTGTTGACCTCCCCCGTCTGCGACTCCCGGCAGGAAACAGGCGAGGTCTCTTCTTGGCGATCCTCCTCAAACGTGAGAAGAACACACCACTCCTCCCCTTTCCTCCCTGCTATCCCCAGGGAGGGGAAAGAGACAGAGAGAAATGTATTTACATGCTTTTATTTCTGTCTTTTGCAGCAGTACAGAGAAACATGTCTGCACTCTCTTTTACATCAACAGCAGAGAGAATATAACTCCTCCCATGTACTTCCAGTACAGGTCAGATGACACACTGAGCTAACATCCGGTGCTCAGTACAGTGAATGGACTGCCCCTTTGTTCCTACGGTAACAGTCACAAACATCAACATCCTGTTTCCAGCCATCTGCAGCTGCTGCTCGCTGCTGCATTGCTCCTTTTTGGTAACATTTATTTCATCGGACAAAATTAAAAAAAGAGGAGTGGTTCTATATATTAAAAATAAAATAGAAGCCCACCAGATTTTTAAAGATGAAGAAGGTAGAATTGTGGCAGTACAAGTCAAATGGCAAGGTGAAAAAATAATAATCGTCGGAGTGTATGCACCTAATGAAAATAAAATGGATTTTTTCAGAGACTTAGAAGAAAAATTATTTGAATATATTGATCAAAAAATTATAATAATGGGTGATATGAACGCAGTGGTCTCAATGGAGATGGATAGATTAAGAGCATCAGGAAAATCAAAAGAAGGGAAGTTACCAAAGACTTTTTTTTCGATGGTAGAGAATTGCAATTTAGTTGATATCTGGAGATTGAAACACCCATTGGAAAAACAGTTTACCTATCAATCAGAAGCAAATCAATCAATGTCAAGAATCGATCAAATATGGATAACAAATGACCTTACAACAAGAATCTTAAAGATCGAAATACAACCTAAGGTGCTTTCGGACCATAATCCAATAAAATGTACCTTAAAAGGATTTGAAGAAAAATCTTTCCGATGGAGAATAAACGAAAATCTTTTTGATGATCAAAAAATAGTAGAGAATGCGCAAAAACATATGAGGGATTATTTTATAAACAATATGAATCAAGGAACAAAAACAAGTATAGTTTGGGACGCTGGCAAAGCAGTCATGAGAGGATTTTTTATACAACAGAATGCAATTAAAAACAAATATAGAGAGAAAGGGAAAAAAGAAATTTTAAAACAAATTATGGAAAATGAGAAGAAACTTATTGATAGACCTAATGATAAAAAATTTAAACTTAACATAAGAACATTACAAGCGCAATTCTCTATGATAATAAACAAGGAAGTGGAATGGAACATCAAAAGGATGAGACAAAAGAATTTTGAAAATGCAAATAAATCTGGGAAACTACTAGCGTGGCAGATTAAAAAAAGGAAAGAACAAAGTATGGTACTGTCAGGGAACTGCCATCGGAGAGTCAGGTGGTGGAAGGGCTCAAGGAGGCTAAGAGACCCTCAGATGCTGTGGAAGGAACCAGCAGGGGGAGAGGGAGAGTTCCTGCAGAAACTCAGGCGGAGGGATGGCTCCAAGATGCTTCCAGTGAGAACAGCGGGGAGGGCTCAGGACCTCCGCTGGGGACGCCCACTCCGCGCAGGAAACTGTCACGCAGAGAATCCAGACGTAGAGTTTCCGTTAAGGAACTCTTATGTTGGCGTAAATTCCGGAAGCGTCCACTGACGGATTCTGCTAGCGATTGAGGGAGTCATGCTCTGAGGGCTCCCGTAAAGGCAGAGCTTTGAGACCTATGCAAAGCTCTGAGGGATTCAGCTTTTACGCACAAGCAGCTCATTATCCCATCACAGCAATCCGTCAGTCCCTGAAAGCCGCTTGTGCAAAGGAGAGGCATCATGAGTAACCCAACCGAAGCCGGAGGGGCAGGTGGAGCTGGAGCGGGTCCAAGTCTGGAGGAAAGATACAGAGCGTTGGAACACCAGCTAGCACTGCAAACGGCGTGGCTTGAGGAGAGGCGGGCTCAGGATGCAAAGGGGAAAACCACCCCCATCGGAAGGAAGGTACCAGGGTTGGTGCAAAAGTTTGGGGGTGACCCAAGAAATTACCAAGCCTTTAAGACAGAGATGCAGTATGCCCTCAATCTGCAGTTTGATGACTTTGCCGATGAGGAATTGAGAGTGGCTTTTGTGATTGGGCATCTCGAAGGGGGGGCTAGAGACTGGGTGAGGCCCCCTGATGGCAGCGAATAATGACGCTTTAAAGGACTTGAGAAAGTTTTTCCTCGCGATGGACTTGATGTTTTCCAGCGAGATTGAACAGGGGGTGGTGCACAGACAGTTGATGGCGTGTAAACAGGGGAATCAGTCCGTTCGAGAGTATTGGACACAGTTTACCATGCTGATACATAAATTGGGGTGGGACCTGTCTGCGGACCCGATACAAATGCTGTTTGAAGAAGGGCTATCCCCAGCGGTAAAAGACGAACTTTCCCGCGCACCCCGTCCGGAGTCCATAGATCAGCTGACCAAATCCGTGCTCGCGATTGGAGCGCGCCAAGAAGCAAGGGCGCTGGAGAAGCGGGAAGGGAGAGGAGAGCGTTGGAATGAGTTCCGCATTCCTGAGATGCCGGCGCAACCTTCCCCGCCAGTGGAACCGATGGAGATTGGAGGAGCAAGCGCGCGAGGAACTTCAAATGTTAACAAAGGGCGGAAGAAGGAGGGGAAAGGCTCCAAAAAATGCTTCCTCTGCCAACAGCCTGGACATTTTGCCAGAGTCTGCCCTCAAAGGAAGGGATGGCAAGGGATGGCGGGAGCTGTTGGGAGTGAGGAGGAGGGGGGTAAGGAGCAGGTAAAAGCCAACGCCTGGCTGCCAGCATCAGGGCACAGCAGCCAGGCCCAGGATCAGTGAACGTGCCCAAGCCTGAACCCCCAAGAGCAGCTCTAGTCATAGAGGTGTTGCTAGAGCTACCCAATGGACATCCGCTAAAGATAAAAGCTCCTGTAATTTCATGAGTAAGGAGTTTGCAGCTGAACACCAGATACAGACGCTCCCTTTAAGTAACCCTTTGCAGGTGACAACGATTGATGGGAGGGAACTGCTGGGAGGAGAAGTGAACCAACAGACTGTTCCCATGATAATGAAGGTGGCCAGGCACACGGAAGTGATTGCGTTTCATGTGACCACACTGGGAGGAGCGCCCATCATATTGGGAATGAGCTGGCTGGTGCTGCATGACCCGCTAGTGGGATGGCACCAGCGGATAGTCTCTTTTGGGTCAGCTCATTGCCTAGAACACTGCAAGGGAAGGGAAACTCAGGGGGAAGCCATGGCCACTCTGGCAGGGATGGAGGTGGAAAAAAAGGGAGAAATACCACAACAATACGCTGACCTGGGCAACGTCTTCAGCGAGAGAGAAGCAGATAGACTGCCCCCGCACAGACCCTTTGACTGTCAAATTAACCTACTCCCAGGAGCCCAGCTGCCAGTAGGCAAACTGTACGCCATGTCTGACAGGGAGATGCAGGAGTTAAGGGAGTTCATTGACAAAAACCTGAAACGAGGTTTCATCAGGGAGTCACGAGCGGTGGGGGGTAGCCCAGTTTTCTTTGTGGACAAAAAAAACACAGATAAACCTAGGCTGGTAGTGGATTTCAGGGCCGTAAATGCAGTGTCAGAACCAGTGGCTTTCCCCATGCCCAGAATTGATGACATTTTGACCCGGGTGAGGAAGGGAAAGATTTTTACCAAGCTGGACCTGAGGGGGGCATATAACCTGATACGGATGAGAAAAGGAGATTGTCAGGACTGCCGCTAGGTCCCAGCTCACAGAGGACCAACGCCCAGTGGATATTATATACAAAAGTCTTTATTGAAGTTTAGTTTCCATTTCCAAGCTCTGGGCGCGCAGGCCCACGTCTTAACGCTAGACCGGCTAAGTCCCCTCTGACTCACTGCTCCACCCACACCAGTTTAAGATTCTAGCCCGGCTCCACCTCTTGCGCTGCTCTTTCCTGCGTTGGGTCCTTCTGCCCTCTGGGGTTCCCTCCTTCCTGGACTCCTCTGACGCGGAGCCTCCTGAGTCTTGCCCCTCCCTCCGACGGGCTTTAGGACCTGGCTCCCTTCCCGGGCTCCCCGCTGTGCCGCGCTCCTGTACATTTGAACTTGGCGCGCGCGCCCAGCCGGTGACTTTCCTTCTGACCGTTTCCCCGCTTCCTGATGTGGGTGTTGCCAAACCTGACTCCTCTCCTCCCTCTGGTGGTGAGGACACTGGTCCCGACTCCTGGGACTCCCCCTCCCCACTGCGCTCTGGTGGAGACGCTGGCCCTGATCTCCAGCTGCTGTTCAGAGACTCCCCGCTGGCCCCTCCCTCTTGAGGTTTCTCCCTTGGAATCTCCCTTGCTCTGGCCACCGGCGCTCCCTTCTGTGAGTCCTCCGATTCGCTAGAGAGGCTTGTGGAATAACTCTGGCCACTGTCACTGCCTGCGCCCCCCTCGTACTCCTCCTCCTCACTCTCCATTTGCTCCCCCTCCTGTGTCTCTCCTTCTGAACCCCTGACAGAGATGAATGGAAAACTACCATGTTCACCCCCTTGGGGGCCTTTGAGTATCTCGTTATGCCTTTCGGCCTACAGGGGGGCTCAGCCTGCTTCCAATCCTTCATGAATCACGTCCTGGGAGCTTTGCTTTACAAGAACTGTGTGTCATTCTTAGATGACGTATTGGTGTACTCAGAGAATGAGGAGCAGCATGTGCGAGATGTAAGAGAGGTACTGAGCAGACTGCGAGAAAACCAGCTGTGGGTGAAACTGGAGAAGTGTCAGTTTCATACCAGGGAGGTGGAATTCCTGGGGTACCGGTTGTCTGACAAGGGATTGGCCATGGATCCCAGCAAGGTCCAAGCGGTACTGGAATGGAAGGCACCCAGAACCAGGAAAGACGTGCAGAGGTTCCTGGGGTTTGGAAACTTCTATCGGAAGTTCATCAAAAACTTTGCCCACTTAACGGCTCCCATCACTGATTGTCTCAGTAGTAAGAAGAAATTCGCCTGGACGGAAGAGGCACAGCAAGCGTTTGAAAGGCTAAAGAAAGCGTTCGAGTCGGAAGAACAGCTTTTGCACGTGGATCTTCAGAAGCCGATGAGGGTAGAAACGGACGCATCTGATCGAGCGGTAGGGGCGGTGCTTCTCCAGCCGGGAAAAGATGCGTCAGACTGGAGACCGTGTGCCTTCTTCTCGCGGAAATTGAACAAATCCGAGAGGAACTACACCGTGTACGACCGGGAACTGCTCGCCATTCATGAAGCTTTTCGGCGGTGGCGACACCTGCTGATTGGAGCACAACACAAGGTCCAAGTGTGCACGGACCACAAAAATCTTGAATATTGGAGAACGGCCCGAGTACTGAACCAGAGACAAGTGAGATGGGCACAGGAGTTATCCAAATTCCATTTTGAAATTTGTTACGTACCGGGCCCGGAGAACGTCAGGGCGGACGCTCTCTCTCGAAAACCAGAGTATTTAGAGGGGGAGGGAGCGCCCGAGGACAGGCATATCATCCCCGAGGACCACTGGGTGTGTGGGGCAGCATTGGTGGGGCAAAGAGAACTGGTAGAGGGAACCGAAAACGACGAATACGCCCAAGATAAGCTCAGAGGGCTCAGGGGAGCTGGAGAGAACACAGGGGGTTTTGAGGAAAGGAACGGGGCGTTGTATTACAAGGGGGCACTGTACATACCAGAAGGGGAACTGAGGGGTAGAGTGCTCAAACAATTGCACGACAGCCCCACCGGGGGGCACTTTGGGCAACACAAAACCATGTGGTTGGTTACCAGGCAGTTCTGGTGGCCAAAGGTGAGGGAAGATGTACGTGAGTATGTAAGGGGGTGCGACCGATGCCAGCGGGCAAAAGGGGAGAGGCTGGCACCGGCGGGGTTACTGGAACCCTTACCCACACCAGAACGGCCATGGGAGGCGGTATCCATAGATTTTATGACGGATCTGCCAAAATCCAAAGGGAAAACAGCTGTCATGGTGGTGGTAGACCTATTAACTAAGATGTGCCATTTTATAGCCTGCTCGCATGCGGTCACGGCAGAAGAAACCGCCAGGTTGTTTGTAAAACACATTTTAAAGTTGCATGGCGCCCCCTTGAGGGTGGTCTCAGACCGAGGAAAACAATTTACTTCCAGGTTCTGGAGGAAGCTCATGAGCTTACTGCACGTAGAGGTAAATTTCTCGACCGCCAGACATCCAGAAACTAATGGGCAGGCGGAAAGAGCAAACAGTATTCTACAACAATACCTGAGGTGTTATGTGAATGACAGAGAGAATGACTGGGTAGAGAAATTGGCTCTGGCCGAGTTTGCCTACAATAACGCGGACAATGTGTCCACGGGAATGAGTCCCTTTTTGGCTAATTATGGGTGCCATCCTAGGGCATTTCCAGGGGAAGGAGGGGGAAGATGGAGCGTACCGGCAGCGGAACACTTTGTAGAAGAAATGGAAGCAATACATCGTCAGCTCCAAATGAATTTGGATAGGGCCAAGGAAGAATACAAGAAACAGGCAGACAGGAGCAGAAGGGAAGGAGAGACCATAAGGGTGGGGGACCGGGTGTGGTTGTCGACACAAGGGTTGCCATTCAAGGGCATATTGGAGGGGGATTCCAGCCAGTGGCAGAGGACAGAGTGACTCCAGGAGACATAGGTATAAAAAAAAAAAACCCAAACGGAAAAACGAAGACTTTATTACTAAACAAATAAACACAAGCTCTGGTGGATGTTATTCCTGCAGGCAAGCAACAAAACTCAGCTTTTTCCCTTTATAGCAACGGTCACCTGCAGCCAATTAATCCCAGAAACTTCTTAAAGGTATACACACGTTTCTGTGCCGAATGTCCTCTAACACCCCCTCTCGTTCAAACAGAAACAATATTATTTTAAGCAGAACAGAACATATTTACATATCACACACTGCAACACCCAACTTTGTTACCAGTCGTGTATGTTTTTCAAAGGTTAACGCTTTTGTAAATACATCCGCCACATTTTGTGTACTTTCACAATACTTCAGCATTATCTGGTTCTGTTTTACATTTTCAGCTACATTTTGGTATTTAATTTCTAAATGCTTTGATTTGTTTCTAAACAGGTCAGATCCAGACAAGGTTATTACGGCTTGATTATCTTCCATAACTTGAATAGGATAATTACACTGTACGTCTATATTCTTGAGGATCTGAACATAAAATTTTACTTCATTACATAATTCTGACAATGCACAGTATTCGGCCTCAGTTGATGATGTGGCCACTATAGTTTGTTTTTTTGGATTTCCATCCTACTAAAGAATCTCCAAATTGAAATACCATTCCAGAAATTGATTTTTTATCAGGCAGGTTGGCCCAATCGCTGTCCACGTAACACTGCAATTTTGTGGACCCTGAAGATGGTAATTTTAAACAATAATCAAGTGTTTGCTTTAGATACCGGAAAATACGTTTTAAACCTTTCCAGGCGTTTTCTGTAGGATAGTTTACTAGTCTGCTTAGTATTCCAATTGCATAACTCAAATCTGGTCTGCTCCACAATGAAATGTATAATAAACTTCCAATTATTGAATGGTACATTTCAGGATTTACAGGTTTTGTGCATTCTCCTTCATTTTTGAAAAAAACTATTTCCATTGGGGTTTTTATTCCCTTGCAGTTTTGCATATTGTTTCTTTCAAGTAACTCCACTATTTTGTCTTTTTGACTCAACAAAAAACTTCCATCGTTTGTTCTTTGAATTTCTAAACCGAGATAATTTTTTACGGGCCCCAAATCTCTTACTTTAAATTCCTTTCTTAGTTGTTCTGCAAATTTTTTCACTTGCTTGTCACCTTTTGTAGAGTAAAGCAAATCATCAACATAACACAAACACAATTCTTGTTTATCACCCTTTCCTTTAGTGTACAAGCAGTTATCAGCTAAGCTTCTTTTAAAACCAAGATTTTTTAAAGCATTATCAAGACATTCGTTCCAATTTCTAGCTGACTGTTTGAGCCCATAAATTGCTTTGTTCAGCCTATATACAGAATTCTGTTCTGCTGCCTCAAAACCTGGCGCTTGATTCATAAAAAATTCTTCTTGCAGATTTGCGTTAAGATAAGCTGTTTCAATATCAAAATGGTTTACCTTAAACCCACGTTGTGCTGCAAGAGCTAGCAATAAGCTTACACTTTCACTCCTTGCAGTAGGAGAAAAGGTTTCATCAAAGCTTTCACCTTTTCTTTGAGTAAAGCCTTGTGCTACCAGTCTGGCTTTGTACTTAACATCACCACCTGCCAAGTGTTTTATTTTATACACCCATCTACAGCCCACTGCCTTTTTTCCTTCTGGCAATGGCTCAATGGTAAAGACATCGTGTTCTGCTAAAGATTTCATTTCTGCTTTCATTGCATTTTTCCACCTTACTATTTCCTGGTGTGGTAACTTTAAAACTTCCTCATAATCACGAGGTTCCTTTTTCACATCAACAGTTTTAGCTTCTTGTATAGTAAACCTTTCTGGAGGTACCCCCTTATTACTTCTTTGTGACCTTCTAACTTGGACACTCTCCCCCTCTGAACTATCTTCCCCTTCTGATTCATCCTGCTCAGGAGAAATTGGTTCAGCTTTAGGAGATTGTGTACTGGGATCCTCATCCCCTGAATCCTCATCACTGTCACTTTCAGAACTTTCTTTAATTTGTGGCTTTTCTTCCTCAGATTTCACAAATTTATCTGTATTATCAGAAGATAACATAACTTCTGAATTTCCATGTAAACGAACCCAACCATCTTGCTCACAAAACTCTGCATGTCTTGATATTACAACTCTGCCACGCCCTAGTGCAAAACGATACCCCTTTGACCAAGTTTGATAGCCAACAAACCTAAGTTTCTTTGCCTTGGGCTCTCCTTTCCTTCTCTGTCCTTTTGGGATGTGAACCCAGGCCCAGCAACCAAAAGTTTTAACATGGTCCAAAAAGGTTTTTTTCCCATAAAGCAAAAAATGAGGGGTGTTGTTTATGGTAGAATGAAACAATCTGTTCTGTATGTAGTTAGCACACAGAATTCCTTCTCCCCAATACTTCCTGGATAGGCCAGAATCACATAGCATTGAATCTAACATTGTTTGTAAAGATCTTATCTTGCGTTCTGCAACTGAATTTTCTTCAGGTGAAAAAGGACACGATTTACGGTGACAAATACCACGCTTTTTCAACCAAACTTGGAGGGCTTCAGACATGAACTCGCCTCCACGGTCACTTTGTAACTGGGTAACTTTGTAAGGAAACTGCCTTTCTATATAGTTGATCCAATTCTTAATCAGTTGACCAGTTTCACTTTTGTGTTTTAACAAATATACCCAAGTATACCGGCTATAATCATCCACAAGAACCAAAAGAAACTTTGCTCCTCCTTCAGACTCTGCAAATGGCCCACAAAGGTCTGAATGTACTAAAGCAAATGGCCTCTTGCTAATTCTGGTACTTTCAGGGTAAGACCCTCGCTTACTTTTAGATTCCTTGCAGGTATTGCAGTCTAGAAAAACTGAACATTTTTTCATTTTAATTCCCTTGCTTAATTCTGGCATTTTTGCAATACTGCGGAAATTGGCATGCCCCAAACGACAATGCCACAAATGCTGGCACTCATCATGCAAGGCTCTATTACAGGCTTTAACACATGCCCCAGACTCACTTACTAGCTGGTCTTTCAAAACAAACAAACCATTTTGTAGCGACGCTGTAACCACTTTCCCAGCTTTCTCTATTCTACAGCCTGAACCAGAAAAGGTTACTTTAAATCCCTGCTTAACAAGACTTGTAACTGAAAGCAAATTATTTTCTAAGCTTGGTACACATAAAACATTGGTAAACCTGGTACTTAAACAGTTGATATTCACACTACCCTTTCCAGCTGACTCATGCACTGTTCCATCAGCTAGTACTACATTTACAGATTTACAAGGCTGCTTTTCTACAAGGGTTTGTGCAGACTTGACAAAAATGTTTGTCGCTGTTGAGTCTAAAATCCAGTCTTGTCCAACGTTGTGACTGGTGCCTCGAACTGCTGCAGAAACATACTGGATTCGATTCTTCCTGTCTCCTCGCTTCCCAGCAAACGCAGGCCGCCCTTGTCTTGTATTTTCTCCCACAGACACAGTGCACTGTCGTACTAAATGCTTGGTTGACCCACAACGATAGCATCTTCTAACTGTGAACGCTGCTTCCTCTCTGTGGTCTACAACCTCTTTAGGATGCCGCTCCTCATCAGTTGCATATCTTTTACTGGACTGCCTCCCATTTCTGGAGTTATGGTGAGGGGTTGTGGCCTTCCTCTCATGGCGTCTTTCCTCCTCATCAAGCAAACGGCCAGTTAAGAAATGCATTGTTAATTGGCTTTCTGGGATTGCTTCCAGAGTCATCACTAAATTGTCCCATGACTCAGGAAGTGAAGACAGCACAATATAAACTTTTCTCTGTTCAGAAAAATGTTCCCCAAGTTCATTTAACTGTGAAAATAAATTACGCATTCTTTGAAGATGTGTTGAAACACATTCACCCTCACTTAGTCTGGCTCGGTACAGAGCTCTCATTAGAGTAATTTTGCTGCCAGCAGTGTCTCTAATATGTATTGCTCTCAGTGCTTGCCAAATCTCACTTGCTGTTTCAAGGTCTCGCACATGAGATAACTGAGACTTCTCTAAACTCAAAATTAAATTGGCATAGGCTTTGTCCTCCAGCCTTTGGTCTGCTTCATCTACTTCTTCATCCTCCTCTTTTACAGGAGGGTTAACAATAGCAGTCCAACATTGTTCTTTCTTTAAAAACGCCTGCATCTGTAAACTCCATGACATATAATTGGACTCTCCCAGTTTCTCTACTGGAAAATAGGAAGCTCCCCCTTGAGCTCCAGCTCCAAGTCCAGCCATGGCACCACCCAGCCTTCGGCTTTCCACTCAGTTCTTACTCACACGTGGCTTGAAGAAATGTTCGGCTCCTGGTCTCAAACAGACACTCCCTGCCGATGCCTTCACACAGCCAGCTGCTTGAGAAACGCTGAGTTGCTTCCAGTCTCTGGGTTCTTTTCACGCTCTGTCTCCCCACTCAGGACTGGGGACTGGGCCCATAACCTATTGGAGGGGGATTCCAGCCGGTGGCAGAGGACAGAGTGACTCCAGGAGACATAGGTGTAAAAAAAAAAACCAAACGGAAAAACGAAGACTTTATTACTAAACAAATAAACACAAGCTCTGGTGGATGTTATTCCTGCAGGCAAGCAACAAAACTCAGCTTTTTCCCTTTATAGCAACGGTCACCTGCAGCCAATTAATCCCAGAAACTTCTTAAAGGTATACACACATGTTTCTGTGCCGAATGTCCTCTAACAGGGTGGGTGTAAGAAATTGAGACCCAAACGACTGGGACCCTTTGAGGTCATACAACAGGTAAATCCGGTGGCCTTCAAACTCAAGTTGCCAAACAACATGAAACTGCACCCAGTATTCCATAGATCATTACTGTCACCATACCGAGAGGGTCGGGAGTTTGTGGGCCGTGAGGGGGAGGTTCCCGCGGTACCGCAAGTGGAAGAGAGGGAACGCAGCAGTCATGTAGCAGAAATACTCGACTCTCGGTGGAAGGGTAAACAGGTGGAGTACTTAGTAGAATGGGAAGGGGAACCGGAGTCTGAAAATACCTGGGTACCAGCAGAAACGGTCAACGATGAGGTATTAGTAGAAACGTTTCATCGCCAGTTCCCAAGGAAGCCTCAGCCTTTGGCTAGGTTCTGGGAGAAACACTTCGGAACCACTGACGAGGAAGAGGAGTTCGAGGGGTTCCCAGAATCAGGACAGGAAGAGGAAGAAGAATCAGATGTGGAAGAGTATTCGGGCAGAAGGGACAGTAGTAGATGGAAAGCGGTTTTCGAGTCATCCGAAGATGAGGAGGATTCTTTCCGGGGGTTCCCAACCTCACCACCCAGAGAGGAGGGGGAAACGGGGGGTGAGGGGGGTCCTGGAGGGGAGGTGGATGTCAGGGAACTGCCATCGGAGAGTCAGGTGGTGGAAGGGCTCAAGGAGGCTAAGAGACCCTCAGATGCTGAGGAAGGAACCAGCAGGGGGAGAGGGAGAGTTCCTGCAGAAACTCAGGCGGAGGGATGGCTCCAAGATGCTTCCAGTGAGAACAGCGGGGAGGGCTCAGGACCTCCGCTGGGGACGCCCACTCCGCGCAGGAAACTGTCACGCAGAGAATCCAGACGTAGAGTTTCCATTAAGGAACTCATATGTTGGCGTAAATTCCGGAAGCGTCCACTGACGGATTCTGCCAGCGATTGAGGGAGTCATGCTTTGAGGGCTCCCGTAAAGGCAGAGCTTTGAGACCTATGCAAAGCTCTGAGGGATTCAGCTTTTACGCACAAGCAGCTCATTATCCCATCACAGGTACATAAGATTGTGGTTGAAGATAAAGAGATTGATGACCCGAAAGGAATAAGGAAAGGATTTGTGGACTTTTATAGACAACTATACAAGAAGAAGGAGAAAGATAATCTAAAGAAAATAGAAAAATACTTGAAAGAGAAAGGGGTGCAGAAAATTCCGACGAAAGAGAAAAGTAAATTAAATGAGAGAATAGAAATAGAAGAAATAAGAAATGCAATTAAAGAATTAAAAAGTGGAAAGACTCCAGGACCGGATGGATTCAGTGCAAGATTTTACAAAGAAATGAAGGACATCCTAGTTGTACCACTGAGAGAAGTAATGAATGATATATTAATAAAAAGAGAGATACCAGAAACTTGGAAAGAAGCATATATTACCTTAATACCCAAGCAAGACTCAGATTTATCTCAAGTTAAGAATTATAGGCCGATTTCGCTTCTAAATAATGATTATAAACTGTTTGCCAATATATTAGCAAATAGGATGAAAAAAGTGTTGAAGGGTTTGATACATGAAGATCAAGCAGGTTTTCTTCCTGGCAGACAAATGAAAGATAATATTAGGAATGTAATTAACGTTTTGGAATATTTGAATGCCAGGAATGATAGGCAAGCTATGTTGAAATTTGTGGAGGCGGAAAAGGCCTTTGATAATATTTCTTGGGAATTTATGTTAAAAAACTTTGAAATGATGGATATTGGACAAGGAATTATGAATGGTATTGGAGCAATATACAGAGACCAAAGAGCAAAATTAATAGTTAACAATGTGGTAATAGAAAACATAAAAATAACCAAAGGTACTAGGCAAGGATGTCCGCTTTCACCACTGTTATTTATCACGGTACTGGAAGTCCTTTTAAGAGCAATAAGAGGCAATGAACAGATAAAAGGGATAACGGTAGGAAGTAAACAATATAAGGTTAAGGCCTTTGCCGATGACTTGGTACTAATTTTGGAAAATTCGACAAATACTGTAACAGACGTTTTGAATGAAATAGAACAGTTTGGCCAATTGGCGGGATTTATTTTGAATAAGAAAAAGACAAAAATGTTTAGTAAAAATATGGATCGAGAAACTATCGATAAAGTGCAGCAACATTTAGAAATAGAAGTGGTAAAGAAAGTTAAATATTTAGGAGTTTGGTTAACCCCCAGAAGTATTGATTTGTATCAGAATAACTACATACCAACCTGGAGTAAGATTAAAAAGACTTAGAGGTGTGGGAAAGAATGAAATTCTCATTTTGGGAAGAATTGCAATAATAAAAATGAACGTGCTACCAAAGATGTTATTTTTATTTCAAAGCGTTCCAGTAATCAGGGGGGCAGCTATCTTTAAAAATTGGCAAAGAGAAATTTCTTTTTTTTAAAAAAAAATAATATTTATTAAAAGTTTCCAATTACAACCAAATAAAAAACAAAACATCCAAATTTAAAATCTTGTTTTCCATAACATCTTTCCAGGACTTCCCCTCCCCTCCCCCTCTTGTATTCCAATTCTTACTTATAAATTCAGCAATTTCTTATCCCAAATTTTGAACTTATTGTCATTGACCCAATTTAAAAATATTTTCCCATCTCCTAAAATCGACCTGTTCCCTTCCACGCATTCCCCCCTTTAACATACATTACAGATTAAAATATAATGAAATAAAATGTAGTTTAACACCCTTTGGATTCCAAATTTCCCTCCCCCTTTTCCCGGTTGCGTTCCCAAAATTTATCAACATCTGATGTCTTCCTGGAGCTCCCACAATTTATTTAAGCCATAGTCCTTTACCAGTCATCTTTAATTTCGAATGTCCAATCTTGGAAGGAGTCTGTCTCAAAAAGGCCCATTTTTTCCATCCAGATTTTTATACATTAGGAGTAAAAACTCCAATTTTATTTCTTTAAACCTTTCAGGTCTGGATGTCCCAAATGTTCCCTCTTTCAACTTTATCCAATTCTTGTTATTCTTGTTATTCTTGTTGTTCTTGTTGATCTCTCTCCTTTTCTTTTCTTTTTTTTCCCTTTCCTTTCCTGTTTTCCTGCACAAATGTTCTAATTCCAAAAGCTTCAAATTCAGCTGCAGAGGCTCTGTTATTCAGGAACGAAACATAATGCCAAGTCCCTTCCATTTTTCAATAGATAAGTCTATTGTCTTCTTTAGTATGTCAGCCTCTGTAGTCAAAATAGTGTTCCATTTCTGCAGTTTCCCAGGAGATAGAAAGTTCTATTCAAATTCCATGTCAACAACTTGTAATATCCCTCGGCTCCTCTAGGTGGGTTGCAATAACTCAGTTCCCTTCCAGATCACCCCAATCAGTCCAAATAGCTTGTTATTCCTTGTTTTAAACAATTTGTATCCAATTTATAACAAATGTAACCGGCAAAGTCCTTGTAACAAAGTTCTCATTTTGTTCTTCTGCTTTGACAGCTCTTTGACAGCTGTCAAAACCTCTCTTTGTCTTCTCCCGGCGCTCTCACAAAACGCTCCCAGGGTTCCGGGGGGGGGGGGTTACTTTTAAATCAATTCCACTTTTCTCCTCCAGCTCAGTCTTATAGTTTTCCGTCGCGAAATTAATATCTTTGTAAGAATAGGGTTGCACTCGATCTTAGATGTCAAATCCTTTGCTTTAACTCCTCTACAACGGGGGGGGGGGGGGCTGACTTCCTTTTTGCGCCTCCCCCGCTCGCTCCGAATTTTTTAAAAATTTATCCCCCTTTTTAGTCCAGGTTCCAATTACTCACGGGTTATTCTTTTAGGTCCAGATTTTCAATAGAAGAAGTCAGCGCTCTCCGTCGAATGGCATGCGGCTTCGCTCGGCAGGGGAAGCGGAGGACTCAAAGCACCCCCCCCCCCCGTCACCCGTTCCGCAGCCTTTAAAAAGGCTCCTTCGCGGGCCGGGGGGGAGCGCAAAAGGTGCCAGCCGAGTCACCATGTCCATGGGTTTCAGCGCCCATGTTTTTTGAGGGTCCCCGCGTCGCCGGCGCGGTAGGACCCAGCCCCTGCCGAGCAGGCTCCCTCCGGAGCTCGGAGGGAGTCCGCCATTCGGCGATGGCGGCAAAGAGAAATTTCAAGGTTTATATGGCAGGGTAAGAAGCCGAGAATAAA
Source organism: Podarcis gaigeae (assembly GCF_964106915.1). Taxonomy (NCBI): domain Eukaryota; kingdom Metazoa; phylum Chordata; class Lepidosauria; order Squamata; family Lacertidae; genus Podarcis; species Podarcis gaigeae. Next base: position 8,873,902 of record NC_139695.1, on the reverse strand, counting down.
ATTTAAGCTACTGACTGATATAAAAGAAAGAGGAGGCTTCGACCTGCCGGACCTGAAATTATATTATGAAGCATCTTGCCTCTGCTGGTTGAAGGAATGGATGAAATTAGAAAACACTGATTTGCTAGATCTAGAAGGTTTTGATAATAGATTTGGGTGGCATGCTTATTTATGGTATGACAAAAAGCGAGTACATAAAGGTTTCGAAAACCACACCATAAGAAGGTCTTTGATAGAGGTTTGGGAAAAGTATAAAAACTTGTTGGAAGTAAAAACTCCGTATTGGTTGTCACCACTAGAGGCGCTGAGTGTGAAAAAAATCAATATGAAAGGGGGGTGGGCAACATACCAGAATTTAATAATAAAAACAGAAGGTAAATGGAGGTTGAAATCGTTTGAAGAAGTTAAGGAACATGTTAATGATTGGCTGCATTATTTTCAAATCAATGAAATGTTTAAAAAAGATCTAAAACTAAGAGGTTTTGAGTCGAAATTTCAGAAAGAAATAATAAACAGTGATATTAAAGTTTTGGCTAAAATGTATAAGATATTATTAGAATGGTATACAAAGGATGAAGAGGTAAAATCGGTTATGATTGACTGGGCCAAAGATTTTGGCTATAATATACAAATGGAGGATTGGGAGAAATTATGGAAAGAAGGTTTAAGATTCACTGCATGTACAACAATAAAAGAAAATGTGATGAAAATGATGTATCGATGGTATGTAACACCAGTGAAGTTAGCAAGGATGTATAAAGGATGTAACAAATGTTGGAAATGTAAAGAAAAAGAGGGTACATTCTATCATATGTGGTGGAAGTGTAAGAAAGTAAAAAGCTTTTGGGAAATGATATATAACGAATTGAAGAAAATGTTTAAGTACACTTTTGTTAAGAAACCAGAAGCGTTTTTACTTGGTATTACAGGGAATGAGATAAATAAGAAAGAAAAGAAGTTATTTTTTTATGCAGTGACTGCAGCAAGAATACTGATGGCTCAGAAATGGAAGCAAGAGGAGCTACCTACATTAGAAGAATGGAGATTGAAGATGACGGACTTTGCAGAACTTGATAGACTGACGGGAAGGATCCGAAATCGACGAGATCAGAGATTTATAGAAGACTAGGAAAAGTTTACAGAGTATATGCATAAATTAAGTGATAATCAAATAACGCTTGTAAGTTTCAATGAAGCTCTGTAAAAAGAAATGTTAGAATATGAGTAAAATAAGATTTAATTTATAAAAATAATAGAAGTAAGGTTTTAGAAATGTGTAAGAAATCAAGAAGGGAAGGAGTATCAGCCAGGTTGAGGGAAGTCAAAAAAGAGAAGGGATATAAAAAAGATGTATGAACTGTATAAATTTTAAATAGGAAAAAATTGAATAAAAATTATTATATTTTTTTAAAAAAAGGATCCTCTCCAACACCTTAAAGAGGGTTTGCTGCAAAAAGACCAGGGGGGGAAGAAGCCCTTGGCCCATCTAGCTCAGTCTTGAGCGGTTCCCCAGGATTTCCGGGGGATCTCTCCCAGCCCTACCTGGAGATGCTGGGGATAGAACCTGGGACCTTTGCATGCAAGGCAGATGCCCTTCCACTGAGTGGCAGCCTCTTCCTCGCAGGCAAAGACTCCAGGGGTAGCCAGCGTGGTGCCCTCCAGATGCTGGACTACAACTCCCATCATCCCCAGCCAACATGGCCAGTGGCAAGTGCAGCAATATCTGGAGAGCCCCACATGGACCTGCTGCATGTGCAGTCCCCTAAATGAGAGGCCGGGGCCAAGGACAAACTTCCCCCTGGAGCACGTTTCCTTGCCTCTGCTGAAGGCAAGCACTCTCTTTCCTCCCCCGCCCCCTTTTGCTCTGCAGTTTCCGTTTGAGAATGTGAAGTTCCGGCAGCTGCAGAAGGAGAAGTTCCAGATCACAAACAACGGGCAGGTCACCCTCCACTTCTCCTTTATCCCCAAGCTCAGTGACAGCCAGTATTGGAAGCCATGGCTTCGCACTGAGCCCTGCGAGGGATACTTGGAGCCCAGCGCGTCTCTCTCTGGAATCAGAGAACTGTAGAGTTGGATAGGGACCCCAAGGCTCATCTAGGGAAGGCCTTCCTTTTCTCCTCCTCTTCCCAACCCTCCTCCCTCAAACCTTGGGAGTTTGGTAGAGCAGGGGAGGCTTAACATTTGTGGGCTGCATTGTAAAAGTGTGTGTGACCAGCTTTAAACAAACACACACACACAAATGAATTGAAGCCAAGCAATGTTGGAGGGTCCCCAAACACCTTTTGGCATCGCAGGGAACCAGTGAGAGCAGTCCGTCCAAAAATTACTTTTTTAAAAAAATGCGTATTTTTATGTTGTGTAGGCACAAAAATATCTTGGGGAACATATAGAACTAGCCAAACTTTTAAAAACTCAATGAAATGTAAACTAAAAAAGAAAGTTACATTGGGGGCGCACAAATCCTTTCCCTTTTTATATTCTTTTGTTAGGATCACTTTCTCTCACCCCCCAGTATCCTGTCACCATCTTCTGTGCAGCTGCTGCTTTGGAGGACTAGAGAGGAAAGTGCGGCGGGAACTGAGTCGCTTCTTCTCCTAATTCTTGAAGTTAAGGTTTCCCCCATACACCTGTGAGAACAGGATGCTGTACTAGATGGGCCATTGGCCTGATCCAGCAGGCTTGCATTGTGTCCTTCTGTTCAGTTCTTCACTGTCTTCACTTTTAATTTACAGACAAGCCAACTTGGCTGTGCCAAAGAGTGTATCTACCTGACCTCCTCCCGTTTTAGGTGAGACGGTGGACATTTCCCTGGATGTGTACGTCAGCAAGGAAGAGAAGATTGAGGCTATCTTTGTCCTTCACCTTGACCCTGGCAAGGACTATTTCCTCACCATCAGTGGGAGCTACCTACCAAGCTGCTTCGGGACCTCCTTGGAAGCCTTGTGCTGGATGAGGCAGCCGCTTGGCGAAGTTCCCGTCACCAGACTTATTGACCTGGTAGGGAAAGGGGTTGATTTACCTGGCTGGATGTCTACCCTTCCCACTCTGCTTGCCTGCTTGAAAAACAGCTGCTCTTCCACTCAGCAATGTGGGGGCTGGGGGTCCTCCGCTGCATTCAGCTTCTGTAGCTGTGCATCCGCTTCCTGTGTGCTGTTCATGCCCTTTGTTTGCCTTGACTGAGTCATCCCAGGTTCTGGTCCTCCCACCTGCCCTTTCGCAGGGCCACTGAACCGTGTGCATTTCCCTGCCATCTGCCCAGATACTGTTCAGCCAACGGGCTGTTTCTTTCTCTTCTCAGGGCCTGTGCCATTAACACCCTTGGTTGTCTTTTGCTCTTGCCTTCCTCCTCTGATCTCAGGGAGAAGACAGCTTCCTAGAAAAGGTAACAGTTGGTTTGCTATCCTCTAGATGTTCTTGTAGCGGGCTCAAATCAGGTTTACACGGGCGTTGCGTTCCGAGGTACCGTGCGTTTAAATGAAATTGCGTATATTGGGGACAGCATTGGAAAAGCCTGCAAACACCCTCTAAACTTCCGGAAGCCCTTTTGAAAGGCCTTTTGAAAACCAGCAGCCTCCCTGCAAAACTCCTTGCTCCAACTCTCCACAGGCCTGAAAGGTCGGTGCCAAAGCTCCTGGGAGGGAGTCGAGATGCTGTTTCCATGCCACTTTGCCGCTTTTGTGCTCTTGGGGGGGGGGGACATTTTTGCCCCTTCAAGTGCCCCTTCCAGCTTTGCGGCAGTGTGCATGTGCCTCGAAGGCACGTAAATGGAGTTGCCCTTGTCAACGATCAGCAGCTGCTCCATGCAGTGGCAGCTGGTCCCTTAGGGCAAACCAGGCACTACCCCACCAACCGGACTTTCCTCTCAGGCAACCCGCACCTGCCTGCCTTCTGACTCAAATCCAGTCCAGGTGGTGGCTCTAGCTCTCTGCGTTTTTCTCTTCCCTAGTCTCAACGTGGCCCTTGTAGAACTCGGCAGAGGAGAACGGAGACGAAACCAGAATTTGCCATCACTGCTTGTCACTGATTTTGCGCTGCTTGACTCTGGGTCCGCTTGCGATTGGCAGCACGGGAGGCAGAAAGCCCAGTCTCATGATGCAGGAACCAGCCCCCTCTGGCCCCAAGAGCCAGTTTTCTCCTTGTCTCTGTGCTCAGCAACTGCTGCACAGGCTATGCCACTCTGGCTTACTCTTACCACCTGAGCACTGGCATTTGGGAAGCGGTAGTGGCTGCTTTGGGGTGGCTCAGGGAAATGTCACTCCTCTCAAAATCAGATATACCTGGGTGTATTATCATAGCCACAAGGAGACCGTGGTGACTGTCAATTTGGACAGCTGTAGACATTTAGAATCATGGAGGATATGTTGGTCAGTGGCTACCGGTCAGGGCTATTTCTTGCCACTATTATCACAAACCACATGCTTTTGATTACCAGTTTCTGGGGAACATGATGGACAGAGTACTCTTGTCCCCGTGTCCCTATGGACTCCCAAGGGCATGTGGTTGGCCATTGTGGGAACAAAATGCTGCTCTAACCTAGCAAGGCTCCTGTGTTCTTTAGCATGCATCAGCTACTCTTGCACTAAGACTCTGATACAGCATGTGTCATTCCCCACACCAATACTCTCTCTCTCTCTCTCTCTCTCTCTCTCTCTCTCTCTCTCTCTCTCTCCAGGGGCGGGAAGTATTGGTGGTGGGGGGGGGAGGGGAGGGGGGATGAACTGGGTCCTAATCAACAGCTGCCCTGGGGATGAGGGGATCAAATTCTCTCTCTCTCTCTCTCTCTCTCTCTCTCTCTCTCTCTCTCTCCAGGGGTGGGGAGTATTGGCGGGGGAGGGGAGGGGAGGGGAGGGGGGATGAACTGGGTCCTAATCAACAGCTGCCCTGGGGATGAGGGGATCAAATTCTCCATCCTTGCCAACTCCTTTTAGTGATGGGCTGCTTGCCATTGCTGTGCTCCTAAAGCTCTCTTGCTCCCCCCTCCTCTCTTTCTCTTTCTCTTGAATGTGGTAGCTTGAGATAGAACTAACCACCCTGAACATTTCTGGAGAGGAAGATGGGAAGGAGGCCGGAGGCATGGTTCACCAGCTGCTGTGTGCTGCATTGCCCAGACAAAGTCGTGGGCTGGGGCTCCAGCTGTTGTTCAGTTTCTACCACTGCCTCTGCAACGTGTTCTAGACAAGGGGTGGTGAACATGTGACCCCATCATCTCATCATGCTGGCTGGGGCTGCAGCCCATCAACCTATGAAGGCCCATCCATGTTCTGTTGCTCTTTTTCTTATTTCCTGCCCTTCACCCTAAGGTCCCAGGGCAGGTTCCAGCAATTTAAATAAAATGTTAGCCAACCCTCATGTCCACAGCTGCATATTCAGTAAGCTTTTGGGTGAACTGCACATCCGGAGTGGGAGGATTACTAGCTGCATATTAATAGGGGGAGGGGGAGCTTGGATTTTGGGTGGGAGCAATTTGTTTTTTGTTTTCCCCCTTGAGATGCTTGCTGTGGCTAGGGCCGGGCGATATGTCAATATAGATATATTTTCAAATCAGCTTGAAGTCTAGATAGTGAGACTGGTTTCATAATTTCTGACCTGGCAATATATTGCGAATCATGATGTGTGTGTGTACTATGCGAAAAACACCATGTGGCGGGAAACTGTGAAGCCAGACAATGCCTCTACATAGCTCCATCTTATTTCAGACATCGTGATATATTGGTGTATTGCAATGTTTAAAGGTAAAGGTAAAGGTACCCCTGCCCGTACGGGCCAGTCTTGACAGACTCTGGGGTTGTGCGCCCATCTCACTCAAGAGGCCAGGGGCCAGCGCTGTCCGGAGACACTTCCGGGTCACGTGGCCAGCGTGACATCGCTGCTCTGGCGAGCCAGAGCCACACACGGAAACGCCGTTTACCTTCCCGCTGGTAAGCGGTCCCTATTTATCTACTTGCACCCGGAGGTGCTTTCGAACTGCTAGGTTGGCAGGCGCTGGGACTGAGCAGCGGGAGCGCACCCCGCCGCAGGGATTCGAACCGCCGACCTTTCGAACCTGCGTCCCTATTGCAATGTTTAGCTAGTGATATATCACCGTGTTGAAAGCCAGCTATCGCCCAGCCCTAGTTGTGGCCTCAGAGGGCAAGACTTGTCCACCCAGCTGGAGCAAGGAAAGAATGCATACAGGCACACATTCTGTCAGGCTCTCATGCCAGTCCCGCTTGTCATTGGACCTCCAGGAGAAGCAGTTTCTGGATATCGTACCCCAGGATGGTGATGACTCCACTGAGCGGCCAAGGAGATCTGGCTTTTGGTGGACCACCTCTTCAAGAATGCCTGCCACCAGGTGAGCTGAGGGGGACGGTACCATTGAAAGGATGGGTGTGGGCTGGAATCCAGTACCAGTTTGGGGGTGTGCAGGTTCCAAACGTCACAATTGATTTATATCTTAGCTACCGACTCGCTCTTACAAGCTCCTGCTGTGAGTATAGTGGCACCTTGGTGGAGTGGCAGCAGGTGGGACATCCAGCATACGGTCTTCCTTAGAGCGGCTCAGAAGAACCCAAGTGTTCACAACCATTGTCTGTCTCTCCCTAGCAAAGAGGAGATTTCACCCCTCCCATACCCAAGAATCTCCTGACCATCTCCTGAGGTCTCTGCTGACTCCACAGAGAGGAGGAGCAATGTACTGCTCTCTACTTAATTAGTCAAGTGAGTGAATCTGTGTGTGTGAGAGAGTCAGTCAGTGTGTCGGAGAGAGAGTGCAAGAGATCGTGTTTATAGATAAGATTGCTGCTAAGAGCAGCTGCAGGCACTCAGAGTATAGCATTGATTTATGCTCAGAATATTTAGCTCTGTATATAGTTTTGTATTATAGCTGTAGTTATAGAATAAAGGAGGATATTTTACAGAGCTGCTCTCCGAGTGGTTTATACTCTGCAAGACTCTGCAAAACGCTGCTGCGCAATGGCTGTATTATTGAGACAGTGAATCCGGTGCTCTCAGCTCCAAGCTGTGAGTCCACAGCACTGTGACCTGTTCCTGTGGGAAAGGAGGTCTCTGGCAGTGCTACCCAGCTCGCCTAGCCCAGTCGGGGCTGTAGTGCATGAGTCCAGTTGGTACACTGGCTCAAGGGCGATGCTGACACCTTAGAGCGGCTCAGAAGAACCCAAGTGTTCACAACCATTGTCTGTCTCTCCCTAGCAAAGCGGCTCTCTGAGACTCTCCACTATAGGTGCAATATACTCTGAACAAAAAGCAAAGTTAATTGTAAATAATGTGGTTACTGAAGAACTTCTTATAGAAAAAGGGACACAACAGGGGTGCCCAATATCCCCATTGCTTTTTATATCTGTCTTGGAGGTTTTGTTAAACATGATCAGGAGAGACCAGTTGGTTGAAGGAATTCAGGTCGGAGCCAAACAATATAACCTGAGGGCTTTTGCAGATGACTTAGTATTGACCCTACAACAGCCAGATACTAGTACGAAAAGAGTTTTAGAAATAATTCAAGATTTTGGTCAGGTAGCAGGATTTAAGTTGAATAAGCAAAAAACTAAAGTCTTGGAGAAAAACTTAACAAATATTGAAAGAGAGAGGTTTCAAAATGAAACTGGATTAATGGTGGCAAAGAAAGTTAAATATTTGGGGATTAATATGTGTCAGGGGTTCAGAAGGAGAGACACAGGAGGGGGAGCAAATGGAGAGTGAGGAGGAGGAGTACGAGGGGGGCGCAGGCAGTGACAGTGGCCAGAGTTATTCCACAAGCCTCTCTAGCGAATCGGAGGACTCACAGAAGGGAGCGCCGGTGGCCAGAGCAAGGGAGATTCCAAGGGAGAAACCTCAAGAGGGAGGGGCCAGCGGGGAGTCTCTGAACAGCAGCTGGAGATCAGGGCCAGCGTCTCCACCAGAGCGCAGTGGGGAGGGGGAGTCCCAGGAGTCGGGACCAGTGTCCTCACCACCAGAGGGAGGAGAGGAGTCAGGTTTGGCAACACCCACATCAGGAAGCGGGGAAACGGTCAGAAGGAAAGTCACCGGCTGGGCGCGCGCGCCAAGTTCAAATGTACAGGAGCGCGGCACAGCGGGGAGCCCGGGAAGGGAGCCAGGTCCTAAAGCCCGCCGGAGGGAGGGGCAAGACTCAGGAGGCTCCGCGTCAGAGGAGTCCAGGAAGGAGGGAACCCCAGAGGGCAGAAGGACCCAACGCAGGAAAGAGCAGCGCAAGAGGTGGAGCCGGGCTAGAATCTTAAACTGGTGTGGGTGGAGCAGTGAGTCAGAGGGGACTTAGCCGGTCTAGCGTTAAGACGTGGGCCTGCGCGCCCAGAGCTTGGAAATGGAAACTAAACTTCAATAAAGACTTTTGTATATAATATCCACTGGGCGTTGGTCCTCTGTGAGCTGGGACCTAGCGGCAGTCCTGACAGTAAGTCCCCTCTCCATTTTCACCAATTTTGCAACCTCGTGGAGTGCGGGAAAGCAGCGAGGGGTGAAGATTGGTGCTTCGCGAGCTCACGAAAAACAGGGAAATGACTACCGAAGAGAGGATAGCGAGTTTGCAAAACGCAGTGACGCAGTTGACTGCAGAAATTGCGGCTTCCAGAAAGAAAGAACAGGAAGCAGCTGCTGCCTGCCAGGATCTGCGAACCAGGTTAGAAGTGCTAAGTACACAGAGGCTACCAGCCACCAGACCAGAAGGGATTGGGCTGGGAAACAGAGGAGGGAGCCTGGTATCTCACTTCAATGGGGACCTGCAGGAGTATCCTAACTTCAGAGCAGATGTGATTTATACATTGCAGCTGCTTGACAAAGACTTTAAAAATGAGGGAGAGAAAGTGGGATTTATTATTTCGCATTTGCGGGGGGAGGCAAAATCGTGGCTGCGCAATCTATGGAGAGACAAGGATCCAGCCCTCCAAAATGCGGCTGCCTTCATTAAAGTGATGGATGCGTGTTTTTTATCTGAGATTGATGTGGATATCGCTAGGAGGGAGATTCACGGACTAAGACAAGGTAAAGCCACTGTGAGGCAATATCATTCACGTTTTTTCGGATTGGTGAATGTACTAGCCTGGGAGAAAGAATCGCCTGCCGTCAGAGACCTGTTCTGGGAGGGGTTGAGCGGAGCTGTGAAAGATGAGATCGCAAGGGGGGGAAGACCCCAAACCACCAAGGAAGTGGTGGAACGGGCACTCTCCATTGGGGTTCGGTTGGAAGGACGCCCTTGGGACAGGGAGGAAGGGCATTTGGGACGCACGCCAGCGAGAGGACTGCCTCCCTTCCCCAAGGAGGCGGCGCGCGCTCGATCCATGCCTCCGCTGGGAGGGGGAGAGGAGCCGATGGAGATAGGTGGTGCTAAGGCTCACTCCACAGTCGGAGCCCTAACTCCGGGAGCAGTCAAGATGAAGCCTCCTAGAGGAACCAGGAAGTGCTACATCTGCGACAGTGCTCAGCATATGGCAAAAGAGTGTCCCCAGCGGTTTCACAAGCATACTGCAGCCGCAGCGACAGTAACAGACGCAATTCAGCAGAGGGAGTCGCAGCAGGAAAACTCCACTGTCTGGCTGGAGATGGCGTCTCTGGGGACCAGCCAGACAAGTCAGTGAAGCAATCCCCAGGGATCTTACAGCCCACCGACCCCCTCCCACCCAAACCAGTAGTGCAGCTCACCGCATCCCTTCAGCTCCCCAATGGGCTACTTGTGGAAATTCCCATCACCGTCGACTCGGGGAGCAATGCAGATTTTATAGACATGCAGTTCCTCCAGCAACATGGCATAGCCCTTCTGCCAGCGGCGGTACCTCTGAAAGTCGTCACAGTGGACGGCAGGGAGCTACTGGGAGGGCAAGTGCTACAGCAGACGCCGCCAATGGTGATGCGCATTGGAAACCACCGTGAGGTCATCAGCTTCAACGTCACCCGCCTGTCAGACACGCCCATAGTGTTGGGAATGAGTTGGCTGGATAGGCACAGCCCGGCATTAGCTTGGTACCAGCGGCAACTGACCTTCGGCTCCTCTTACTGCGCAGAACACTGCATCCTGGCGGACTTGGAAGATGAGGGGCACGAGGATGGACCACAGCTGAACTTGGGCATGTTGCAAGCGGTGCCTAACAAATACAAGGAGTTTTTGGAGGTCTTCTGCGAGAAAGAGGCGGATAAGCTGCCACCCCACAGACCCTACGACTGCAAGATCGACCTCCTGCCCGGGGCGACGCTCCCGACGGGGAAACTGTACTCCATGTCTGAGGATGAATTGCAAGAGCTCAGGGAGTTCATAGATCACAACCTGAAGCGGGGATTCATCCGGGAGTCCAAGGCGGCAGGAGGCAGTCCCGTGTTCTTTGTAAAGAAGCGGGACACGCCCCAAAAGAGGCTGGTCGTTGATTTCCGCTTCTTGAACCTCAAGACCAAGCCCTCAGCATTCCCTATGCCCAAGATCGATGACCTGCTGGCGACGGTGAGGAAGGGTCGCATCTTTACCAAGTTGGATCTGCGCGGAGCGTACAATCTCATTCGCGTACGGGAAGGCGACGAGTGGAAAACAACCATGTTTACGCCGCTGGGCACTTATGAATACAGAGTTATGCCTTTTGGATTAAAAAATGGTTCCCACTGCTTTCAAGCCTTCATGCATCATGTCTTGGCGGGTCTCCTCTACAAGAAGTGCGTCTGCTTCCTGGATGACATCCTAATCTTCTCGGAATCGCCGGAGGCTCACAAGAGAGATGTTAGGGAAGTTCTGCAGAGGCTGCGGGAGCACAGGCTGTACGCCAAGCTGGAGAAGTGCCAGTTCGACAAGACGGAGGTGGATTTCTTGGGCTACAAACTGTCCGACAAGGGACTGGCTATGGACGGTGCCAAGGTACGTGCAGTACTGGATTGGAAGAGCCCACGCAATAGGAAGGAAGTACAGAGGTTTGTCGGTTTTGCCAACTTTTATCGCAAGTTCATCAAGGGTTTCGCCATGCAGACAGCGGCCATCACCGACACCCTCAGTTCCAAGAAGAAGAGGTTCATCTGGACGGAGCAGGCAGAGCAGTCCTTTCAGAAGCTCAAGCAGCTCTTCGCTTCCGAAGAGAACCTACTGCACGTAAATCCCAGCAGGCCCATGAGAGTGGAGACGGACGCCTCAGACAGGGCCGTGGGAGCCGTTCTGTTGCAGCAAGACCACCAGGGGGACTGGAGGCCGTGCGCTTTCTACTCCAGAAAACTCAGCAAAGCGGAGCAGAACTACACCATTTGGGACAGGGAGTTGCTGGCCATACATGCAGCCTTCAAGGCGTGGCGGCACTTCCTCGTCGGAGCCAAGCACACGGTGCAGGTCCGCACAGACCATAAGAACTTGGAGTACTGGCGCACGGCGAGGTTCCTGAACCAGCGACACATCCGCTGGGCGGAGTTCTTTGCAGATTTCGACTTCAGAATTGAGTACATCCCAGGAAACAGCAACGTCTTGGCGGACGCGCTGTCCAGAAAACCGCAGTATCTGGAGGCAGAGGCACCGGCGGCGGCCAAGCACATTTTCACACCACAGGCGTGGGCATGCGCATCAGCCACGGTGGACCTGGACGCGGTGCGCCGCGCGCTGCAAACGGACTCGTTCGCCCGAGCCAAGATGGAGGAGGTGTGCAGTGGCAAGGCGAGGGGCGACGAATTCCAAGTGCGAGACGGCCTGCTCCTACGCAAGGGAGTCCTCTACGTACCAGGAGACAGCCTCCGCGCGAAGGTCCTGCAACAGCTGCACGACGCGCCCAGCGCGGGGCACTTCGGCAAGGAGAAGACGGTGGACTTAGTAGCCAGAGACTTTTGGTGGCCTAAGATGCGGGGGGATGTCGCGGACTATGTCAATAGGTGCGACACCTGCCAAAGGGCTAAGCCTGTGCACCAGCCGCCGGCGGGCCTGTTGGAACCGCTACAGACACCGTTCGTACCGTGGGAGAGGGTAGCCCTGGACTTTGTCACAGATCTACCCAGCTCAAGGGGCAAGACGGCAGTGCTCGTGGTAGTGGACCTGTTCACCAAGATGGCCCACTTCATTCCGTGCGCTAAGGTGGCCACGGCCGAGCAGACCGCTAAGATGTTCATAGACCACGTGTTCAAGGTGCACGGCCTACCACGGTCTATTTTGTCCGACCGGGGGCGCCAGTTCATCTCCAACTTCTGGCAAAAGCTGATGGGATTCCTGAACGTCAAGGTCAGCCTGGCGTCGGCGAGACACCCGCAAACTAACGGGCAGGCGGAAAGGGTCAACGCCATCATGCAGCAGTACCTGAGATGCTACGCGAACCAGCAGCCATCGACCTGGGTGGACTATCTACCGTTGGCCGAGTTTGCCTACAACAACACGAAGCACGGGTCCACGGGGGTGACCCCATTTTTTGCCAACTACGGGAGGCATCCCAGAACCTTCCCGGGTCTGGACACAGTGCGGGAGGGGGAGCCACAGGGAGCAGAGGAAGTGGCAGCGGAGTTGCAGGAGATCCACGAGCAGCTCAGGAGGCAGTTAGAGTTGGCAAAACAGGCTTACAAAGTGCAGGCAGATCGACACAGGAGGGTTGGGGAGGACATCCAGGTGGGAGACTGGGTCTGGTTGGCAGCACAAGCAGTTCCAGCCAGATTGTTAGCCAAGAAGAAACTAGGGCACAAGCAGCTAGGGCCTTACCAAGTAGAGGCGCAGATCAACCCAGTGGCCTTCCGGTTGACACTCCCGGAGGGTTCCAGAATGCACCCGGTCTTTCATAGATCAGTGCTCACGCCCTACAGAGAGCCCCACAGGTTTCAAGCACCGGGGAAGGCGCCAGACCCGCTCAGAGAAGCGCCCAAGAAAGGGGGGTCGCCGAAAGGGGAGCCACTTAATGAAGCCACTGAGATTTTAGACTCAAGGTGGGGGGAGGACGGGATTGAATATCTTCTCGCCACGGAGGACACCCCGGCCAGCGCCAACAGGTGGGTGCCGGATTACGCAGTGGAAGAGCAGTTGCTCAAGGAAGAATTCCACACACTTTTCCCGCACAAGCCTATGCCGGCGGGCTTTTTCGAGGATTGTTTGTTCACACCCACACTCTCGGCCAGCACTTTCCGGGGTTTCTCGTCAGCTGAGGACTCGGCTCCGGGAGGCAGCTCTCCGGAGGGATCACTTTCAGGTTTTGGCACGGGGGGATCTTATTGGTGGGAGGACCAACCCGAAGTGGGCTGGCCCAGAGACATGCCGAAGGGGCCCTGGGAGGTGGACCCCCATCACACAACAGGGGGAGGAGGGCTCTTGGGTGATTTGGGGTCGAGCGCAGATTTCGAGCACACCGCGCAGGAGATGGAAGCGGAGGAGGTCGTCGTCGACGAGCCCATGGGGGACTTCCCGGACTTATCTCGATGGTTGCAAGCCTCAGGGGACGAGCTGTATCCTGGACTCACCCCTACAACAATGGAGCACCCGGAACCCGCACCGGAAGAGGGGGAGGGGGGAAGGGGGGGCTTCGAGGGGGGGATGGATGTCAGGGGTTCAGAAGGAGAGACACAGGAGGGGGAGCAAATGGAGAGTGAGGAGGAGGAGTACGAGGGGGGCGCAGGCAGTGACAGTGGCCAGAGTTATTCCACAAGCCTCTCTAGCGAATCGGAGGACTCACAGAAGGGAGCGCCGGTGGCCAGAGCAAGGGAGATTCCAAGGGAGAAACCTCAAGAGGGAGGGGCCAGCGGGGAGTCTCTGAACAGCAGCTGGAGATCAGGGCCAGCGTCTCCACCAGAGCGCAGTGGGGAGGGGGAGTCCCAGGAGTCGGGACCAGTGTCCTCACCACCAGAGGGAGGAGAGGAGTCAGGTTTGGCAACACCCACATCAGGAAGCGGGGAAACGGTCAGAAGGAAAGTCACCGGCTGGGCGCGCGCGCCAAGTTCAAATGTACAGGAGCGCGGCACAGCGGGGAGCCCGGGAAGGGAGCCAGGTCCTAAAGCCCGCCGGAGGGAGGGGCAAGACTCAGGAGGCTCCGCGTCAGAGGAGTCCAGGAAGGAGGGAACCCCAGAGGGCAGAAGGACCCAACGCAGGAAAGAGCAGCGCAAGAGGTGGAGCCGGGCTAGAATCTTAAACTGGTGTGGGTGGAGCAGTGAGTCAGAGGGGACTTAGCCGGTCTAGCGTTAAGACGTGGGCCTGCGCGCCCAGAGCTTGGAAATGGAAACTAAACTTCAATAAAGACTTTTGTATATAATATCCACTGGGCGTTGGTCCTCTGTGAGCTGGGACCTAGCGGCAGTCCTGACAATATGACATCTAAAAATGTGAACTTATTTAAAGATAACTATGACAAATGTTGGACAGAGGTAAAGAAAGATCTAGAAATATGGTCAAACTTGAAGCTTTCCTTGTTAGGCCGAATTGCTGTAATTAAGATGAATGTATTGCCTAGAACGTTATTTTTGTTTCAGACATTACAGATTGTGGACAGATTGGACTGTTTCAAGAAGTGGCAGAAAGACATATCTAAATTTGTCTGGCAGGGCAAAAAGCCCAGAATAAAATTTAAGATATTAACTGATGCTAAAGACAGAGGGGGGTTTGCCCTGCCGGACTTAAAACTGTATTATGAATCGGCAGCTTTCTGCTGGTTGAAAGATTGGCTACTTCTTGAGAACACAGACATTCTGGATTTGGAAGGATTTGATAACAGATTTGGTTGGCATGCATATATATGGTATGACAAGGTAAAAGTTCATAAAGGTTTTAAAAACCATATTGTCAGGAAAGCACTATACAATGTTTGGATTCAATATAAAGACTTGCTGGAAAATAAAACTCCTAGGTGGTTATCACCAATGGAGGCTAAGGAGGTGAAAAAACCTAATATGGATTCTAAATGGCCAAAATATTGCGAAATCCTAGAGCAAGAGAGTGGAAAAATTAAATTACAGAGTTTTGAGAAAATAAAGTCTAAGGTACGAGACTGGCTTCATTATTATCAAATAATGGAGGTATTTAAACAAGACAGGAAAATTGGCTTCCAGGTGGAGAGATCAAAACTAGAAACAGAACTGTTAGAACCCAATACTAAGAACCTATCAAGAATGTATAACCTGCTGTTGAAGTGGAATACACTAGATGAGACAGTCAAATCAACTATGATAAGGTGGGCACAAGACATGGGTCATGACATTATGTTCGCTGACTGGGAACAGTTATGGACCACCAGGATAAAATTTACGGCATGTAATGCCTTAAGAGAAAATATTATGAAAATGATTTATAGGTGGTACATGACCCCAGTCAAGCTTGCAAAAATCTATCATTTGCCCAATAATAAATGTTGGAAATGCAATGAGACTGAAGGTACCTTCTATCACCTTTCGTGGACTTGCCCGAGGATTAAGGCCTTCTGGGAAATGATTTATAATGAAATTAAAAAGGTACTTAAATGTACTTTCCATAAGAAACCAGAGGCATTTCTCCTGGGCATGGTCGGCCAATTGGTGCCAAGGAGGGATAGGACGTTCTTTATGTATGCCACCACAGCAGCAAGGATTCTCCTAGCAAAGTATTGGAAGACACAAGAACTGCCCACGCTGGAAGAATGGCAGGCGAAGGTGATTGACTATATGGGACTGGCAGAGATGACTGGCAGAATTCGTGACCAAGAGAAAGAGACGGTGGAAGAAGATTGGAAGAAGTTTAAAGTATATCTTAAGAACTGTTGTAATATTGATGAATGTTAAAATGTCAGGGTAAAGGAAAATATGGGATTACAGCTGTAATTGACTGATAGATTAATTATCAGAAGAAATTTAAAAAGACAATAAGTGATTAATTAACCGATCTGAAGGGTTGTTGAAGATACATTTAAAATAGGGAAGCAGAGAAGGGGAGGGAGGGGGAAGTCCGAGAAGTAAGGTTATGAAAGAAAAAGATTTGAAATTATATATGTTTATATGTTGTGTTTGTTTGTGTGTGTTGACTGTTTTGTTTTTATTTGTGTGGAAAATTAATAAAAAATTATTATTTTTTTTAAAAAAGAGACTCGCCACTAGAAGAAGCGGGGAATGATTTCACTCTCCCATTGGCCCAAATCATGAGAAGGGTAGAAGGAATTACAGTGGGGTGGCTCAGTGGGTAGAGCGTGACACTCTTAATCTTAGGGCTGCGGGTTCAAAATGTGGGGTAATAAACAAAGGATTTTAGGTATACTAAAAACAACAAGACCGCCCATAAAATGTATGCTATTGCCATGCCAAAATGAGAGAAAATTAGTTGGAGGGAGGCAAGGGATGGGGCCACGGACCCCTGATTGGGAATAAGGGAACTAGATGGTCCTCGGTGTCCCTTCCAACTCCACAATTCTATGATCCTGTGTCTTAAACACAAATCTTGAGGAATAGTGTGTGTGTGTTTCTGTTTGAACTTTCCTAGCCTTTGCTTTATTCTGATTTGCGCTTGCGTCCCTACTCCCCACGTGTAGAATTGCTATACCTTTGGATTTTCCTGGACATTCAAGCGTTTCCCGCATGGACACTTGTTTCCAATGGCCAAATCCCGGCGGATGGCAACCCAACCCACTTGTGCCAGATTGCCTGGCATACATTACAAGCATCTAGTCACATAGATTCTCCAGAGTCCCGGGGCTAGCCCACCTGACGGGAAGAGTCCGCGACCAGAAGGAGGAGGAGTACCAGGAAGAATGGACAAAATTCAAAGATTATTTAGCTAAATATGTCAAGATAACCTAATTGGAAAAGCTTGCAAATATGAGATAGGCTTAGGATTTAAATATGTAAGGATAGGAATTAAGATGTTTCAAGCTAGATTAGAAAGAATGAAAGATGTGAAGTGATCAAGTTATTATTATTATTTTTTGAGAAGATTGATTTAACAATGTTATCAAGATTGGTTTAATTACAATTAGGATGTATGTTTCTTTGTTTGTCTTAATTTTTTTGGGGGAAATTAATAAAAAAATTGGAAATTAATAAAAAAAAATGGAAAAAACACACCATAGATTATCCAGAATCCCAAGCAGCGACACTGTGAAACTTTCATAGGAATAAAAGGTAGGGGGAAAGGAGGCACAATGTTAAGCAGGCAACAGAATAAACCCAAGCACTGTGGGTCTAAAACCGGCCCCTGAATTTCTTGCTCCCCACTCTGCCCTTCTAACAATACCATTTTTTTGCTTACTGGATGGCTGTGTGCAATGAGAGCTCAGTCACTGAGGAAGGGTGCTGGCCCAGTGGGAGAAGTATGTGCTTGGCATGCAGGCGATCCAAAAATCAACTCAAGAGCAAAATTCCAGTTCTCGTGTTTTCTGTATACATGGCTAATTTAAAGGGGAATGGCATGGTGCCTTCCACAGAGTCAGACCATTGAGTCGCCTAACTCCTTAAGGGAGGACCAGAGCTCGCTGGTGATGCAGGTCCCAGAACAGTCTCCAGCCTCTCCAGGTGAAACTGAAAACATCACCTGCCTGGAACCTTGTAGAGCCACTGCCAATCAGTACAGACAGTGCTGAGTTAGGTAGCTATGATCCATCCACCATCACCCTTTGCCCGAAGCAAAGGCACAACGCTGGTCCAAATCTTTGAAAGACTTTCCCTGCTCACCAAGCCACCTGCCCTCCTTTATGCATTGCCGATGGCTTATCAAAGGGATCCTCACTGCAAGTCTCATCAAGGCAGACAGCTTGATGAAATCTTGGTGCCCTTTCTTACAAAATGCTAACAGGGACAATGGCACCAGTTGCCCTTTGGACTCACAGGGTGCAGCTTACTTTGGAGCCATCCATTGTACACATCTGGAATGGCCCTTGAGAAAGGATGGTCTGCCTATAGTCAGCAGCTTACCACCTTGTTGTTTGTTAAAAACTTGAATAAAAAGCATGCTTAAAATAAAACAGGAAAGATGAAATTTTGCTGGCTTCTTGAGAAAAGAATAATGCCTCATTATTTGTATCTGCTTTTAAATGTTGTTTCTCTTCTCTTTGTAATGAGTTTTACTGGGTCTGTGGTCATTTTAAGTTGCTTACCTTCACTAAAATATATAAATCTACTTGACTGGAAACTTTTATTATCCAAATTCTAACCCACTTTGGATAGCAAAATTCCTGGAGTGGGAAGGAGGGTTCAATGTTCTAATAGATTAGATATGGACAGTCCTTCAGTACAGCAAAACTTGACACTTTGAAACCTTTGAGTCCTTTCCAAAAGGACTTCACCCACTATTTAGGGGGGAAGTATGTCAGAACTGACCTTCTGCAGTACTGATTCCACATTCTTGGACTCCTAATCTTACACGTAAATTAGAGAGGAGTCTCAGGCCCTATGGCTCTTGAAATGACCATGACCTATTGAGCAAAACCACAGAATCCACCTCTCTGGTGACTAAACCCCACTTGCTTTTACAAAATAAATTAACAACAGAGGAAAATCATGGAAGAAATAAAATGGCTTTTGAAATTAACAAAGGCGATTCCTTTTATCCACATGTATTACGGGACATGTTCAAAGCGCCCCTCAGGAGAAATTCTGTAAGCAAAGGTAGCAGATACACAAGGACACATTGCTAAAAGAAACAAAGGGATTTGGAGGGACCATGAGTGAACAGGTAGTACCAGAATGTACAGAATTGTACCTAGAAAAAGGTTACAACTGGATTACCTTTTTGTAAACAAAAGCAACAACAACCCCCAAAATAAAACTCGGAAGCAGCAGGACTCCTTAGGAACTCTTCAAAACACAAAACTGCATATCCCTACCTAGTCACCAAATGTGAGGGGAAACGTAAACCAGCATCTTACACTGCTTTAAATGATAGCCAGATTCTGCAGTTTTTTACCACACCAGAAGTAAAAGCACGGGGCATTAATAAGTTTTTGAAAAATCATGCACTGCATTTGTAGGCAAGGGAAAGCTTTCTGAAATGTACAAAATCTTACTAAGACACACAATCTGTTGAAATGACCAAGCAGTGGACGAGATTCGGGGACAGCGGTGTGCCGCCTGGGGAAATGTTCCTTTCCATCACCTTAAGCAAAGATGTGGTGACCTTGTGCATCCATAAATAACTTTCAGAAATGTATTTCATTACTTCCCAAAGCTTCTCACTGGGCCACCAAATGGCATTTCTTTCTATTTTGGATGAAACTGGGGAAGCAGCTTTAGAAGAAGGGGTTGCTGACATTCACTGGCCTGGAAAACACCTGATGCCAATATGATGGCAAATTGTGGGTGGTGCATTGATGGAGAAACTAAGGCAACAAATGGGGACATGACACCACCTGTGTTCTAAAGATACATTTCATGTAAAGATTATGATGGGCTTCTTCAAATGCCCATAGCCTCTTACAAGCAGAGGGTTTAGATCAATTTTCTGTAAACCTCTGTCATAAATAGTTGTCACTGGAAATACGACCAAAACAATGCAATGCTGGACTCATCCCTCCCGTCAGCGTGCCTGGAAAGCACGGGTCCCAGTAGGTTCCGCCTTACTCTGCTCCTTTCTCTGTGAAAGCCTGCTCTTTAGCTTTCACATGGGAGCAAACCTCAACCCACCCCCTCCCAAAGAAACCTTTTTTATGAGCCCCCCCTACTCTGCGTGTGCTTTCTTTGGCTCCTGTCTCAATGTGCAGAAATTGAGCACATGAATTTTCCAGCATCGGGAGTTTCCCCCAAGACAGTGTCGAGATCAGGCGTGTTTGTGTGGCTCCACGCTTGCAATTCTTGGGGCTTTGGCTAAGAGGAGTGCATGCACTTTCAGCAAGACATAGCTAGCTAGCTAGCTAGACAGTTTACCTCCCTTTGCTACAGTTTAAATTTCTGCATGCCATCTGCTGTTGTGGAACAAGTCATCCCCATGATCCCTCTAGCCCAGTGTTCTCTAGGGCGGCCCACAAAAGCTCAAAAGAAATGTAGTCCAAAGAAATGTATGCTGTAGAAGGTCACAGGCTCCCCCGTCTTTGGGGTAGAGGTTTGATGTCTGAGACTAGATCTGCAGGACTCATAAACATTTCACTCTGTAGAGATGAGTAGTCGGCACCGTCCAAGTATAGGAGGAGGGGGGTGGGTGTGGAATACAGGGCTGAGAAATAGAAGAATGTGTTCAATCTCCTACACGAAGCCAGAGCCAATTATGAAGATTTAACAGTTGCTTATAGATCAAATGCATGGATCATGCAGCTGCAAAGAGGTCTACCCAGCCGCTCCCACAGGCAACATGGAATTCTTCTGTGCAATTTACTGTGTTGTTGTTGTTGTTAAAGATGTGAGACAAGCCTATATTGCACTTCATTAAAAATGCCAGGTCACTTCACAACAATATACTGATGGACTCAGTAGAATCAGCAATCAGTACTGGGGCAGGGGCCTTGGCTGGCACCCGGAAATGCACGGCCCCAGCGCCAGTCCTGAGGAGGCTCAAGGCCAGGGGTCAGCAACCTTTTTCAGCCGTGGGCTGGTCCACCGTCCCTCACAGCATGTGGGGGGCCGGACTATATTTTGGAGAGAGAAAATGAACGAATTCCTATGCCCCACCAAGAACCCAGAGATGCATTTTAAATGAAAGGACACATTCTACTCATGGAAAAACACATTGATTCCCGGACTGTCCGTGGGCCGGACTGAGAAGACAATTGGGCCGCATCCGGCCCCCGGGCCTTCGGTTGCCTACCCCTGCTCAAGGCAATCACTTCCTGCACTTCACGTTAATGCAGAAGACGGCCCAGTTGTGCTCAGATGCTCAAAATTCCCTTTTCACCTTTGAATCTTTGGAGGGTCTGTTTCAGTTGGCATCAGGACAGCTCACCTAGCAGTGCAGCTGCCTTTATTGCAGAGGCAGGAACTTTCCTTCCTTTCATATTCTGGATTTCTGTACTCACATAGAAATAATAAAATGGTTTCTGCTGTTTGTTAAAAGTCATGAATGAACTCTCACAACTCTTTGATAAGGTAGCTTGCTTGTGTTTTGAGAAATCGTATAAGAGGAGCATTCATAGGAAGTTGCACTTGACAGAGTCAATCTAGCCTAGCACTGCCTACACTGACTGGCAGCAGCGCTGCAGGGTTTTCAAACAGGGGACAGTCCCAGCCCTGTCTGGTGGAGATCCTGGACTGAACCTGGGATCTCCTGCATGCAAAGCAAGGCCTCCCTCACCTCGGGAGGCGTGAGTTCTCTACTGTATTTCAACAAATGCTTTCACTTTATCATTTCATTTTCATCTGTATATTTTGTGCACATATTTTCCTGTATATTTTAGACAGAGAGGAGTAGCAATAGGGTTAGGGCAAGGTTCAGAGTCAATGTTGTGTGAGCATTTTAAAGCAGTTGAGTTTAAACAGGAGGGAATTTCACCTGAAGAGATGGCCAGCATCGTGAATCTGTAAGTAGGATTTCTTCTGCTTCTTTTTTTTAATCTTCTGGGGCAAGGGCTTGGGGTCCCCCACACGGCCAGCATCCCCATGGAATTTAACCCCTTCCTGAACAGCTTAACTTCTCTTCCCACCCGCCTTCCCATTCTCCCTCAAATCTCATTGCAGCTCAGCTGGTTAGAGGGAGCTGCAGATAGCACCACGGTTGCAGGCCCGATTCCCATAAGGTACAGCTGCATATTCCTGCATTGCAGGGGGTTGGACTAGATGATCCCCAGGGTACCTTCCATGATCATTATTTGGGGATGCTTTTTATTACATTCATAGCCCACTTTTCATCCAAGCAGTTCAAGGTGGCATTTATGCTTCCCTTATCTTTGCTTTGCTGGGGCTGGGGGGAGTGTTGGAATCCCCCCCCCCCCCACATACATTGTAGCACCCTGCTTGTGGTTAACGCTTAGCTGGAATGAAATATTCAACGCAGCAATAGAGAAATTAAAATAGTAATTTATTTGTCAGACAAATAAATGAGAGGCACAGTGGTATATGGTTACCAAGCTCTGGCCTGGCCTCCTGCCATTCTGGCCAGCACTTATATTTCCTTAATCCAGCCCCCTTGCTCCTCCTGTGGCTGCCTCTGTCCAATCAGCCTGGTTGAAATTCCTATTGGCTGTTTGCTGGAACCAATCACAAAAGATACACCCATTTCCCTTCCCTTTTATGGGAAACAAAAAGCTATATATTCTTCTATCTATAAATGACAAATAAGAAGTAATATATCTTACACTTGTCTCAACAAGGAACCTTAATTACCAGCTCACCTCTTGCCCTCCTTGCCCTATTGCCTTCCAAAACAGATGGTTAATCTTAAATTTTTATCTTAAACAGATGTCAAGGATCTTGAGTTCACATCATCATTGAAAGATCTCCTTCTTTTGGAGGTCTTTAAACAAAGGCCTGACAACCATATGTGTGATCTAATGATGTTTCCTGCTTGGCAGGGGGGCTGGGCTGGTGGCTGATGGCCCCTGTGATCTCTTCCAACTATATGAAATAAGAATCTATCATTTCTTAAATCCTTTGCATAATTACATTTAAGCCAATATATTTAATACATAACATAAATAACCTTTTAAAAGAATAAACCTTCTCAAAGTAAAAAAAGGAAGGAACAGTTTCCAGCCTCAAAATAAGATAGGAAGAAACCTATCTTCTCCAGCCAAGCCAGTTGCTTTTCCATTGCTCTTGACCTTTTAACCTTAGGAAAATATGGCTCAAGTTTAATGGGAGGCACATGGTTTTATTTTACTATTTACCAACTCTTAATTTTGTTTTCTCAGCCTTTTTTATATTCTGTAATATGTAGGGTCAGTGTAACCTTGGCTCTCAGCCTGTAATTCCCTTTTTACGACTTTGAGAATTGTTTTCTGCTATAAATCAGGGGGCCCCCTTGTCCAGGAGGATAAACATTGCCAAGGTTCTTAGGCAACTGGTCTTCTGCCTGGCATAAACATTTGAAAATCTTTAAGCTCTTTTTAAGATACAGGCCCTGATCAAAAATATAAGCTTTGATAAAAATGCAGGCTTATGATTAGATGCCTCAACATGAGATGCACCACTGTGTTCCTGTGGAGAGCCATTTGGGGTCTGTGGGTGCATAAAAAAAGAAAAAGAGCCCTATTGCGTGGCGAGTCCCCCCCCCCCCCCCAGTGGAAATAAAGACACATGACACAATTATTTAAGGTTAATGGGCTAAATATGGCCACAACTTTATTGGTTACAGGTGATGAGTGGTATTGGCTTAGGCATTGGTCCTAACTGACTATCCGGCTTCAGCCCGTCAGCTTGAGGTCCGGGAAGGTTTAACCACCAGTAGGGGGAGTCCTGCTGATGCACATCAACTAGGAACCCCCCCCCCGGGGGTCACCGCTCAGGGGCGTGCCTTAGGCCCTCACCTCCATAGTCTTCGGACAGGGCCACGCTTCCCGGAATCCTTTATTGGACTACCCTTCAAAATGTGGGGCAGGTGATGGCGCTTCCTCCCCTCTTACATCTACAGAACAATACCAATACCAATGCCTAACCGCCAATACCCAGAAAGTTGTGACGATTTGCTACGAGGTAGGCGAAAAACCATCCGCGCCAGCGATAAATAGGGCTGGTCATGCCCCCTGAGCCAGCCGATTGGCTGTCCAGGGGCTGACGCGGCCGGGGATTCCCTCAGTCGCCCGCAACTCCACCTCCTTTGTAGGCAGAAGTGGCTTTGCTGGATCAGAGGAAAAGCCCATCTAGTCCAAACTCACAAGCAGTAGCCCACTCCTGCTGCTTCTCCTCTAGCTGTGGGCTTCAGAGGTAGAGTGCCTCTGTTCCTGGAAGCTCTATATTGCTATGTTGAGTGATAGTAAGAGATGTTGTTGTTCTCCTCCAACGGAATCGTGGGTGACCCCAAGGCTCCACAGGCAGCAGAACCGCCTCAGGCAGAGTCCTTGGAGTTGAGGCTTTCGGGGTTCCGGGGTCATGAGGAGGCACTGGAACCCGAAGATCAAGTTCTCAGAGGGGTGGTTTGAGTCCGTGTACACATTCGTGGCCCCTCCTACCTCGATCTCGGTCCAATTCGGGCTCCTTGAGACTTCCCCGTTGCCATAAAGAAGGTAGGTCCCATTATAGCACTTCAGCCGGTAGTAGGGGTGATCAAGGGTGAGGGCAGCTGACCCAATGCGTTGCAGGTTCTTGTCTCGAATAAAAAGTTCCCAGTATTCGTTATCAGTGAGTCGGGGTACTAGCGAGTGGCGCAGCAGGGTTCGGGACTCTGGAAGGCAGAAGTCAAAGTCCCCCATTCGGTGGGGGTTGGACTTTCCGCCGGTCTCGACCCTGTGGTAATCCAAGAAGTGGTAGTCTGTTTGTAGTCCTGTACAATGGTCCGGCGGAAAAGCGGAGATCTCAGTCAGGGTGGTGAGGATAAGAAAGGTGGGGATCAGGTTCATGGTCGGCGGTCGTGAGAGGCTGAAGGAAGGGAAGAAGAGGCGAGCTGTCAAATGTGGAAACGGAGTGGTGAGCATAGAAGTCAATGGAGCTGTCAAACGAACTGTCAAACTAGCTGTCAAACACACTGTCAGGGAAGCGGGGGAGGAAGGCAGTCTATGGAGCTGTCAAACGAGTTGTCAAACGAGCTATCAAACGAACTGTCAAACGAGCTGTTAGGAAGCGAGGATTAGAGCGGTCTATGGAGCTGTCAAACGAGCTGTGAAACGAGCTGTCAAACGAGCTGTCAAACCCATATAAAGCGTAATTTGAAGCGTAATTAAAGCAGTTGGTGAGGTCAGAAATACTTGGTAGGGACCTTCCCAGGCAGGCTGGAGGGTTAGCTTCTGATAGACCTTGACCAGGACCCAGTCACCTGGATGGAACGAGTGGGCTTGGACGTTAATGGGCAGGTTCTGTCCCTCGATAGCCGCGTACTGGTGGAGGCGCTGCAGCTGTTTCTGAAGCTGAATAATATAGTTAGTAAGTTCTGCTTCCCCCACCTCGGGTTTTGAGAGGGGGAATAAGGTGTTATAAACAGGAGGGGGTCTCCCGAATAGGAGTTCAAACGGGGACAGTTTCAAAGGTCCAGTTGGGGCACTCCATATGTTATGGAGGACCAGTGGGAGTGCATTTACCCATCTCAGTCCAGTGAGCCTGCAAACTTTTCCCAGTTGTATTTTTATCTCTTGGTTCAAACGTTCTACTTGGCCAGAGGATTGTGGATGGTATGGCGTATGGAGATCCCACTTTATTTGGAGGGCTCTGGTCACCTGTTGTACTACATTGGCAGTGAAATGGGTTCCCCTGTCACTGTCCAACCGGCGGGGCACCCCATATTGGGGAATAATGTCCTGTAGCAGGGCCCGAACGGAAATAGAGTACGCTTTGGAATTGCAGCATAATGACTTTGCTGATGAGGGGGAGAGGGTCGCCTATATTGTCTGGCATCTTCAGGATGGTGCCCGGGAATGGATCAGGCCCCTAATGGCGACGCAAAATGCTGCCTTGAAAGACCTTAGGAAATTCTATCAGGCGATGGATGCAATGTATTCCAGTGAAGTGGAGCAAAATGTGACTCGACGGGAATTGATGGGGTGCAAGCAGGGGAGCCAATCAGTTAGAGACTACTGGTCGCACTTTGCGATGTTGATCCACCGGCTAGGGTGGGATCTGGACTCTGAACCCATTCAAATGTTGTTTGAGGAGGGGTTGTCCCCAACTGTGAAGGATGAGCATTCCCACGCGCCCCGCCCGCAGTCGATGGATCAGCTGACCAAGGCTGTGCTTGCAATTGGAGTAAGACAGGTGTGATGGCCTGGGATTCCGATTCAGAGGCTGAACCAGAGGAATCCCAGCCTGCACAGGAGTCCCCGCCTCCAGGGCCGGCTGAACTGGGGCAAGGCCTAGATTCTGAGGAGCCTGCACCTGTGTCAGATCCTCAGGAGCAGGCACCAGGTGAAACCATTCTGGCCCCAGAGGTGCTTGAGGACTCAGTGTCTACAGGTGAGCCTCCTCCTGGGCCCAGTAACCCTTCGGCCTCTCCTGAACTGCAGAGGCTTAGGGCAGAGAGGCGAAGGGAACTGGTTGCTCCCAGGAGGAGTGCTCGCCTTAAGGCCAGGGGAGGCGGGGCTCCTGGGGGCCGGGACCGCCCCTGGCCTTAGAAGAAGATAAAGATCAGTCAGCCCGGTCCCAGGTTGCGGGAGCAACGTCGTTGTTGGCTTCAGACCTTCCAGTGTTCCTGTTCCCTGCCCGGCCTCCTGCTTCTGACCTTCCAGCATTCCTGTTCCCGCCCGGCTCCCAGCTTCAGACCTTCCAGTGTTCCTGTTCCCTGCCCGGCCTCCTGCTTCTGACCTTCCAGCATTCCTGTTCCCCGCCCGGGTCCCTGTTTCGGACCTCGCCTCTCATCTTGTGAACTCTGTCTACGGTAACGGTACCTTCCCCCCGGGACCAGCACAACAGGAAGCACGGACTCAGGAGAAGGGCGAAGGGAGAGGGGAACGTTGCCATGACTATCGCATTCCTGAAATACCGAGGCAGCCTTCCCAGCCGGCTGAGCCAATGGAAATAGATGGCGCGCGAGAGAGCGTGAGGTTTCAAACTCCAGTGAAGGTCACAAGAGGGAGGGAAAGCATTTGAAAACAACCAAGAAGTGCTTCCTCTGCCAACAGCCAGGACATTTTGCCAGGGTCTGCCCTCAAAGAAAGGCCTGGCAAGGGATGGTGGGAGCTGCTGGCTGTGAGGAGGAGGGGGAAAGGGGGCAGCAGCCAAGCCAGCAACCAATAGAAGTGCCCCAGCCAGACCCTCCCAGGGCAGCTATAGCCATAGAAGTGGTGTGAAGAGAATCAGAACTTACAGGGTTAAGCAGTTCTGAGTGACGTCTCACATTCTGAGGCGTGGCTGTGTTCCCAGAAAGGAGTGTTTTCTGTGTGTCTTTTTTCCTTTCGCTTTTGCGGTGAGGCAGCAAGATGTGTGCTCTCTCGCCCGGTAATTTACACGATTAAAGACTGGAAAGAGATAAGCAAGAACGCTTGAGTGTGTTTGATTTATTACACACACGCACAGCAACAGTTTCTACTCTGCGGAAACTCTGCTACAGGGAGTCCACGGAGAGCTATCCCTGGGGGTCCAGTGGGCAGCAGAGCGCCAGGGAAGCGTCTGGACTCCATCCAATAGCCACAGAACTCCCGAATGGGCACCCAGTCAAGGTGGAGGGGCTGCTGGATTCAGGCAGCTCCTGCAATTTCTTCAGCAAGGACTTCGCTCTAGAGCACCAACTCCACCTGCTGCCCCTGGATTTTCCCTTGCAAGTGACCACCATCGATGGCAGGGAACTTCTGGGAGGGGAAGTGACGCACCAGACCCCACCAATGAGAATGAGGGTTTCCAGGCACACGGAGACCATTGCCTTTCACGTAGCCACACTGGCAGGACCCCCAATAATATTAGGGATGAGCTGGCTGACACTACATGATCCAGTAGTGGCATGGCATCAGCGGTCGGTCACCTTTGGGTCAGCTTACTGCTTGGAACACTGTCTAAGGGGGGGGGACCCAAGGATGACAGTGGCCAGGGTGGCTGGGATGGCTGTGGAGCCAAAAGGGGAGGTGCCACCACAATATGCTGACCTGCAGGAGGTCTTCAGCGAGAAGGAGGCAGATAGACTACCCCCCCATAGGCCCTTTGACTGCCAAATCAACTTACTCCCAGGGGCTCAGCTGCCGGTGGGTAAGCTGTATGCCATGTTTGACCGGGAAATGCAGGAGTTGCGGGAATTTATTGACAAGAACCTGAAAAGAGGTTTCATAAGAGAATCAAAGGCGGTGGGGGGCAGTCCAGTGTTCTTTGTGGACAAAAAGGATACTAATTAGTGTAGATTAGTCGTAGGTTTCAGGGCCTTGAACCTTGTATCAGAACCCGTGACCTTCCCAATGCCCAGGATTGACGACATTTTAACACGGGTGAGGCAAGGGAAAATCTTTACTAAGCTGGACCTCCGGGGAGCGTACAATTTGATTAGGATGAGGGAGGGAGACGAATGGAAAACCACCATGTTCACCCCCCTGGGGGCCTTTGAGTACTTAGTTATGCCATTTGGATTACAGTCGGGCTCCGCCTGCTTTCAAGCATTCATGCACCCCGTGTTGGGGTCCTTGCTGTACAAGAACTGCGTAGCCTTTTTGGACGACGTCTTAATCTATTCTGACAATGAGAAGCAACATGTCAAAGACGTCAGGGAAGTGCTAAAGAGACTGCAGAAGCACCAGTTGTGGGTCAAGCTGGAAAAATGCCAATTTCACACAAGAGAGGTTGAGTTTCTGGGGTACAAGTTGTCAGACAAGGGCCTAGCTATGGACCCGAGCAAGGTGCAGGCGGTGCTGGAATGGAAGACCCCCAAAACCTGGAAGGACGTGCAGAGGTTCCTAGGGTTCAGCAACTTCTACAGGAAGTTCATCAAGAACGTCACCCACTTGACAGCGCCCATCACAGATTGTCTCAGTAGCAAAAAGAAGTTCGTCTGGACAGAAAGGGCCCAGCAATCCTTTGAAAGACTGAAGAAGGCGTTCGCTTCGGAAGAGCAGCTCCTGCACGTGGATCTGCAGAAGCCCATGAGGCTGGAGACCGACACGTCAGACCGAGCCATCGGAGCGGTACTGTTGCAGCCAGGGGCCCAGCAGAGCTGGAGGACGTGCGCCTTTTTCTCGAGGAAGCTGAGCAAGTCGGAGCAAAACTACACGGTGTATGACCGCGAACTGCTTGCAATTTATGCAGCATTTCGACGATGGAGACATCTGCTAATAGGGGTGCAGCACAAGATCCAGGTGTGTACGGATCACAAGAACTTGGAATGCTGGAGGACTGCGCGAGTACTCAACCAGAGACAGATTCGATGGGCACAGGAGTTCTCCAAGTTTTCCTTCGAGATCCGGTACGTGCCGGGAGAGGAAAACATAAGAGCAGATGCTCTCTCCCGGAAGCCGGAGTACATGGAAGGAGAGGGACCGCCGGAAGTCAGACACATGTTCCCCGAGAACCGATGGGTGTGTGGGGGAGTGTTGGTTGGGAAACGAGAACTGGCCGGGCTTACTAGAAACGATGAATTTGCTCAAACTAAAATCAGGGAACTCCGGGACGGAAGGGAAAAGGAAGGGCTACTGTACTATAAGGGGGCGCTGTACGTACCGGGGGAGACCTTGAGGGGAAGGGTACTAAAACAACTCCACGACAACCCAACAGTGGGGCACTTTGGTCAACACAAAACCATGTTGCTTGTCACCAGGCAGTTCTGGTGGCCAAGGGTAAGGGAAGATGTACGGGAATATGTACGGGGGTGCGACCGCTGCCAGAGGGCAAAGGGGGAGAGGGCTGCCCCCGTAGGGTTACTGGAACCCTTACCCACACCGGGAAGACCCTGGGAGGTGGTGTCCATCGATTTTATGACAGAGTTGCCCAAGTCAAGGGGAAAGACAGCAGTCATGGTAGTAGTCGATCTACTGACAAAAATGTGCCATTTCATAGCTTGCTCACATGCGGTGACGGCAGAGGAAACAGCCAGGTTGTTTGTGGATCACATCTTCAGGCTGCATGGAGCTCCCTTGAGGGTCATCTCAGATCGCGGGAAACAATTTACTTCCCGGTTCTGGAGGAAGCTCATGAGCTTGCTGCAGGTCGAGGTGGGCTTCTCGACGGCGAGACACCCGGAAACCAACGGGCAAGCAGAAAGAGCGAACAGTATACTCCAGCAATACCTACGCTGCTACGTCAGCGAGAGACAGAACGATTGGGTAGAGAAACTAGCGCTGGCTGAATTTGCGTACAATAACGCTGAACATGTGTCCACGGGAATGAGCCCATTCATGGCCAATTATGGGTGTCACCCCAGGGCCTTCCCGGGGAGGGGCGAGGAAGTTTGGAGCGTACCTGCAGCAGAGCAGTTTGTGGAAGAAATGGAGGCCTTACACCAGCAACTTAAGTTGAACTTGGAACGGGCCAAGGAAATTTACAAGAGGCAGGCAGACAAGCACCGTCCGGAAGGGGAGACCATACGGGTGGGAGACCGGGTGTGGTTGTCAACCCAAGGGTTACCCTTTAAGGGAGGGTGCAAGAAGTTGCAGCCAAGGCAGCTGGGACCTTCTGAGGTAACACAGCAGGTGAACCCAGTGGCATTCAAGCTCAAGTTGCCTGACAGCATGAAGATACACCCGGTGTTCCATAGGTCCCTACTCTCACCGTACAGGGAGGGGCGGGAATTCCCAGGGCAGGAGGGAGAAGTCACCACACACCCACAGGTAAAGGAGAGGGAACACCACAACCAAGCCACAGAAATACTCGATTCAAGGTGTCGAGGGCGTCAGGTGGAGTACTTGGTAGCTTGGGAGGGAGAACCCAGGTCAGAAAACACGTGGGTTCCCGCAGAGGTAATCAATGACGGGTATCTTGTGGAGGAGTTCCACAGCCTGTTCCCAGATAAACCAAAACCACTAACGAGATTCTGGGAGGAGCAATTTGGAACCACAGACGATGAAGAGGATTTTGTGGGTTTTCCTGCCTCCAAAGAGGAGGGAGGAGAGGCGTCAGAGGGAGAAGAATCAGACTGGGAGGGCCACCCCGTGGGAAGAGATCGGAGCGGGTGGGAAGCAGGTTTTGAATCCTCAGAGGATGGCGACAGCTCCTTCTGGGGATTCCCCGCATCGTCGGCCAAGGAAAGGGACGAAGTTGGATCAAGAGGTCGGTCCGGGGGTGGAGGGGGTCCTGGGGGGGAGGGGGATGTCAGGGAACTGCCATTGGAGCCAGAGGCGGAGGCAAGGCTCCCAAGCGATGCTGGAGAAGGGCCCAGCAGGGAGAGAGGCAGCTCATCGGCTGGGGAAGGAAATCAGCGAAACACCAGGGATAAAGGGGGGCAGATGGGGGAACCGGCGAGGGGGCTCCAGGACTCCTCGCCGGAGACCAGCGGGGAGAGCACGGGTCCTCCGCTGCCCACACCCACCCTGCGCAGAAGACTTCCACGCAGGGAGAGTAGGTGGAGACTTGGCGTCAAAGAACTTCTTTGCTGGAAGAAGTTCAAGAAATGCCCACTGACGGATTCTGCTAGCGACTGAAACAGCCACGAAGTGAAGGGCTGTCCAGACAGAAAAGGTTTAACCAGGCAACCTAGCCAGGAGTGGCGGCAACTTACGCACGAGCAACCCCTATAACCCTTTCAGAAGGTGATCTAGATCCTCTCGGGGCTTCTCGGCTTGGCAGACTATTGTGGTGCAGTCATGGTGTGCGGTGCCATCATCAGGGAGGGGTAACAAGGTAGCCCGGTTGAGGGAGTTGACTCGTTTAATGGTGACGTTAGATGGAGTTAGCAGGAGGGCTTCGTATCGGTTTAGGCGGGAGTTTGAGAAGTGGTGACAGCCTCTCAGGGTTAGAAGGATGGAGACGGAATGGGGAACATGGATGGTGATTTCATGTCCCAACACTGTTTCCTGAGCCTTTTCAAGGAGGATCGCAGTGGCGGCAATAGCTCTCAGGCAACTCACTGCTCCCTTTGCGGTGTTGTCTAGCTGTAAGCTGTAATAGGCTACTGGCCTTTCTTGATCTTGGAAGGGTTGAGTTAGGACCCCTGAGGCTACCCCCATTTGTTCGTGAATGAACAGATTGAAGGGAATCCGGTAGTCTGGCAGGCCCAAGGCGGGGGCAGATCTTAATTCTCGTTTTAAGCGTTCAAAAGATTTATAGGCTTCCTCCTCCCAAACCAGTGTATCTGGGTGGTCTTGGCGGGTCATAGCAGATAAAGGTTTCGTTATTTCACTATAACCAGCAATCCAAGCCCGGCAGAAGCCGGCCATTCCAAGGGAAGCCGCACAATTGCCGCTTTGTCTTGGGGAGGGGAATTTTGGTGACAGCTTTGATTCTATCGGTTGCTAGGCTTCAGGTACCCACTCCTAGGATGTGCCTGAGGTACTTTACTTCCTGTTTACAGTATTGCAGCTTTTTTGGGGACACCTTGTGTCCCTTGCGTGCTAGTTCTGAAAGGAGGTGTTTGGTGTCTAATTTGCATGCCTCCTCACTGGTAGAAGATAAAAGCAAATCATCTACGTAGAGCAAGAGGGCGGAGCCAGCAGGTAGGTGTATATCCTGTAAATCTTGATGTAATATTGCAGAAAAGATTGCGGGTGATTCCACGTAACCCTGGGACAGCCTGGTCCAAGTTAATTGGCTGGGTCCCCAGGTGAACGCAAAAAGGAACTGGCTGGCGGGGTCTAAAGGTATACTGAAAAAGGCAGAGCATAAGTCCGCAGCGGTGTACCACATTGTCCCTGCCGGAATGGCGTTTAGAAGAGTGTTTTGGTTGCCCACAACTGGGTGGCGGGGTATTACGAATTGGTTTACCAGTCTCAGATCTTGGACGAAACGATACCGGACTGGGGCTCCCTCTGCTGAAGGTTTCTTTACGGGGAGCACTGGGGTGTTACAGGGTGACGCACAGGGGACCAGGATCCCCTTTTCGAGGAAGTCCTCTATCATAGGCGTTAGTCCCTCAATGGCTTCCTTGGGTAGAGGGTACTGTTTGGTGCAAGGGAAGGGCAGTTTGGTTCTATAATAATAATAATAATAATAATAATAATTTATTATTTGTACCCCGCCCATCTGGCTGGGTTTCCCCAGCCACTCTGGGTGGCTTCCAACAGAGATGAAAAATACACTAAAATGTCACATATTAAAAACTTCCCTGAACAGGGCTGCCTTCAGATGTCTTCTGAATGTCAGGTAGTTGTTTATCGCTTTGACATCTGATGGGAGGGCATTCCACAGGGCGGGCGCCACTACCGAGAAGGCCCTCTGCCTGGTTCCCTGTAACTTGGCCTCTCGCAGTGAGGGAACTGCCAGAAGGCCCTCGGAGCTGGACCTCAGTGTCCGGGTAGAACGATGGGGGAGGAGACGCTCCTTCAGGTATACTGGACCGAGGCCGTTTAGGGCTTTAAAGGTCAGCACCAACACTTTGAATTGTGCTCGGAAACATACTGGGAGCCAATGTAGGTCTTTCAAGGCCGGTGTTTTATGGTCTCGGCGGCCGCTCCCAGTCACCAGTCTAGCTGCCGCATTCTGGATTAGTTGTAGTTTCCGGGTCACCTTCAAAGGTAGCCCCACGTAGAGCGCATTGCAGTAGTCCAAGCGGGAGATAACCAGAGCATGTACCACTCTGGTGAGACAGTCTGCAGGCAGATAGGGTCTCAGCCTACGTACCAGATGGAGCTGGTAAACAGCTGCCCTGGATACAGATTTGACCTGTGCCTCCATGGACAGCTGTGAGTCCAAAATGACTCCCAGGCTGCGCACCTGGTCCTTCAGGGGCACAGTTACCCCATTCAGGACCAGGGAATCCTCCACACCTGCCCGCCTCCTGTCCCCCAAAAACAGTACTTCTGTCTTGTCAGGATTCAACCTCAATCTGTTAGCCGCCATCCATCCTCCAACCGCTTCCAGACACTCACACAGGACCTTCACCGCCTTCACTGGTTCTGATTTAAAAGAGAGGTAGAGCTGGGTATCATCTGCATACTGATGAACACCCAGCCCAAACCTCCTGATGATCTCTCCCAGCGGCTGCATGTAAATGTTGAAAAGCATGGGGGAGAGGACAGAACCCTGGGGCACCCCACAAGTGAGAGCCCAGGGGTCTGAACACTCATCCCCCCCCCCACTTTCTGAACACGGCCCAGGAGGAAGGAGCGGAACCACTGTATGACAGTGCCCCCAGCTCCCAGCCCCTCAAGACGGTCCAGAAGGATGTCATGGTCGATGGTATCAAACGCCGCTGAGAGATCCAGCAGAACTAGGAAACAGCTCTCACCTTTGTCCCTAGCCCGCCGGAGATCATCAACCAGTGCGACCAAGGCAGTTTCAGTCCCATGATGAGGCCTGAATCCCGACTGGAAGGGATCCAAATGGTCCGCTTCTTCCAGGCGTGCCTGGAGTTGTTCAGCAACCACTCGCTCAATCACCTTGCCCAAGAATGGAAGGTTTGAGACTGGGCGATAATTGGCCATCGTGGCCGCATCTAAAGATGGTTTTTTAAGAAGCGGTTTAATAACCGCCTCTTTCAGCGGGTCTGGGAAGGCTCCCTCATGGAGGGAAGCATTCACCACCCCACGAAGCCCATCGCCCAGTCCTTCCCAGCTAGCTTTTATAAGCCAGGATGGGCAAGGATCCAGGAGACAGGTGGTTGGCTTCACTCGTCCAAGCAGCCTGTCCACATCCTCGGAGGTAACAGATTGGAATTGATCCCACACAACTTGACCAGACAGGACTCTAGCACTCTCCCGCCCCGGCCCTGCTCCCACAGTGGCGTCTACTTCTTCCCGAATCTGAGCGATTTTATCTGCAAAAAAATTTGCAAAATCATTGCAGGAGAACATGTGGCCCGTACTGGGCCCCGATGTTACAGGTGGTTCCGCTAAATTGTGAACCACCTGAAAGAGTCTCCTGCTGCTGTTTTCTGCAGATGCAATAGAGGCGGTGAAGAAAGTCTTCTTCGCCGTCACTATCGCCACTTGGTAGGCTCGACGTTGAGCTCTAACCTGTGTCCGGTCAGATTCGGAATGAGTTATCCGCCACCGGTGCTCTAGCTGTCTCAACGATTGTTTCATTGCCCTCAGATCCGTGGAAAACCACGGGGCTCTCCGGGTTCCATGCAATCGGAGAGGGCGCTTCGGAGCCAAACAGTCAATAGCCCTGGTTAACTCCACATTCCAGCGGGCCACCAGGGAATCGGCTGAAAGGCCATCAACATGGGATAAAGCATCCCCTACCACTCTCTGGAAACCATTTGGATCCATTAAGTGGCGGGGGCGGACCATCCGAATCGGTCCCACCTCCCTGCAGAGGGGATGGGTCACAGAGAAGTCCAGTTGCACCAGGAAGTGGTCTGACCATGGCACTTCTTTCATTTCACTTTTACTTAGTGTCAGATCACCAACATCCGTAGAGGTAAACACCAGGTCCAAGGCATGTCCGCGGCTATGGGTTGGGCCAGACTTATTCAGGGACAGCCCCATGGAGGCCATGCTTTCCACGAAGTCCCGAGCGGCCCCTTGTAAGGTCGTGTCGGCATGGATGTTAAAATCCCCTAGGACAACCAAGCTAGGTGTCTCCAGGAGAACATCCGCCACGACCTGAAGCAGCTCAGACAGGGAATCCTTGGTGCAGCGGGGAGGTCGGTACACCAAAAGGAATCCTGTACTGCCCCTATTGCCCAACTTCCAGAACATGCACTCAGAAAACTGGGTCTTCCCAATAGGACGCCTGGTGCAAACTAATGACTTCCTAAAAATCACTGCAACCCCCCCCTCCCCGCCCACATGACCTGGGTTGCTGTGCGTAAGAGAAACCTGGTGGACAAGCAGCGGCAAGGACAGGCCCATCTGCTTCATCCAACCAAGTCTCTGTTACACATGCCAGGTCAAGTCCTCCATCCATAATCAAGTCATGGATGGCAGTGGTCTTATGAATCATTGACCTGGCGTTGCACAGCAACACTTTCAGGTCATGTGGGTATCCCTTGCTGATTCTAGTATCCATCCGGTCAGGACCAGACCCGGAGGCAGGGATAGTCCTCAGACAATGACTAAACCTGCCTCCTCTGTAATGACATGGTCTGGTCTTAGCGTAACTCCTCCTCCTACCCGTGATCACTGAGATTGGTTGTCCCAGTGCATTCCCCCCTGTGAAACATATCCCAGCCATTTTGTGGGCTGGGGCCCATTCCCCGGCAGCCCTGACCCCTCCCCTTAAGAACAAAATAACCCCTTTTAAAAAAAAACACACACAAATAAAACAGTACAAACAAAAAACAATAAAAATTACAAAAATTACAAAAACATAAAATCAGACAAATTCCCAGACCCAATAAACATCCACCCCACGCCACCCCCCCATACAAAAAATTCAAAATAAAAATTTTAAAACATTTTAAAAGCACTCTGCACCCCTCCAGCAGTAACAGCAACTGCCCTAGTGAGGCCCGTCAGGCCCAGCCCTGGGCCAGGTGGTAAGTGGCAGGAAGGAGCAGGGCCCCATACACTCACAGGCAGGAGAGTCCTCCTGGGCAGCAGAGTCCAGCAGTCCTTATGAGGCTTCAGGCCCCGCCCCAGGCCAGATGGTGAGTGGCAGGAAGGAGCAGGGCCCTCAGACACTCACATACAGGAGAGTCCTCCTGGGCAGCAGAGTCCAGCAGTCCTTATGAGGCTTCAGGCCCCGCCCCAGGCCAGATGGTGAGTGGCAAGAAGGAGCAGGGCCCTCAGACACTCACACACAGGAGAGTCCTCCTGGGCAGCAGAGCACAGCAGTCCTTATGAGGCTTCAGGCCCCGCCCCAGGCCAGATGGTGAGTGGCAGGAAGGAGCAGGGCCCTCAGGCACTCACACAGGAAAGTCCTCCTGGGCAGCAGAGTCCAGCAGTCCTTATGAGGCTTCAGGCCCTGCCCCAGGCCAGATGGTGAGTGGCAGGAAGGAGCAGGGCCCTCAGACACTCACATACAGGAGAGTCCATTACTGGAATGGCTGGTATTAAGAGTCCTACGGAGGTTGATTCTGTGCCCCATAATAAAGGAGGTAGTTCACTCTCTAGTTCAGGGGGGAGTTCGGGAAATTGGCGGTCTAATTTTGCTTCTTGTATCATGCCCTGGAATGCGGGCACAGAGTCTTCAGGCATATATAAGTAGATGCCATCCCCGGAACATTTTATTGTAGCATTTAATTTACAGAGTAGATCTCTGCCAAGGAGGTTTACGGGACTGCTGGTCAGGAGGAAAGTATGTTCCACCAGTAGGGGTCCGAGAGTGACTTTAGCCGGTTGTGAGAGCGGGCAAGTGCAGGGTGTCCCATCCAGTCCCATGACCTTTCTGGTTTCCGACCCTGGTTCC
This sequence comes from Podarcis gaigeae, assembly GCF_964106915.1. Taxonomy (NCBI): domain Eukaryota; kingdom Metazoa; phylum Chordata; class Lepidosauria; order Squamata; family Lacertidae; genus Podarcis; species Podarcis gaigeae. Next base: position 8,837,158 of record NC_139695.1, on the reverse strand, counting down.
AGGTGGCTGTCGGTTAAGGTGGAGTATGTGGCTCCTGTGTCTAATAAGCATTGGTAGGGATGGCCATCGATCTCGATAGTGCAAACAGGGTCTTCTGGTGATAATGTCAGGACGGGACAAATGGCCTGGGTTGGGTCGGGATCCCCTTTTAGTTGTCAATATGTCTCCTGATTGTCGGGGGGTGGTTGATTTGGCGGGTGTAGGGGAGGAGTGGTGGCGTTAGTCCAAGGGTGAGTGGGTGGATTTATGGCGGGCATTTGAGTCCTTGGACCTGGTTGAGGTCGTTGGTTCTTGGGTAGTTAATTTGGGGGCACTTGCGAGCTGTAGGGCGCAGAGGGTACTTGTGGAGCATAGGTTGTAGGTGGCTGGTTTCCATATCCCTGGGTCATGTTGGGACATGATGGGAAAGGGGAATAGTTGGTTTTGTCATATAGAGGTTTAAATTCTTGCCCCCCGTAGGCTGCTGTGTTAAGATAGGGACAGAACCTTTTTATATGTCCCTCTTCTTGGCAGTGGAAACATCCTCCGGTGGTGGGTCCCCACTGCCTGTAGGGGTTGAGGGGTCCTCCTCCCCGGACCCCTCTTTCTCGACCAAAGCCTCTGCCCCGGCTGGGGTTAGGTTCCATGCTCAGGGCTAAGATCTGTTCAATTTCAGGCTTGGTTTCCTTTCGCTTCCTCTCATCCCGGGAATTGTAAACCGATTTGGCTATAGACAAGATCTCGCTAATACTTTCCCTGTCATATCCAATTTGGAGGTTTCGGGCTTTTCTGATGTCTGGGCTGGCTTGGTCCTTAAAGAAGCCCTTTATGATAACTTCATGCTGGGAGTTTTCCGGGTCTATTCCCCCCCCCCCCCATGTCTTAATAGCTGATACCAGCCTGGTGTAATAATCCGATGGGTGCTCATCTGGTCCTTGCAATACTGTTTGGACCTTCGTCCAGTTGACGGTACGCTGTCCAGCAGCCTTTATGCCGTCTAATATTGCCTTCTTAAATAAATCTAAGCACCAGATCCCGTTGGTGGTATTGTAGTCCCAGGTTGGTTCAATACGTAGGCATTGAGCTGTGAGAGCCGCTACCCCTTGGGGTTGTCCTGCCTGGTAGTCCGGGAGTTCTATCGCCTCTCCAGCCTTGGCCAGAATGTCCGCCTTCGCGGCTTCGTTAAAGAGGGCGTTCAAAAGGACATGGATGTCTGGCCAAGTGGGCTTGTGAGTGGAGAAAATAGCGCTGACTTGACGGTGGCACTTATCCGGATCGTCCCTCAGGGAAGGCATTTAATTTGACCAGGTTACTAGGTCAGCCGTATAAAAGGGTTGGTGCGTGTATACCATCCGGGGGGGTCCGTTGGGTTGAAGGGGTGGAATTGGCAAGGCCCTTAGGGGCATCTGGACTGCTGTAGGACTCGTTTGGCTAGAAGTCCCCGGGGTTTCTATGGGTTTTTCTGCAGGACTAGGGTCCTCTGGGGTGGCGCTCTTCTTTGCTTTGGCTTGCAATCGTGTGAGTCTTTGGTTCGTGCCCCCCCCCCCGTGCTCCTTCTCCCCCATTTCCTCGCCGCTATCCAAATTGTTGTTAGGGGTGGGTGGCGTGGGCTCTCTATAGTAGAAAGGGATCAGGGCTTGTTCCATAGAGTCGTCTGCGGGGTGTCCCTCGTAGGGGGGGGGGGGCAGAGGCTGCCTTCCGGGATTTAATATGGGCAGCTGGAAGGATGGGGCTCCTCTCGGAGCTTGGAGCAGTCCTTTGACTGCCTCGAAGGCGGCTAAATATTCTAACCGATGGGGCTTCTCCTCCATCAGGTATTTTCAGGCAGTCTTCATTGAAATAGCCACCTGTTGGCCAATGTTGCTCTGGTTTCGCGGAGGCGGTACTGGCGGGCCAGGTCTCTCTGCAGAGGTCCTCTAGTTTTTGTTTTGACAGCAACTTATGGCCAGGAATCGACTTCCAATAGGTGATAACAAATTCAAGAGGGGAGTCGGGGTCTCTCTGGGACTGGGAAGGCTTTCTAGAAGCCTTCCTCCCAGAGGGAGCCCGCTCATGCTTGGAAACCTGGCTACCCATGTTATGATTCACGCGTGTCTGGGTAGAGAGGGGAGAAAGAGAGGGGTCGATGAGGATTTGGGTAACTTGTACAGGGGTTTATTTAGGGTTTTCCTATTTCTTGTTGCTTGGCAACTTCCTAGTGATTTTAGTGAGCTCTAACTATCTGGTTTCCTTTTGTTCCTTTCCTTACTTCCTATTCCAAAACCTGGAGTTCCTTTCCACTCTGCCAAATCCCACCCAATTCCGCCTGGGCTATCCCTCCTGGCAACCTCCTACCTATCGTCACAATCTCAGGAAAAGGGGCCCTACTGAACGCCCGCGCCGTGCGGTGCCAGATCGGGTGATCCCTGGATAGAGTTTTGAACCGAAAATCCCCCTTGCTTTCGGAAGTGGGCTCACTTACGTTGCACCGACCGGTGTGGCTGGGATTAATGATAGAAAGCCAGACCCCTTCCTGCCCCCTTGCCAGGCACTAGGGAAGTTCGGAAAGAGAGCTCCAACCCCTTGCTATCAAATGGGATGCCCGTTGTGGTGAGTCGGCTGTCTTTCAAGCTGGTTCTCTCCGTCTTACTTTCGGGCTCCCAGTTGGTGCGGCTGGCTGGGGATTTTAAGAGAAAGAGATAGAGCTCAGAACCCCCCTTTCGGGTTGAGCAGCGGTCCATGGTCTCTCTCACTAAGCGGACCAAGAGAAAGGTAAGAAGGAGCGATAGAGAGGAGGGCAGAGAATTCAGTTGCCAGGAGATTACCACCCCCTTCCCACCAGTGCACTGGATTTCCCTTTTTCATTATACTCACGCGTCTTCAACTGTGATCCCGGGATCGATGAATAAGCCGGCTGGATCCCTCTTTGCTCCCCGGCTGAACTCCTGGGGCGTTCGATTACCGCCCAGAAGATGGCCGGAGGTCCAAAAGGATCTTCCCAGGCAAAATGGCCCGGAGCCGGCTGAAGATTTCAGGGCCCCTGGTCAGCAACACAGGAGAACCGCACGTCCCTGTTCGGGCGCCAAATGTTACCGTAAAATCTGGGTGCAAGTCTGCTCTGCCACCCAGCTCGTCGGACTAAGTCTGCGGGTCCCTGCGGAGGAAAATGAGCTCAGCCGGAGACAGGAGCAAGCTGCAGAAGATCCAAGTTTATTGCGCAACAGGTTCAAGGCAAGATTGAACCCCGGGAAAGGGGTGACATGAACTTTTAAAACTTCCTTCCATGTCCCAGAATACAGTGCAAAATACATCACAGTTACATCATGAATACATTAAGAAGAGGTTGGGTTACACAGATTACATCATGAATACATTAGGAAGAGGTTGGGTTACACCGGATTAACATATGGAGGAGGGAGGGGGGAATATGCAGAGCTGGAGATATGCACAGATAAGCACATCCTGAGTACCGGTGATGAGAAGACAATGGTCCATGTATGCATAGTCTGCCACCTGGCATTGCCCGGAGGAAAGGCTTGGCAGAGCGATTTGACAGGATTAGGGTCTTCCTGAGTACGTGACACTTCGCTTGAGGGATCATGGAGGGCAGGGGAGGTGTCATGGAGTCCTGGAGAGACTGAGCTGATTGGCACCAAAAGCAAGAAAATCGGAATTGTGGTTGATTTTATACGAATTTTTAAAGATTTTAGTCCATTTTATATTGATAATTGAGGTCGGAAACAAAATGGATACATTGTAGCAAGATTTGACACTTTTATGAGTTCACAAGTTTCGGTTCCATTGTTCTCCCAGCGGGGAGCCATCAGCAGCTTGTCAAGAGGTTAAATGAGGCGTGCAGGAGCTCGCTGAGCTAGCTCTGCAAGATGAATGCATGGTTCTGATTGGGTAGAACGCACCCATTGAAAGGATAGGGAATACAGCTTCATACGGTCAACCCACAGTAAAGATAGAGCGGGAGGGAAGACATAAGAATTTGGGCTTATTTCGCCCGTAATAGCGGATCGGTGTAGGAAAGGGGAAAAGGCACTTTATTTATGGGGCTTGGGGTAGAGTGCGGTGCTTGTGCAACGGTGTGGGGGCTGAGGGGTCCGCGTGGGGCTGGGTACCCTTGAGGTCATCACCTCAGACCCTCTGGTGACTGGCGGAAGGGTGAAGAAAGGCATGCCCCCCCCTTTCGTATCAGTAGTTGTGTTTTTTACAGATCAGTTTCATTTGTTGTGAGACATTAGTGTTTCATGCAGTGTTGGGTTAGGAAGAACAGAGGGGGAAAGAGGGGGAGGGTGGGGTTGGGTGGCAATGCTTCCCTTCTACTTAGTGTACAGGGGAAACTCGGGAAATTAGAATATCGTGGAAAAGTTCATTTATTCAAGTAATCAACTTATAAGGTGAAACTAATATATGAGATAGACTCATGGCATGCAAAGCGAGATATGTCAAGCCTTTATTTGTTATGATTGTGATATTATGGCATACAGCTGATGAAAACCCCAAATTAACAATCTCAGAAAATTAGAATATGAAATGAAATCAGCAAAACAAGGATTGCAAATAGAGCAATATTTGACCTCTGTGAAGTAGAAGCATGCATATGTACTCACTACTTGTTTTGGGCCCTTTTTGCATCAATTACTGCCTCAATGTGGCGTGGCATGGATGCTATCAGCCTGTGGCACTGCTGAGATGTTATGGAAGACCAGGATGCTTCAACAGCAGCCTTCAGTTCTTCTGCATTGCTCGGTCTCATGTGTCTCATCTTTCTCTTGGCAATGCCCCATAGATTCTCTATGGGGTTCAGGTCAGGCAAGTCTTCTGGCCAATCAAGCACAGTAATCCCATGGGCATTGAACCAGGTTTTGGTACTTTTGGCAGTGTGGGCAGGTGCCAAGTCCTGCTGGCAAATGAAATCAGCATCCCCATAAAGCTTGTCTGCAGAAGGAAGCATGAAGTGCTCCAAAATCTCCTGGTAGACTGCTGCATTGACCCTGGACTTAATGAAGCACAGTGGACCAACAGCAGCTGATGGCATGGCTCCCCAAATCAACACTTCACACTGAACTTCCAGCATCTGACATTGTGTGCCTCCCCATTCTTCCTCCAGACTCTGGGTCCTTGGTTTCCAAATGAGATGCAAAAGTTGCTCTCATCAGAAAAGAGGACTTGGGACCACTGAGCAACAGACCAGTTCTATTTTTCCCTTTGGCCCAGGCAAGATGCTTCTGACGTTGTTTCTTGTTCAGGAGCGGCTTGACAAGAGGAATATGACATTTGAAGCCCAGCTCCAGGATCCTTCTGTGTGTGGTGGCTCTTGATGCACTAACTCCAGCCTCAGTCCACTCCTTGTGAAAGTCCCCAACACGTTTGAATGGTCTTTTCCTGACAATCCTGTCCAGGCTGTGGTCATCCCTGCTGCTTGCGCAGCTTTTTCTTCCACACTTTCCCCTTCCGCATAACTTTCCATTAATGTGCTTTGATACAGCACTTTGGGAACATCCAACTTCTTCTGCAATTACCCTTTGAGGCTTTCCCTCCTTATGCAGGGTCTCAATGCTGGCTTTCTGCACAACTGTCAGGTCAGCAGCCTTCCCCATGATTGTGCTTCCTACTGAACCCATTGCAGGTGTTATGGATTGAATAGCTACTGCACCTTTTCACAATATTCTAATTTTATGGGATTGTTAATTTGGGGTTTTTATCAGCTGTACCCCATAATCGTCACAATTATAACAAATAAAGGCTTGACATATCTCTCTTTGCATGTCATGAGTCTATCTCATATATTAGTTTCACCTTTTTTAAGTTGAATTACTGAAATAAATGAACTTTTCCACGATATTCTAATTTCCCGAGTTTCCCCTGTATGTGTGGGGTTTTGTGTCAGCATCACTTGTTGGGGAGGGGGCTTTACTGGGTTGTTTTTCACCTTTACTATGCATTTTGTGTTTTTATATTGCGATTTTTATGTTGTAATCAGTGCTTTTTTCTATTTAAAAAAATGTTTGGGTACTCTCATTTTGACTCAAGAAAATCACCATTTTATAGTTCAAATCGGGGGAAATAAATGCAGTACAGTAAATGAACAAAAGTGCAAAGATTCACCCAAAAAAGCACTGGTTGTAACTGAGACCTGTGGGTATAGGGCGGTATAGCAACAACAATAACAACAACAACAACAAGGGCTTCCCCTCTCCTTCTCTTCTAGGTTCAGGCGACTGAGGGACATGGCAGCCCGCAAGAAGAAGGGGACCCGCAAAGTCCCCCAGAAGTCCAGGGTTGCTGGGGACCCACGTGAGCAAATGCTTCCTTTTCATTTTGGAGCGTAAGGAGGGGTGGCCTTAATGCTCTAATCCTCAACTGTGGAAAATAAGTAGAAATGAACTAACCTGCCCCCATGTCCTTTCCTGCTTCTCTTGTTGCAGATGGTTCAGAGACTGGCAGGGTCTGGGCATCGCCTGTGGTTAGTATTTGAGAAAACAGCACAGTACATACGAAATCCCTCAAACCCCCCCCCCCCCATCCACCAATGCTGCTTATACCCCCATTTTGGCGGTCTCAGATGCAGAGAAGCCGTCCTGCCATGAACTGACAGCCTGACTCTTGCCATTTCAGCAACTGGAGAAGTATGAGATGTTCCTCTCCTGCGTGCTGGCCACTTGCTCGGAGGCCCGTGCGAGAGAAAAGGACAGGTTGAGGTACTCCAAGAAGATGGCCGTCAAGGCAATTGCGGTGAGTGAGAGGTTGCATGAGGTATCCAGGGGTGAGGTGGGCAGGAGAGCTGGGGATGGGATTGGGGGGGGGGGTGCTGGGCAGAAGGAAGGCCTGGCAGGGTCTGGCCAAGAGAAGGGTTGTGCAGGCATTTGGCATTACATTGCCAATTCCTGCACTGAGTTTGGGGTTGGAGGAATCCACCTGATGTCCGTAGGGAACTGACGTTTCCCCCCTCCGCCCTCTGTTCTCTATCAGGATCTCATGGGACGGATTGCGTGCTTTACGCACCCTGAATTGGTCCTTGCTATGGCACTGGAAGCCCTTTACCAACTGAGGTATACTGGGTTTTTTGAGCTTGACGAGGAGCTGGCGGGGGGGGGGGGGGGGAGCAGAATGTGGAAAGGTGTTACCAGACCTTGCCACTGCAGTGAATTCGATTGGAAGAATTGCTTACAATTTCTTGGGTTTCTTGCGTTCAAAAAGCTTTATTCATGCAGCAACTATTTACAGGATGAGTGGAGATGTGAGAGAGAAAATAGAAGCTATGTTGTCTAGAGATGACTGCGAAATGGCTCAGCTTTTAGGGGTGGGATTAACAAAGACCTAGAGGCTTGCAACCAAGTGCCAGGTAGACTGCCGCATAAACAGTGCCCTCGTGTGTTTATTTTAATTTTACCTTTATTCATTTTTACCCTGAAAAATCTATACGCTGCTTGATTGTCAAAAGTGATTTAAGCTAACACATGCATTCACTAGAACTTCAAGAGAATGACATGTATTTGATGCTCCCCCTGCCCGCCCCCCCAATATGAGGAAGACTCCAAGGAGACAGAGTCTAAAACGGTTTACCTCCTTCTCTCCAGCCTCATGAAGCCCAAATTACCACTGAAGCTCCACAGCCTGATTGTGCATGCAGCCTTTGCGGCGGTCATTGAGGTCAAAACTGAGCCCGACAAGCAGGTAAGTTGTTAGCCTTGAAATTTGACTTCTGTAGTTGTTGTTTCTTCTTCACACGCTTTAAGCATTGCTCAACATCTGATCTCTCTTTCCCCTGCTTGGCGCATCCTCTCGCTCATTGCCATTGCCTGCAGGAGTTAGAGGAACATTATACTCTGATGCTGGGAGGCCTCCTCTGGGAGGCCCCAAGCACTAAGACCCTGAACTTGCTGATGAATGTAAGTATCTTGATGGCCTCAGTGGCTGTTGGACCTAGAAAGCTTTCATGGAGAAGCCGCCACCTAGCAGTGCACCTCTTGGGCCCTTCCCCTCTTGTAAGGCAAGCTGGCCACATGGACCAGCCAGCAAAGGCCCACTTGCCCAGACAGCCAAAGGAGGGCCTTGGATGCAGAGCTACAATTTGGGGCTGGAGGACATTGCCATTTTAGAACAGAAACAGATCTCTCTCTGAGCGTGTAAAGGGCTTCACAGTGGTCTGCCTGTTTTCCCCAGACCAGCCTCCTGATTCTGAGGTCCCCTTTCCTCCCACAGGAACTAAGAGGTTACACAACAAGTGCGATTGCAGCGGAGAGGCAACTGGCAGTCAGTGGCATTAGCTGGCTGATGTCCTGTGCAAGAAGGCTCAAGTTGCCTGAAGGTAAGTCTCTCACCTTTGGCACCTTCACAGCTCCAAGAGGCTCCCAGAGTGGCTTGTGAAAGGATTCCCACAGGAGGAATCACAGTCTGGTATCAGGCGCACAACACAATGTGTGTCCCTGGGATGCCGGACCAGGCTGGAGACCTTTCCTGCCCTCTTCCTTGATCTTACACTTCCACCTTGGGGCCAGGCAATAGAACTCACTCATCCCATGATGGAAGCAAGTCTTCCCTGGCTTGGGTCTGCTTCCATGTTCTCTTGCACCCATTATTGGGGGGGGGGGGTTAGGGTCAGATCAGTCATCTGATCCAGTACAGTCTTTTCTTTTCCCTACAGCATGCTCTCGTCCCTCTGGAGCTGGCTCACTTCTGCCCCAAAGAAGGTAACACCCACAGCCTGGGGACATGGGACACACTTTCCAGACTAAGGAGAGCCCACTCAGTAGCTGCAGCATCCTTGCTTGATGCAGACCTCCTGGGTCATGTGGCTGTGAAATCCTGCCACAGCACAAAGATGACCAAACTGCAGGCTTGGAAGGAGTCGTTGCCACCAAAGACAGGATCCATAAATAGAACCCCAGCCCTGGAAGCCTCCTTGTAAATGGGGTGGAATGGGGGGCAGGTCAATTTGGTGAATCAGTAAATGTGGCAGAAATTCATCTCTTTTCTCCTTCATTCTCTTCCAGATGACATAAGAATTGATGTCAGTTTCGATTATGGGGAGAAGACACAAGTTTCAAGGCTCAGCGATGATGGAGTGGCAAGTTTTGCTTGCTGTTTCATTGTGTGTTGTTGCTAATTGTGATCATTGCTGTTGTTTTAGAATTCTTTTCTATTCAATATTACTTTTTTATTGCTTTTAAATTGTTGCTTTTTAAGTTGTCCTTGTTAAGGAAAGTGTTCTGCTAATGTTGATTGTATTCTGAATTGCTTCAAGAAGCCTCATAGCAATGAATACTATTAAGAGTAATAATTATTTTACCTGCCTTAATTATAATAAAGCATTGACATGCATATTTTAAATTAGCGGTTAAGGTCTTAAACTACACATTTTAATAGTTTCACATCTGTATTCTTTACTGTGTTCTAGCTTATAGATTTTGATTTTAACCTACATATATATGAGAGCAAGTGTGGTGTAGTGGTTAAGAGTGGTAGTCTCGGTATCTGGGGAACCGGGTTTGCGTCTCCGCTCCTCCACATGCAGCTGCTGGGTGACCTTGGGCCAGTCACACTTCTCTGAAGTCTCTCAGCCCCACTCACCTCACAGAGTGTTTGTTGGGGGGGGGGAGGGAAAAGAGAATGTTAGCCGCTTTGAGACTCCTTAGGGTAGTGATAAAGTGGGATATCAAATCCAAACTCTTCTTCTTCTTCTACATGTTCTCTATCTCTGTATAAGTCCATATTCTGGTTTGTGACTAATAAATTGATTCGTTCATTCAATAAAGCTTCGGTGGTTTTGAAATTCAGTAAATTGTCTCTGCCTCCATTTTTTGGTATTGAGGGAAATGCTCTATAAAATAATCAGAAAACATCAGGGTTGTAGTCAACATCAGTCCTTTCCACAGCAGACCTATTTAAATTGATGGGCACAAATTACATAGCTGTGTTCATTTTGACGCATCTCTTCTGAGTAAAACTCAGTTGACTACTGTAGGGATAATTGCGGAGTGGGCAGTGGGGTCCGGAGGGAGCACACTCCCCACCAGCAGGCAGCCACAGTCTGCCTGCACGCGTGACCCTGGGGTGCGTAGCATACTCCCCCTCACAGACAAAGTCATGGCTGTCTGGAACATCGTTCCCTCTGTCTGACCTTTTGCGGTCTCAGCAGTCTGCGGTGTCCCATCTGTAACCTTTGTCCCTGAGACCTTTTGTCTCCTTCGTCATACACTGTGCAAGGGGAAAATGATGCGGTGGAAACAGGTGCCAAAATAACTTTGTACCACCCCACGATCTCGGGACCAAAGGTGTGTAAAGGTCACAGCCCAAAATGTATCTGCCTAGCTTGCATATTTGTCTCAATAAAAGGAGGCTCCACAGGACTGGTCAGCAGCTCGCTTCAGCCCACCTGTGCGCAGCTCACATGATGATCAACTCCTGTCTTCTGCCTTCACTTCAGACGACTCCTCACAGGATATCATGGAATTGTAGAGTTGGAAGGGACCACAAGAGTCATCTAGTCCACCCCCTGCAATGCAGGAATATTTTGCCCAACGTGGGGCTCCAACCCACGACCCTGAGATGCAGAGTCTCACACTCTACTGACTGAGCTATGGGCAGATATCTTGTTTGATAAATGTGTCCCTTTGAAACATTTTAGTTTTATCCTCTCTGCAGGAGTTGCTATGCCTGATCATTCCATCTAGTTCTGTCGAAAGAGAGGTGGGGGTTGTTTTCTGATTTCTTAATTGTGAATATTTGGGGGGGGGAGGGGAGGCATAGGTGGAAAGGAGATACTCAGATGGACCAGAGTGAAATGGGGCCGAGTGAAATTGGGGCTTCGGGATGGCTTGGGGAATTCTCAAAGTGTCACATCCAAACCAAAACTCTTGGTTGTGGGATGCCCCTGCCTTCTGTCATCATTTGAGCTTTCCTCTGCTTCCCTTTCAAGCTGCTGTCTGGAAGGAGGCCAAAGCCCACTTAAACATAAGAATGATTATAAGAAAGCATTCATTCAACAGCCAGAGTTGAATGAAGACGATGTGCTAGGAGGAGAATGAGCTAATTAAACCATTCTGCAACACACACACACACACACACACACACACACACACACACTGCAATCCGAACCCCAGTGCTGTTATGAGGACAATGGTCACAACCACACATTTCAAGAAGCATTGCACTAAGAGTCACAGATTCACCCAACACATCCTGGGAACCTCTGTTTGCTACAGATCTAACATCTCTCAGCACCCTTGGCAAACTACAGTTCCCAGGATTCTTGAGGGAAAGCCTGGACTCTTTCAAGTGGTGTAAGAGCTTTAAATGTGTGGTGTGGAATTCCTCCAAAATAATCAGGGAACTGTGCAACCCTCTCTCTCTCTCAGGCTACGGTCCTGCCCCAGGCTCAGGACGAGGAGGAGGAGGGGCTCTTTATTAGATTAGGTTTGTATCCTGCCTTTCTATTTTCATGCTCAAGGCAGCTAAACCATCAGAACTACATAAATCAATTGTAATAATCAATACAATAAGAATAGCAATAAGAATTCTTTACCAAATCTAAATAATCTGATAGAAAATTGTAGGAAGATGTGCTTATTTAGATTACAACATTGCAGCGGGAGCAAAAGCCACCTTTCTTCTCTCAAGAGGGTTAGTTGAGTTTCTGTTGTTACGGAAAAATCCAGGTGGGAGGCTGCTCAGAGCCCGTGGGTCCCTGCGGAACAAAGAAGAAGTCCCGCCACCAACCAGAGCAAATAGCGGAGACCAAAGTTTATCGCGCAACAGGTTCAGAGACGAATTGAACCCGGAGAACGGGGTGACAAGGACTTTTAAAAGTTCCTATCTTATCCCAGCAGACAGTTCGCTAAACATCACCACTCCATCAGAAAAGGGGAAGGTTATACATGATTAACATAGGAGGAATGTGTTGGGGTAACATGCAAATACAGGATATGTCTTGGGAAATCCGCTCCACTTCCCAGTGGGGAGGAGTTGCAGTGGACCACGTGGCCACCCACTCCCCACCAGGGGCGGGGGACTCTGTCCCCTGTTGCCTATGGGATCCTGGCCACGTCAGAACCCGGCCAGCCAACCCCCAGAGAACTTCCTCTTTGGCTCGCTTCCTCAATCAACCGCCCTCCCTCCCTATTTTGCAGGTTAGGCAATGGCCTTGCTATGGACTTTGGTTGGTCGCCTTGGTTGTCCGAGGGGCCTGGTAGGAATTTTACGACTTGGCAAATTGGCACTGGACACTTGGTTTTCGCCTACCTCGTAGCAATCATCACAACTTTGTTAGGGGTGTGGTTAGGCATTGTTTGACCTTGTGTGGGGGAGGGGAGGTGTGGCCATCACCTGCCCCTCCATGCTTAAGGGTATTCCGTTAAAGGAATCCGGGGGTGTTGATCTAGTCTGAAGCCCGGCTGGGGGACTAAGGCCTTGACACGACCCCGACGGGAGCACCAGGGGGAGCTTGAGTTGGTTCGCATCGACAGGGCTCCCCCTACTGGGACTTCCTGCACAATGGGCAGGAGTCAGATATAGTCAGGTCCAATCAATGCCTAAGCCAATACCGCTCACATTCACCGAAGAATTGATGCTTTTGAATTCTGCTGCTGGAGGAGACTCTTGAGAGTCCCATGGACTGCAAGAAGATCAAACCTATCCATTCTGAAGGAAATCAGCCCTGAGTGCTCACTGGAAGGACAGATCCTGAAGCTGAGGCTCCAAGACTTTGGCCACCTCAGGAGAAGAGAAGACTCCCTGGAAAAGACCCTGATGTTGGGAAAGATGGGGGGCACTAGGAGAAGGGGACGGCAGAGGATGAGATGGTGGGACAGTGTTCTCGAAGCTACTAGCATGAGTTTGAGCAAAGTGCGGGAGGCAGTGGAAGACAGGAGGGCCTGGCGTGTTCTGGTCCAGGGGGTCAAGCAGAGTCGGACACGACTAAATGACTAAACAACATCTAGTTTTGATTGGGTTAACAGGGTAACGAGGTTTCGATTGACTCAGTCCGTTGTTCTCGCAGTGGGAGCTGTCATCACCTTGTCAGCGCTCAGTGGAGCGTGCAAAACAGCTGGAGCTGAGCTGCCTCTGCAGAGCCATGGCATTGCTGCGATTGGCTGAAGGGCTACATTCAACGCCATCTGATTGACTAGAGCGCATCCTCATGCAAATACATTATTCATTCATAAAATACATCGATTGTGTATAGCATCGGGATACGGGGTCAGAAATGACGCTTTCTTCTCTGGGTTTTGGACTTTTGTGCGGTGCTTGGTGCAACGTTGTGACGGGGCGGGCGGAGTCCTAGTGTGGCAGCGTTCCCTTGAGGTCATCGCCTCGGGCTCTACGTCTCTTACTCGGGAGTAAGACTTCGTTCATATGCCCCCCCTCCATTCTGTAACACTCTTCATATGGACTTCATGGAGTGTGCACTCTTGCAGGGTCTGCTTCCAGAAACCACTATTGCAGATGTATATATTTTGGCAGAAATGGCTTACAAATATGCACGATGGCAAGCAGGCAGACAGGAACAGTTACAAATCAACCTTGGTCCTGCCTAGCCTGGAAGCTGTTCCCAAATAGTGAAATGGAAACCTTTACAACCATCTACAAACCCCGAAGTTTGTATTTTCTTGAGCTTTCTCTAGAGAAGCGGCTGTTTTGTATATTAGAGCAGAATAGTGTATTAGCTCTCATGTTTTGTGTAAAGCAAGCCCTTGTTAAGTACCGTCAGCTGAATTGGGCTTGTGCCCAGATCTTAGCACACTAACCGATAAAACAGGTGAGGGTAACCTCTGGCCCTCCAGACGTTGCTGAACTACAATTCTCATCATCCTGCCCATTGGCAATGCTGGCTGGGGCTGAGGAATTTCAAGGAAGCTTTCGACTTGCCCCTACCTACACCTACCTACCCACTGAACGAAGGAGCAAGAAAGCAAAAGGCAAGTTCAGCATTCCAGAGTTTTCCAAATGCCATGGCATCTCAATGGGGCTCCCTTGCCAATTGATGGTAAAGCAAGGCATTGGACAGGTCATCATGCATGAGGACAGTTTTTCGAATGGATTTGAATCACACTTGGAGTTTTTTCTAATTCAAGATAGTGCCTCACAGAAGCAGGGAGCTTTGCAGAGTCCTTTGGAGACTGTGGAAAAGATTGTGCAAGAGAGAGGCTTGGCACCAGAAGAAATTCAGAACTTGCTGAACATCGCACTCAGTGCCAAGCTTGGAAAAGAAAACATGTTTTGGCTTCTCTTTCCCCTTGGCAGCAAAGTATGTCAACGGAGCTGCATTGTCCTGCAAAGTTTCAAACGCTGGTGAAGGTCGGAAAAGGGAGGGGAAGGAGTGGGAAACTACCAAGAAGTGTTTCCTCTGTCAGCAGCCAGGACATTTTGCAAGGGTCTGCCCTCAACGGAAAGCCTGGCAAGGCATGATGGGGACTACAGGCCATGACGAGAAGGGGGAGGAGGGGCCGGTGCAGGGAAACGACAAAGCCTGGCTGCCAACCAGCGGGGGCAGCAGCCAGGCCAGCAACCAATAGAAGTGCCCCAGCCTGACCCACCCAGGGCAGCTATAGCCATAGAGGTGGTGCTAGAACTCCCAAATGGGCACCCCGTCAAAGTGGAGGGGCTGCTAGATTCTGGCAGCTTGTGTAATTTCTTCAGCAGAGACTTCGCTCTGGAGCATCAGCTCCACCTGTTGCCACTAGATTTTCCCTTGCAGGTGAACACCATCGATGGCAGGGAACTCCTGGGAGGGGAAGTGACACACCAGACACCGCCAATGCGAATGAGTGTCTCCAGGCACACGGAAACCATAGCCTTTCATGTGGCCACGCTGGCAGGACCCCCAATAATATTGGGAATGAGCTGGCTGTCACTGCATGATCCAGTAGTGGCATGGCATCAGCAGTCGGTCACCTTTGGGTCAGCTTACTGCTTAGAACACTGTCTGGTAGGGAAGGAACCAAGGATGACTGTGGCCAAGGTGGCTGGGCAAAAAAGGGAGGTGCCACCGCAATATGCTGTTTTGAAGGAGGTCTTCAGCGAGAGGGAGGCAGACAGACTGCCCACCCACCGACCATTTGACTGCCAAATCAACCTGCTTCCAGGGGCTCAGTTACTGGTGGGTAAGCTGTATGCCATGTCCGACCGGGAGATGCAGGAGTTGCAGCAGTTTATTGACAAGAACCTGAAGAGGGGTTTCAGAAGGGAATCCAAGGCGGTGGGGGACAGTCCTGTGTTCTTTGTGGACAAAAAAGAGACTAATCAGCCCAGATTAGTTGTGGATTACAGGGCCGTAAACCTGGTGTCAGAACCCGTGACTTTCCCAATGCCCAGAATCGACGATATTTTGACATGTGTGAGGCGGGGGAAGATTTTTACCAAGCTGGACCTCAGGGGAGCATACAATCTGATTAGGATAAGGGAAGGGGACGAATGGAAAACGACCATGTTCATCCCCCTGGGGGCTTTTGAGTACTTAGTCATGCCATTTGGATTACAATCGGGGTCCGCCTGCTTTCAAGCCTTCATGCACCATGTGTTGGGGCCCCTGCTGTACAAGAATTGCATAGCCTTTTTGGATGACGTCTTGATCTATTCGGACAATGAAACGCAACACGTCAGAGACGTCAGGGAGGTGCTACAGAGATTGAAGAAGCATCAGTTGTGGGTCAAGCTGGAAAAATGCCAATTCCACGCCAGGGAGGTCGAGTTCCTGGGGTACAGGTTGTCCGACAAAGGACTAGCCATGAATCTGGGCAAGGTGAAGGCAGTGCTGGAATGGAAAGCCCCCCAAAACAGAAAGGATGTGCAGAGGTTCCTAGGCTTCAGCAACTTCGACAGGAAGTTCAAAAAGAACTTTGCTCACTTGACAGCACCCATAACGGATTGTCTTAGTAGCAAAAAGAAGTTCGCATGGACAGAGGATGCGCAGCAATCCTTTGAAAAGCTGAAGAAGGCGTTCGCCTCGGAGGAGCAACTCCTGCACGTGGATCCGGAGAAGCCCATGAGACTGGAGACGGACGCGTCCGACCGCGCAGTTGGGGCGGTACTTTTGCAGCCCGGGGCCAAGCAGAACTGGAGGCCGTGTGCCTTTTTCTCTAGGAAGCTGAGCAAGTCGGAGCAAAACTACACGGTGTATGACTGAGAATTGTTTGCGATCTATGTGGCATTTCGGCAATGGAGACATCTGTTGATAGGGGCGCGGCACAAAATCCAGGTCCGAATGGACCACAAGAACTTGGAATACTGGCGGACCGCACAAGTGCTCAACCAGAGACAGATCAGATGGTCCCAGGAGTTTGCCAAGTTCTTCGAGATTTGATACGTGCCGGAAGAGGAAAACGTAAGGGCAGATGCTCCCCCCTCAGGAAACCGGAGTACATGGAAGGGGAGGGGCCACCAAAGACCAGGCACGTGTTCCCCGAGGACCGGTGGGTGGGTGGGTGGGAACGTTGGTTGGGAAACGAGAACTGGCAGGGCTCACCAGAGATGATGAGTTTGCTCGGGCCAAGATCAGGGAACTCAGGGACGGAAAGGAAGACAAGGGAGGGTTTGAGGAAAAGGAAGGGCTACTGTACTATAAGGGAGTGCTGTATGTACCAGGGGAGACTTTGAGGGGGAAGGTACTTAGACAACTCCACGACAACCCAACAGCTGGGCACTTTGGACAGCACAAGACCATGCTACTTGTCACCAGACAGTTCTGATGGCCAAAGGTGAGGGAAGACGTACGAGAATATGTACGAGGGTGCGACCGATGCCAGAGGGCTAAGGGGGAGAGGGCGGCCCCCGCAGGGTTACTGGAACCTCTACCTACACCGGGAAAGCCCTGGGAGGTGGTGTCCATTGATTTTATGATAGATCTGCCCAAGTCTAGGGGGAAGACAGCGGTCATGGTAGTAGTCGATCTACTGACGAAAATGTGCCATTTCATTGCTTGCTCACATGCAGCAACGGCAGAGGAGACAGCCAGGCTGTTTGTGGATCACATTTTTAAACTACATGGGACTCCCTTGAGGGTTATCTCAAATCGCGGGAAACAATTTACCTCCCGGTTCTGGAGGAAGCTCATGAGCTTGTTGCAGGTCGAGATGGGCTTCTCGACGGCGAGACACCCAGAGACCAACGGACAAGCAGAAAGAGCGAACGGTATACTCCAGCAATACCTACGCTGCTATGTCAGCGAGAGACAGAACGACTGGGTAGAGAAATTAGCTTTGGCTGAATTTGCATACAATAATGCTGAACACGTGTCCACGGGAATGAGCCCTTTCATGGCCAATTACGGGTGTCACCCCAGGGCCTTCCCGGGGAGGGGGGAGGAAGGATGGAGTGTACCCGCGGCTGAGCAATTTGTGGAGGAAATGGAGGCCTTGCACCAGCAACTCAGGTTGAACTTGGAGCGGGCCAAGGAAGTTTACAAGAGGCAGGCAGACAGGCACCGTCGGGAGGGGGAGGCCATACGGGTGGGAGACTGGGTGTGGTTGTCATCACAAGGGTTACCCCTAAAGGGAGGGTGCAAGAAGTTGCAGCCGAGGCGGCTGGGACCTTTTGAGGTAATACAGCAGGTAAACCCAGTGGCATTTAAACTCAAGTTGCCTGACAGCATGAAGATACATCCGGTGTTCCATAGGTCCCTACTTTCACCTTACAGGGAGGGGCAGGAATTTCCGGGGCGGGAGGGAGGGGTTACCACTCACCCGCAGGTAGAGGAGAGGGAACACTGTAACCAGGCCACGGAAATACTCGATTCAAGGTGGCGAGGTCGCCGGGTAGAGTACTTGGTAGCCTGGGAGGGAGAATGTGCTGGTCCCGGGGGTAAGGTACCGTGGGCGTAAGCAGAGTCCACATGAAGAGGGGCGAGGTCCGAGGCGGAGAACCGGGCGGGGAACAGGAACACTGGAACAGGAGACCGAGCAGGGAACAGGAACACCAGATGATCAGGAACAGGAGGCCGAGCAGGGAACAGGAGCACCGGATGGTCAGGAACAGGAGGCCGGGCAGGGAACAGGAGTACCGGATGGTCAGGAACAGGAGGCCGAGCAGGGGTCAGGAACACAGGAAGGTCCGAAGCCGCCAACAACGACGTTGCTCCCGCAACCTGGGACCGGGCTGACTAGGCTTTTATCCTCTTCTAAGGCCGGGGGCGGTCCCGGCCCCCAGGAGCCCCGCCTCCTCTGGCCTTAAGGCGAGCACTCCTCCTGGGAGCAACCAGTTCCCTTCGCCTCTCTGCCCTAAGCCTCTGCAGATCAGGAGAGGCCGAAGGGTTACTGGGCCCAGGAGGAGGCTCACCTGACGCCACTGAGTCCTCAAGCACCTCTGGGGCCAGAAGGGTTTCACCTGGGGCCAGCTCCTGGTGCTCTGCCACAGGTGCAGGCTCTTCAGCATCTAGGCCTTGCCCCAGTTCAGCCGGCCCTGGAGGCGGGGACTCCTGTGCAGGCTGGGATTCCTCTGGTTCATCCTCTGAATCGGAATCCCAGGCCATCACACCATCCCCCCTCCCAGGCCCCCCCCTCAACCGAGGGTCCGGACCCGGCTTGCCGCATGGAACTCTCGGAGGCAGGCAGGTGCGTGGACGTTGGCCGCTGGTTCCCAGGAACGGTCCTCCGGTCCGTACCCCTTCCAGTCAATGAGATACTGCAGCTTTCCCCTGCGGTATCGGGAGTCCAGGATGCTGTCAGGGGCTCAGGAGCAGAGGCACAGGAGAGGGAGGAAATGGAGAGCGAGGGGGAGGAATCCGAGGGGAGCGTAGGCGGTGACAGTGATCAGAGGGATTCCATGAGCCTCTCCAGCGAATCGGAAGATTCAAAGAAGGGAGCGCCGATGGCCAGGGCAAGGGGGGTGCCAAGGGGGAAACCCCAGAAGGAAGGGGCCAGCGGGGACTCCCAGAGCAGCAGTTGGAAATCAGGACCAGCTTCCCCACCAGAGCGCAGTGGGGGGGAGGAGTCCCAGGCATCAGGACCAGTGTTTTCACCACCAGCGAGAGGAGATGAGTCAGGATTGAGCACGCCTCCATCGGAGAGTGGGGAAACGGTCAAGAGGAAAGTTACCGGCTGGGTGCGCGCGCCAAGTTCAAATGTACAGGCGAGCGGCACAGCAGGTAGCCCGGATAGGGAGCCAGGTCCTAAAGCCCGCCGGAAGGAGGGGCAAGACTCAGGGGGGTCAGCGTCAGAAGAGTCCAGAAAGGAGGAAACCCCAGGGGGCAGAAGGACCCAGAGGAGGAAAGAA